>NW_026542601.1:58443534-59643534 GCF_028750875.1 Macrosteles quadrilineatus
GTTGACTGCAGGTTCACTACCTAAACGCCGATAGTGAACAATGTACGGATTTTCCTGTGACAAAAATCGCGTAATTAAGTCAATTATGCCACCGTCGAGAGATCTACCCAAGGCAATATTCCGACGTTCTTCACCGTCATCGATGTACATGCGAGAACGATTTACAAACTGAACGTCCCCAGCCTTAGTAGTAACTTTTGACCAGAGTCGGACAGATTGTAAACCTGGTGGTACATTCTCCCTTCAATTTTGAAAAATGAAAGACCACTTGGATGCCTGTACCCACCAGATAGTTCTAATGCACAAAACGCAAACATGTCGTTGTAAGCACGAGCCCTATCGAGAAAACGGCGATCTGAGTAGAACGATTCCTGAAGAGGCTGTAGATTAAGAACGTTGTTTGCCCCTTGACCACAACACCACTTCTTTCTACCCTTTTCCTCTTCAAATAGTCGAGCACCACAGTAAGAACACTTGAAAATACTATCATCCCAAAGGCTAATTTTGTTGAGATTAAAAGCAGGAATATTGTTCAGCAACTCCCCTCCCAAGAACCCATTGGACCGTGATGAAAAATATGTCTAGCAAGTGCTGCTGGCAAATGACGAAGCTCAGAAAGCATAGGATTTTTCAGACGGAAAATGGCTACCCTTTGCCGAGAGGCGTCTGGATTCTTTTGACTGTATCTTCCAACAGCTTCCCTATTTACCTCGGGATGAGTTTGGCTGTATCGCTGTACAGCCTCCCTGTTAACCTCAGGGTGAGTTTGGCTGTAGCGCCCTACAGCCTCCCTATTCACTTCAGGATGAGTTTGGCTGTAGCGCCCTACAGCCTCCCTATTCACTTCTGGATGAGATTGGCTGTATATACGGACAGCCTCCCTATGAGAATCAGGGTGGGTTTCTCGGTGACGGCGAGCATCGTCTACATTTTTGTCCGGGTGATTATCCGTATATTTCTTCTTTGCGGCAGCAATTTGTTCGTCCTTAGTCGTGTTTAAAACTTTAGGACGCCCACGTTTCAATTTTTTTTGGCCTTCCGGGTCCTTTTCGGGGAGTTTCGAGATTGGGGAGGGATTTAAACTTTCTCAAAGGAGAAATCACTACAACTGGATATAGGGTATTCAATTTGGATCTTGGAGGAAATCAGGACTGGGGCACTGTGAAAGTGATTCGTTGATAGAATCGTTAAGAATTAGAAATTCAGGGCTAGGACAATGTGGGTAGGAGTAAAATTCAAACTGGGGAGTGGTGTGATAACAGGGTTGAACACAAAGTCAAGCGAAGCGGATGCGACATGGCTATCGAATTTCAATTGTGTTATCGAATATTGATGTGCATTGGCTTCATACACTACGTTACATAGCAGTAGGGACGCTAAAGATATGTAGCTATCACACGCAAACAGTCGAGCCAAGTTGTTGCCCCTGATACTGATGTCATGCTGACGATGTTCATTTACTGCATTGGATCAAACAAAAAGTATTTATCTTGGCTGTGCCAAAAGCCAACAGTCACGTTCAACCCAGTAAATAAAAACCCGACATTCACAGTAGCTCCTACAAACAATAGCTCTAACTCACAGGCGAGCTCTGCGATGCTATCATCTAATAAATCACGAGTTACTGGGTACAAAGCATCATATACATAAGAAATATCAACACGAACTTCATTTCCAGCAACCGTAAACTCGTGTGGAATTTCATCAGGGAACAAAAACCTATTGCCACCAACACAACCCTCATTACGTAATGACCTATACAATGCATCACCACTTAAGAGTATGGAATCAATGGCAAAAGTAGAGAATTCTTTCCCCAGAGACTTCCAAGCGATGGCACAGGCTGAGTTTGCCACACATTGGGCGTTTCTGCTGTAAGTAAACCTCGAATCCCCTTGATGAAACGATCCACTGGCAACACAAGTATATGCCATGTTATACTTAATAACTCCGGAATTTAACACGATAATTGAACTAAGAGACAAACTGTATAAACAACAATTAAACGCAGAAGTTTTTGCGTCTAAGTAAAGCACTACAAAGAGTCCCTAAGCAGGTACAAAGTAACTAATAACACAACCAGTCTTAAAAAACCAAATTAACTTAGCCTACTAAACAAAAGGTAGGCTCAATAAAGATGTTACCTACTCAGGATTAAGCTAAAAAAATCCCTGGGATTATACGGTGAAAAACTAAAACCAAAACCACTTATACTGTACGGCACCAGCGACAAAAACAACTAAAAGCCGTTAGGGAATGTAAATATAAATGGTGGAAATAAAATTCAGGTACTCAAAAACTTAAGTACTCGATTTTCACCTGACAAGAAATGAGACCACTGACTACTAAATCTATAAATGGTGCCAGCTATACAAGCCAGCTACTCAAAAACTAAACCTACTAAATTATTAACTAACAACAAGAAATAAGACTACTGGCTACTAATTTTTGTAGTAGTCAGTAAACCAAAGTATAAATAAGAACTAATAAAACGATGGCAACACGTACTAGCTGACCAAAAAAACTTAAATCTACAGTAAAAACCACACAATATTTGATTTCTACTTCTATTTACTGTTAAACAACTAATCAACTCTCTAACAACAAGTTGTTCAAACAGTCAGTGAAAACTCCAAACTATAAAACAATAACTGACGGACGAAAAAAACCAATAAATTTCCAATAAAAACCACTCAGTAGTCTCAAATGCTACACAACAGCACTGAAGACTTAAATCCAACAAAAGTCAGCTAAACTTGAGAAAAACAAAGAATTTTCTAAAGCAAAGGAAGAACCAAGCAGGAGTATGAACCGACAAGGAACGTGGCTGAGCAAGGAAATGAGACGTCGGCGTCGGGGTGAAAGTTACCCTTCTACTACTACCATGGAGGGGGTTCTGACGTAGGCACTGACCCCCTCTCCTCCTCCTGTGAGAATGGATACGCGACAATATTGTTCAAATAGCAGTGTATATAGTTTAGTTTAAAAATTAAATCAGATCCCTCGTTATTGAAATTCTACTAGACAATTCGAAGTAATAATACTGCCCTAACCATCGGCAAGGTACCAAGCTATTATTTACCCGTAATAATGCGAAAGAAAATATTCCTACAACAGGCGGAAAGCATATAAATATAAAGCTACACAGCATTTATTGCTAGTAGTAGCTGTCATAAAAGTATTTATCAGTATGAGCATTAAAAAATAATGTTATGCTAGTAAAATCTGCAGTATGTTTAGAAGTCTGTGTATAATCTACAGGATTCACCAATTTTAAATAACAGCCACAATAAAGCAATTTAGTCTTAATTTCATAACAATTGAACACATTAAAGTAATTTATTGTAACTTGTAACTAATAAGACTGTAATCTTTCTTCCAAATTTAAATGCTATTACTATGGTGTTTTTCAGAACCTAATAATTATTACATTATCATAAAGCAGCTGGCGTAAAATTACAACCGTTAATGAACTACGGCCGACATACAAAATAGTATAGGTAATACACGAGTACTTAATTAAGGTGCGAACACAAGAACTTAATAGTATATTACATAACAAGATTAGAAAGTGAGTCATTACATATTTTTAGACCATGTTTGAGGTGCGAGATTTATCGAGATTATAAATGGTCGAGAATATGTATAACCCAACTTTCACTAGTGCTTTGAACAATACAAAAAACTACAAACACTACACTACAAAGACTAATATTATTTTCTTAATTAAAACAGACATTGGATATTTCTTTATTTTAGGCGATGCCTTAAATGTCAAGTTAATATTTACTTTGGGTTTACAGTTTTGGTCGTGAAAATTAAAATAGTTGACAAAACAATAACAAATCTTTGTTTGTTTACGTCGGTGAAATCCAAAAAGATAGTCAACATTACTTTCGCACAGTAAACATTATTTTTCTGTAGTAAAGAATGTAATGATGGATTTTCACAGGTAATAAACTTACGACGAAAACAGGTCATTTCACATTAGTGTAGCGAAAACACATTTAAGACTGAGTGCGTAGTAAAAATTAAAACACCGTAACGACTTAATTTGACATTTACGAACGAAAAAAATGGAAAAGTTGTTTATTTCATATTATACTATTTTTGATTATTTGTTAATCAGTAACATTTTAAGAAGAATTTATTTTAGTGATAATCCAATCAGGCAAATATAAATTTATTTAGTGTGCATGTTAGCTGTGGTGGGGTTATTGCAACATATTTTATACTGTATTTTATAATTATGGAAATCGTAGATATATCGTAGGCCTTTGTTATTTAACCTCTCAAACACCAAGAAATATGCTCGGTCCCCTGGTACTTTGGGCTAACAGATGGATCTCTTTCCAAAAACTGTCAATGAAACGTTTACGTTTTTAAGTGCCTATAAGTTATTGTTCGGTGGTATATTTTTATGAATCATACTAAATGTAGTTTTACTCTACTGTAATGTATTTACGTTATTAGTAAATATGCAATCCGGAATTATACACCCCAAAACGTTTTTTATGAGCTTTTTTAAGTTTCATCGTAAATTAAATTTCAGGAACCTAGATTGTCATACCCTATGTATATATTTTTAAGATTAGATTGCTGGGGAAATTATATAAATCAGTTCAGAAGATTCAAGACGACTAAAGTTGGAGCCCAAGTAATTGTCCAAAAAACACATAGATAAACGTCCATGAAGTTTTTACAGTAGTTTTACATTAATGAATCACAGTACAGTAGGTATACAACCTATTTTTGGTCCGAAAAAGCGTACATGTTTGTCGGGGAGATGGTGTAAGAATTATTTAGGATAAGTCAATCGCTCTTAATTTACCCAGATTGGAAGGTGGGGAAGATCTCTTACCGTTTTTAATTTATAACCGTTTAAAAAATGTGTTTTGTCGTTTTTAATTGTCCGCAATTTTTTTATTGTTGGGGGAGTAGACATTTGAAAATGTCACTTTTGAAAATTTTCTGGATTATTCAAAATAACGTTCAACATCTTCTTCAACCCAGCCCCCCTAGGGTGGTAAGGGGGATTGTTGGAAATATCCTCGGAGAAAATATGCTCCTGAGTAAAATAATACAATAATAAGAAGTTTGTAAAATACTAAACACTACAGTCTTATGTGGTTTTCAGATGTCCCCCATCTTGAATTTCGGGTTTGGGGGGTTAGGACGTGAAAATGGGGCTTATGAAAATTGTAAGGGTTATTTTTTGGTAACGTTGTACTCTATTGTAAAATTTTAATTCTTTAGCACGATTCAAAACTTGTTATATCCGCATACCAAAGTCGGCCACTTTCAAGGTTATTCCCTAGAAGAATAACAAAGGGGGGGATTCCATATTTCAGAGGGGAAGTTTAATATTATAAAATGTCACTTTTCGAAAAAGGTGCAAGACCTACAATCGTGCCAAATCTCAGATCCCCAGCTAATCTAAAAGTGGGGCTATGCACCTGTAAGAATAACATGGGGGGGGGGGGGTAATTCAACATTTGGGGGGGGGGTTACTATTTTCAAACGTCACTCTTTGGAAATGAACAATATTTGCAAAAAAAAATTGCTGAGGTATAAAAAAGTAGCGAAAACCATAAGAAATTTGAACGAAATTTACTGTTTTTGAAAGAAAGGGTGTTTTTTAAGAGTGAAGGGTTGTTCGGAAAACGCCTAACAGTGTTTTGTAGAAAATGTAATTCCTGACATTGAAATTTCTTTCAAATCTGTTCTAACTCTTACAGTTTTTTAGTTATAGCTGTAAAAAAAACGTGTTTTGTCGTTTTTAGATGTCCGCCAACTTGAATTTTTTGTGGCGTTAAAATTTGAAAATGGGGATTTGGCAGTCTACACCCTATTCAAATTTCAAGTCTCTAGCACCTGTCTAAACGATTCAGTTGAGCATACCAAAGTCAATATTTCAATCTTATCCTTCATAAGAAAAACATGGGGCTCGTAAAAGTGGTAAAACCATTCAAATTTTGGCATTAAACCTAAGTTTTCGGGGTCAAGGAGACAAGTTACGAAAAATCATGTAAAAGGTGAAATTTTAAGAAAACTAAGGAGAACACGAAGCATTAATAGTATTTGCAAAAAAAATACTAAGGAGAAAATAGCGAAAACCGAAAACCATTTAAAGAAATTTACCAAATTTTTAAAGTAGGTGCGTTTTTTGGGGGCAAAGGGGTGAGATTTTCGAAAAATGCCTAAGAGTATTTAGTAGAACATGTAATCTCCTGTCCATGCAAATTCTTTCAAATCTCTTTCCCAGCTCTTACCGTTTTTCAGCTGTAGCAGTGTTTTGTGGTATTTAGGGGTCCGCCATTTTAGATTATGAGGAAGGGTTAAAATTAGAATTTGAGATTTCTTTTTAAGATCCCATACCACAATACTACCAAATAGCATGTCTCTAGCACATTTCAAAGAGAATCAGATGAGCATTACAAAGTTTTAAAATTTAATATTTATTCTCCGTAAGAATAACATAAGAATTAAAAAAAAAACGCCTTTTTCGGTATTTTCTCAAATCCAACCTTTTGATTTTTTTTTAGGGGGGGGGGGTGTTGAAATTTGAAAATGTCACTTTTGGCAATTTTCTGGGTGGTTTGGGACCAATACCTATGATTGTACGAAATTTCAGATCTCTAGCTATTCTAGAAGTGGATAGTGGGAATGTTCTTTCTACGGGGGGCAAGAATTTTTCCGGTAAATTTTTTTTCAGCGTTAAAAAACCAATGAAAATCAGGCAGTTGAAAGTATTTAATAGAAGGGTCGTTTGTGGTGAATATCAAACACGTCTTGACATGTTACAGTCCCGATGTGGAGTTGCTGCTCTTAAGATTGAAAATTTGCTAATTTACTGTAAAACTTATATTGAGTTCAATAAGTGTTGCAATAAAGTTATAATCTTTGGAGTAAGAGGGAGGCAAAAATATTACAAATAAAATTAGGCCCCTTCGGGGGCTGGATGGTTGGTTAAAATCATCATTGAAGGGAATGGGCCCCCTTCGGGGGCAAGCCACGCTATTGTAATAAAAACATTAAAAAATAAAAAATAGTATACTTTTATTATAAAAGTTAATATTATTGCCACTTGTACAGTTTCTGCAAGAGGGGTTATGGGGGTGGGTGACATAAACAACGACTTTCAACTTGGTTGTACTAAAAAAAAACTACCGTTTCACAACATTAAACCTACACAAATTAAAAATATCTAGAACGACGAGAAACAGTTTTACATGAGATTTGAGTTTTTTTTTAAAGGGGGGTGTTGTAGGTTCGGGGGTGTATAAGATGAGATTGGCCTCTTTTTTATTTTTCAAATGACTTACGACCATGAATAACTTACTAATTTTTACTGAGACCTTAATATGCTTAAAATACCATTTTATTGCTCGCATGCAAATTCTCTTTTTGATTAACATGGGGGATATTTTAAACCAAGGGGGGGGGGGTTTAAAATTAGACAATATCGATTTTAATTATATTTAAGGTAATTTGAACCGAATACCAACACCGCTAAAATTTCAATGTTCTATCGCTAAAATGAGTGTGTAAGTAGGCTTATTCCTAAATTCCAAGGACACAACTATCGAAATGGGGTTTTTTGAGGGGGTTGGAGTATAGATAGGTAAAAGGCACAATGGAACAAAATGTACACCATAAAATTTTGTATACAAAACATTTGTTTGTTTATATATAATCTTGCGTTTATATAATTTTTAATTGATGAGAATCTTTAAAATCGGGATTTTTTATTTTAACTAAAATTATCCCCCCGAATTTGAGGGTTAAGTAGGGTGAGTAAAAATTCCGAAATCGGTTAAGGATGAACTTTAGGCATATTTAAAAACAAGTAATAGGTCAAACATACCCAAAACGGATTTTAACCTTCTCCAGGGCAGCCAACCCCCCAAAAAACAAGGAAAAATGGCTAAATTTCAAGTTTAAGCATGAATTTGGGGGTGAAGGAGTGAAGATGGAAAAAAATTTTAAAATACAAAGTTGTAGATCGTCAAAAGTAAAGATACGTAGGTGCTATCCGTTTCTTGATCAGACCTACGGTTGAGCCGCGACGGACGTTTGAACAAAAAAACATGATGAAAAATTCCAAAATTTTGTGTTTAGAGCGAAATATAGGGGGGAAGGGGTGGAGATAGAAAGAAACTTTATATTATAAAATTGTAGCTCGTTTAATTCTAAATACAGTAAGTGTGCTCCGTTTTTTGATTAGACCAACGGTTTAAGCACAATAAACGTTTAAAAAAAACGCCTTTTTCGGGATTTTCTAAAATCCACCCTCTTGAATTATTTTGGGAGGGTTGAAATTTGAAAATGTCACTTTTGGCAATTTTCTGGGTGATTTGGGACTAATACCTATAATTGTACGAAATTTCAGATCTCTAGCTATTCTAGAAGTCGGTAAACATTAGTATACCTGATCAGTGAGTGAGTGAGTGAGTTACACATCGGGCTGTATATTTAGTTAGACTCGCCTTTGGCTCGCTGGGGGCTCCGCCCCCAGGCCCCCTTTGAAATTGTCACGGGGGACAGGATGTTGTCCGGAAACACTTTTGCTTTTTGCGTAAAAGACGTAGTGATAACTTGGCAGTTGCGAAGTATTCCATAGGGGGGTTGTTTAGTGCAAACCAAACCAGTCTTGGCATGTTAGAGTCTCGATGTAGGGCCGGTGCTATGATGAATTAAATTTGCTAAGTCACAACCCTAAAACTTTCTTCACATCAATAAGCATCGATATAAAGTCTTGGGAGTTAGAGTGAGGTAAAATAATATTTTAAAATAATCTTAGGCCCCCTTCGGGGGCGGGGGGTTGGTAAAAATCATCGGCATGAAGAATGGACCCCTTGCGCAGTCAAAATCACCAAAAATAGGGAAAATAAGGTAAAATTTCAGGTTTAAACACGAATTTGGGGTGTTGGCTCACTCACTTTTAGGTTGGAGCTCGTTCGCGACGCTCACTCACCTTAAGGTTGGAGCTTGTTCGCTGCGCTCACTTGCCTTTAGGTTAGCTCGTTCGCTAAGCTCACTCACCTGTTGGTTGCAAATTAGCTATTGTCATAAATTTAAAAAAATAATAGGGCTGCACCCTGTTGCTAATGGTAAAATTTTATTAATGGGGATGAAAGAGGGGGGGTTGGAATGGGATCGGTCTAAATATCCATAATTCACCTACTTACATTTAGATCTCGTTTGCGTGTATAAGCATGTTAATCTTCTATAAGGAATACGTTAAAAAAGAGTTAAAAACTACCTTTTTGATTTAAAACCCGCCATGTTAAATTTTTTAGCACGTTGAAATTATAGAAGGTCACTCAAAGGATTTTCTTTTCAACGTTAAGACCATAAAAAGTACATATATATGGACGAAAAGTCGTTTTATAAATTAAAAACAAAAAAAAATCAAGAATTTTCACAATTTTTCGAAGTAGGGCGTTTTTTGAAGGTGAAGGAGTCAGATTTTCGATATGATCCCTTCTTTGAGAAAAGTGTCTTGTAGAAAATTTAATTCTGAACCTACGATTTTCCCTCAATTCGATTCTAGCTCTTACCGTTTTCGAGCTACAGCAGTTGTAAAAAAACGTGTTTTTCCCAAAAACTAGGGTTTTAAGGGATTTCTTTTAATGGGTTTCGGTTGGAAAAGACTAAATTTTGGGACTTTCTGGATGGTTTGGTACCCAGACAAACTTTTTAAAAAAAATTTCAGCTCCGTAGCAACTCTAGAAGTGACAAAAATGCTTTTTCTGTCGCCAAACGCCCATATTTCACCTACTGACGTTTGCTTGTCGAAGCATGTTAATTCTCCATAAGAAATACGTTAAAAAATAATATTTTCGATTAAATATCCGCCATTTTTAATTTTTTTTAGTACGTTAAAATTATAGAAGGTCACTTGAGGCACTTTCGTTTCAATGTTGGGAGCATAAAAAGTACAAATATACGAACGAAAAGTCGTTTTAAAAATTAAAAACACGTAAAAAAAATCGAGCATTTTCAAAATTTTTGGAAGTAGGGCGTTTTTTGAAGGTGAAGGAGTGCGATTTTCGAAAAACGCTTAATAGTGTCTTGTAGAAAATTTCATTCCAAACTCACGATTTTTCCTCAAATCGATTCTAGCTCTCACCGTTTTCGAGCTACAGCCGTTTTAAAAAAACGTGTTTTTCCAAAAACCGGGATTTTAATGGAATTTTTTTTGGGGGGGATGAATTTTGAAAATGGGGTTTTTACGAACTTCACCGGTAACATAAGATCCTATAGTGCAATACTACGCAAATTCCAAGTCTCTAGCATTTTTCTAAACGGTTCAGATGAGCGTACGAAAGTCGGTATTTTTCCCATAAGGATAACATGGGGGCGGAAATTGTTAATTTAGGGGGGGTTGAAAGGGGAAAATACTACTTTTCGGAATTTTCCCGGGGGTTTGAGCACTAGACCTACAAAACGCCGAAAATTTCAAGTCTCTAGCTCATCTAGAAGTGCCCAAACATTAGTATACCTGATCAGTGAGTTACACATCGGGCTGTATAGTTAATTAGACTCGCCTTAGGCTCGCTGGGGGCTCCGCCCCCAGGCCCCCTTCTTTGGTTGGGGGAGAGTTGGAAATTACCTCGGGAAAAAATCTGTTATTGAGTAAAATATTACAATAATAAGAAGTTAGTAAAATACTATTCAATTGCCACAACTAAATACAGTGTTTCAAGATCTGTTGGGGGGGGGGGATTAAATTAATGAGTAAAATTTGAAGTAAGCTAAGGAGAATACAAAGCATTAATAATATTTGCAAAAAAAGAATTATTTAGGTAGATAAATAGCAAAAACCGATGAAAATTTGAAAGAAATTTAACACATTTTTAAAGTAGGGCGTTTTTTTAAGGTGAAGGAGTGCGATTTCGGAAAAACGCATAATAGTGTCTTGTAGGAAATTTAATTCCAAACCTAAGATTTCCCTCAAATTGTGTCTAGCTCTTACAGTTTTTGAACGATAGCCATTTGAAAAAACGTGTTTTCTCGTTTTTCTATGTCCGCCATTTTGGATTTTTTGGGAGGTTTAAATTTGGAAATGGGATTTTTTTCAAATTTCACCGATAATTAAAGATCCCATACTACAATACTACCAAATTTCAAGTCTCTAGCACGTTTCTAAACAGATCAGATGAGCAAACCAAAGTCTTAAAATTGCTTAGCTATTCTCCATAAGAATAACATGGGGCTTCGTAATAGTGTTAAAACCTTTCAATTTTCGACATTAAACCTAAGTTTTGAGGGTCAAGGAGTAAAGATACGAAAAAACATTAAATTACTGAAATTTAAGGTAAACTATAGTTAATAAAAAGCATTAATAATATTTGCAAAAATAATTTACTTAAGTTGGGAAAAGTAGCAAACACCGTTAAAATTTGAAAAAGATTTACCAAATTTTGAAAGTAGGGCGTTTTTTGGAGGTGAAGGAGTGCGATTTTCGGAAAACGCCTAAGAGGGTTTTGTAGAAAATTTAATTCCCTTTCGCTAAGATTCTTTCAAATCTTTTCTAGCTCTTACCGTTTTCGAGCTACATCCGTTTAAAAAAAACGTGTTTTTTCGTTTTCAGAGGTCCGCCATTTTGGATTTTTGGGGGGGTTAAAATTTGAAAATGGGACTTTCGCAAATTTCACCGTTAATGTAAGATCCCATACTACAATACTACCAAGTTTCAAGTCTCTAGCACGTTTCTAAGTGGTTCGGATGAGCATACCAAATTCGGAATTGTTCAATGTTATTTCTCATAAGAATAACATAGGGGGGGAAATTGTTAATTTAGGGGGGGTTGAAAGTGAAAAATGCGACTTTTCGGAATTTTCCCGGGGGTTTGGGTCCAAGACCCACATGCGTGCCAAATTTCAACTCCCTAGCACGTATAGAAGTGCCCAAACATTAGTATACCTGATCAGTGAGTTACACATCGGGCTGTATAGTTATTTAGACTCGCCTTGTGCTCGCTGGGGTCTCCGCCCCCAGGCCCCCTTTTAATAGTAGCCGTGATGAGAAATGTTCACGGGGGACAGGCATGTTGTCCGGAAACATTTTTGCTTTTTGCGTAAAAGACGTAGTGATAACTTGGCAGTTGCGAAGTATTCCATATAGGGGTTGTTTAGTGCAAACCAAACCAGTCTTGACATGTAAGAGTCTCGATGTAGGGCCGGTGCTATGATAAATTAAATTTGCTTAGTCACAAGCTCTAAAACTTTCTTCACATCAATAAGCATCGATATAAAGTCTTGGGAGTTAGAGTGAGGTAAAATAATATTTCAAAATAATCTTAGGCCCCCTTCGGGGGCGGGGGGTTGGAAAAAATTATCGGCATGAAAAATGGACCCCTTGCGCAGTAAAAAACACCAAAAATAGGGAAAATAAGGTAAAATTTCAGGTTTAAAACACGAATTTGGGGTGGAGATGGGAAAAAATTAAACTAAACGCATGGCTCAATCAAATCCTGGTTGAAGATCGTTCGCTACGCTCACTCACCTTTAGGTTGGAGCTCGTTCGCTGCGTTCACTTTCTTTAAGGTTAGCTCGTTCGCTTCGCTCACTCACTTTTAGGTTGGAGCTCGTTCGCTGCGCTCACTTGCCCTCAGGTTAGCTCGTTCGCTACGCTCACTCACTCTTAGGTTGGAGCTCGTTCGCTGCGCTCACTGGCCATCAGGTAAGCTCGTTCGCTACGCTCACTCACTTTTAGGTTGGAGCCCCCGTACTACAAAACTACAAAATTTCAAGTCTCTAGCACGTTTCTAAACGGTTCAGATGAGCGTACGAAAGTAGGTTTTTTTTCAATGTTATTTCCCCCAAGAATAACATGGGGAGGGAATAGTTAATTTAGAGGGGGTTGACAGGAAAAATTCGACTTTTCGGAATTTTCCTGAGTGGTTGGGCCCAAGACCCACGTGCGTGCCAAATTTCATCTCCCTGGCACGTCTAGAAGTGCCCAAACATGCCTGTCAAAACATGCTAATTCTCCATAATAAAATACGTTAAAATTTATCTTTTTGATTGAAAATTCGCCATTTTAATTTTTTTTTCGTAAATTAAAATTATAGAAGGTCACTTTAGTGACTTTTCTTTCAATGTTGGTAGCATAAAAAGTAGAAATATATATACGAAAAGTCGTTTTAAAAATTAAAAACACGTAAGAAAATCGAGAATTTTCACAATTTTTGGAGTTAGAGCGTTTTTTGAAGGTGAAGGAGTCAAATTTTCGATATGACCCCTTCTTGGAGAAAACTGTCTTGTAGAAAATTTAATTCTGAACCTACGATTTTCCCTCAAATCGATTCTAGCTCTTACCGTATTCGAGCTACAGCAGTTTTAAAAAAACATGTTTTTCCCCAAAAAAAACTAGGGTTTTACGGGATTTCTTTTGGCGGGTTTCAGTTGGAAAAACTAAATTTTGGGACTCTCTGGGTGGTTTGGTACACAGACGAACCTTTAAACAAAAATTTCAGCTCCCTAGCTACTCTAGAAGTGACAAAAATGTTTTTTCTGTCACCAAACGCCCATATTTCACCTACTGACGTTTACGTCTAGTTTGCCTGTCGACGCATGTTAATTCTCCATAAGAAATACATTAAAAAACTATCTTTTTTATTGAAAATCCGCCATTTTGAATTTATTTTTAAGTTAAAATTATTGAAGGTCACTCTAGGGTCATTCCTTTAAATGTTGGGAGCATTAAAAGTAGAAATATATGTGCGAAAAGTCGTTTTAAAAATTAAAAACACGTAAAAAAATAGAGGATTTTCACAATTTTTGGAGTTAGAGCGTTTTTTGAAGGTGAAGGAGTGCGAATTTCGATGTGACGCCTTCTCTGAAAAAACTGTCTTGTAGAAAATTTAATTGCGAACTCACGATTTTTCCTCAAATCGATTCTAGCTCTTACGGTTTTCGAGCTACAGCCGTTTTAAAAAACATGTTTTTCCGAAAACCGAAATTTTTATGGAATTTTTTTGGGGGGGTAGAATTTTGAAAATGGGGTTTTTAAGGATATTACCGGTAATTTAAGATCCCATAGTTGGGATTTGCTAGTATACTGTGGGTAGTTGGCTTATTATGAACACATGCTACAACTTCAAGTCTTTTGTTTACTTTATCTTTGTTATTTAATTCATCCAACATGGTTACCTAGCAACCCATAAGACAAATGTTAAAAAAATGTGATTTTCAGTTTCATTTTTCTCCGTAATTAGATTTTTGTTGGCAGTTCTAACTGCAGTAAACTCGTTTTTAGGCCAAAAATTAACTATTTACAAGATTTGAAGAAAATCGTTGGAGCCGTTTTCGAGATCTTTCTGCAAGCAAGCAAGCAAGCAAGCAAGCAAGCAAGCATACAAGCAAACATTGCTCGTATTATAGTATAGGATAAACTATTTCCAGGAAAGAAAGCTGAGTTTAACCGATTGCAATGGTTGAAATGAAGACCAATGTTTATGTTGCACAGTTGAATTTAAATGTCAAATTTCCCCTCCTGATGTTATACTTTAATACTCGTTTTTTGAATAGTTACTGTTTTTTATATACTTAAATACTTTAACCGATTGTAAGGGTGAAAAATGAAGTCCAATGTTTTTGTTGTAGGCTACAGTTGAATTTGAATGTTAAATTTCCTTTCTCTTTTTTATACTTGAATGCCCTTTTTGGATGTTAATATCAGATTCCCTCTACTGTAATATTTTTCTGGGCAAAACTACCATAATGCACTTCTGGAAGAGGTATCTGAATAACAAGGTGTAGTTAAAACAAATTTGAATTATTATAATTTTTATCAATAAAACAAGCATTAGTATATCTATTGACTTTTTTACATTTAGTTACTTATACAAATATCAAATCACGTTTGTTCCGCTCAACTGGCTTACACCTCTCTGAAAGCAACCCTAGTTTATATGAAATGGACAATTATAGCTGAGAAAACACCATGTCAATTACCTAAAAAGTATCAATACCCTTTTCTAGCTACATATTTTTACGTGAGATGTAAATTATCAAAACTGTTATGTGTCATTTTCTCAACTGACCCTTTTAGAGTAACTAATTGCTCTGCCTGTACTTCGCTACGGGGTGATAATACAGAAGAGAATAATACCGTTTTTTAAAGTATACTATAAGAACAAGTTTCACACTTACTTACCAGAGATCATTGGGTCAAAGCTCAATCGGGAGTATTGCTTAAGTTAATAATAAACTGTGAGGCAGAATCAAAACAACTAATAGTTTTTTTTTAAACATAGACAATCTTGATAAGAATCAGGTTAACTTAGGGGAAAGTAAACAACCAAATATGAATAAAAACAAATTTAACAGCTGGCTTATCTATATTATTAATTTGTAGGATTTGTAGGATTTTCGTGTGCAGATGTTGTAGGCCTACTTTGTGCGGTACCGTCGTCTGTTATTCTTTCCAAAGCTTTCTATGTGATTCGGCCGAGTTCGTCAATGTCATAAACTGTGTATTTAAATAATGTGTGTCCGTTGTCGTGTCCGTTTTTGTATTCATGTTCTTCGTTTTACTTTAATATGTGACAAACACTCTCAATGTGAGCTAATGTTTTAACCTGTATAATGACGTATCTGAGGATGTGTCGTAATTGGCATGAAACGCGTTCTGTAGAACTCCAACTTTTGACACCTTAGACTACCGAAAAAAGGTAAATTATACTGAATAATTGACAGGTGTATAGGCTTTAGTAACAGAAAATAATAAGGATATGATAAGATAAGCCATAATCGTTTTCATCCTTATCAACTATATATCAAATATATCACGGATTTTGAAGCCACGAAGTGACACAGGTTGCTAGTATTCAATATTTTAAAATGTAATAAAAAAAAACTCTTCAAATCTTTAATTAAAGTGTGTGCCCTTAGTAGAGAGGGCTTATAAAAAAACCTTTCTGGGAAGATTCACATTGTGACCATTCATCCAAGTATGCGGCTGATAGGTGTGCGGTCAAAAGTTCGTGATCCTTGAGTTAGCTTTAATAGACATAATGTTCGTGACATGATGAAGGCATCGGAGCGTAAAGTGAGATGTAATGTTTTTGGTTGATCGACAGGTCTACTAGAGCGTTGGGGTAGTACTGTGACACTAGCTTAAATACAGTACCACAGACACTTAATGCTGATAAACAGAGTTCATCAAATGAAATGTAAGAATCAATGTGTATAAAGAAACTCTCCAAAGTATTCATTGTGCTCATCAAATTTTTACTTAGCAAGGAGAATCGCAGGGAAATGAGCGGGCTCCGTCAGCCGAGCAGTAATGCCCGCACAATAGAATGCGATAAAAGAAGAAGTAGTTCTATCGATAGTGACAAAACAAAAGACTCGCTGAATAGAAAGAGAGAATGAGTTTCGATTTGGTTCCTCCCTCTCCAACCGCACAACTCGCAGCGATGTCGTGTGGTGATTGCAGATTTACATACGGGACGAGGGTTTGCCGCTGTAGTACCGGGGTCTGTCCAAGGCTAACTAGCGTGAAGCACCTCAGCCCAGCGATTATGTGGTAACTTATAAAAGTCTTAAAATCATTATGTTTAAGACCAATAATTGCAGGTGAAACGTTTTCAAATTTTCCATCGCTAGTCCTCCTCCCTCCAACGTAAGATGAGGGAATAAAATAAACACGCAAACACACATTCATGGCTAAGTATGTCAAATCAAACGATTAAAGGTGCCAAAATGAACACAAAATTTGTGATAAATCAAACATATGGTTCTACAAATTCCATACCATTTTGACATAGCCTATTTTTTCTGTACTGAAGGATGACGCTTAGTTTTTAAGGGCGTTTAGTTTAGGTTGTGAGCCAAATTATTGTGATTACAACATGTGAAATTCAACAACTGGTTTGCTATGTGTTGTTAATATAGCGAATTTCCTTTTAGGGAAGTACAGTAGCTATTACCGTAGATGGCACGGTAAGACCTAGCCCGGGACCGATTTACTTTTTCATTTTGATGTCCCCAGAGGCCAAAAACGCCATTCGTTAAAAATGTTATTATGTATATATTTAGGGAGTAATATGTGTCCGTGAACATGATAAACATGAGTAATTGTCGTCCGATTTTGATGAAATTAGGTTTTAAGGTGTAAGGCGGGATAAACTTGAATGAGTTCGGAACCAGCATGATCGGTTTTCATGGGGACGGGGTTTTACGGGGGTTTTATGTGGTAAAAATTGGGTTTTCTAATTTTTGACCGTCAAAACACAAAATTACCCAATTTCTCTGTCTAGACATTTTTAAAGAGCTTAAAAAAATAATTTTGTATAGGTATCAAAGTTTTTTTGTACGGTTATTGGTAACGGAGAAAATCCAACAATTGTAAATTTAAAATTCTCATATTATGCTTATGGAGAATATTGTAAAATTTTGTGGTTCGATTGTTTATGGATATATTTTGTCATATATTTTGTTATATATATATATATTACCTATATATTACCTAATTATATATATATTATTATATATATTTGTTATGGATATATTTTGATCAAACTTGGCAAATTTATTTATTTCATACTAAGCTATTGATATTTTACTAAAAAACACACTTCATTAGTTTACTTGTAGCAGCAAACCTATTTACTCGTTAAACCTAATGTTATTTAAATAGATTTAGGCCTAATTGAAAATTAATTCAGACAAATAAAAATTCACTTAGTCTGCATATTTTATTTTTTAACAGCTCGGATAATTATTATGGATTTCTATTAGCTTCGCCAATAGGCCTATTTCTGAATATTTAATTTGTATTTTAAAGCATATAAACAACCTACAGCCTGAACACAATATTAAAGAAAACAGAATAACAATTGAAAATACTCAAACAAAAGAGAAAATAAACCGCAAACGAAAGTATTGTAAAATTATTTCCACTCTCATACAGGCATCATGTGAGACACCTTTTACATATCCAAACTAATTATGGTATCCCAACATTGTATATGGACACACACTTTATTTCGGCATCACCGTTTTATGGAGGTGAAAACAAGAAGTTCATCCAGGATATCTAACGTTTACCAATGTTAAATCACTGTTATTTCAATCAGCTCTAGATATGGTAATTCCCTACGAGACACAAATCTCTGCGGATTTTCCGTGTAAGGCGACCTGCGACCTGGCTCTAATTAAACGCAAGTCGGGCCAAGATTTAGCAAGTGGGCCAAGACAATGGCGAGATACAATATCTTTGCGTGGTTATTAAGCCGGCTTTGGACATTGTCTTGGCTGGTTCATTATAAACTTTGAACGTATCCCCATGTCTTGTCGTTAAACCATCCTAGTGATGTATGTTTGAGTTTAAATCTGATTTTAGCATAGGCTACGGCGCGATATGTGTTATTCCGACCTAGATGGAAGGTATATTACTTTATTTTTGAAAAAGCTTCCATTCAAAAGTCAAAAATCTTAAACACTCAAACTCGACTTAGTTATAGCTGCGTTTACAGACGTACAATTAAAATTGACTACTGGTGTGCAAAATGTTTTTCACGTGGGCTACATTTATCAATCTGAAATGTTAAGTAAAAATGTGTAATAAAATTAGTTTTTCCTAAGTTACCTGACAAAGCGGGCTTTCTTGCACTGATTATAGCATACAAAGCTTCTAATTCCAACATTACTTTCCCACACTCATTTAACTTTGTCACACTTATTTTACTTTCCCGCTCTCCAGTATTTCAACCAAACACGCACGAGCCTTGGCGAGTGCCTTAAAAACTTCTACGAGTGTCGAAGATAGTGTGCTTGTATCCTATTCTATACTCTAGTAGTCTGTTTGTCTGTCTGTAATAGGCAACTCGAAATCCAGCGGAAAAGTTTTGACTAAATTTTATAACTATAGGGAAATTATTATGTAGGGACTTATAGCCCTAAAAACGTGATTGGTGACAGGTACTACCTCAAGAAAATTCGTATTTTGCTTCACAACTCACTTGAAAATTTAAACATCCAATATTGGCTTCATAGGTTGCCAAGTAACTATGTTATTTGAACAAAGTAACAAGGAAAAGTAAACAAACGACTTGTAACATGTGGTTATACTATCAAATTACAAAATACAGTACAACAGAAAAAACATCAGCTGTAACTACTGTATTGAGCAAAGATTACACTGAATATTTCTCGATGTATGGAAAAAAGTGTTGATGAGTGTTTCACGTTGGTGACGATTGAGTGCACTGGCGTCAACTCAATGTTCCATGGTTCCACTCTTACTGAAGGGTAGATTAAACAATTTGCAATCTTTTTCATAGTTTTCCTACATAATTTGGACAGCTGTATTCAGTTGAATTAGAATTAAAGTTAATTATAGTACAATAGTCTTTATGGTAAACATTATACGCTTGAATCGGACACTCTGTCTTCAGCTAATCCATAATACGAGAGTATTTTACAGAGTATGCTCATGCGTTTTACTTTTACTAAACGAAAGATTAAGTTTAGTACCAAGAAATAAATCAACCCCTTACATACGAGGTAGCTGAATACTATTGTGTTAACTTGTGATTGTATATTAATTCTTGCAATTTACAACTAAAACAAAAATACCCCCGCCGCAGCAAACCTGCCGACTAAGCGAATTTCCATTTGTCTGAATTGTTAAATATATTTTAATAACATTAGGTTTAACGAGTACCTAGGTTTGCTGCTACAAGGAAACTAATAAAGTGTGTTTTTGAGTAAAATATTGATAGCTTAGTACAAAATAAATAAATTTGCCAAGTTTGATCAAAATATATCCATAAACAAGCAAACTACAACATTTGACAATATTCTCCATAAGAATAACATGGGAATTTTAAATTTACAATTTTTTTAATTTTCTCCGTTACTAATAATCGAACAAAAATACTTTTATATACTAAATTATTTGTTTTTTTAAGCTCTTTAAAAAGGTCTAAAGAGAAATCGGGAAATTTTGTGTTTTGAGGGTCAAAAGTGAGAAAAACCAATTTTTACCCCATAAAACCCCCCAAAAAGCCCAATTCCCATGGTCCGATCGTGCTGGTTCGCGAACTCATTCAAGTTTATCCCGCTTTACACCTTTAAACCAAATTTCATCAAAATCGGACAAAAATTACTCAAGTTATCGCGTTCACGGACGTATATATATATATATATATATATAAGTCTATATATATATATATATATATACATATATAAAAATTTGAACGAATGGTGTTTTTGGCCTCTGGGGACATCAAAATGAAAAAAGTAAATCGGTCCAGGGTCTAGGTCTTACCGTGCCACCTACGGTAATAGCTACTTCCCTATAGGGAAATTCGCTAAAAAGACTTTTTTTATTATTTTTTTACTTTTTTCTTTGTTTACAACATTAGAAATGAACGATTAAAATAAACTAATGTGTTGGATTGCCAGGTTAAAATTTCCATCATAATAAATTGAAATTTCACTGAAATTTAAATAACAAAATACAAAATTTTAAATGAAACGTGAGTTTGATTTATATTGCTTTTACAATGGAAATAAACTATACCGAGCCATGGCTTGGTCCTTCGGTACAAGGCACGCTTAAAAGCAATTTGGCACACTGCGATCAGCTGGTGCAGTGTTTATTTTTGTCATTCCATCTTACCATTGATACTTGTTGTTGCGTGTTAACATAATCTTTACAAACCAACAATGATGTTCAGATTATTATTTAATTTGTTTGTAAAATTTCATTCAGATTTTTATTTGCTAAATTGTGAAACAATATTTAGGTTTGAATTTGTTAATTTGTGAAACTGCATGGTATAAGTTAACCTGTATACAATACATACATTACCCATGATTCATGCTTCATAGTAACTGTAGGAAAAATATAATGTAAACTATTGAATAAGATTTTAAATCTCTTCAAATTTATGAAATCCGTTGTATGTCTATAAGACCTATCATTGACTATACACCTCTAATGCACTATATAGGTGCATCTGCAGAGTTGAATAGTCAATGGCCCTATTTATTTATTCATTTCAACGGGTACACCATTTACAAAATAATATGTGTATTAAGCACATGAGCAAAATGAAAAAAATAACAATTGCATTGGAAATAACAAGAGAAGTTACATATTCCTCTGATCACATATCCCTATGCCCTGGATATATTACCAAACAGTCCATGCGATCATTGCAAAACTATTTTAAATTTGGCGAAACAGCCGAATATAAATATAATATAAATAACCAAAAACTCATTTTAAACATAGCAAACAGAAACAGACAGTAAATTTTCTTTGGATTTTCGGTGAGGATAATAATTAAAAGGGAGTATGTTTTATCCATGGGTATTTCACCCTAATCCTTCACACATTTCAATATGAAACCAAATTCATGTCGCGTAAACTATATTTTGTTATTCGTAAAATTGTGTTACTAAATAAATACAGTTTGTTATAAAATAAAACAGTTCTGCATCCAAACCTTAAGTTTTACAATGAAACTTGTCTACACCAAAGCGGAGTACTCGTCCAACACTATTACATACGTATTTCACATACAATATACGTACAGTATTTGCTTCTTCATCTCAAATAGCGATATGGAACCAACTACACTATCCCGTAGCATCACTACACTGTAGTTGGTAATGGTTGGTAGCTCTGTACTACTACACAGTGCTACAGTACTACCAACCCTTAGAGTCGTCTTCGTCCAATGAGCGGTGCAATTACGTAAACTCCACTTCTCAATCCAATTTTCTTCTCCGGATCAACTCGACCGGTATTTCGCCGCCGTAATAAGTCAAGTCTTGTTTATAAATTTGTTCTCGGCCATTCCGCCCCTCGACGTCCAATTACTGGACACACGCCTCCGGTTGTAATGGCTCGAGTGTATTTTCCAGTTTCGTATTTTTAAAATTTTAACTCGGAGGATTTCAGCAGAGTTTTCAATGGGTGCATTGTTGCGATTAAAAAACTTTAAAATAATGTTGGGTACATTTAAGTTATGTTATCTAAAATATCGGAGATTTGAGCTGGGAGTTTTAAAGGTAGGCCTACAATATAACATGTACGTTAGTGTTATAACGGGTATAACATGAAAACATGCAAAAATATGCCGGTATATTTCCTATTTTAAATACTTTACAGTTTAGGCGTTTAAATATTGGTATTGGATGTTCATATTGTCAACATATAGGTAACATTTGTTGTATGATGTGTAATGGCATTTTTGTGATGAAGGTTCCTTATTATTTCCGATAGAAAGGTGTGTTATTGCTATTGGCATGTTCTAATCATTTATACTTACAAGTAAACCTGATGATGACCATAAAAGTAAATTTCGTGTCCCTTTAGGACACGATGACTGTTCTTTATTTACCTATTTATTTATTTCATACGGAAACACCAAATATGATGGGGAAAAAATAGCATCTATCTATATACTGTATATAATACGCTAAGCCGATTTTTATAAACAGAACTCCTCCCACATTTTTGGACCGATTTTGATGATTAAAATGTAAAAACAATGGCCCTGATCTGTAGTTTTGCAAAGTGTTTTTCGTTTTTTGATATCTTTATTAGTTTGGGACGGATCTTCCATCAAAGTTGGGTTTTCTCCCATAAGATTAACATGGGGGAATCTAAATATTTAATTGGAAACTTTGTCTCCACTAATTTGAATTTGAGAGAACGGCTGGGCGTAGAAACTTGATAGAGGTGTCCAAAGAAAGGTCTTGGCCTGTAGATGAGTTATCAAAAGATAAACGAAGTAAATTCGCTTAGGGCTCTGCCCTATTCAGGGTGGTGGGGGTGTTCAGCTCTGCTAGTGTTGATTAAGTTCATAGATCTTTCACCTGCCTGTAGCTTGTGGTTGTGACTGAGTCCTACCTGTCGTGTACGACTGGCATTTTGTGAGGCATATCCTCGACTTTGGAAGTAGCCTCGTCCTGGGAGGTGAAATACCTAGCCCCCAGAGGGGAGGTAAATGCTCCGTGTTGGTATCGGCATTTTCAAGTTGGCCACAGACATGGTCGACTGGGCATCGGGTCCCAGTGACATTCCTTTATCCAGGATGGAGGGGTGTTTAGCTCTAGGAGAGATGGAAGTACATCATAATCTCTAACCTACCTGTGTCTGTGGTTCTTTGGGCTTCGGCCTGCTTGTTGTGTGCGACCAGCATTCAGTGGGCAAATCCTCGACTTTGGAAGTAACCTTTCCTGGAGGTGAAAACGGGCAAGTACCCGCAGCTCACGGGGACACTCAAGGGCAACGTAACTTTCCGCAGTGTGAGGGCAACGGTTTGTAGGTACTTATGCAAGCCTATCCCTGTCTCTGAGCACGGACGGTATGGTTATCTTGAGTGTGGGGGGTTCTTCCCGGAACCTCAATTGAGTCAAGGGTGTCGCCACCTCTGGTGGATAGGTTCATCCGGGTGGGTCCCACTTCTATACCTGCCTCCTTTTGGGAAACCCTGATGGCCTGGCAGTGATGTTGGGTCTGACGGGCAAACGAAGTAGATCGGGTGCTGGGTCCGAGCCCGCCAGGGGTATCTGGGGATCTATCGCTCTGGTTATCTCTGGTTTCCCAGCAATGGGTAAGGCCTCGATCGGGCAGCGGTGTAAATGGGAGGTTGGGGTTCCCCCCGTCAGCGTGCTGATGGTCCCCTTCCTCCTGGCTATTGATGGCGGGTTCTGCCTGTCAGGGATTAGATAGGTCCCGAGTGTTGCTTGCACTAAATGCGTCGGGGCGCTCTACTATGGACCTCTAGGTTCCGACCCAGTGGAACCCAGGTGGAGTGACGCTTAAACAAGCAGCCGGAATCCCTGGTTAGGATTGAGGGGCAACCCTCTTTCCGAAGGGTCTGCTTCGGCAGCCGGCGAGCCTGATGACCTTAAGTCATCCGCCCATGATGTGCTAAAGGTTGATGCGTAAGCTTCGGCCTACATCATGGGGCCCGGGTATGTCCAGAAGGATAGGTACCGGGTAAGCAGTCAGGGGGCTTCGGCTCTCATGACAACAAATGTAAATGTAATGTAATGTAAATGTAGGGCTCTGCCCCAGAAGCCTTTAAAGATCCCTCGGCAGCTTTGTTTACATTTTGGCCATATAATACTTTTTAATGAAACAGCTGTTAATTTTTAAATTGTGTTTTAAACAACACACATTGGGAGTTACTGAGCTGTCCAGAAGAAGTATTTGCAACGTTATTTTCTGATTTTAAAATTGATTTTCTTCTGTATCATGTCATATTTTGCAATATAACGTTTTTTATTACGAAATCAGAGGAAATTACAGAACTCTCACAACAATTTCTTATTGAACTATCTAATATCTGCTGTACGGGTTGTTGTCTGCCTTTTTCACCACTTTTGCCTATATTTTATCATATTATTCTAAAGATCATCATAGTCTCATAATGTTTTCAATCATTGGAAAAATAGTCGAATGTGTAATACGATACAAAATAATACAAGTGCAGAAGGGCACGTTGTCCATTTTGAGCCGTGTCCATATTTTGTTAAATTAATAGTAGTTTACAGAAACTGGATAAAACATTTTACAATATTTATGCAGAAATATGTGCACGATTTAAAAAGTGATTAAGCTGTAAATCTGCAAATTACTACAGACTTTTCAGAGAGGTTGCTATAAAGTATTCATTCATCATAGTGAACACATAATATAGATAAGAATTTGAACTCTTACAGAGCCTTTTAATGTTATTAGAATAACGAAATGGGTTGTACATGTTTACTAGCGCTACTCAGCAACAAAAACCATTTAATTTATCCCTAAAATAGATATTCTTAAAGTGCACTGAGCAGCAGCCTAAAAAATACTATTAAACCTACCCATATAGTTACAAAATGCTTGAACTCGCATTGTAACATTTATAATTCGGCTCATATTTCTCCAGCAGATTATATTAATCTGCAGAAGAAGTTTATTTTGCTCTTATCATGTCTAATAACATCCAAAGACAGAAACCTTGCCTAAAATGGTACCTATATTGAGAAATTATTTGCGGTATCCTATATTACGACCCGCAACCCACTGGGTTGTTAACATGATTAAAAATAACACGACATTTCGGCTATAAAAAGGTGTAAAGAGTAAATTCTATTTAATTAGCTACTTAAAGTATATTCCACTTAACCTAACTTTCCGTAGATGAATTAGCGTAAGCCTTGAGAATAACCGTCGATTTCGACGGGTTTCACCTAGTTATACAATAATAACAAGAATAGCAATAACAAACATAACGAACAGTTTCATAATCAACAAGAACAAGAACAAGGAGGTGAAAGTTTAACTAGGTACTTATGCAAATGGAAGAATTGATTTGGCAACAGATTAATTTAACATGGTAATATGCAATAACAATAAATGGAGTGGCAAAATATAAATAACAACATATAAATAAAATAACGGCAAGGAAGCTACAAAGACATATAACAATGATAAATAGGGAACATAAAGCGTGTAAAAACATGATGGTGAAATTAAAAAAAAAGAAAAAAACAGCTACGACCACTGATGAGATTGATTCTTAACTTTTTATGTTTCGTAATAAAATAATTCCTTTATAATAGACTTTTGTGTTCAGCCTCTCTAACCTCTAAATTTTATTATATCCAATCAAGTCATTTTTACACCAAGATAAAAAGATACTACATCACAGTGTATTTTCTTGATGAGTTTGTCAGCCGAAAACGAGAGAGCTGTAAAGCTAGATTCCTGTTTTGAGGCATTTCATTTTTAAATATTCTATTATGGATTCAAAAATACTTCTTACAGATGGAAATTTAACATAACAAAACCTCTTCTCGTTCATGGATTAGGATTTTAGCATGATACCCAATAAATTAAAATGTTTATATCGCCTATTGATTCTAAGAGATTAGTTTAGTGTACATCTCCAAGGGTCATCTTCATTGTTTATGTGTTGAAATTCGCTTAAGCCTAGTCCACACATGGAGACTGAGTCAGCCGACTGTGCACAGTCTGTCAACACAGTTTCAGATACAAGTTTCCGATGTGTTTTGCGTCCACACTAGCCAGCCAGTGTTTCCATGTTTGTTGGTATGGTGGCCGAGAAGGACGTAATTATATCCTGTCCGGGCTTCATTTTTCTGAGCCATGGGCCTAATGAATCTAGGAAGAGACTATGGATATTTTCTCGAGCAAGGGTCGTACGATGGTCGCAATCTTCTATCAGACCTTCAGATTAGGTGGAGGATTTAGGAACTTCACGAGGTTGACTTCTAAAGATTTTGAAATTTTGCTGGGCTTTGTTGGTCTTAAGATTTATAACTTGAAGAGATAAACAATTCAATAAAATGTCAAATAATGATATAAATCATTGAAAACTAATTCCAAAACTTCCAAGAAACTCAATTCAGCTCTTTTATTACCGCCCAAAAATCGTAATATTACCGCTTTGCAGTCTAACTAAATGGGCTGAATGTTGAACACCTTCGGCTTGTATCCAGTCTCCTGTCTCCAGACACATCCACACATGCAGACTTGAGACCAAAGTTTTGTCTCTTGTCTCCGTGTTTCCCATTCGAACGGGAAACAGAAAACACTGTATTTTGTCTCCAGAAACACCGAAATTTGTCTGCCGACAGTCGGCCGACATACTGGAGACAAAAAAAGCAACATTCTGGAGACAGTCGGCAGACAATGTTTCCGCAGACAAATTGCCATGTGTGGACGAGGCTTTACTCGTCAGCCTCGTCCACACTATCGTAAAAAGTAACTATTACCCCCATAATAAAGTAACTATTATTAAACCTAATTGTCTTAAAGTGGATAGTGCAATAATTTTTTTAAAATCAAACTCATAACTAGCACAAATAGAAGATTCGATATACTGTATGGCGATATGTCTGCGGAAACATTCTCGGCCGACTCGCCCGACTGTCTCCGTAGCATAGATGAAGTGTCCGTAGTGTTGCCATTAAGTCACTTGGTCTCCAGTAAGTCGGCCGACTGTAGGCCAACTGTCGGTAGACAAATTTTGGCGTTTTTGGAGACAAAATACAGTGTTTTGTATCATTATGAGATGTTAAGTTCGAAATGGAACGCACAAAATCACGATGTTTAATTTCTAGGAACTATTGTTATTTTTATTTGTATACCAGTTTTTTCAATTAGCATTCTGATTTTCTTTCTTTCACACCACGTTGGTTTTAGAGGTTCTACCACAGGCTTAACTTTTCATTTTCAATTTTTATTTTTATATTTACTGTGATGCAATTTTGCATTTTGGCTAGTTCTAGGATTTAGTGTCCAACAATATTTTGTCTGCTATCCTTAGTAAGAAAGTGATGCTAAAATATTGTTGCTATTCTTTTTGAAAAACATAACTTGGATGCCTCATCTAGGCCTACTTTTTATGAAAGCTAATCAATTTTGGAAATTGTAAAACAATATAAGGTAATGTGTCTTTCAAAATTAGACTGTGATCAACCTAATAAGTAAATAAGAGTCTTTTGGCGAAGGAGGATCTCTTTTTGAACATCTAGCTGAAAAGCCATATAACGATTAAACTCTTATTTAACAAGATGGAAAACAGAGGTGAGATAATGCAAGACATGAGGATACGTTCAAAGTTTATAATGAACCAGCCAAGACAATGTCCAAAGCCGGCTTAATAACCACGCAAAGATATTGTATCTCGCCATTGTCTTGGCCCACTTGCTAAATCTTGGCCCGACTTGCGTTTAATTAGATACCCACTTTGAGTTTAACTTGAAATCCTCCATGAGAAATGTGATCAATGCTGTGTTTGCTTGAAAGCTATTCAACTAAATCAACGTCCAGTCATACTGAACCATTAAAAATAGCAAAAAATATTCAAAATAGCTATCTATAAAAATATTATCCTACTAATATTATAAGTGAGAAAGTTTGGATGTATGGATGGATATTTGTGACAAGTAAAGACCATAGACAATAATATTGTCTATGTAAAGACTAAAAATACTGGTTGGATTGATCTGATTGGATGATAGCTCACATGTTATTCTTATGGAGAATAAGTAAACTGTAGTAACTTAGTTTGATTTTTTATGGATATATTTTGTATTGATGGAATTTTGCAAATTTGTTTATTTCATACTAAGCTATGAAATGAAAATCTTTTATTTCAACAGGCAAAGTTTTACACTTAACCTGCATACATCTATATATAAAGCCAAAAGTACCCATGAACTTTTGAGAAAACTACAAGTCACACCCCCATAAACCATATACTTAAAATGTTCGTCATAACGAGAAACCTTGCGCAAAATTATCCATTATTTCATAAGTTGCCCTATAAGGTCGTAATTGCTTTCCAAAGGGAACTTTCCATTTACCTAATGTTAAAAATAACTCAGCTGTTATTATTTGTTTGTATTCTGCTTTGTTTATTTCATCTTAACCAATCAATAGTTTTATTAATACTAATGTAGTAAAATGGGGTGGAGGCCGTGGGTAACAGCTAGTAATTATAAATATAAAATAGAATATACAATTTAACACATTATTTACACAAAAACAATACTTTTTTGACAAAACGAAAACAAAATGTCTAACAACATGTTTATTTTTACAATATTATGAATCATTTTAAAATCATCAGCTGTTCTAATACTAAACATACTAAACAGGCTAAAGAGAACTTAGGTGAAAGAATTGAACATACTCCCGGCCTTGAAGTGTCCTCACTTCAACAGTTAGTTAGTCCAGGGGTAAAACACAGAGTTTAGTTACAAGCCGGTTATAGCAGCTGGTTGCTTTTTCCGACTTTTGCTTTTCAACCTATACCATCTTTCCTAGGGTACATAACTTTAAAACTTTTGCTGGAGACCACTGAAATCCTAGCTCGTTAAAATTTTGAGCATCAGAGTTTCGAAGGAACTTTGGTGTTTTATTATGAGATTGAGTAACAGAAGTGAACAAGTATTGACAGTTCATAACACATTTCTTCAATTCAAAGTACTCTTGTTTCAGTAATTCAACAAGTTGAGATTGAAGGATGAGCGCTTCCTCTGTAGTTTGTGATGAAGAGTAGCCTTTGTCCAGAGCTTCATCGGAAGATACAACCACTTGCCTGGATTGCTTGACTGTCTTTACAGTAGTGGTTTCACTCTTGGTTGGGTTAGCGGCAGCACTGTCTGTTGGTTTAATAGCAACACGATCGGTAGGATGGGTGATATCATTATCAGTAGGATGGATAACAGTATTGTCTCTTGGGATGACAGCAATGTTGGTAGGTTGGATGGCAGCACTGTCACTTGTCAAGGTACTTGAGCTCACTGTTGTATCTGTATTCGTTGGTTGTGGTTTTGTTACTGTCACTGTGGTGTTTGTAATTTTCGAGTTTGTGAACTTAGGAATCGTGATTGCCACCGGCCTCTTTATTGTAATGAATTTTGTTCCAGGTTGTATAAGCTGGGTGCCTTTGGTTTGAAACTCATTTGATTGGTTTGGTTTGGTTACATTCATTGCAGTGGTTTTCTGAGGTTGAGCTGGACTTGAAGAGTCTGGGTTGGTTACATTCATTGAGGTTGTTCCCTGAGGTTGAGCTGGACTTGAAGAGTCTGGGTTGGTTACATTCATTGCAGTGGTTCTCTGAGGTTGAGCTGGACTGCAATTAACCTTGGCCAAATAAGGGTTAGAACCAATTTCTGAAAGCAGCACTTTGATGTAGCTGGTGATGTGGATGAATGGTTCACTGATTTGGTCTTCTTCTTCAGCTAATGTTTCAATGTTCAAATCATCTTCACTTGACGTGTACTTACAATTTGATGAAAATAAGAATCAAAGTCTTCTTTCTTCTTATGGGCTTCTTCCATTAGAGTCTTTAAGGCTTCCCGTTGTACAACTGTTAATGACTCTTCTTCAACAAGTTGATCTACGATGATTCTTATTTTCTTGAGACGAGTTTTAATAAAAGATGTGAGTCGAGTATAAGTTTCAATTTTAAAATCACTATTTGGAGATGCCATTGTACATACAAAGATGAGGAGATAAATGTCAAAAATTCACAAAGTGTAAATGAGTGGGTTAAGAGTTCCAATGTGGAAATAAGAGTTCAATTGGGTGAGAGTTCAAAGGCACAGAAAACAATAGGTAAAATGAGGAAATATTGATGTATGAAGAGTTTTAGTGGATGAAAGTAATTCCAAATCGCTTAAGTAATATCTTGGATCGAAGGACCAATTAAATAATGTGGAGTGTTTGTGAATATTAATGAAATATTAAGAGAAAAAATAGTAAACCATGTTTACAAAAAGAACTGAAAGAAATGTTTATTTTTACAATATTATGAATCATTTTAAAATCATCAGCTGTTCTAATACTAAACAGGCTAAAGAGAACTTAGGTGAAAGAATTTAACAGTACTCCCATGATGAGGTATGCGTAACATGAAAGATGCAGTGCGTGAACTCCTCAAGCTACCTTCGGCTACAAAGCTAAAGTCCCCTTCAAAATATTTTGGCAATCTATTTTTTAAAATTGAAAATGCTAACATGGTGATTTTAAGTAGCCTCTGATCGTTCAACTTTAATATTTTTGATTCAATGTAGAAAGGTGTAATGTGTTCAAAGCGTCTTAAATCAAATGCAAATCGCAAGCAATAATTCTGCGAGCGTTGCAGCACACCAGCGAGACTTACAGTCATGTCATTGATCACAGAGTTGCAGTAAGTGAAGTGGGGAAATACGAGTGATTTGACAAGGTGGAGCTTTATGTGCAATGACAAGAAAGTTTGCAATTTCTTTAATGAATGTATTGATGAGAACACCTTTTTACGAATGTCAATCACTGCATCTCCCCAAGTGAGTGTAGTGTTGAGAGTCAGTCCCAAGTTTTTCACTTTGTCACAGTATGGTAGTTCAGTTCCGTTAACAGTGATTGGATTTGTAGCATGAAAGTCAATTGAGCCTTGCAGCCGTTGATGGCAGATTATGATGGGTTTGGTTTTGTCATGATTGATTTTAAGTCCATGTTTATCGCTCCATTCAATGATTCGTCCAATGTCTTCGTTAATGTTTTAAACACAATGTTAATGTCATCGGCGTTGAAGTGAGAGTAAATTTGTAGGTCGTCAGCGTACATGTCAACACTTCAATAAAAAAACATGTACCTTATTACATTCCCTGTAGCAGCAAACCTAAGTACTTTTTAGCGAATTTCCCATATAGGGAATAAGCTATTACCGTAGGTCTCATGGTAAGACCTAGACCCGGGACCGATTTACTTTTTCGTTTTGAGGTCCCCAGAGGCCAAAAACACCATCCGTTCAAATTCATATATATATATATATATATATATATTTATATATGTGTCCGTTAGCGCGATAACTCGAGCAAAATTGATCCGATTTTGATGAAATTTGGTACAAACGTGTAAACCTACATTTATTCGAACGAGTTCGCGAACCAGCATAATCGGACCATGGGATCAGGGGTTTATGGGGGGTTTTATGGGGTAAAAATGGGTTTTTCTCATTTTTGACCCTAAAAACTTTAAATTTCTAAATTTCTCTCTAGACCATTTTGAAGAGCTTAAAAAAACAAATAATTTAGTATATTGAAGTGTTTTTGAATGTTCATTGACTACGGAGAAAATTAAAAAAATTGTAAATTTAAAATTCCCATGTTATTCTTATGGAGAATAAATAAACTGTTCTAGTTTGCTTGTTTATGGATATATTTTAATCAAATTTGGCAATTTGGTTTATTTCATACTAAGCTATCAATATTTCAATTGAAAAAAACACACCTCAACACCTTCCCCGTAGCAGCAAACCTAACTACTCACTAAAATTTATGTTATTTAAATAGGAAATAAATCTGAAAATTTATAGGGAATATTTTAGTAGAAATCAAGCTGGGTAAATGGAAATTCGCTTAGTATGCAGGTTTGCTGCGACGGGGGTATTCAAACTAATGTTACTTATACGAGCTGTTGGCCCGTCCTACGTACGGGATTGAGAAGTCAACTAAAACTGAAATTATATTAATATTTCCATTTCTAATCCAAGCAAAGTTCAAGCAGTTAACCATTTCCTGTAAACAAATATACCCCCGCCGCAGCAAACCTGACGCCTAAGCGAATTTCCATTTGGCTGAATTGATTTTCAATTGATCTATTTAAATAACATTAGGTTTAACGAGTACCTAGGTTTGCTGCTACAAGGAAACTAATAAAGTGTGTGTTTTAAGTAAAATAATTATTGCTTAGTATAAAATGAATATATTTGCCAGGTTTGATCAAAAGATATCCATAAACAAGCAAACTACAACATTTTACAATATTCTCCATAAGAATAACATGGGAATTTTAAATTTACCATTTTTTTAGTTGTCTCCGTAACCAATAACCGTACAAAAACACTTTGATATACTGAATTGTTTGTTTTTTTTAAGCTCTTTAAGAAGGTTTAGAGAAAAATTGGGAAATTTTGTGTTTTGAGGGTCAAAAGTGAGAAAAACCAATTTTTACCCCATAAAACCCCCCATAAAACCCTGTTCCCATGGTCCAATCATGCTGGATCGCGAACTCATTCAAGTTTATTCCGCCTTACACCTTCAAACCAAATTTCATCAAAATCGGATAAAAATTACTCAGGTTATCGTGTTCACGGACACACATATATATATATATATATATATATAAAAATTTGAACGAGTGGTGTTTTTAGCCTCTGGGGACATCAAAATGAAAAAGTAAATCGGTCCCGGGCCTAAGTCTTACCATGAGACCTACGGTAATAGCTATTTCCCTATAGGGAAATTCGCTAAAACCTGCCAAGATGAATTAAAACATGTACACATTGTTATTTTCCTATTCTTTCCTCAAAAAGTCGAACAGAAAAATAACTTGCATAATTTTTCCTTTGAATACTCGGGGGGCAGAGCCTCGATTTGTATACATCAGTGGTTATAGAATCTTGAATCTTACTTATTTTCTATAATCAATGCCAAAATCACAGAATAATAAACTAACCTGTTGGATCTAAAGAAAACTTTTATATTCAACCAGCTGTTAGTTAAAACAAATTATATTGCACTAAAACAAACTTAAAATTTTAAAGATTGCTCTAAAAAATAAATTAGAACATCTATCATCTTACCATGAATATTTAAATAGTCTGAGAATAGGTGTGAGAAATAGTACAGTAAAAATATGTTTTGACCCAAAAAAAATTAGCACAACCGGGGAATTTGGTACAGATGTTGGGTGTACCTTCCTTTTGAACATACTAAAAGTCCCCTAAAATTGAAGCTGTGCTACGGCCGCCATATTGGAAAATGGCGGCATATTTCTGTATTTTTCGCTATAGTGACTTTATTATTAGAGATACAGGAAAAAGCTAAATGTACAAAATGTAGGTCATCTAAAAATACACATTTTTTGTATTTACCATCTTTCTCTAAACCCAACGGTTTTTGAGTTATTTGTTATTAAGTATATTTAGTTTTTTCTATTTATCAAAAACTAGCTGTACCCGCGGGCTTTGCCCCGTATAACTTCATAAGAATTCGCATGGCTCAATCACGTCCTGGTTGAAGCTTTAGGTTGGAGCTCGTTCGCTGCGCTTACTTGCCTTCAGGTTAGCTCGTTCGCTACGCTCACTCACCTTTTGGTTGCAAATAGCTGTTGTCATAAATTAACAAAAAATAGTGCTGCACCCTGTTGGTAATCCTTGTAACTTTAATGCTATTGAACATCATAGAACAGAACCAACTTGTTTAATTGAAATGAAACAGCTGTTAAGATCCATTAATTCCTTTTAAATATGAAAAATCATAAGGTTAACATGGGAAACTCCAGAGCCACTGGGGCGGAGCCCGGAAGCCCAATCAGAATAAAAACTATCTAGTTTTCCTATTCAATGCCCAAAGAATCGGTGTACCGAATTTCAGCCTCCTAGGTAAATGGGAAGTGGGAGAATTAGTGATGAGTGAGTGAGTGAGTCAGTCAGTCAGTGAGTCAGTGAGGGCTTTGCCTTTTATATATCAAAAATAGGCGAAACACATGGAAATTGACCGTTACTTTCAAGGATTATGATAATTTATCCTATTTAGTTAAATAGTGTGATACTATAAAATCTAAAAATTTAAGCTTATTTTATGAGTAAAACAACTCCGCCACAGCCAACCTGCAGACTCAGCAAATTTCCATTTGATTGGATGTTTTATTAAAAAATGTATATAAAGAAAATTCGGTTCAACAGGTACCTAGGTTTGCTGCTACAGGAAGGTTATTATAGTGTTTTTTTTATTTTTTTTTATTTTTAATATCAATACCTTACTATAAAATAACTAATTTTCCAAGTTTTATCAAAATATATCTATAAACAAGCAAACTGCAACAGTTAACTAATTCATAAGAATAGCATGGGAGTTTTAAATTTACAATAAAATTTGAATATACAAATTTTGGTTGTGATTACAAAAAAGATGGCGATTATTCGTCACGATTAGAATATTAACCAAATGGGTTTTCAAAAGGAGATGGAGCCTATTATTTAAGTAATATTAATTCGTACCACGCACCGAAAATATTGTATGCAGTAAGGTAATCTACCATATTTTGTAAAGTACGCAATAGTCATATTAATATTTTATCTTATTTTTTATCCATTTAATAGTTAACATTTTAGTATTTTGATGGCACCACCACACTAACTAACTATAGGTACTTGACATCCCATTGTAAATTTGGAAGGGTGTTTTTCGTGTCTAGTTCATGTTGGTGACTAATTAAGCATGGTATAGTTAGTTTTATTTATCAAAAATTGGTGAAACCCATCGCAATCGACGGTTACTTTCAAGGTTTACGACAATTATTCATCCCACTTAGTTGATATCAGAGTGATAGTGGTAGTGCCATCAAAATATTAAAATGTTAATTTATTAAATGGGTACAAATGAGTATAAAATATTAATATGACTATTGCGTAGTTTACAAAATATGGTTGATTTCCTCACTCCATACAATATTTCCGATACTTGGTACGAGTTAATATTACAGTACTTAAATTACTTGATTCATCTCCTCTTGAAAACCCCTTCGGTTAGTATTCGAATCGTGACGAATAATCGCCATATTTTTAGTAAACACAACCAAAATTTGTATATTTAAATTTGTAAATTGTAAATCTTAAGCTACCACGCTATTATTAAGAATTAGTTAACTGTTGCAGTTTGTTTGTTTATAGATTTATTATGATCAAACTTGTAAAATTAATTATTTTATACTAAGTTATTGATATTTTACTAAAAAAAAACACACTTTAATAACCTACCTGTAGCAGCAAACCTAGGTACCTGTTGAATCTGATTTTATTTCAATACAATTAATAAAACATCCAATCAAAAGGAAATTTGCTGAGTCTGCAGGTTTGCTGTGGCGGAGTTGTTTTACTCATAAAATAAGCTTAAATTTTAAGATTTTATAGTATCACACTATTTAACTAAATAGGATAAATTAGGTATCATAATCCTTGACTCCGTACAGTAACCTTGACAATTTCCATGTGTTTCACCTATTTTTGATAAATAGAAAAAACTATCTATACTTAATAACAAATAACTCAAAAACCGTTGGGTTTAGAGAAAGATAGTAAATACAAAAAATGTGTATTGTTAGATGACCTACATTTTGTACATTTAGCTTTTTCCTGTATCTCTAATAATAAAGTCACTATAGCGAAAAATACAGAAATATGCCGCCATTTTCCAATATGGCGCCCGTAGCACAGCTTCAATTTTAGGGGACTTTTAGTATGTTCAAAAGGAAGGTACACCCAACATCTGTACTAAATTCCCCGGTTGTGCTCATTTTTTTTAGGTTTATGGAAATTTTCTCTTATTTTTACTGCACTAAAAGGATAGGATAAGCAGGCTTACCTTAAAAAATGTAGGCATCCCACTTCATTCACTACAGAACACAGAAGAAAACACAAACAAAATAAACACTGGATATTTCGAGGCCACTGGCCCCTTTCTCAACATGGAGAGTCACATTAGATATTAAGAGTCTTTCACTGGTAAGGAAGCAGTGTTGCCAACACACTATGAATTTACAAATGAATATTTACAGGTTATGAGTAATTGATTTTATTTACACTTAGTCTAAGCCTGCTTTTTAGGTGTGGAAGGGGAAAGGAAAATGTTAGGCCTATCTGAGATTGAGGTTTGGGAAATCCCTGGATTTGGTGAACCATTGATATGAGAGTTCCCATCTCCTTAGTTGTGATGGGTTACAGGTGGGAGGGAAAGATCTTATTATTTTTGAATTGAAACAACTGTTTAAATCTTGCATATTGTGGCTGGTAGCATGAATAGGCACTGGTTTTTCTGGATGGTTGTTTTTTATATCTGTCCTATGATTGTTCATTCTTGTTCTAAAACTGGTGGTGGTAAGTCCAATGTATTGAGATGGGCAATGGTTGCATTGAAGTTGATATACAACATTTTTCGTGGAGCATGTATTGTGTCCTTTAATTTTGAAGGTTTCTCCTGTTGATGTGCTTGTAAATGTTGTGCTGGGCCTATTAATGTGGCAGGTTTTGCATCTTGCCATGTCACATGGGAATGAGCCTTCTATGGGTTTATCTTGGTCTTTGTTAGGTTTTGACTGTTTAGGGTGAACTAACAACTTTTTTAAATTGGCTGGTTGTCGGAATGTAGTTGTGGGAGGTTTTTCCAAGAAGTCTTTGGTGTGTGGGGATGCTCTGAGGATTTTGAAACCGTCTTTTAAAATTGTGTTTAAGGATTGGAGGCCGTGGTGGTAGGTCGTGATAAGCTGCAGGTTTTGTTGGGAGTTTCTTTTTTGAGTAGGCCTAACGTTGGTGGTTTCTGATTGAGCAAGACGGATCTGGTTTTCAACTAGATTGGCCGGATAACCTCTTTTAGTAAGGGAGTTTTTCATTCTGCTATTGAACTTTTCCAGTTCTATGTCAGAGGAACAAATTCTTTTGGCTCTCATGGCTTGGCTGTAAGGAATTGAACGTTTAGTGTTGGTAGGATGACAGCTATTGAAGTGAAGGTATTGCAGGTGGTTGGTTGGCTTAATATGAATTCCAGTTTCGATGACACCATTTTGTAATTTTAAATTTACATCCAGGAAAGTGATTTCTGCGGTGGACGTGGTGTGGGTGAATTGGAGGGGACTGAAATTGGAGAGGTCATTCAGAAATTTAGTCAGATCCTCCTCTGAATTTGTCCAGATCATGAAGATATCGTCAATGAAACGAAACCAGCAGGTGGGTTGGGTTTTTTGTGTTTTCAGGAATGATTGTTCAAGGCGGCCCATGAATAAATTGGCATATGATGGGGCCATTCTAGTGCCCATTGCAGTACCCTTTGTTTGTAGGAAATTTGTGCCTTCAAATTGAAAGTTATTTTTTTCTAGGATGAATTTGGCTAAATTAACTAAAAAAGCTGTACTCGGAGACGTATTGTTAGGCCTTTGGTCCAGGAAATGTTCTATAGCAGCTAGGCCATGTACATGAGGGATGTTTGTGTATAGTGAGGTGATGTCTATTGTTACCAATATGGTATTTGGTGGTAGAGGGGTGGTTATTGAAGATAGGCGGTCCAGAAAGTGGTTTGTGTCCTTAATATGAGAGGGTAGGCTAATGACATGTGGCTGAAGATAAGAATCTACGTAGGCTGAGATGCGTTCCGTTGCTGAGTTGCATCCGGCTACTATTGGGCGTCCTGGAGGAGGTGTAATGTTTTTATGAATCTTAGGGAGGATGTAAAACTGTGGAGTGGTGGGACTTTGGTTTATTAGTAGATTTAAAGATTCCGGAGATATTTTGGTTGGGTGCTTCTTTGCTTAGCCAAGTGGTTAGTTCAGTGTTGAATTTGTCGGTTGGATCTTCTTGCAATGGTTTGTAAACACTCTTGTCAGCTAGTTGTTTATAGGCTTCTGTTTGGTAGTCTTTTTTATCCATAACTACTGTTGTCGATCCTTTATCGGCCGGGAGAATCATTATAGTTTCATTTTTCTGTAAGGACTGCAGAGCTCTTCTTTCTTCTTTTGTTAGATTGTTGGTTTTTGGAAGGTTTTGTATGAAATTTGGGTCGGTTATGGATTGCATTATAAAGTTGATGTAAAGTTCTATGGGATGATCAGGTGGCAGTGGTGATGGGTCCCAATTTGAAGGTGGTTTAAATTTAGTCAGACATTCTTCAGGTTGAGGGCTATTCTTCAGAGCAGTGGGATTTTGGTGAAGGAAATACTGTATTCTTAAATTTCTGGCAAAGTTGAAAACATCTTTTCCTAGAGAAAATTGATCAATTTTTGAGGTGGGTGTGAAAGATAGGCCTTTGGACAAAAGAGAAATTTCTTCACTTGTGAAGAATTTTTTTTAAGGTAAGCCTGCTTATCCTATCCTTTCTCACACCTATTCTCAGGCAATTAGCCCTTTCTCTCCAAACCTATTTAAATAGTCTGTCATCCTCTTACCCATAAAATGGACGTATCAATGAGCATAGCATTACACATAGTATAAATAGGTCAACCCAATGCATGTAATTATTATCCAAATTTGTGTCATTATTTGAATTTGTGTCACATACACGCTTAATGTTTACAGCTGCTGTTTACAGCGTTAAGCAAATGATTTTATACCAAAAGCTAGTGTAGAATGATAGCGTCGGCTGCTAGACTTTTTAAAACATCCCAATAATTACTATGGGTAAAAATCTGTTTTCTCCATAAATATTCTGTCTGGGTTCTAAGTTAGTTTATGCTATGCAAATCACATTTGAGTGAAACTTGAAACTGAAACAAGCAACACATGGGAATAATTGTTGTACGTCTTTCACTTGTCATTAGTTTGTAACACTCATATATTGTACACTAGCTGGCCTGACAGACGTCACATTAGCCGTCCTAATGTGGTTTTATGTCAATGCTCGTTCATTTTCAAGATGAGCTCGTTCGCATGGTTCAATCACGTCCTGGTTGAAGTTCGTTTGCTACGCTTACACACTGTTAGGTTAGAGCTCGTTCGCTGTGCTCACTTGCCTTCAGGTTAGCTCGTTCGCTACACTAACTCGCCTCAAGATTGAAGTTCGTTTGCTACGCTCACTCACCTTTTGGTTGCAAACTAACTGTTGTCATAAATTAAAAAATAATAATAGTGCTGCACCCTGTTGGTAAACATATTAACTTTTTAATGCTATTGAATATCACAGAATCAAATTGTTTAGTTGAACCAGCTGTTAAGATTCTTTAATTCCATTTAAATATGAGTACTCAAAAGGTTAATGTGGGAAACTCTAGAGCCACTGGGGCGGAGCCCTTTTGACGGATCTGCACCAAACTTCACACAAACCATCCTTGAATAATCTTTAATAATGCCTGCAAGTTTCATTACAATCTGTTGAGCGTTTCGGAGTCCTTGCTTCTTCAACGAAACTCAATAAAATTTAAAACTGTTAGTGTGCAAACTAATAAATATGCTTTGAATTTGGTTTGAAAGTGTAAGGCGGGATGAACTTGAATGAGTTCGCCAACTTGCATGATCGGAAAATGGGAACAGGGTTTTATGGGGTAAAAATTGGGTTTTCTAATTTTTGACCCTATTAACAAAAAATTTCCCAATTTTTCTCCAGACCTTTTTAAAGAGCTTAAAGAACAAATAATTTTACAGGGTGGCTAGTGAAATCACATTGAAAAATTCCCTGACAATTCCATGATTTTTTTAAACTTTCCCTGATCGACAAATTCAAAATTACAATCCTAATACTACCTAACTAATTCTTTAAAAGGACTAATCTTTATCTGAAGAATATCTTATGTTTGTTTACATGAAGAACATACATAAAATCTATAGATACAGTCTAGCTTATATTCAAACTTTGCAACTTACCTTAATAAAATTAAACTGAGTTAAGATGATACACAGTTTATAATAAAATTTAATTTGTACAAAAACACAAAATTTATTTGTAGAGAGTTATTTCTTAGTTTTCACCCACACGGCACACATACTCTCGACCTTTCCTAACAATTATTAAAATTATGTTTAACATTTTACAATTTTCCCTGACTTATGACAAAATTCCCTGACTTTTCCAGATATTTAATATTCCCTGACATTTCCAGGTTTTCCAGATCACTAGCCACCCTGATTTAGTATATCAAAGTGTTTTTTGTACAATTATTGGTTACGGAGAAAATTTAAAAAATTGTAATTTTAAAATTCCCATAATATTCTTATGGAGAATATTGTAAAATATAGTAGTTTGCTTGTTTATGGATATATTTTGATCAAACTTGGTAAATTTTTTTTTAATTCGCTTGGCCGGCAGGTTTGCTGCGGCGGGGGTATTTCGTAACTAAGGAGTATTTTAGTTTGATAAGAAAGTCAGTTTTATCTTGTAAGTCTTTGATGAGTGAACGTAACAGTACTTCTCTTGAATTTGCTTAGAATAGCCATATTGTCTACCGAAATAAACCCCTCTTAAAAACTAGACACACCCACTCCTAGGAAAGCACTCATGTCGAAAAACACATATGATCAGAATGTGGTGGGACATTTAAAACCTCACAATCAAATTCGGCAGCTAGGAAATCGGGTCAAAAAATTGCTCACTAAAAATTAAAAAAGAATAAACTCATTCAAAGGCATCTAGGTCTTGATCATTGACTATATATAGTCAATGTCTTGATGCCACAATCTAGGTCTTAAGTATCTCCACATTTCATTGGTCTAACACTATGATCTTATTAAACAATTAGTGATTTAAAAAGGCAGTCACAAAAACACAAACAACTGTGAACTAAATTTTATTTTGATTTAATTTCTACGACTGAAATCTACTCACAATTAACTTTTTCCAAAAGCACAAAAGGCAGGAAATCAAATTTGATGTTACTTCAGTAACAGCTTAAAATAGCAGAGGTGTCAGTCTATTGTACAACAATAAAAATATTTAAGGCATAATAAAGGTCACTGAAAGCTTGAAAACGACATAGCAACAAAGGCAGTTTAAGGCAATTGAAGCTAACACATTTTTATGAGTTACAAAAATGTTCAAGGAACTGGTTCTTCTGACATATAGCACCAACGAAAGCCTCTGCACATTATACATCATAATAATTCTTACAGACCTTTCAGTAAAACCCTAAACTAATAAAATAAAGTTCACAAATCACAAGGTTTTAATAGCAAAAATTCAAAACAAGTATACAACTAGTAAGAATATAAACAAATTAGCTCAACGGGTAAGTTAACCGGGACTAAAATTCTAATAACTATAAAATAAAGTAAACAAAAGATTTAGGAATATAAAAACCGATTGTCGGATAGAAAAGAAACGCAGAGTAAAAACTGGATTGTAGCGTATAAAAGGGGAATTACGTCGTTATCACAAGGCGAACGCTCATTCTCGCCCTCGGATATAAAACTACTAAAAAAGCTCAACCCCTGAAAATATAACTCCGACAAAAAGGCAGTGTGTGTGTGCGAACGTCAGCTCAAGCCTAGTCACAAAAAGCCACATTTCTCACAACTAATTTACATTATCAAATAAGTCTCGCACGATCCGAGGTGTACGTAAATCACATAATGTACAATATTTAAAAACCCTGGCTAATACGATGAAGCGGCAAAGTGTGGAGACGTCTAGCCTGAGGACGCAGTGTTCTGCTCCTCCTGGTTGGCGTTCAACTTCTTCTGACGTACGACTTCAGCTCGCCGCTCCTGCAACCACGATAGAGCAATATGTAGAACAATAACTGCACTAAGCAAATAGCAAATGCCGATGGAGATCATAGGATCCAGAGAGGAATCAAGAAACAATGTAGTAGAACGATTTTGAATAAATCTAATAGGAGGGAAACTTCGACTTGTGTTAATTTGGATTGGAAACGTTAGCTGCCCCCAATTTCTCCTAACGCAAATTTGGCGAGTATAGGGTATTATTTTATTTTCCTAGTTTTCAAAAAAGACGTTATATTTCCTATTCAAAATCCTTTTATAGTATAAAATAACCATCTCATTCAAACATTACTTGCTTTTAAAGGTGCAGCTACAAGATTCTGGCTGGTCTGAGTTAGTAATACAAACACTTTTTAATAAGTTAGAAATCCAAAATGAAGTCAGTCTCATGTAAAGTAATATAATGGGCACTAAGAATCTTGCTAATCAACTAAAAACTGGCAACTGGGTGGAAAGTGAATTTTGAAATCTGGTGCGGAGGAAAAAGGGAGATTAACTAATAGACTGATGAATACATCGCCTAGAGAGAGTAATGAGTAGAAACCGTTTGACCGGTTGCTACTCAATTGTAAAATACCATTGCTGAATAATAAATACAGTACTTTGAATGCATAATAATTTGTTTGGTTTTGCTTCAACAGTACCCTTTTGCATCCTTCAGTAAGTGTTAATAACTGCAGCATAACGGTCAAATTATAAAGATCATGAGGCAACATCATTGTCAGAATCCGTTACCTTGGTATCTCTAATTTTTGATAAAGCGCCTTCAAAACTCAAACTTCGCTTCCTCGAAACGAAAAACTCAACAACATGAATTTTTATCACACCCTCTTCAGAATCAAGATATCAAGGTCCTACTGTAGTTAAAACAATGCAAAAATACTGTTCTAGATCTCTTTTAACCGACTAACCAATAACTTTCTACCATTTATTGAGCGAAAAAGACAGACTCGCCCCCTTTATTTTGGTTGTTGGGCATTTACAGTAAGGGTCACATACTACAGTATTACCAGTTGTACAAAATATAAAATATTATCGGTGGATTAAGCCAATGCATAACAATACATTAACATTTGAAGCCTTAAACAGCTTTCTAATAAGTTGATGTCTTCAGTTTCATGCTGCATTTACAAACATTTCCATATTTTAATATGGTAATGAATTGAGTTGTGGTAAGTAGAGCTAGATGATTCTAAAAGCGTTTAGTGATTGCTGCTGTAGTGAATGATGATGGATGTAATAAAAAGGTTAAGGCATTTGTAGTTAAAGCTTAACATATTTACAATATATCTGAAAGCTTACAAAAACTCCCAAAAGAGCAAGACTCTTAAGACCTTTTTTCACTGTTAGAAGCTGCTTCCTTTGTTGAGCGGTGAACAATATAGTTAATTATGATTGATATATTATAAAAGTAGGCCTATAATTAAGTTTTATAAAAATCATGCATAAAAACAACCAATTTCAACACTTTGGCCCTCTAAAAAGTATGTTATGAAAATACAAAAAGCCTTTTTCATCCATTTTAATACTATGCATTAAAACAAAACACAACAAAAATGATTTAATAGCATTAAACATAACATTCCCAAATTCCCAACATGCGCCAGGAGTTAGCATCCATAGCAATTCCGAGTTCAAAACAACATACATTCATCCTAGCGATTTCTATTTTCCTTTCCAGCTCTTTCAGCCGATTTTGCTCAGCTGTTTCTAATTTCTCTTGGATGGTTTCTCGCATCCTCTTCTCTTCTTCTTGTGTCAACAGCTTTATCTTCTCTATTTTCACTTTATTCTAGCATGCATCATACAAAATGCTAAATACACAGTAAGCAAACAACACAGGTACATACATGTAGAGCATAATGAAATTTAAGACCCTTGTTGACAGGTCACAGTAAAAACCACTACATTAGTTGAATTTCACTTGTCAATTTGAACTCAATTTATTTTAATTATGATAGTTGAAGCCTCACATTTGATGTAGGAGCTTCAGTTCAGTTACTCAAATCAAATCAGCAGCTCTGACAATTATAACTGCATTGTGGCAATTAAACTTACAACGGTGTACTGGGCTCAGATAGATAATAATGCTTAATGTTAGTTATTATTTATTTTGGTTTTTTTAGAGGTAAAATATTTGAAAATCTTTAAATAATACAGTCAAAAATGACCATCTTTTTAAAATTTGTTTACAAAAATAATTTAGAACGCTGCATTAGGTGGTAATGAATAACTGTAAATACAATAGACTCCCTCTAGTTCGGCTTTGGTTGGATCGGCCACCAGATGGTCCGGCCCGGTCTCAGGGGGACAAGTCATATCGTCACGGGCGAATGACCTTCGACAGGATTAAACTTGAATGTTTAGTTTCCGGCCATAGTAGTAAACAATTCATGTCAGTTTAGTTGACGGGTGCTTCTATGGGTGAATTATTGCATATTACCTACGTAAAACTATGTTACATAACCTCAAAAATACCAAGAACATTTTTATAAATAGTTTTTCTTCAGTTTAATATGTTGTAATGCAGTGAATTAAATACTTCGGACCATTTTTTATGTGGTAGGTTCCCCCATTATTGTTTTTGAAACACCACGGTTTATTTGACAAAAATAAATTAAAACAAAACAAAGAAATAGCCATCATTAGCTTCAAGGTCAAGCTATGGTAATGGAGCTATGGAGTAATGGAGCTTGCGCTGACAACCATCTGCTCTTGTTCTTTACACAACTGATGTCTGATGTGCGCTTGCTATCTCACAACAGTTTGTGATTGGGTGATTAGTAACCATGGCAACTAGTTTAATGTGTTGATGAAGAGAAACCAAAGAAAGAATAGAAGAACAAAGAAAAAAGAATAAGTAGTGTTTAACATCATCCATTTCTATCTTTCTCCTATTTTACGACTGTCGTTATTATCTTTATGACTAAGTACTATGATTTTATGAGTTATGTAATGTTTTTATTGACATTCTTAGGGACGGTTCACGAGTCACGGGTTACCCTTAGTTTGAGCGCAAAATCCAGTTATAGGTGGTTTTTTGCCCTGGGACTTAGAAATCGGGTTCACGAGTACAAGGTTAACCGCGCTCGGGCGCAGACAGTTAAACTTCATCCAATTATGACAGAGAAAACCCAAGCACAAAAAGTCGGCTTCACGGGTTCAATTAGAGAAAACCCTGGGCCAAATGTCGGGTTAAGGAGTCATGGTCTAGCGCAATTTGGATAATCTCGGGCGTAAATAACAATGGTTTTGGACTTCAACTTAACCCTGCTAGGGGGCAGGGTTAACTTGACATCATGTCGGGATTATCTCATTTGCTCATTTATTGTTTTTTTTTTTTTTGCGAAAAGAATGTTATATTTGAATTTGCCATTAAATTCCGAACAATTTCACTACCCTCAACATATATTTTTTTTTTTTTTTTTACTACTGATTGTCAGAAACATACGAAATATTGTAAAAAGTTGCTGTTTTTAATTTTAATTAATTACTGAATAAAAATATAATTAATTAATAGCTTAACATAGGCCTATTTATATAAATTTTAAATTGAAAATGAATTTTATAACGCAAGTGTTTTATTTTTTTTATCACTTTTGAACACTTTTATCTCAGCCGAATAATTGCAAAATAAAAATGGTTCCGACAAATAGTGTTAGTTTTGTCTAAGCATTTTTATTGTATATTACTGATTAATTACTTATACATAATTACATACAAATTACTGATACATAAAAGATAATCATAAATCTTTGAAAAGACGAGTCATTTTATGAAATATTTTCAATGTTTGGATAAATCTGCAAACCTGATAAGTATGTCTTATATTTGGACATAAATGGTGATCTAAATTTAGTTTGCAAACATTACCAAGATTTGTTTTAACAAATTTAATTAAAAACATAATTGTATTTTCTCGATTCAATGACATGTCAGTAAAAGTGTATTATTCATTTCATAATTCAATGATTAATCCAGTAACTTAAAACTTAAGTATGAATTTATTATGTAATATCAGTAAACACTCTGTATACTGTAATTATAATGATTTATCACGTCATCCTTTTGTTTTGGGACTTGTCGACCAGGAGCAGCGGCTCGGCAGGTAGCCCACGTGGCTGTTGCCAACCTTATATTGAAAGTTCTCCGTTAAATTCAAATAATCTTTATTTGTTAGTAGTATACAATACATACATAAATAGTGTCAAATATACAGGTATTGAAAAATGAAAAACAAAGGTTTCTTAGAATTAACAATATATGCAAAAATTGACATTACCTCCTACAACTCATCGAAAGAATATATAGCTTTGCTGATGAGGTACTGCTTCAATTTAATTTTGAATTTTTTGGTTGACACCTCATCTGTTATGCTTTTTGGAATTTTGTTATAAAATTTTGAACCAGCATATTTAGGTTTCTTTTTGAAAAGTTCCAGAGTGTGATAGCTCATTGCGATACAGCCCCGATTTCTGGTGTTATATTCATGATTGTTACCGATTAGCTCCAATTCCTGAAATCTATTTTTTATGGATAAAACTGTTTCAAAAACATACATTCCATAAACAGTCATTATGTTTTCTATTTTAAAATAATCTTTAACTGAAGTTCTTGGTTGTAAATTACGAATAATTCTAATGGCTTTTTTTTGCATTATCAAGATAGAGTTTAAGTTTTCTTTAGTAGTTGCACCATAAAGAGATAGCCCAAATGATATCACTGAATGGATGTAAGAGAAATAAACAAATTTTAAAGATTCTTTTTCACAAAAATTTTTCAACCTAACCAATGCATAAAGGCCAGAAGAAATTTTAGTGAGTAATTGTTCAACATGACGGTTCCATTTAAGTGTACTTTCTATTTCTAATCCTAAAAATTTAATGCTGTCTTTAACCTCAATTTTTTTATCAAATATGGTAACATTAGGTTGAGTTATATTTTGAGCTGATCGAGTTTTAAAACAAATAATATTAGTTTTTTCAGGATTTAAAAGCAAATTGTTGGCATTAAAAAATTTTTTTAAGAGAGTTGGGTCGGAATTAATTTTAATTTCTAATTCAGCAGAGGTTGATGCAGTGATTTTCAAATTGGTGTCATCAGCATAAAGACAAAGTTTACTGAAATCAGAAAGCTGAGGGAAGTCTCTTAAATAGCAAATAAATAAAAGGGGACCTAAAATGGATCCCTGTGGCACCCCATATTTAACTGCTGTAATATCGGAACGATAAGGGATTTTATAATTTTTGTTGTTATGGTAAATAATTTCGACAAACTGTTTTCTATCATGAAGGTAAGATTTTACCCAGTTTAAAGTATTGTTTTTAATTCCTAATTTACTCAATTTCAAAATTAATAAATCATGTGATATTGAATCAAAGGCTTTGCTAATGTCCATGAATAGACCCGCAACTTTACCTTTATTGTCTAGACTATCTATAACAGATTCAATGAAGTCTGTGGCAGCTGTAATAACAGATCGACCATAGCAGAAGCCATGTTGACAGTCCTCAAATAGATGATTTTTTTCCAAAAAATTTACCAGTTGATTATAAACTACTTTTTCAAAAATTTTTGAGATAGCTGGTAACAATGCTATAGGGCGATAGTTTGATACAATATTTTTGTCTCCTTTTTTGAAGAGTGGTTTTAATTTTGTAATCTTAAGTTTGTTGGGGAAAATACCTGAAATTAAGGAAGAATTTATAAGATGAGTAATAGGTTTTAGTAAGACTGATTTAGCTTTTTTTAGAAGTACCACAGGGACATCATCATACCCCATACTGAAAGAATTTTTTAGGCTGCAGATAATAGCATCTATGTCCTTCTCATCAACAAAGCTAAAACCAAATTTCCTGTCACATGGAAGTATCTCACTCCCAGTATATGATCATCTCTGGCTTGCTCTAGATTCGACAAGACACTGTCATCCACAATATTTGCAAAATAATCAATGAACTGATTACAAATCAATAAAGGATCAGAACAAACATCATCATTTATTTTTAAATTTATATTTTCAGTTTTTAAAGAGCCAGTTCCTACTTCAGAATTAATTATCATCCAAGATGTTTTATTAACATTAGTAGAATTACTAATTTTCTTTTTGTAATATTCTTTTTTTGAAGATTTTAATTTTTCTTAATAATGTATGTTCATTTTTTTAACTTTGTCCAACAAAACTTTGGATTTAATATCTCTCTCGCTGTTTTACTTAAATCAATAATTTCCTGTCTTTCTGTCTTAAGTTCCTTTGAAATCCATTTCTTTTTAGTGTGCTGTCTTGAAAGAGTTTTAGGGAAGCATTCATTAAAATGACCAATGAAATTTTTATGAAATGTGTCATACTTATTTTCAACCGGTGATAAGAAAAGATCTAACCAAGTTATTAATAAATTGTTCAATATTAGAGTCGCTGAATTTTCTTTTGTATTCATAATAAAATTGAGAAGAATTATTTAACATTTGATTTTTATGTTTATTTGTAATTTCTAGCATTTGTCCATCGTGGTCTGAAAGTTGTGTGTTAATACCGACTAATTTATAAAATTGGCTGTCTAAATTTGTAAAAACATGATCTATTGCTGTTTCAGTTGATTCAGTAATCCTGGTTGGAAAATCAACCAGAGACTTAAATCCATTTGCTACTACAATGTTTAATAACATTTTTCTATTACTATTATTAGATTGTAATAAGTCAATATTTATATCCCCCATGAAAACCACGTGTTTATATTTAAAATTCAAAACTTCAAGCATTATATTTAGTCTGTGAATAAATTCTGCTTCGTTATGTTTAATAGGATTCCTGTAACAACCAATAATGAAAGTTAAATCCCTGCTGTTGAGCGACGGTCAGCGTTGGTCTCGGCTAAGCTTGATAAGTAAGTGTGATTTTAAACGTTATAGTTTTGATTACTGAACCAAGGTTAATGACTTAACATATCACAATTGCGCAACAATATTATTTGTATTTTGTTTATGTAAAATGCACTACCTCCGGTTAGTCCGGCCGTTTTGTAGTCCGGCCAGTGGTCCGGTCCCGAGGTGGCCGAACTAGAGGGAGTCTACTGTAATCAAAATAGTAATAAAACAGATGACACAGACTCCTAATCTTTATGTTTAGTAAAAATCTGTATTTTAAAAATGTAGATTATGCCTCAATAGAGAGATAATTTTTTCAATTTTGTGAAAGGTTTTATACTTACATATAATTTATAATAGAAACAAATGAAAATTGTGCCTTATGGATCTTTGGCTTTTACACCATGAGCCAATTTAACTGTCTAAATATCCAAGAACATAATTGACAGGAGAATCAAGACAAGGAAGTAACATGCACAAATGAAATAATTCCATAATCAGTGGCATAAGTCTTAAAGATTTAGTTAACAGTTTTGTTCAGAATCTTTAGTTTTGTTGGAATGCAAGGTAGGCCTATACTGTAAAAAATCACAAAAGTCCAAGGCATTTAAATTAATAAGGGGTTATATTATTGTAGCAAGTTTGTACCATAACTTAATATAGCCTGTTATATCCTACATATATCTTAGAATTCGTCAATTGATAAACTCCATGTGCACATGTAAATAAATTAATTTCATTAAAAGTAAAGGAGACTACTGAACCAAAAATATATCCCAAGTTTACAAAAATCCATTATACTTTTCTGTAGAGCAAGTAATAACCAGAGATGCAAAATTACAACTGAGTATACATACTCCTGTGTATACATACAACAGCAACAACCGGGAAGAATAGACAAACCGAAATATGGAAAATTTCCAGTTGTATGCTGTAGACATAGATACCACTCGCATCATTAGAGTGAGAATCCTGAAAGAGTAACCCATAAGATGTAACTGAATTCAATCAAACGCTTACGCCACACTGTTTTATCTGCATTATTTATTTTTATCTGCAGAAACATCTATGCATTATTTAAATTAGGTCGACATGGGGAAAATTGAACAGAATAATTCACATTAATCTGTAGTAGTACAGGTGAAATAGGGTTTTATAAACAACAAAATTTGTACATTCATGAAATTTCACCTGTGAGTTACTAATAATATGAGAAATGAAGATCCGATGAGTCCCCAAAATTTTGGGCGTCCTAAGGCCCTTTTTGGGGCCCTTTTTGTTCCGAAGGGCCCTTGTTCCTAAATAATTTTGTTTTTACGTTTAAGGTCGAGTGAGGTGTGGTTTTAGATGGTTTTAGTTATTTTAAATCGATTGGGATTAGTTTTAAGTGTATTAAACCACACCATACAGAGTGTTTCGAAATATTATTACTTTTTACGATATTTAAGCATTTAATCATAAAGTAATAAAATTAGTTACCTCCATGCTCTATATAAAAGGGGATTATGGAAAATATTTGTAATTCTTTACTACGTAAGAGGAAAGGATCACAAGGAGTAAGAGAAAATATTAAATACCCCCGTCACAGCAAACCTGCAGACTATTTTTCTGTTTTACTTACTTGATTTTCAATTAAATCTAAAATTGCTTTGCGTTTAACGATTACCTAGGTTTGCTGCTACAAGGAGGCTAATAAAGTGTGTTTATAGTAAAATATTAATAGCCTAGTATAAAACAAATAAATTTGACAAGTTTGGTCAAAATATATCTATTAACAAACAAACAAAATCATTTTACACTATTCTACATAAAAATAACATGGGAATTTTAAATTTACAATTTTAGTATTTTTATCCGTAACTAATAACCATACAAAAACACGTTAATATACTTAATTATTTGTTTTAAGCTATTTAAAATGTTCTAGAGAAAAATTGGGAAACTTTGTGTTTTGAGGGTAAAGTAAATAAGAAAACCCAATTTTTACCTCATAAACCTCGTTCCCATTGTTCAGGACAAAAATGCTTGTGCCGACATGCTGCTCTGATGTCTAGTGCTGTCCTGGTCGTGATATCCACCAAAGATAACCGTACTTATATTGATTGAAAATAAATTTGAGGAACTTAAGATACAAGTTGCAAACGTCAGTATGTATGAAAGGTGTTTTGCACCACATTGTTCGTGCTTTAAGATTGGTGTTGCCTGTTCTGCAATATGCAAGGTTTTAGGTTTGTAAAGGGGAATCCTACTTGAACACCAGCTTGGACAAAATTTAGTAAATATGGACAAGTTGCTAAGAATAATAAAATTTTTAATGAGTCGTCTGAGAATAATTGTTGTGATGATGGAATTGTAAAGAGAGATACTATGGAAATAGTAAAATAGCTTAAGTTTAAGTACTTCATTTTAATATGTAATGTAAGGTTTTATACAAATACAATGGTTTTTATTTTTAATAAATGTAAAAAAATAACTTAAATAGCTACCTAAGCAAAATACATATCAATTTAAAATTGGTCTGAATAAATTTGCATAAAAAACACATTTTAATGGTATAGCCTCTGGATCACTGATTTTTACAATAAAAGGTTTAAATTACCTGTATCCGTCAAGTGATCCTGGTTTGTAGTTGGTTGACTACAGCTGTTTCATGTTAATATTAACACATCTTTAGGTCAAATTGTTGCATTGATTTATTCCATAGAATGGTCGTCATAAGGTTTAAAGTTCACAAAAAATAACACATACACGTACACAAAACATTTAACATTGATTGACCAACATTTTTCGTTTTGTGTTTTGGCCAATCAATGTTAAATGTTTCGTGTACGTGTATGTGTTAATTTTTGTGAACTTTAAACCTTATGACGACCATTCTATGGAATAAATCAATGCAACAAGTTGACCTGAAGATGTGTTAATATTAACATGAAACAGCTGTAGTCAACCAACTACAAACCAGGATGTAGGATCACTTGACGGATACAGGTAATTTTAAACCTTTTATGATAAAAAAAAAAAATACGTTGAAAGATTATTCACACCACCTTAAAAGTTGAAATTTTTGCTTAGTAACCTATGTTATTATGTTATAGTGTAAAACTTAATCCATAACCTTTTAGCAAACATCCCATATAGGAGATAAGCTATTACCGAAGGTCTTATGGTAAAACATAAATATATAATATATCCATGTTATATACGTGTCCGTAAACATGATAGCTAGAGTAATTTTGGTTCAATTTTAACGAAACCGGCATAATCGGTCCATGGAACAGGGTTTTATGTGGTAAAAATCTTTAATCTTTGACCCTCAAAAGACAAAGTTTCCCAATTTTTCTCTAGAGCACTTTAAAGACCTTAAAGAAAACAAATAATTTTGTATATTAACGTGTTTTGTAAGTGTATTAGTTACGAATAAAGTTCCAAATTGTAAATTTAAAATTCCATTTTATTCTTAAGGAGAATAGTGTAAAATAATTTTGTTTGTTTGTTTATAAACATGTCTTAATAAAACTTGTCAAATTTATTTGTTTTATACTAGGCTATTAATATTTTACTATAAACACACTTTATTAGCCTCCTTGTAGCAGCAAACCTAAGTATTCATTAAACTCGATTCTATTTTAGATTTAATTGAAAATCGGGCAAATGAAAATTTGCTTAGTCTGCAGGTTTTCTGTGACGGGGGTGTTTAATATTTTCTCTTACTTCTTGTGATCCTTTCCCCTTACATAGTAAAGAATTGCAAATAATTATTTTCAATAATCCCCTTTTATATAGAGCATGGAGGTAACTAATTGTATTACTTTATGAATAAATGTTTAAATATCGTAAAAAGTAATAATATTTCGAAACACCCTGTATGGTGTGGTTTAATACACTTAAAACTACTCCCAATCCATTTAAAATAACTAAAACCATCGAAAACCACACCTCGTTCGACCTTAAACGTAAAAACAAAATTATTCAGGAACAAGGGCCCTTCGGAACAAAAAGGGCCCCAAAAAGGGCCTTAGGACACCCAAAATTTTGGGGACTCATCGGATCTTCATTTCTCATATTATTAGTAACTCACAAGTGAAATTTAATGAATGTACAAATTTTGTTGTTTATATGGAGTGTTTTTGTATTATTTTACCTGTACTATAGGGATAAGAATTAGGATCGAACCTCAAAACTAGTTTAACTGAGCGGTCAGATATGTTACAGGCAGATGTTTGTTTTCGGGTGGGCCTACGAGGACTGTTTTTCCACAGCAGCCACACTCTATCGAATTATAGATGTCTGACGTCCATTCTGAATTTGGATGGCTTGTCAGCTTTTTTTTTAATGCAGAAGTCATCATTAATGTTGGTAGCCCATATCATGATTGCGCTACTTGACGGAATCGACTTTGCACTTATTTAAAAAATGCACGGAATTGCCGCTGAGTTGCAATGACTAAATCATTACTTTTTTAATTCGACTCGATAACAACACACAATGACACTCAGGTGACCACTGATCTATGACCACAGATAATAGCATTGTGTAGGCTTTCCAACGATCCTAACCCCACCACTCTCAGACGACCTGTTCCTAAACAGTGTGCTACAATAAATAGATTGGTTTTTTTACCGCACCCTGTACATTGCAGGGTTGCTGCATACTGGTGTAACTGCAGTGATTCATAAGGAATATCTGCTATCAGTCTACTACTCAGTTGTACCTGTTCCTTGAGCTTCTCCAGTTGTTCCTTCTCCTTGGTGAGTCGTCGCTCCTCAGCCTCCTTCAGTTTGGACTGTATCTGTGACTCCAACATGCAGATCTTCTCCTGATTGGAGGCTTTTACCTTCTTCACTTGCTCTTCCTACCATTACGAGTGACACAACACACAAAGCAATAAGGGAAAAAATAAAATAAAATAAAAATAAAACATTGCTAAAAAAGGAATACATTACCACCATAGAAGATATGGACCATCCACAACCTGGTTATGTGATCTTAAATGTACAAAAACTTCAATCCCCCAAAATTAGTTAGTATTCATCAAAGTTTGAATATCGGATATACAATTTGTATGTCCCTTAAGATTTTTTTTTTAACCATTACCAACAGCTATTTAATTTTGAAAGTAAAATTATGAATGTTAAATGATTTTGAAAGGACAGGAATCAAGTCGTGGCCTGGCGTTTAACCAGTGTGTGAATTGTGAATAAAAAAAAAGTTTACTTATCTATAACAACTGACTCAGATAGTGTCTGCAAACTTAATTTAACACAACAACCTAATTTAAGTACTTTTATAAAAGAAGAATTACTAACAAATTTCTTTGAGGAATTCGTCAATCTTTTATCCTTATGGGAGTATTAAGATGAACTTACTATCAAAACATCACTTACTGCAATGTATTATAATTTGAAAAGAGAATTTTTAAAGTACAGTTGACTCTCAATAATATGTCACTTGATAGTTTAACAAACGTTGGTAATCCAAAGCTGTGATAAATGAGTCGTCGGCCCAAGTCTATTCAGTAGAAGTCTCCCGTCTAAAGCCCAGTTTACATGACCCGATTTCGGGACTCTAAATCGGTCCTGATCAACGTCTTCCCTGAAAACCAATCGTGTAAATCCATACTCCTGGTCACGTTTTGGTTGGCGACCAAGTAGGGAGGTCAGGAGAAATGTCCAGCTAATTTAGAGAGGAAAGGTGGGAACAGCGCAGATTTCAACAACTTGCTGCTTCGATTAATACGGAGCCATTGCATTACACTTTGAAATCTTCTAAAAAACAGCTTGTTTAGCTAATAATGACGTTCTTCAATAAAGGAAACCAACGCATTGAGCTCAAATTGGGTGCAGATAACTGGATGAGTAAAAACAAAGCTCTGCTAAGCAGATGGGGAACATTGACCGCTTGGGACCAGGAGCAGAAAAGGGCGGTCAGGAACGGGTTGTGAAAACCGGGCTTTACCAGTCTGCCTCTTCGAACCTTAAAGTGAATAAAACTGATAATGGATAGAATAAGGATATTAGTGTGATTCTGTTGATTATTTATCAATTCAAACATGTGCCTTGATTGTTTAACATTTTAACCTAACTTATGTTCTAATTTGATTCAAGCCTAACTGTCGCTGTGTAGCTGCAAGGTAGGTTAATGCTCGCGTACTTAACAAAAAGCTGCCGGTTTGGCCCTGAGAAAAGTCAATAGCTTTTTCATGGTTTAAAACTAGATTCAGCTGTCCTTGATCGTTGTAAAATAATAATTTCAGAAAGAAGAAATAGATCTGTAAACCGAGATTTAATAAGTCAAATCATATAGTTTTTCAGAGGTTGAAAACTAAATTGATGGATTGTTTGCTGCCACATTTGCATTTAGTTTCTGACTATGATAAGAAGTCCGGTTACAATCAGAATTTTGGCAGCATCTTTGTATCATGTGGATCTCAGAGTAAAACGGAGGATTGTAAGAACATCACGTTGAAGTTCCTAATGTTACCGCATATAATTGACTGATCCCAGTCAGATCTAATCAGATTCCTAATTAAGTAAAGATACTAGCCGCTAAAAGCTCTTTGAAAGTGATCAAATACAAAGTGAGAAAATCCAGCTGAGCCAAGCTTTTATTTTAGTAGGCCTAACATATATTACACAATAAAAGATTCTTGATATCACCGCAATCACAATTATTGATTATTTGAACTCTCAATAGTTGAAAAGTACCTACTTAATGGATGTCATAAGATGAATTATCTAAGCTGATAAGATAGGTTAATCTTGGTACAATTTTTGGGGATCAGAAAATGTTCAGTATTCTGACAAATTCCTGGTCCAATAAGTGTCAGATTATCAAGAGTCAACTAATTCCCAAAAGAATATGGGACTGATCACTTTTTCAAAATTCTATAACTCACATGATCCTTGAGCCTGTCCATCATCTTCTTGATTACTTCATCCCTCTGGTCAGCTGCATGTTTTAACTTCTCCTCAACTTCCTTCTTGACTTCCAGAGTTTGCTGCTCCAAGTTCTGACGAGCTTTCTCTACAGACTCCAGCTAAAAGCGCACAACACTCACTAAATAGTACTAAAGTGCAACACAGAAAAAATAAAATAAAACTAAAATGAAATAATGTGCAGAGGCGAAATAAAGAAAACTTTCACCAACCTGCCGATCAATTCTGGGAGCCTGGGTTTTGATCATCTTATCGGTAAGAAACATAAGCTCTAATGATAAACAATAACATTCTATGGGGAAACAAGACATAAACACTGAAGGAAGTGACAAACCAACAATTTGAGTTCATCCTCAAATTACCTAATAGGCTAATACAATACAACAATTTTTTTTTTACGCAACCCAAATAAAAAGTGTCATGAGACAAGTTTCAATGACAAAACAAGCTTCTATGTTGGTATCCCTGTTTTTTTTACTTCATTGCCAATCAGCTGATGCATTATTCCATAGTTATCTATGAGGTTTAGCGTAGCGGTAATTGGGAATTTATTGTAAATAAGACTCAACATGGTGTTCTTTTTATGAGCTTATGCTTAAATAGATTTTCTTAAATTTGTACATGTCAATAGTATTTGATTTATTGGATACTGGAATCACTCCTGGAAACTTCAAATCTTTCTTAGCATTAAACCAATAATTTACTTTTAACGTATTCTTATGACTCTTCAAGCTTGGGGAAACACCATGTTGTGTCTCATTTAAAATAGATTTCCAATTACACTAAACCTCATAGATAACTAACTATGCAACAATGTATCAGCTGATCAGCAATGAGAAGTAAAGAAAACAGGGACACCAACATATAAGATTGTTTTGTCATTAAAATGTGTCTCATTCTCACAGTAACTTACTTTTAATTTAGGTTGCGTAAAAAACATCCTGTAGCTTACGTGACTTTTTGGGCAATGTGTTGTAGTATGGTCTTGTTCCAAAACTTTATTTGCATTAAAAAAACCAATGCCATAAGAAGTTATCGCAATAATGAAAGGTTGCTTTATTACCACATATGTATTATGTATAAATAGGTATGTCGTGTTTATTTAGGAGGCTATGGACAAAACAGCTCAGCACATTATATAAAGGTTGTTGCCCAATAAGAAGGCAGAACTAAACTAATCTTAACGGAAGGGAGAGAACTGTGGTTTTACTTTTACATTCCTTACCCGTTGTATCACACAGACCAAATATGTGGTTTATCCCTGTAGGTTAAATCAAAGTAGTTGTTGCAATACTTACATGGTCCTTTAACTTGGATTTCATGTCACTAATGTGTGCTTCTCTCTTCTCCGAGTATGTTTCCATTTTCTGGTCCAGAGCCTCTTTTGTTTGCGTGATGAATTCATTGATTTGTTCTTCCTTCTTCTTCGAAGCCTCCTCTATCTTGGACAGCTTGGCTGCGATGGTTGAAATTTTGCTAGCTTCCAAGGACTGAAACAATGGCATGATAAATAAGGTGGGTAAAATTATATTATGTAAATTTTAAAAAAGGAAACATTAACATGAATGATAAATTTAATGAGTCTGGAAAAGTAATTAATAAAACTATAAAAAACATTGGTCAAATAATTGTAAAACTCTTGTTAATACAAATCATCTTGGTGGTATCAGATTTTGAGTAATATTATTCGTTGGAAGACGGCGGCTCTTTATGTAAAAGATTTGGTGCTATTTTGAATACCCTATAGTTTTTTATGCATATATATCTCTACTCTGATTCAAAGTATGCATTCCTTATGAGCTAAGCTTTAATTTGACAAGTAAGTTTAATATTACAATAATATTACAAAACAAAAAATTTCAAAATAAATTTTTTTTGAAAATGTTACATAGTCAAAACTCAAACATTGTATAAAACTTACTGGCAGTTGGATGTTATTTTTTATAACATATTAACTATCACAGTATCAAAAACTACAGTAAGTGCAAAGTTACATAATATTGGACATTAGAGCACTCTCTGTGACTCACCAGTCTCCTCTCCTCAGCCGCCTTCAGTTTCTCCTCAATGTTGTCCACAGACTTGGTGCGGGTGGGCGAGGTGTTGCGTTTGGGAGGAGGAGGAGTACCAGCCGGGTCTGCTAGAATCACATCGTACTTCAGGCCACCCTTGGACTTCTCCTGGCAGCGGATCTCGGTCGCTGCAACAACCACAAATCATAAAGGATCTTGTTGTGCTCAAAAGCAGCTTTGTTTTGAACTAATTTCTGACATGTTTCAACCATGTTACTGTATTTGAAAAAGGTACACAGTAAGTTTCAAAGCACAAAATAGCTTAAGCAATATAAAATTGGAACAGTGGTAAAAAATTAAGAAATAATTTTTGTTACATCCCCATTCTTACAGTCTAGTCTAGTCATATTGAGCTGGTTTTCAGTAAAATTTGTGAGAGCTCTCTTTTTTTTCTTTTAAATTGTATAGAATTTAAAAAAGTGGATCAGTTGAAAAATGCTATAGTGTCAGCAGACAGAAAATAAAAAAATAAAAGCAGTTTTTTTTCTCTTTTTGAAGTTTTTGAATAAAAACTAAATTAACCATTGACCTGCAGTATTAGCTAGGTTCCAATGGTATAAGTTTAATCAAAGTATAAAAAAATGCATTACTAGAAATATGGAGAATATTATGAGAAACATTTATTTTTTTAATACAATCGATCTAAATTTAGAAAGTGCACGGGGATTCCCAAAGGCCAGTTTAGCTGTAAACTTTGCAATCAATATCTCCGAGGCGTCGTCTGCTACTAGAGGCGTCACGGTGTCTACACGCAGCCTGTGATGACGTCACAGGTACAACTCTACTGATATTGTTACTGTGACCATGGTACAATCAATATATCCTAGGCGTCATCTGCTACTAGAGGCGTCACGGTGTCTACACGCAGCCTGTGATGACGTCACAGGTACAACTCCACTGATATTGTTACTGTGGCCATGGTACAATCAATATATCCTAGGCGTCATCTGCTACTAGAGGCGTCACGGTGTCTACACGCAGCCTGTGATGACGTCACAGGTACAACTCCACTGATATTGTCACTGTGGCCATAACACAATCAATATCTCCGAGGCGTCGTCTGCTACTAGAGGCGTCACGGTGTCTACACGCAGCCTGTGATGACGTCACAGGTACAACTCCACTGATATTGTTACTGTGGCCATGGTACAATCAATATATCCTAGGCGTCATCTGCTACTAGAGGCGTCACGGTGTCTACACGCAGCCTGTGATGACGTCACAGGTACAACTCCACTGATATTGTTACTGTGACCATGGTACAAGCAATATATCCTAGGCGTCGTCTGCTACTAGAGGCGTCGCGGTGTCTACACGCAGCCTGTGATGACGTCACAGGTACAACTCCACTGATATTGTCACTGTGGCCATAACACAATCAATATCTCCGAGGCGTCGTCTGCTACTAGAGGAGTCACGGTGTCTACACGCAGCCTGTGATGACGTCACAGGTACAACTCCACTGATATTGTCACTGTGGCCATAACACAATCAATATCTCCGAGGCGTCGTCTGCTACTAGAGGCGTCACGGTGTCTACACGCAGCCTGTGATGACGTCACAGGTACAACTCCACTGATATTGTTACTGTGGCCATGGTACAATCAATATATCCTAGGCGTCGTCTGCTACTAGAGGCGTCACGGTGTCTACACGCAGCCTGTGATGACGTCACAGGTACAACTCTACTGATATTGTTACTTTGGCCATAACACAATCAATATCTCCGAGGCGTCGTCTGCTACTAGAGGCGTCACGGTGTCTACACGCAACCTGTGATGACGTCACAGGTACAACTCTACTTATATTGTTACTGTGGCCATTTCACAATCAATTTTTTCTAGGCGTCGTCTGCTACTAAATGCGTCTCGGTGTCTAAACGAAGTAAATTATGACATAACATGTACAACTCCACTGATATTGTCACTGTGACTATTTCACAATCAATATCTCCTAGGCGTCGTCTGCTACTAGAGGCGTCAAGGAGTCTACACGCACCGTAATCTAGAAGGGTCGAAGTTTTGCTTATCTTATATATGACATGTCCATATTCATGTTGAACAACATAGTTTTCCTTAAGTGTTGTGACAAGTAATGTACAGCGAGGAAATCAAATTTATAAAAACCGTACCCGCAAAAAGGTATTTTTTGGAATTCAAACTTTTTTCTATGTTAATTAATGTATGTGTTAATAAGTAGTGCTGTATTAGCGGTCCTATCGCCAACAGCTGTCGGGCAGATGTTACAAAGTTAATTAGTTTTTAGTTTAAAGGGCATTCGGAGGAAATTACGTAAGAGCAGGTGGTTGCGGTGTGGTACGTCACTTGTGACGTATGTGGGTACTGTTTTAATTGTTTAACGAGTAAAACACAGTTTATACAATTAAATGATGGATTTAGTTAAATTCATAGTCAACAGTACTGTGTATAGTATTCTAGTAAGGTCAGCGGGGCGCGGCGCGGCGCAGCATGGGTGACTCACTGCTCGCCGCGGAATTGGGTTAGTTGGACCTCCGAAAGTTTGGTCAGGGTCGCGGCCACGCCCGGCCTTGTTACTCAACCTTCGCGGAGCTGTACCCAGATTTGGATAGTATCCACACAGTTCGCGTTTGGACGTACTGGCGGAGTGTTGTTCTCTGTACGGTGCTGTGTCTACCGTTAGCTGTATCGTTAGCTGTATCGTGTGCTCGCGTGTGTTTTGGAACTATGTGATATAGCAGCTTCATCTTGTACCCACAAATGAGGTAGGCCTAATGTAAAACCAAATATAATTCTTATCTTATGTTAGAGGTCCTAAAAAAATAACGTAAAATTAAATATTGTTTATATATCTTTAGAAAAATTAGTAGTAGTAGTATATTACGGGTTTTGGAGACCATGTTTATATTTTGTTAAATAGTTTGACAGATTAACCTTTGTGGTCAAAATATGTTTATATAATGGAGTCTTTAGAAAGACTGATACCTTTTGTACGTAAATTATACCCAATTCCATGTGTCCTGACTTGTGTGAATCAAATAAATTAGCTTTCCATCTTCAACGTCAGGAGGATTTGATACGTTTAATTGTGTCGGAAAGCAAACCTCTAAAAACTTGTTGTCATAAAAGAAAATAAATGTTTTACTATTTTCATTTTGTCTTTGTTCTACTAATTGATAATGTTTGTTTTGTAACAGATATTTAAATGTTACTTTTTCTGTTTCTATTGGACTTACTAGTTGAGGAAGCTTCATTTCTTGACATATGGCTTCGGGTGATAATTGATTAGAATAATTTGATCCTGATGCATTCCAATGTAGTGGTAATTTAATTTGCTTCTGAAACTTTAGACGTAGTGACATTGACTTGCGAAAATTGCTAGTTTTAGAAGTAGTAGATTTCTTTAAATCTTCTTTTATTCTCTTTAGTTTATCTTGTGTGATTGTACTTGGCTTATCCATAGTTAACATCAGAACAGAGCTAGCATATGTGAACAGTCTTCGTTGAAGGTTCGACACTGAATGATGTGATGTTGGAGGTTTGGAGACTTCCTTACTTAGTAGGTAGAATTACCCGACAGTAGGGAAATTTACCCGCGAAGCAGGGTAAACCTCCCAACCGGCCCCCTCCCAACTGGCTCGCGGATAAAAGTAGTGGCAGCGAACGGACTGTAGTCAGTCTCACCCAACTGGCACAGCTGACTGGTTGAGTGTAGACTGACTGACTTTTGATTAAAACCTTTCGTTAGATTTGGCCAATCTAACTTAATGTTTTAGTCAAATAGCATGTGCTGCATGTTGTTTTTTTAGCTTGTATCTTAGATGGTTTTACTTTATGGAGTGCATCGTGTCTTTGGTACTTGAATTGCGCAGAGTGTTGTATTTTTTCTAATCATGTGATATTTCAGCTAACAAAGGATAAAGAAGTCCCCCATTAAAATGAACACTCTTTTGTGACTGTAAATATTCTATATTTAAAATTTAAGTTGACCATTTTGTAATTAGTTGAGAGGTCCAACGGCCTGCATACTATTCTGCATTTGGTTAAATTAAGTTTTAAACTTTTGTTGTCATTGGTAGTTTACTTATGTCAGCTAACAATGAAAACTTTCTTGTGACTGTAAATATTCTATATTTAAAATTTAAGTTGACCACTTTGTAATTAGTTGAGAGGTCCAACGGCCTGCATACTATTCTGCATTTAGTTAAATTAATTTTTAAACTTTTGTTGTCATTGGTAGTTTACTTATGTCAGCTAGCAATGAACACTTTCTTGTGACTTTAAGTATTCTATATTTAAAATTTAAGTTGACCATTTTGTAATTAGTTGAGAGGTCCAACGGCCTGCATACTATTCTGCATTTGGTTAAATTACATTTTAAACTTTTGTTGTCATTGGTAGTTTACTTATGTCAGCTAACAATGAAAACTTTCTTGTGACTGTAAATATTCTATATTTAAGATTTAAGTTGACCACTTTGTAATTAGTTGAGAGGTCCAACGGCCTGCATACTATTCTGCATTTGGTTAAATTAAATTTTAAAATTTTGTTCTCATTGGTAGTTTACTTATGTCAGCTAGCAATGAACACTTTCTTGTGACTTTAAGTATTCTATATTTAAAATTTAAGTTGACCATTTTGTAATTAGTTGAGAGGTCCAACGGCCTGCATACTATTCTGCATTTGGTTAAATTACATTTTAAACTTTTGTTGTCATTGGTAGTTTACTTATGTCAGCTAACAATGAAAACTTTCTTGTGACTGTAAATATTCTATATTTAAGATTTAAGTTGACCACTTTGTAATTAGTTGAGAGGTCCAACGGCCTGCATACTATTCTGCATTTGGTTAAATTAAATTTTAAAATTTTGTTCTCATTGGTAGTTTACTTATGTCAGCTAGCAATGAACACTTTCTTGTGACTTTAAGTATTCTATATTTAAAATTTAAGTTGACCATTTTGTAATTAGTTGAGAGGTCCAACGGCCTGCATACTATTCTGCATTTGGTTAAATTACATTTTAAACTTTTGTTGTCATTGGTAGTTTACTTATGTCAGCTAACAATGAAAACTTTCTTGTGACTGTAAATATTCTATATTTAAGATTTAAGTTGACCACTTTGTAATTAGTTGAGAGGTCCAACGGCCTGCATACTATTCTGCATTTGGTTAAATTAAATTTTAAAATTTTGTTCTCATTGGTAGTTTACTTATGTCAGCTAGCAATGAACACTTTCTTGTGACTTTAAGTATTCTATATTTAAAATTTAAGTTGACCATTTTGTAATTAGTTGAGAGGTCCACCGGCCTGCATACTATTCTGCATTTGGTTAAATTACATTTTAAACTTTTGTTGTCATTGGTAGTTTACTTATGTCAGCTAACAATGAAAACTTTCTTGTGACTGTAAATATTCTATATTTAAAATTTAAGTTGACCACTTTGTAATTAGTTGAGAGGTCCAACGGCCTGCATACTATTCTGCATTTGGTTAAATTAAATTTTAAACTTTTCGTTGTCATTGGTAGTTAACTTATGTCAGCTAACAATGAACACTTTCTTGTGACTGTAAATATTCTATATTTTAAAATTTAAGTTGACCATTTTGTAATTAGTTGAGAGGTCCAACGGCCTGCATACTATTCTGCATTTGGTTAAATTAAATTTTAAACTTTTCGTTGTCATTGGTAGTTAACTTATGTCAGCTAACAATGAACACTTTCTTGTGACTGTAAATATTCTATATTTTAAAATTTAAGTTGACCATTTTGTAATTAGTTGAGAGGTCCAACGGCCTGCATACTATTCTGCATTTGGTTAAATTAAATTTTAAACTTTTCGTTGTCATTGGTAGTTAACTTATCTCAGCTAACAATGAACACTTTCTTGTGACTGTAAATATTCTATATTTTAAAATTTAAGTTGACTATTTTGTAATTAGTTGAGAGGTCCAACGGCCTGCATACTATTCTGCATTTGGTTAAATTAAATTTTAAGCTTTTGTTGTTATACCTAAACACAGACTCTTTCCTCACTACAACAGAAGGAGAGATAGAGCATGTTTGCTCCATCTCTTCTTTTGGTATTATTTTAAATGACCTTGACCTACTTACAGGACTTTGAAAATATCTTGGAAAAAATATAAAAACGGTAGTAATTGATCTGCCTTGTATATGTTTGAATCCGACCGGGCATATATTCTAGCTAGGGACCTACTATCGCTAGTTAATTTACATAAGCAGGTGCAGCGTTGTTCTACCCCCACCACTCAACCCGAGCGTATAAAAGGGCTGCGAGCAGACGGATGATTGTCAGTCTTGCACAACCGGTGAAGCTGACCGGATGGGCAAACTGGCTAAAGACGAGACCCTTAGTTTAGAGTTGGTACCACTCTAACCTAAGGTTCTTGTCACTTAGTAGTTATTTTAGAAGCATGTTGATTGTAGTATTTGTTGGCTTGTAGTTAGAGGGTGTTTTGCGTATTTGTATCTTTGGTAAGGGTGTTGTATTTCTTAATTATGTGTTGTTCTATTTCAGGTATCAAAATAATAAAGTCCCTATTAGTAATTTTATTTTCAATTTGAGTTGATCATTGTATGTTACAAAGTTCTAAGTGACATTAGTAAGTTGAAAACGTTCACACAAAACAAAAACATGAAACCAATAGTAAATTCATGACATAGAGTTCTCTTTGACATACACACATTTTTATGGGGACAGTTCGTTGACTGCGCTGCTCCGGCTATTGCTAATGAGTCTTTGATCAATACCATGAGGACAGTCCTTTGGCTGCGCTGCCTCTGATCAAAAAGACTGATACATTGGTCTTTAGCCAATTCAGACTTACACACAAACACGAAAATAAAACAAACACTAAGTTCCCCCACTACAACAAAAGGAGAGATGGAGCTAATTTTTGCTCCATCTCTCCTTTTGGCATTATTTTGAAATGACCTTGACCTACTTACAGGACTTAGAAAGCTTCCCTTAAAATACATAACAAACACTAAGTTCCCCTATTACAACAAAAGGAGAGATGGAGCTAATTTTTGCTCCATCTCTCCTTTTGGCAATATTTTTAAATGACCTTGACCTACTTACAGGACTTAGAAAGCTTCCTTATAGTACATTATTGGGAACCGAGAACAGTTCTTTTAAGTTAACACCAACGGACACAACATTTCCCCTCCAACCCCAAGCTTCCCCCCTCCACCCACAGGCTTCCCCCCTCCACTTGGCATTTTTATTTGATGAAATTAGATATGAAATATCGGGAGTAACTGTGGATTCTACAAAGAAAGTAGGTTTAACAAGCACATTAAAAGGATTAGCATCTTTGACACAAAACGAGAAGAATTTGTTAAGAATTGGAGGATGGGTTGCACCCGATGAAGACACAATCACCCCTGATTCTGCAGGGAACTTTGATTTCTACATACCATTGAAATTATTTCTAGGCTTTGCTGAAGATTACAGAAGAGTAATAATAAATGTGAAACAGGAATTAGTATTATTAAGATCATCAAATGATAAGGATACTATTTGTGCAGCAGCTGGAACCACTGATGCAAATTTAGACTGGAATTTAACTTTGGACAAAATCGTTTGGAGAGTACCACATGTGCGATTAAATGATGAACATAGAATAACACTGTTGAGACAACTGAAATCAGATAGAGATATTGTAATACCATTCAGAAGTTGGGAATTTCATGAATATCCAGTTTTACCTAAAACACAAAGACACACATGGACTGTAAAAACATCTACTCATTTGGAAAAAGCAAGATATGTAATATTTGCACTACAAACAAAAAAAAGGAATAATATACTAGCTAATGCCAGTCATTTCGATCATTGCAAACTAACAAATTGTAAAGTGTTTCTTAATTCACAATTTTTCCCTTACGACAACTTTAATATTTCTTTCACTAAGAAGAGGTACACCGTTTTGTATGATATGTACGCTAGATTCCAAAGTTCATACTACGGGAAAACAAACACCCCGATACTGTCTCCCGAGCAGTACAAATCAAAAGCTCCAATAATTGTAATAGATTGTTCAAAACAAAACGAATCTGTAAAGTCATCAAGTGTGGATATAAAAATAGAAATGGAGTTTGAAGAGAACGTTCCTGATGCAACATCTGCATATTGTTTAATTTTGCATGATAAAATTGTAACGTACACACCATTGACGGGATTAGTCAAAACAGTGTTGTAAATGAGTTTCACCACAACCACCAGTCGGCTATAAAAGGAGGAGCTTCGCACACCACCAATCAGTCTTTGCTCGTTCGTTGAATGGGTAACATCCTACACTACATCATGAGTAAAATGAGTTCTCCATCAGTCGTACAAAAGGATGCAGAGGAAGCAGCATTATTGGAAGAAGAAAACCATGAAGAAATCGTAAATGAAATAGAAGAATTTTTAAAGTTTCGAAAACAAGAAGACAAAGAAGACAAGGAAGAAAAAGAAGAAAAAACTAAAAAAAATGGCACTAAGAGGAAGCGGAAAGATGAAGATACAATACCAATTAATATTTTGAAAGAAGTTTTCCTACGCATTTACTATCCTATCTCACTATGTTTGGGTAAAAGTGTAACAGCTGGACTAATGAAATCATCGGAATATACACCCACAGTAATCTTGCAGCATGGTACAAAAATGGTTTTATTTTCTGAAACGGCATGGGAATCTTTTCTAAAACATTTAAATCTAATTGAATGTTACTTAAATACTAATGTTTGCGGAAGGAAAACTAATATTCGACTTTTGGATTCTGACAATGAAATTGACATAGTAAAGAATCGTGGAACACTACAAGTACGATTTAGAGATTTAACTCAACATGAAAGTAAAATTTTACTCTCACGTGAAGAATTCTACATTTTAATGCATGCAACGTCTCCTATCTCTAGATATATGAAACAACTTGTATTCTCAAGTTCAATCATCAAGGAGTATTTAATTGATACACTGGAAAAACAACCGGAAAGCACCATATTATACGGACACGTGGATACATCTATTTTTAATAGATTGCCTCATGAAGTTGGTATGTGGAGACAGTTAAGGAACTTCGAATCAATTGTTGAAGAAGCGATAGAAGCTGTTGAAGAATATGAAACTATAAACCAAGAAGAACCAGCAACCCAAGAAGTGTAATTAAAGAAAAACAGTATAAAAGAGTGACCAAGGCGCGGTGTGAATTCAGTTGAACACTATACATGGTGGTGTGTAGATAGGGTTAAACATTATGGATATAAAACCCTGTGTAATAGAATTTCAAGCATTTCGTGATAACAAAGATGAATTTGTGATAAAAGAATTAGTGATTTTAGATTTGATTACACATGTCGTATACCCGTTTATATTTGAAGCTCCATTTTCAGTAAACCAATTGAATGACAAAGCAAGAAGAACAAACAAATGGATAACCAAACATTTTCACCATATTCAGTGGAACGAAGGATTGATAAGCTATAAGCACTTGAACAATATCATGTATCATTTTTCTAACAAGTTTTCCCATATTTATACAAGAGGATCGGAAAAAAGACAATGGATACAACAATACACATATCACGATGTTTTCGACATAAGAATGGACAAGGATCATCAAATTAATTATGGACCTATTTGTACTTTAACAGATCACTCTTATCGCACAGTAACACAATGTGCACTACAAAACGCATACCGATTAGCTAATTTTCTAGTTCTTCACTATTGGGACAAAAATAAATTCAAACAGCAACAGTGGAAGTATTACGAAGGAAATAGCAGTGGAGGGGGGGAACGTGTGCTATAAATACAGTGGACAGTCTCAGGATCCTCATCAGTATTACTCCAGACATCGCAGAGGCAACATCTCACAGGGTAGTCCTAATCAAGAAAATGGCTTCACAACAGTTTCTCCAGTCTTTGGTGGATCAGTTCAACACCCAGTCCAAATCCAGCATTCTAAGTACTAAGAAATGTCACGAATTGAAGGAACACAAACACTACATCGTTCACGAGCTGAAGAAGACAGAAACTTCACATGGAGACGCAATTTTAGCATCACTGAGCGAGGCACCGTTTTCACCAGGCGATGAACCAAAATTTCAAGTTTATCTTCCAAGACGATTTGTGCAGCAGCTACAAAACGAAGACCTGCGAGGTATTCAACCAGGATCCCTATATTTGGTATCACACGGAGTTTGCGGAAACAATTCCACTGAACTATCTCTACACATCACCCATCAATGTTAGTTTTAAGTTTTTTTCTGTAAATAACCGCCTATGTACATATGTTTGTAAAATGTTTATGTCATTAAAAAAATAAATAAATTAATAAATAAATTAAAAGAGGAAACAACATATCAGCATATAATTAATTCTATATGCTGATATGTTGTTTCTTTTTTTAAAATTCAAACAAATGACCTTGAACTTTTTTACTATAAATAACAGGTCTTACACGCAGTTGCTCTCAGTCTTGTTTCAACAATTCACCGAGCATCATGTCACAGCGTAAATATAATTTACCTTTTGTTTACAAATCCAAATACGATTTGGATAACTATTGTTGTAATTTAAAATGTTTTAGAAAGCCTGAAAGTAAAGTTGATGGAAAAGCTTGTAAAAAATGTGAGTCTGTTGGCTATTGCAAATGTAGGTGTAAAACATATCAAGACAAGCATCAAAATTACATACACGATCTAACACAAATGGTTAACCTACTATGGAAAAATGTAGACTAACTTGTGGCAGATGCATGAGAGCTGCTGACTCTTGCACTATAAATAGCAGCTCACAACACATTGCTTTTCATTCTTGTTTTAGAATTCAGTCGAGCAACATGTCACAGTGTAATTCAAATTCATCTTTTGATCCCAAATCGGAATACGATTTAAAATACTATTGTTGTAATCTAAAGTGTTTCAAAACACCTGAATGTCAAGTAGATGGAATGGCTTGTAAAAAATGTGAATCGTTCTCCTATTGTCAATGTAATTGTAAAACGTATCAAGAAAAACGGAAACATCACTCACAAGACAAGGGACGTAGAATCAAAATACTTTTAAAACGGATGGAATGATACCCTCATGATGCTCTCCCCCACCTCTACTACTTTCCCCCACCCCTACTGCTTTAGCTCCGCCCACTTCGTCAGGAACCTGCACTTCTTTACACGCAACAGTCATTTCGCATCCAGCTCTTCACCAGTCAACTCAACCTTTCTCCTTTACTTTGCACAAGATGGCCAACCTACAACAACAACAACGACAGTGGACAAGCGATATTGAAGACTCTGACCTACACCAAGCATGCATCGAAGCAGAAGAGCAAGAGCGAAAACGAAAGGAAAAAAAACTACTTCAACTGCTAGAGGAGGAGAAAGAGATTCGCCGCAAATTTGATCGTGTTTGGTGCGCTCAGCCTCGAGACAACATCGAATGGGCCGAGCACAATGCAGACATGGCGAGATGGAAAGAGCTCCATAATACAATAGAGGAGTTGAAGAAGTAAACATCCAAATACACAAGCGTCGCCGAGCTACACAAAACGGCCTTTATAAAGGCCACCAATAAACTCATTCGTTTTACACTTTAGCAGACGCTCACTCTAGATACGTACGTTCGCACATGTTTTCCTTATTATTTGTAATAGTATGTAAGTTATTGTCATTCCTCATGTTTATTACAAATAAACAATAAACAGAACAAGGAAGCTATCCTACACTACAACTGTAGGCTAGCTTCCTTTTTTAAAAACACAAACAAATGACCTTGGACATCATATGATCATCCATCGTGACGTCACCTCAAATCCAACGCCATTTCCGGATTTTTACGTCATTTCCTCCGAATGCCCTTTAAACTAATTAACTTTGTAACATCTGCCCGACAGCTGTTGGCGATAGGACCGCTAATACAGCACTACTTTAATACTTTAACTCGTGTTTATGATATCAAGCGACAGCAATGTGTGCTGCGTTGGCTATTAATTTCTGAATACGTAATATAGAGCCAAGTGATGTTAAAATTGAGTTAAAACTATTCCTAGAGTAATTCGTTAGCGTAAAAAACTGTGATCTGTGCGTTATTATTGAGCTTATTTTGTGTTGGTTTCTAGAGTATTTCAGGCATGATCGTAATTAAATAGAATGTTCTACTTAGACCCAAGCCCAGTATTAAAATAACACTGGCTCTAAAAAACGCAGGTTTGCTACTATGAGGAATATATTTTGTAAACAGTCTATAATGATTTCCGTACATTTTTTATATCAATGACGGTAGATTCTTCATGAACGAGACATCTTGATCAATTAATTATTCTCAATAAGGATGACAAGAGACAACGCATTTACCACATCTCTGTAAACGAAACCTATAGAATATGAGTGCAATAAACTAAATATCGTTAGCCTTTTTTACTTCACTTAATAACAACTATTTGAGAGGTTACAAGTTATTGGGCAAGTGATAAATAAATTACCTCAATCAGATAGTGCGAGTTTGTGAACACATTAAAATTGGTGTAATTTACAATAATCTAAAACTAAAGAAGAAATAATATAATACATTTTAAAATATAACATGTAAAATCTTTCAATGAAAAAGGGTGTTTCATATAGAAATAATTTGATAAATATGTTGTTGCGGGTTGAAGCACCTCCTACCACCCAAGTTCGCGAGGGTGTTGCCCTCTCAACTCGGCACCCCACTGTTTAACATTGGAAACGCGTCTCCTTTCACTACTTCTGTGCTGTAGCCTGTATACTGTGTCGGGACCATTCACTCTTATTCTGTATGATCCTACACTATGATGAGATTAAAATTGTGCGCGTTCCTCTTTAACACGCACATCCTGTTAAACATTCTAAATAGATTAATAGGTTGAAAATAAATACAACTGTTTTAATAATACTGCTAATGCTTGATTAAGCAATATTCAGGATGTAAGGTGTTGTTGAGTATAAGGACAAAGGTATTATGAGATGCTAATATCAAATCCACAACCACTTCAGCGTGTGTTTTACATAGTACTTTTCAAAACAATGAATAATAACGGGAAAGAATCCAACTCCATCCAATACTTACCCAGTCTTTAAGTGGTTGTTAATACCCCCAATTAATTTGTTATTTAAATTAAACAACTAGTATTTAAATTATACCACTTAAAGACTGTGTTATTGGATGCATTTTTGGATTGTCCATCCAATACGTTTCCAGCAACATAAAAAGCACATTGGAAGACCGCGTATTGAATAGGAAAATCGATCAATCGATTATATCATTACATGCATTGTTTAAAGGACAATTACTAAACATGATTTGAGTGATTATGTTTGATGAAGCAATGAGGGATTTACCGAATTGCAGTACTCGTCAAAACAAACCAGTTGTTAACCAGTTAGTTAACTATAACGACTTCACACGATTTTACAGTCCAATATTAATAACATCCCTCATGATAAATATGTGTAAAATAAGAGTTACAATGGCAATCGATTTCGACCAGTCACACCGGTCAATGTTAGATTCAACTGGAGACAACGACCTGACCAAAGTAGCACGATTTTATTTGTAATACACATTTACTACGCCAAATAGATATAACCCCTTATGACTAACCCTAAGAATTCATAAACAGCATTCAAAATCAAGCCTTACAAGCTACTAATTAAAACTACGTACACACACTAATCACTTACTAATAAACTGGACCTTCCTCGGCTGTTTCGACCGAACTTTGGCAGTTTTCAGGGGCTTCTTGAGAGGTGCCTTGTTGCGACGGTTTGCTGCAAACGTATCCGTGAGTTTGGGGAACATAGTGTCTGGCAGCCCGTTTGATTTGTAGAGGGACACAACATATTGCTGCGATATGTTGTATTTTAAACAAGCCAACATGGACGTGATGATACGTTTGTATACATGCAGCTTTTTGTAAAATTAAATACACAATTTGACTTATTCCTGACAATAGCATTTGCCAGCGAAGACAACTTCCAAACGTTACAAGTGGTTTACATCTGTCGTAATAATGGATGCGTCCCAAAAGCAATAAATAGTATAGAGAGAAGTCAATACAACTGGGAACAATATGTGAATAGGTTATAGCCCACACTTTATGCATGTACTGTATTTGTTTGTGCAACCAAGGCTGACAACGCCTACTGAGGAGTGTGGGTTTGCGTAGGTCGACGTTGCACTTGGTCTGGAGAACTACGTACAATATCCAGTGGTTAAAACGACGTGAAATCTAACAATCTGTAAACCTTGGTTCAATCAAATCCGATACAAAGACAACATTACCGCGTTACACTAGAGCTCATATCTTGGATGTAAAGGGCGATTGGTAAATGGTTTTGGTACAGATATGTGTATATTCCAAAGTTGATTATAGTCATCCGAACCGTAATTCTATGAGCTTCAGCAAAGCAGCAATACCAGTTTAATAAGAAATCAAAACATCATAATTCATTATCGGGTTTTACATAACACCAACGTGAAATTTTAAACGGGCGCGTGTTATTCGAATTTTAAAATTGTTTTTATAACAGAATTTTAAAACTTGGTCGGGCCTACTCAATACTGTATTTTCAAATGTAGGGGTAAGAAAATTACTCGTAATCCTTGTTTTCAACCAGAACAGCTTAAAAATAAACGACTCGGGAAAACCACTAGAGCACAAATTAACTGTAGTGGTACGATTAGCCTGAACGGCGTAAACAGTTTGAACATTACAGTCCTGCATACATTACGTGGCGTATGAGTCACAGGTAATTAACATTCAACGGCCAACACGGGAAACATTCATATCTGATGCTGATGAATGACACGCGTGTCATACGTGTGACCGATATTGAATAATGACCTTCGATAGTTCATATCATAAACTGCAACTACTACAACTGTTTTCGTGACAAGCCAAATGTGGCCAGTAAATAAATGAACAACAAAAGGACAGTGAAGCTACATTGTATGTAAATAGGATAGCAATTATAATTTGTTATCATCATTTGCTATAAGAACCTAGTGAAATTGTTATAGGACTTGCGCTGAACTCTACAGTTAATATTTTAACTTCAAAACCACGCTTCATGAATATGGAATTCGCCCAATCATTCCACGGTTGAGTTTATCGAATGTTTGGCTATCACTTCCTGCATCACCGGATGGAATATTCTAGGCTAGCATTTTTTTACTACCATTTTACTACTTTGGCAGCATTTTACTGGCCAAAGCGAACTCTATCATGTTCACTGAGCGAAATAAATAGAACATCATAGCTCTAACCATTCCTCTTTAACTACTTGTACTTTAAATATTTTCCTTAGATTAAGTAGTTTGCGCCTAGAGTTAAAACAGATTCGGTAGTGTGCATACGACAGATAAGAGGATTTCTATTTAGTCTACATCCACACAAAGACGTGCCTACATATATCCTACCACAATAATCGCTCTGAAAGGGCTTTTTTCAAACCAAACACATATTTCGAAATGGCGGAATAAATACAACATGATCAAATGATTAGGTTGATTAAATCTGACAATTTATTGCAAAACTTATTGCGAACACAGGTCCCAAGGGAGGAACAACAGCAATCTTACTGTTATGAATAAATATTGCCCGAGAGTGAGAGGGAGAACGTCTGCATCTGTTTGAAACATCACTTGGTTTAATCATGTTTCTCGTCTTCCATAGCTTCATTCTGATCAAACTAATTTAAAATATGTATGATTTGTTTCAACCGTAGATAAGAATCGGTCAGCATACTTTCCTAATTACTCAAACTATAAATTCAGACAGCGTTAAATGGACGAAAAATGTTAGTTCCATTTTAAAGTATTTTTCTAAAAAGGGAATGGCAACACAAATCCCAATAACTTAAATTATTACTAAGAATCAAATGCCACACAATCCTCACATTGGCTTATTATTTAGTTAGGCACGAGGTGCAATAATGAAATTGTTTTATAAAAGTAAAATATATCCAATAACGTGTTGGGACTTGCATTCACACACACAACCTTTTTCTTGCTCATAGAATATTTCTTAGGGGAAAAACCAAATGTAATTCTCTGTTAGGTTTTAAACCGTAGGAAGCGGTTTTAATAATGTACAGTACCATTGAGTATGCATAATTACACTACTTCAAATCCTAACATTACAACATTTCGTCAGAGCTCTTAGCTAAACATTTCACTCCAATTATTGGAAAATGCACACATCAACGTCAATTTCTATTAAATTATGCACTAACCGCAAAATCAATTTCGTGTATAGGAAATAATTCAAACTTCTCCGCCGACACAAGAAACCGTGTAGATATGGCATTTACTGGACAGATGGAAGATAGAGGCCGGCTAAGTCTGATGTACTTCACCATTACAAGACGGAAACCCCAGGAGGGAAAAGGTGACGAGAAGGGGGATGATTCGATAACCAATCCTGGGGCCTTGGGCGTTTCTCTGAGTTGTGGGGAATACAAGCTTACAACACTCTCAACTAGACTTGTTGAATCCTGGTAACTCGAGACTTGATTATCGTCTCATATTTTGCATTATATCTCATTTAACTTTTAATGTTTAAAAAGCTATATTAACTTTGATTTTTATATATTTTATTGTTAGCCTAGACGTTAAATAAATGAAACCCCTTTTTTCTTTCTACAAACAATTTGAAGATTTATAAGCTTTAGAAGATTTAGAAACAGTCTGAAGCTTACAAAACCATGTCACTTGTCAATATATGTCTTGCTGGGCTGTTTATAAACAGTAGTGTAAGACAGATTGTCCAACTACTTTAGTACCACTTAGAAACTATTCAAAATGCCTAACAATACAACTGTTGACAAAGTAAACAAATTATTGTACCAACAAACGAGTTAAGATTCAATTAAGAATACAGTGTCACTATGGGACTACATCAGTAACAATATTGGACCAAACCTATAAAATGCAAGGATTTTAACAGATTATTGAAAGTAAGAGTTTTTGGTACCTAATAATAAATAAAATTTATTCCAACATTAATAATTTTTACAACGCCGAAGTAAATTGAAAACGATGAACCGTAAAAGGTTTGACTCAGCTTGCAAATCGTTGTCTGAAAACAAACAATTACAAAATGCGTATCAAATTTTGAAGCTGCATGTATACAAGGAGGAAATATATAATTTATCATGTTTATGGTGAGATGAACGGGATGCCAGACACAAACGGATCGCAGACATGGACAAAGAAACTGTTGCATGGATCAGCTTGTTTGTCGATCGATGTATAACTGCAGCCGCCAAGGACAAGGTTGCCTCAAGGATACAATAGGGAACACGATAAGTTGATAAGTAATTGTATCTTAGTATAAATATATTGATTAGTTTAGGTAAGGAGCAACAAGTTTCGTGCGTCTCAGCTAACAGCCGAATCTGCAAACGAGTAGGTAACAACCACGAATACTCGTGCTACAACCATAAAAATACCGGTAACCGCAATTCGTAAACCACCTTGCACGTAAAACCAACCGTAATTTTAAACAAACTAAATGTTGGTTATATTTGTAACCAAATAGTTTTTTACTTAACAATTATGTGTGCAAATTGTTTACATGTTGTATAGCATTAAGTTTATGAATGGCATGTTAAACGTACCTTAAGCACATGTTATTCCGCATCTCATACTCTACTACTGACCAATTTAAATACCACATGACCGTTCTGGCTAATCGAGAAATCTCAACGGTAAAAATTAAGGAACATAGAAAATGGAAGAAAATGTTACTAAGACAATCTAAAATAGTTAATTTAGGATATCAAAGTTGTGGCCGGCAACCTAACACCGTGGTCTTCAATTCGATCATCAGTCTCATTGGTAACCGACACGGTGACGGGAGGGAATAGCCCAACAGTTATTAGCCATGCAGCCATGTATATGTCGGGGACATCTACTTTTGAAATATGTTCACTTGAAATTAGTTAATACTTTATCGTCCATAAAAACCGCAGCCTCAAAAATCCACAATAGTTCTAGCGAAACTTAGGTTTAGAAACTCTCAACAGTCGGTAGAAACCGAAGTTTCCGCCGCCGCGCCAGTACGGGTCGGCCCCGAAATGTATCCTTGAGGCACTGATGGCAAACCTGTGGCGGATATGGGCGCCTTGCAGGAGCGACAGAAGCAGTTGAGCACGGAGTCGGTGACCAGTCCTATGAGCATGTTGGAGACGGCGGTGTGGCACACACGTGGTTCACGCCCGTACTGTGCCGCCTCCACCGCCCCCGGACCCCTCACAATCGATATCAACCCCCACGCCGTCACCCCACAGTCTTTCCCCATTGCGCCGGTATCTGGCAAGAAACGCGAAATGCTTCTTTGACAAGAGGTTATTTATAATTAAAAGCCGACGCTTTGGTATTGAGATCTTATTTTTATTTTTGCTTATATTTTTGGGGAAAAGAAAATCGTGACAAGATGTTAATTTCTGATCGCCTCTTAGGTCAAGAGTCAAGAAAAAGTGTCAAATAACCGCAAGAAACCGAACATGGATTACAAAAGTAACTCGCAACTTAGGGTTGTTGATGTAGGAAAGCATATAATTGTTGAGAATTCAGCAATGCTATACACAAATAAATAATTGAGCGGTCAAAATATGTTTTACTAGCAGAGTACCCGTCCTTCGTACGGGGTTGGAATATAAGTATAAAATGCTTATTGCAGTTATACTCAAGCTTTGCGTTTGCAATAAGAGAGGACACAGTTTGATAAAATTTGATTTTTTAGATTTACAGTATTCTATTACACATCTACCATAGCCATAATGTTCTACCACTTCACCTAAACAATAGAGAAAAATAAACTATCAACAATTCGCAAAATATCACAAATTATTCATAAAATGAAAAACATTAACATAACTGTAAACAATCCTACTTTGACAGTTCTCATTGCGAATCACAGTTTTTTGTTACTGCTTAGTTCAAATTAGCTGTTTTTATAAATGCAAAAAAATATTGTGCTGAACCCTGTTGGTAAATCTTATAACTTTTTAATGCTTTTCCATATCATAGAACCAACCTTTTTAGTTAAAACAGCTGACTATATTCTTTAACTCCCTTTAATTATGAATATTCATAAGGTTAACATGGGAAACTACAGAGCCACTGGGGCGGAGCCCGAAAGGATTTATGAGATAAGAATATGCCTATATGTTAATCGGGAATGTGGTCTATCATTATGCCAATTTTCAGCCCAATCCGTCCAGTGGTTTATGCGTGATTGAACTTCAAACAAACAAACAAACAAACACACAAACTTTCACATTTATAATATTAGTATGATTATCGTCGTCAGGAGATGTTACAGCAGTGTAAACACCGGCTCGGGGTATGCTTAGCGTTGTTTCTTAACACCCACACGAGAATCCTTACTACCGATATAATATACAATATGAGTCTGATACTAGAATTGCTTATAGCTTTGGCCGCTACAAAATAACTTTCAGGTGTTTTCGCAAAATTTTAAAATAGGGTTTCATCTTCCAGCAAATACTACTGGATGACAAAACTCACTGCCTATGCAGCCATACACACGACATTGTCACAACGTCAACACCCGCCGTTTCCGAAGCCCAGCTGCCTATCGTATCACACACAGAAGGGCGTTGAGCGTGTTTCCCGCGGAATATAACACCCGAGGGGGAAAATGGCAGACAGACTCCCACTGCAGGTGCAAAACAACGTCGTAATTTAACCAACAAGTCCCTCGTGTTTTTGAACAAACGAACCTTTTACACAGTTTCAAATTAATTAAGAATGATTTCTTCTTTCCTCAGTATATTTGATACTATGCTATTAAAGTCAGTTTTATGGGTGAACGGAAATATTCGACGTGCCAAATTAAACTCAAAATTTAATAAATTGCATAAACAAACCGTTTACTGCATAGCCCAAGCTATAGGCATACCATTAGAGAAACATTTAAGTCAAAATTAAATTAACATAACCAACCTCAAGAGATTCATTCGGGCTAGCAAACGGAAAAATAAAGGGCTGCTCTTCAACTACAAACCTGTTGCGAACACTCGTAACTTGTTGAAAACTAAGAAGTTTGTTGCCAACATACTCAACGAAATGTTATGTTGGAGTCTAGTCAGAATAAAGAAGCAACTACACAGAATCGGTTGTTGCAATCTTGACCATAACGAACCTCGATATTAGACACATAACAGTCTGGTACCGTACAGTATATATGCTCGTTGTTAATACAACGATCATAATAACTATTCAGGCGACCTTCACATTAAAAGCGCTTGGTATTCAATTTCAAATTTCGTATGGGTTTTGTTCAGAGAGATCTCCGAGATAAGAGAGTTCTACTCGTCAAAGAACCTAGTTTATTGTTTAGTTGGACCATTTAGTTGCTGCTGACCCCCCAGGGCCACGGCTTTTTCACTCAGCAACCTCCGTTTGGCGATTGGCGATATTTTAACCTTTGCCGCCAGGACTCAATTCTCGCTCTCTAACCGATTGAGGCATCATGCATGGTACCACAGAGAATAACATACCGCAGAACTAACTACTCAATGGTTCATTGAGTATACACGTATATTAGACTACCGAGAGAGAGAAAGAATTATCGAGTAGTAGGAGGATTATGAGTAGTAGTTAGTTAGAAAGAATTATCGTATGTTTTAGCATTGAGTATACTAAATATACTCAATGCTAAAAATACGATAATTCTTTCTTAGATAGTGTTTAATGATTAAGAATTAATGTAGAACAAGTACGTGGTTTTATTAGATGTGACAATCTCGTGCTATTGTTTATGTCACCAAACATAATTTCCTAGTCAAATCTTGATACTGTAGCTATGTATTAAACATCGTCGGTTCACAAAAAAAAGATAAAAATGTGTTATTTCCAATTAGTGATAAAATTCTGACAACTGACGGTCACATAAACCTATTGAAGCACTCGATAGTCGATAGTAATCGAATCGCCCATAAATGTGTTTTCCTTGATAAAAGTAAACGAATATAAAAAGGTATAAACATTTACTGCCCAATTTTACGACGACTCAGCTCTTTACAGACGTTCATCGACCACTACTGTGCCTAAGCTGATAACACAGGGTGATCGGGATCCAACCAAAACACACCTATCTAAGCCTGCTGTATTTGTTCTAGCCCTATTTTTTAGATTTGAAATATGGCCAAATCTAGTTTTAGATAGTCCTGGATAAATCATACATGTGATGACCTTGATAACTTTCTCGTTAGCCTTCTTCCCATTTATTTCCCATTATTCCCATTTATTATGGGGATTTTATACCCATATTTTATATATGGGTATAAAATCCTCGTTTTAACCGGAATTTCAATCGTTATAAGAAATATATGATTTTAAAGCAAAATTGATATTATAGGCCCTATAACAAAATTACCTGCAACAAAGTAGTAGTCTCTAGATTGTGCAAATATCCAAAGAATGGTCTTTTATATGGAAATAATTATCCAAACATTGCCAAAGTATCATTATAATGTACAGCTAGTTTTTACTAGCATTGTTGTTAGTTCATTTTAATTCATGGCATTTTATTATGTAGGTACTAGATATTTGGAGGCACACTTTAATGGTAAACTCTGAACATGATTTTAAATGCACACAAGTTAGCTTTATTTCAGAAGTTTAAACTCATACATTCTATGCCAGAAAGTGTGGGTAATTTAGATGAGAGACCGCGCCGGGTGGGGGGTGCAGACTAGGCGTCGGGCGCCGGTCCCACTAGTTTATAGCTGCCCACCCCTGTACACGTCATCAGATAGCAATTACAGAGCTGCCCCATTGTCTGCCAAGTCTAGTGCCCATTACACAAACATAGAACATAGCATTACTCAATTAAATTAAGTTTAATTGGTAACCAGGTTCAACCTCACAATGAACTGGTCAAAAGGCTTTTAAAAAATTGATAAAAATTATGATGGTTTTTAATAAAGTTAAAAGATTTTCATCAAACTGCATGAAACCGATTAGTATTGCTATGTTAACGGCTAAACCAGTTTTTTCATCACTAGGGTGAATCAGCAGTGGAGGACAGGTTCTATATAGGCCTACCCTATAGATCTGGCGCTGGTCGATTATCGACCACAAAAACGCGAGTCATCAGTGGCACTGGTCGATTCATTTTCTCTAGTTTTTCAAACTAGAGAGTTCAAAATATATTTTGGCGGCGGAAAGTTTCTATCACCTGACTACAAAAACAGCTATTTTGGTAGCTCATTTGGTTAGCTTAATCATTTTGGTAACTCAAAAACAGCTACAGGGGCTAAACCCCCCCCCCCTGAAAAAATAAATTTAAACGTATATTTCGTCCTTAAAACACGCAATGTCACAAAACAGACATATCATCAAAGTAATTTTTATTAAACTTAATAAGAGATGGCAGGAGTAGTATTAAGTTCCACATAGATAAACTTTGTGGACAGTATAGCAAAACGAATAAAACAATATCACGCTATGGAAATTTGTATCATTGACTATATAACTCTAGTGTTATATAGTCGGTTGTACGCATCATCCAATTTTTACAGCAGTCAGCTGTTGACATGCTAGGGCAAAGGCGAGCGCGCGAGCGAGGACGGGGAAAGAGCTGATTTCCTGATGTTCCATAGTTGTCAAATTGTCTGCTAGCCACTAACTTTACACAGGCATCAATCAGCAATCAGCGGTAGCACCAGTAGCCTATTTATATAAACTTTAACAAGTGTTAAAGTTGATATAGTCAATGCTATTACTGAATTCGATACGACTGACTACTGTATACTTATTGTGACAGATCTAAGAAATGGAGAAAAACGTAAGGTTAAAAAACGTGTCTACTTGCTTGCATGGCATATAACAGGTGAAATGTAAGGTTTTAGAACAATTGGACACAGTTCTAGCCGTTAGAAATGGATTTATAAAGTCACCATACGGCTTTTAGGAGATATGGCTTCGTAGTCTACAGTAGGCCTATGTTGGCAGTTTAGTATGAAATAATTATTCCAAATTTAATTAAAAAGTGTTTATAACCAAAACCAAGCAAACTACAATAGTGTACTTCAAAAGAGTAACATAGAAATTTAAAATTTACAGTTTTTTAGCGAATTTCCCTATAGGGAAGTAGCTATTATTACCGTAGGTGGCACGGTAAGACCTAGGCACGGGACCAATTTACTTTTTCATTTTGATGAAATAATTAATATATAAATATGTTTCTAAATGCTATATCTTTACAATAACAATTGAAGTGAGTGACACAGACAACATTTTAAAGTAAAATTAACAAAACTGCCAAAGAGGTTAATTTAAAATAAATTGTAGAAAGTTATATGCAACACCCTGAGTTGAACTGTGACTTCTTACAAATCAATACACCATTACGGCCTAAATTAATGTTTCATAGTGGAATTGTGTGCGGTGTCATTGACACAAATATTGAAAGCACGCCACAATATTGATTGATGTGAGGTACTGAGGCACCACAAACTGGGAAAATCTGTTCCAGAGCTCCCACATGCAATAGAATTATTAACACCCCCGCCACAGCAAACCTGCATTTTTATTCAAACTCCCAATTTTTGTGTGACTGAACTTTTACTAAAATATTTCCTTAAACATGTCAGATGTATTCCCTATTTAAATAAGATTAAGTTTAACTAGTACCGTACATCGGTTTACAGATAAGATTTACTTATGTACAACAGGGAAGGAAGGTTTATTTATGTAAACAATATAGGTAGTCTAAAATATAGCACCTAATTATTTGACATACCCATTAACCGAAAAGGTAAACAAAAGACTTGTCACATGTGTTTATAACAAGTGTACTAGCAAATTACAAAAGAACAAGTACAAATACAGTACAAAGGAAAAACTTCAATTGAAACTATTGAGCAAAGATTACACTGAAGATTACTCGATATATAGGGGGAAGTAGTTTTGATCAAATTTAGATTATTTTACTTAGTCCCCTCCCACCAAAACTAATCCCCATGGTTCTGAGGCATTCCAAGTAAATGAAGTACATCTGGGGGTTTTAACTGGCATAAAACACTATTACCGTGGTATGCTAAATCCCAAGAAAAAATAGACAGGATCACAATTTCTTTAGAAGTAGGGGTAGTAGCAAAGAGAAAAATCATTTTTTTAAACCATTATGGAATTAATATGATTTTGTTTATATCACATTTTTATCTGGTGTCATTGCTCATCAGTGAGCGCAAGTGGAACAACGTGTTGGAGAAACATTCTGTGCAAAAGATCACTAGGTGGCGTTCGCAGAAGCATCCACAAAATTGAGCGGAGTCATCAATGGTTCATATTATATTGTTTTTGTTATACTGCAGTGAAAACAGTCGTCATTGATGCATGCGTTGCGGGTCTAAAGTAGCATTTTTACTCTTTAGGGAATAAAATTCGTTTTTAGCCTCTATGGAGTAAAACTCAGCTGTAGTCAACTCAGTTGTAAATTTCTATTGTAAACGATTGAATACGTATCGAATTATGTAACGATTCGTGCTTCATAATCATTTTAACCTACAGTCTACAGTCTCTTCCCATAGCATTTTAGCATTGCAGATGCATTAATCCATTCCCACACTCAACACTGCCCACCTTTACTACTTCCTTCACCACCCCCTACGTCGTGGACCTGTTTCCGTCTCTTACCATAGCATTTTAGGATTGCAGATACATTAATGTAATTGCCAAAGACAGTTCCCACACTCTGCACGGCAAGCCTTACTAATTCCTTCACCATTTCCTACGTCATAGACATGTTTCCTTCCCTTCTCACAGCATTTAAGTATTAGATACATTTATCTAACTGCCCAAACGGTTCCCTCACTCTGCACTGCCAGCCTTTACTACTTCCTACGTCGTGGGGGATGTTTCCTTCCCTTCTCATAGCATTTTATGATTGAAGATACATTAATCTAACTGCCACAGACGGTTCTCAACATATGTTCATACCTACTTCCTACATCGTGGACCTGTTTTCATCACTTTCCATAGCATTTTAGGAATTTAGATACGTTAATCTAATTGCCACAAACATTGCCCACACTCCGCACTGCTAGCCTTTACTACTTCTTTCACCATTTTCTATGTCGTGGGCATGCTTCCATCCCTTATCATAGCATTTCAGCATTGCAGATACATTAATCTAACTGCTACAAACGGTTTCCAGTTCCCAAACTCCACACTGCTCACCTTACTACTTCCTTCACCTCTTCTTACGTCGCAGACATGTTTCCCTCTCTTCCCATAGAATTTTAAGATTGTAGATACCAAGATACCATAATCTAATCGTCATAAACAGTTCCCAGACTCCGAAAAACTCGCCTTTACCACTTCCTTTATGTCTTCCTACGTCACGGACCTGTTTACCTCCCTTCCCATAGCATTTTAGGATTGGGGATACCTTAATCTAATCGTCATAAACAGTTACCACACTCCAAAAAACTCGCCTTTACTGCTTTCTTCATCACTTCCTACGTCACGGACCTCTTTACTTCCCTTCCCTTAGCATTATTGGAATGCAAATACCTTAATCTAATAGTCATAAACAGTTTCCACAATCCGCACAGCTCGCCTTGACTACTTCCTTCACCACTTCCCACGTCGTGGACCTGTTTTCCTCCCGTCCCATAGCATTTTAGGATTGTAGATACCTTAATCTAATAGTCATAAACAGTTTCCACACTCCGGACAGCTCGCCTTGACTATTTCCTTCACCACTTCCCACGTCGCGGACCTGTTTTCCTCCCTTCCCATAGCATTTTAGGATTGCAAATACCTTAATCTAATGGTCATAAACAGATCCCATACCCCGAACAGCTCGCCTTTACTACTTCCTTCACCACTTCCCACGTCGCGGACCTGTTTCCTTCCCTTCCAATAAAATTTTAGGATTGCAGATACCTTAATCTAATTGTCATAAACAGTTCAAACTCTCCGGACAGCTCGCCTTGACTACTTCCTTCACCACTTCCTACGTCGCGGACCCGTTTTCCTCCCTTCCAATAGAATTTTAGGAATGCAGATACCTAAATCTAATCGTCATAAACAGTTTCTCCACACTCCGGACAGCTCACCTTGACTACTTCCTTCACCACTTCCTACGTCGCGGACCTGTTTTCGTCCCTTCCCATAGAATTTTAGGAATGCAGATACCTTAATCTAATCGTCATAAACAGTTCCCACACTCCAGGCAGCTCGTCTTGACTACTTCCTTCACCACTTCCTACGTCACGGACCCGTTTTCCTCCTTTCCCATAGAATTTTAGGAATGCAGATACCTACCTAAATCTAATCGTCTTAAACAGTTTCCACACTCCAGACTGCTCACCTTTACTACTTCCTTCGCCACTTCCTACGTCACTGACCTCAAGCTAGTGTCGTCATTTGATTATATTTATGATCCATACCATCCTTTATGTTCTAAGTACCTGGGGACCGAGCTTTGCTCAGGTAAAATCATTAGTTTAATATGAAAGCAGTCTTAGTATTGCAGATACATTAATCCATTCCCAAACTCCACACTGCTCGCCTTTACTACTTCGTTCACCACTTCCTACGTCGTGGGTCTGTTTCCTTCCCTTCCCATAGCATTTTAAGATTGCAGATACCTTAATCCAATCGTCATAAACTGTTCCCGCACTCCGGACTGTTCTCATTTACTACTTCCTTCACCACTTCCTACGTCGCAGACCTGTTTCCCTCCCTTTCCATAGCATTTTAGGATTGCAGATACCTTAATCCAATCGTCATAAACAGTTCCCAAACTCCGGACTGCTCGCCTTTACTACTTCCTTCACCACTTCCTACGTCGCGGACCTTTTTCCCTCCCTTCTCATAGCATTTTAAGATTGCAGAAACCTTAATGTTATCGTCATAAACAGATCCCACACTCCAGACTACTCGTTTTGACTACTTCCTTCACCACTTCCTACGTCGCGGCCCTGTTTACCTCCCTCCCCATATCATTTTAAGACTGCAGATACCTTAATCTAATCTTCAAAAGCAGTTCCCACACTCCGGACTACTCACCTGGACTACTTCCTTCACCACTTCCTACGTCGCGAACTTGTTTCCCCCCTCCCCATAGCATTTTAAGATTGCAAATATCTCAAATTAATCGTCATAAACAGTTCACACACTCCGGACTACTAGCATTTACTAAATCCTTCGCCACTTCCTATGTCGCGGCCCTGTTTACCTCCCTCCCCATATCATTTTAAGACTGCAGATACCTTAATCTAATCTTCAAAAGCAGTTCCCACACTCCGGACTACTCACCTGGACTACATCCTTCACCACTTCCTACGTCGCGAACTTGTTTCCCCCCTCCCCATAGCATTTTAAGATTGCAAATATCTCAAATTAATCGTCATAAACAGTTCCCACACTGCGGACTACTCGCCTTGACTATTTCCTTCACCACTTCCCACGTCACGGACCTGTTTCCCTCCCTTTACATTGCATTTTAAAATTTCAGATACCGTAATCTAATCGTCATAAACAGATCCCACACTCCACACTGCTACCCTTGACTACTATGTATCGAGTTCAGTTTAATCTTTGCTTAATAGTAACAACTGATGTTTTTCCTTTTGTACTGTATTTTGTTTTGCTAGTATACTGTGGATAGAGAACTTCTGCGCATGCGCAAGCTGAGGTGCCCGTGGGTACAGAACGTCGCGTTATGTCTTAAAATGTAAACAAAATGACAACAATGGCGGAATGTTTTCTCATAAGGCCCATGTTAAATTTTCAAAAGTTTGAGACCCAGTAGGGCGGATTCCTGAGAGACTTTTTTAACGCCATATAGATGTTGGCACTCACCGATATGGTCTTTATCACCATGCAAAATTTGAAAACGATTGATTCAGCCGTCTAGGAGGAGTTTGCGTATTACGAAATGCATAAAAGTCGATGTATAAGAGCTTCGCTCGCTTCGCTCGCTCCGCTCAATAAAAGTGTATCTTATTTTTGTTTGATTGGATACTTTTACATTACAGAGTTGTTATTATTTCAGTAATCAAATGTCTATGGTTTGTAATGAAAAAAAGATTTGGTAAATTATGTCTGTTTACGATATTGTTTTTAACAATAAAACCTAATTAACCACACCGACCACAACCAAGCAAGGATCGGTCCACCGGTACTAAATATCTAAGTGAATAGTGCTTTTGGCCTGTTTAGGGACATAAAAATGAAAAAAAATAAATCAATCACAGGTTTAGGTCTTACCAAGCAACTACGGCAATAACTTCTTTCTTACCGTTTGGGGGAGATTTAAGTTTAACAATGGATTTTAAGGTCCATCTGTCTCTATGAATTGATGTATTGAAATTATATTTAAAAAGTGTTTAGTTGTGTTGATGTTTACAAATCTGTGGCAAAGGATTGATGTGGTCTTTATACACAGGGTGTCCTACGAAGGGGTTTAAACGTTTGATGTTATATTACTTGCCCATTTATGCTCCGATCATTTTGAACATTTGAACGTTTTGCTATTGTTTACACAATTTATAAAGTTGGTTTTAAAAATATTCTGGGAAAATTTCAGCTAGGCCTACCTACCAATAGTGGCATATTGATTAATGATATCCTCCTATGATATCATCCTGGATTTATATTGCAACATTCAACCAGGAATGATTAGCAGAACAACTGTTACTTGGTGTAGTAGGACCCGGGACCGATTTACTTTTGTGTTTTGATGCCCCCAGAGGCCAAAGACACCATCCTTGAACATTTATATATATATGTGTCCGTTAGCACGGTAACTAGAATTACCGTATCTGGTTTCAAAGAAATTTTATAAAAACGTGTGAACCTATATATTTTATTTTACTCAAACGGGTTCATGAACCATTGTGCTCGGACCATGGGAAGGGAGTTTTATGCGGGGATTTATAGGGTAGAAATTTATTTTCTCTTTTTTGGACCCTCAAAACATAAAATTTCCCAATTTCTCTCTAAAAGATTTGGAGAGATTTAGACTCTCTAAGAGTGTAAAAAAAAAAAAACAAGTAATATAGTATCCTGAAATGTTTTTGTACCTACGGTTATTGGTTGAAGAATGTTAAAAACAAAATAGTAAATTTAAAATTTATTTCTACGGAGAATAAACTGTTGTAGTTTCCTTGTTTATGATTTTTACAAACTTGGAAAAAAATTAATTTTATAGTAGGCCTACCTACTAAGATATAAATATTTTCAAAAAAAAGCACACTTTATTCTCTGTAGCACCAAACCTAGGTACCTACTCATTTTAAAATAAACGGTATCAGCAATCTGACACATACTTTCTCCCATAAGTTTGACAACAACCTTTATCATGTGTAAGTGGTGAGAGTAAATAAAAGGAAATGGGATTTGTACAATTTTGTTCAGAATTTAAAGGAATATAACATGCTAAATTTTTATCAAAATCGTTTGGGCCATTTTTGGGAAAATCCGATTTTTCTGTTATTTTATGGAGGTTTTATGGGAAAATGACATAATTTACATTAACTTTTGAACCGTAATTTTTACAGAAATGGGATTTGTACCATTTTGTTCAGAATATAAAGGACTATAACATACTAAATTTTTATCAAAATCGTTCGGGCCATTTTTGGGAAAATCCTATTTTTCCGTTATTTTATGGGGTTTTATAGGAAAATCCCCATTAAAAAAAATTGCTAAAAGAATTTAAAAAAACTATCAAAACTGTAAGGACTATAACATACTATGTTAAATCAAAACAGGATTTTTTTCTAAAATCTATTTTTCGTTTTTTTATGGGGTTTTTATGGGAAAATAACATATTTGACCATAACTTTTGAACCGTAATTTTTACAGATATGGGGTTTGTACCATTTTATTCAGAATTTAAAGGGCTACAACATACTAAATTTTTATCAAAATCGTTCGGGCCATTTTTGAGACAATCCGATTTTTCAGGTTTTTTATGGGTTTTTATGGGAAAATCACCATTAAAAATTAAAATTTCAAAAAAATGAAAAAAACGCCTGGAGATACCATGGATTAGAACCTACATACCAAATTTCATCGAAATCGGACCACCGATGTAGTCTCTAGCTCTGTACACATCCAGACACACAGACACACACACACACACACACACACACAGACATCACTTCGAAAACCACTTTTTTGGGTCCAGGGGGACCCAAAACGAATATATCCACTCAAAACTCAAACTCGAAAATTTTGACGAAAACAATACTTTCTCCATATACTATGGTATAGGGGGAGAAAGTAAAAACTTTATGTTATTGAAATCGATTTAATTAAAAATAAAATCAGGCAAATGGAAATTTGCTTAGTCTGCAGGTTTGCTGCGGCGGGGGTATTAATTTTGATTGGATGTTAGTAGAAAAGTATAAAATTTTCAAATATTTCTCAACTGGTCATTGAAGTAAATGTTATATGGTTTGTTACTGTTACAGTACACAAGGCAAAAAGATATATATTTTTTTTTACAAAGAAATGGTATAAAACTGCCATTTTGAGACTTAGTTTACACATTTTTTTTGGGGGGGGCAGCGTTTCCTTCTGATAGAGGGAAAATATCTAATTGATTTTCATAATCATTCATGGTTAAGATATGGGATGATATGGGTTGACTGTTGTATGGTAAAAATAAACTTCTTCATAACAACTTCTAGTTTGAAAGGTCCTTGTTTGTAAGATAGGCAAGGTACAATTGTCAGCATTTTTATTTAATAGCCTATAATAGTAGGGTGTTAAATAAAATGCAAGCGTATCTTCCAAAAAATTGAACATTAAACAAATTTTATTTTTGAGTAGCCTACTTTTTCGCAAACTTAAGCGAATTCCACATATAGGGAATAAGCTATTAGCCTACCGTAGGTCTCATGGTAATGCCTAGACCCGGGGCCCGGACAGATTTATTTATTGTTTTGAAGTCCCCAGAGGCCTAAAACACCATATGTTCGCATTTTATATATGTGTCCGTTAGCATGATAACTTAAGTTAAAATGATCTGATTTTGGTTAAATTTGGTACATATATATAGGCTAGATTCATTTTAACGAGTTTGCAAACCAGCATGTACAATTAATAGCTACAGAAAATTGCACAAAATAACTGTAAATTCAAACTGTACATTGTTGTACTGTAGTTGGTAGCCTAGAATAATTTCAGTCTAGGCTACCAAATATTTTGCAAAAAACACTCAACTACATTCGCAAACCTCATTTATACTGGCACAGATCCAGCACAGGACAATTTAAAGCGATGGAGATACAGACATTAATCAGTAAATCACTAACTTATTAACACAGAGTATATTGTAACAAAATTCCTTTTTTGTTTACGGAATAATAAAAGCACCTAAGAGTTTTGATACATGGTCACTCTTTTATTCACACCATCCATTAATAATAATTCTGAAAAATATGTGCATAATTTTAGCGAATTTCCCATATAGGGAATAAGCTATTACCGTAGTACTCATGGTAAGACCTGGACCCAGGACCGATTTTTTTTTCGTTTTGAGGTCCCTAGAGGCCAAAAACACCATCCGTTCAAATTCATATATATATATATGTGTCCGTTAGCGCGATAACTCAAGCAAAAATGATCCGATTTTGATGAAATTTGGTACAAACGTGTAAACCTACGTTTATTCGAACGAGTTTGCGAACCAGCATGATCGGACCATGGGAACAGGGGTTTATGGGGGCTTTTATGGGGTAAAATGGGTTTTTCCTATTTTTGACCCAAAAAACATAAAATTTTGAAATTTCTTTCCAAACTATTTTGTAGAGCTTAAAAAAACAAATAATTTAGTATATTGAAGCGTTATAATGCGCCTAATGGTTATGGAGAAAATTCCAAAAAATTGTTAATTTAAAATTCCTATGTTATTCTTATGGAGAATAAGTAAACCGTTGTAGTGTGCTTGTTTATTAATATTTTGCCCAAATTTGGAAAATTTTTTTATTTCTTACTAACTAAGTTATTAACATTTTACATAAAAAAACACTTTTACCCTCCCTGTTGCAGCAAACCTAAGTATGTGTTAAACTGATTCTATTTAAATAGGGAATAAATGTGATATTTTTAAGGGGACATTTTAGTCTAAATCCAATCAGGCAAATGGAAATTCGCTTAGTCTGCAGGTTTGCTGCGGCGGGGGTATTGAATTTAATGAAAGAATACTTCAACCTTTTAGAAAAGTATTTTTCAATTATTGTTAAGTTTTAGGTAGGGCCTGTAGGCATACCCACCAACACATTATTTACCCCCTCACAAATTAACCCTGTTTGAACTTTGGAATGAAAAAAAGGAAAAAAAATTATAGACTACTTTAAAATTGTAGCCTCCTAGTGAACACAGACATTTGTTAAAATTTAAATAATTTCACCTTAAGTCGTTAAGAGAATAAATGCCTGGTTTGCTGAACAAACTTAACATAAAACTTTATTTAAATTATATAAAAAGATTATATAGCACTAAGGAACCTAGCTAAAGCCATTAACAGCTTTTTTTCAAACACTTCATTGCATCTTTAACCCTCTCATTCAATTTATTATTTAAATCTGTCCTTCAGGAAAAACACACAAATGCCATTCAAATTCGAACAAAAACATGAGGTACATACCTTCAACTTCATTGACAGTGTCACTCATGTTGGATGCAGATGATACAATTCACCACCTGGAATCAGACACAGTGAGTGATAGTGAGTGTGAGTGAGAAGGGAGGAGGGGACTGCAGCTGTGACAGTGGTGCTGGAGAGGGGAGGGGTAGCACCTGCAGTGTCTACCAGCTGATACCCCCTCCACAGCCTCCTAGAGATCAATCCACCCCACCCCTCAGACACTGACCTATGTTGAGGCAAAGTTCAATGGCTACCCTAGCCAGAGAGGATATAAAACTAATAATGCTGATCAGGATGAAGACATTTCAAAGTTTAAGCTACGAAGGCATTTTTCTATATAGCTACACAACTTAAAAATGCTACATTGTTTTTGCAGGCTATAGCATATTTGCTACAAATAAAATTGAAGATGTAATGTTTTAACATGTCTTGGCTAATATTACTGGCAATTTTTTTAAATGATTTTTATTAAAGAATAATATTTTTGCTACAGTTGTCTGAAAGTTTGTAGCATTTTTGCTCAAACAAATTTCATCCCAGCCTTTACACTGCATTTAATATCTAGGTCTATAACAATTAATTGTTATTGTTAATGAAATAACTATAATATAATTTAGGGTTTTATGATATAAATCTATTACTGTAATTATTCCTAAAAGGAGTTTAGGTAGAAAAAAAGAAGATTTTCAAACCTATGTACCTACATGAAGGCAACTGACTGTGTTATTTTTTATCTATACTAGTGCACCTGTTGCTCAAATTCAAGCAATTGCAAAGTATTACAGTACAGGCTTATTTCAAAGATAATGTACAGTAGTCGCAGATAGTCTGGGCGCCCGGCTGCACTATGGCGGGGGGGTGTATAGGGAGTGTTTATTGCTCATTTTCAAAAACATATAGCGGTCACGGCTCTCTGGGGTTGTTCAGCGCCTCAGTGCTGTCTTCTTGGCTTTGGCGTGGGGGACGGTTAGTACACAAGGGTCCGCGCGCCCAGACTAACTGCGACTACTTTATAATCAATCACTCCCTCCAGTTATCGAAACTGAAAATGAATTCACTCATAAAACGAATGCTCTTGTGTCTATCATGTGTTTACTATGAACAGATGAAATTAATACAAATTATTCGTCTGTTAAAGTAGGCTAAACAAAATCCTTTCTTCATAACAACTACATTGGGATTTTGATGGCCTGTGAGGCAAAGCCCAAGGATTTTTCGAAAGAGGGCGTCTACACAAAAAAATACTAAATTTTGACACACCTTTTGTTAAAATCTGTCCATTATTAATGGAGGAGTATTTTTTGTAGAAATCGCCTCAGAGTATTATTATATATATAAGGACTAGGTCAATATTCTAAATTAGCCTAGCCTTATTAGGTTTGAAGTTGTGGACTTGGATAAGAATTTCTAAATGCGAGTTTACAAGCTACGCGCCGCTTTTTTACACGCAGCTAGTAAAATAGCTCAGTGTGAACGAAGTACTCGCTCAAAAGCTGCTTGTAAAAAAGCTCTGGAAAAAGTTGACGCTGCCGCTACTTTACACGCCAACTCACCAGCTTTTGAGCGGGTAGGCGTGTTAAGTAGCCCAGTGTGAACACAGTTGCTTGTGCTTGTGCACATGTCAAAGATGTCGGAGGATTTGGTTCAAGCTAGCTACTGAGCGAGTGGAAAAAGCATGAACGACTACAAACGCACTCGCCGACGTCTTTCTACACGTCGGCAAGTGGACAATCTCCGTGTGAACGAATACAAGCACACTCGCCAACTCGCCGTCTTCTTACATGCTGGCGAGTAGCTTGTAAACTCGCAACGTGTGAACGAGGCTTAATAAAAAAAAGTATTAAATCCTATCATTTTAAAATGTTGTGAAGCTTAGTGGGCTATCTCTGTTGGGTATGAAAATAATTTGGCTAAGATAGCATATAAAGAATTATTTTTGAATGAATTTGTATTTAAAATTTCAACAGAATTTAAGCTAAGATTTGATAAAAAAGATGACGATTTGATATTAATACTAACAGCTGTAACAGGATTGCTTTCATAGCAGTGAAAGCCAGTTTAGCGGAGCAATCATGTGTCATGGTTTTTATTGTTTTTAATAAAGCAATAGGCCTAAATGAAAAAATTTTTAAAGATAGGCTATACTGTAATACAAAATACAAATGTTCGCACACTCTGCACTGCTAGCCTTAACTACTTCCTTCACCACTTCCCACGTCGTGGACCTGTTTCCCTCCCTCCCCATAGCATTTTAGGATTGCCAATACATTAATCTGTCTGCCACAAAGGGTTCCCACACTCTGCACTACCAGCATTTACTACTTCCTTCACCACTTCCTACGTCATGGACCTGTTTTCCTTCCTTCCCATAGCACGGTTGCCACACTCCGCACTGCCAGCCTTTACTACTTCATCCACCACTTCCTACGTCGTGGACCCGTTTCCCCCCTTCCTAGAGCATTTTAAGATTGCAGATACATTAATCTAACTACACACTGCACTGCCGGGCTTTACTGCTTCCTTCATCGCATCTTATGTCGTGGGCCTGTTACCCTCCCTTCCCATAGCATTTTAGTTAGCCTATACCTAGTATTTTAGATACGTTCATCTAACTGCCCACAAACGTTCCCACACTCCGCACTGCTAGCCTTTACTACTTCTTTCACCACTTCCTACGTCGTGAACCTGTTTCCCTTCATTCCCATGGCATTATAGTATTGCAGATGCATTAATGTAAATGCCGCAGACATTTCGCACACCTTTACTACTTCCTTCACCACTTCCAACGTTGTGGACCTGTTTCCCTCCCTTCCCATCGCATCTAGGATTGCAGATACATTGATCTAACTATCAAAGACTGTTCGCACACTCCGGACTGTTCGTCTTTACAATACTTCCTTCACCACTTCCTGCGTCTTGGACCTGTTTCCGTCCCTTCCCATAACATTTTAGTAGCCTATAGCAGACATTAATGTAACTGCCACAAACGGTTCCCACACTCCGCACTGCCAGCCTTTAACTTACTACTTCCTTCACAACTTCCTACGTCGTGGACTTGTTTCCCCCCTTCCCATAGCATTTTACTGTTTTAGATATAATTATCTAACAACTGCTACAAACGTTTCCCACACTCCTCACTTCTTGCCGTTACTACTTCCTTATGGCAAGGGACTAACTTAAGTTACGGACAGAGACATCATGTATCATGTAATGTAACTTAAGCTAGGTAAGTTATATATCTTAGGCAAGGGAGTTTTCAAAACTTTAAGGCTTTTTAAAGTACTATAACTTAAGCGACTGGGCATTAATGGAATGAAACGCCACGCTCAATATATGCATAAGTTAGGCCGATAACTTAGTGCAATTCAGAGGCCAAAGGTAAATACCAATTTTGCATAGACAAGGGTACTTGGTTTTGATTCAGGCTAGGCCTATCATGCCTTAGGAAATAAAACTGTTACCCTAGGTTACATTAAATTATTAACCAATAGTCTTGTAAGTTATCAGGCTAGGCCCTACAATTACAAAATCTTGACAGGCTTTGTATCTGTGAATTATTCCTAAGCCTCTGTCCTATCTAGTACTCATATTTATAAACGTTAAACCGTGTAGTCCTACTGACTTTGTGTCAAATTTGCACAAGTCCAGGCAAAGTTTATTTATTTAAGAGTAAATACATAAACTACCATTCACCATTGATTTGTCTTACTTGGCAATAGTAATTACGATGAAATGCCGACATGGAAGTGAAGTTTACTTGTGGAATGAGCCAAATTTCAAGACAGCAAGTAGCCTAGGGCCAATTGGAGAGGTAAATTAACCTACCACAAGATCTTTATAGCCTATAGGTTTAAATAGTTTTATCCAATTACTAAACTTACCAAGAAATCAAATTCCAGGTTTCTAGACAGAAAAGGTAGATAGTAGTTCACTTGTGGTTGCACGGAACTTAAAACTTCACGATTCCCACAGAGAGCAGAGCAATGCGAAAACGAAAACGTTCTTTGTCAAATCGTGTTTATATTACCCCGTGTATGCGCAGATTCAGAAAATCGAGAGTGCTCATTGGTTGATTTGAAAGCTTGACTCGAATCTACAACGGGATTGGTAGTTTCAATTTTACACTCCCGCCTAACCTCTCATGCGATTTCAGCCAGCGGCCAGTGTACATAGAGGCATAGATCGAACATAGGCCTATTCCATAGAAGTATTGCCTTTTCATATAGCAAAATATATGTAACTATATCTTATTTATTTTGGTTGAATCGATCTTTAATCTTAAATCACTGAATAAAACTATTGTGGCCATCATAAACGAAGTAGATTTCCCTTCGGGGTTTTTTTCTTTCGGATGTCAAGCGAGCAAAAATTATAAATATTAACATTAGTGCTAAAGCTGCTAAGCTATTTCAAAACTTCTAAACTTCTACATACAGTAGGCCTACAAATATTCTTCAGCCACTAGACTTCATAAATCCTTTCATTCAGTATGCCGACACATTACTAAGTATTTTTTTCTATAATTATTGTGAAACGTCTAACATTTCTCCACATTCATCTTGTGTTCGGAAAACGGGATAATGAAACTTATCTTTGACACCATTATTATATAATCAATCAATTGATTTAATCGATTGATTGAATAAGAAGTATTATTACAAGCAAATATAAGTTTCAGGTAATTTCAAAAATGATATTATTTTATAATTTGCATAACTGAACTTGGTTTGAAACTAGACCCTATAGCTCCTAGCTGAAACTAACAAACCATGAATTTTGAATTGAATATAGGCCTAAGACGTGTACACTCTACACACTGCTTTTAGCGATAAGGTCAGCGTACCTTGTGGGAAAACCCAGATGCCTTCAACGACTTCAAGTAACACCGCACTCGACTTTTGTGGTACCGGTACCACAGCGACCTATTCGTCAAGTCAGATCAACAATGGTGATTGGTGAACGCGGAAGTTCAAGGGTGACAGAAATAATCAATCAAAGCAAATAACCTGAACCTAGGCTACTACTGGAGTTGTTTTGTAGTCTATTGATTGGTGCACATTATAGGATTTCTGTAATAGCTTCCATATTGAACAATGTTTTAAATTACATTCTTTACTACACTCCTTGAAATAATTTAAAAAACTAAAGGACTTCTGACAACTTAAGAGGAGTCACTAAAGTGAAACTAGTGATATGGTATGATGTGGTAAAAAAGTTCATTCATATATAGCTTTAATAGTTAAAAAGTAAAAAATTTAATAAAATGTAATTTAATAGTAAAGAATTTTAACTTTATATGTAAAAAATAACAACATTTTAAAGTTGCAGAAAAGCGTAATAGTTATACTTACAACCATAGAAACAGGTGCACGCTCCACTTCAAATATTTTTTCACAGTGATAAAAATATATATACTATGTTTTTCTGGAATCCTATACACCATAAAAAAAGTCTTTACAAATTCGGTCATTTTCAGTAGCGACTCCCCTTAACTTAGGCCAAAAAATGTTCAACCCAAAAAAGTAACTATACTTAGATTTGGAATAAATGCATAAGGGCTGCAAACAACAAAATCATAATAGTATATGTCCTTTCTTAAATTTCAAAAAGAGCTGATACAATGGATTTTCATAGCATATGGGTTTTCTTTAATATTCAACATTTGTTGCAGATTAATACTAGCATTTAAAGTTACCAGCCAGAAGGTGGATATAGACTTTTCATCTTCATTGAATTGTATAGCAAGTTTATTTTTAGACTTTTCATTACTTATTTGCAAAGATCCTGAAAAACCAAACCCAAACATAAGATCATGATATTTTGACAGCGAAGCTCAAAAGGAGTAGATTTATCATGACTATACGGAAAACTTTTAACTTTGTATAGATTCAACATACTATTTTAATGCCAAATTTATTTTTATTTATTTTAGTGTGAAACACCATTGAGTTTACATTTTAGCTACAATAACGTTAGAAATCACAGGCTTGGATTGGATAAAACCGTTTGTTGCCGTATAACATGGGTACTTAATTTATTAAATTAAATCAATAAATCGTTCAAAAAGACCGTTAAACCATCACACATCTAAAAAGACCGTTGGTGAATCACAAACGGGGCATTCGTAGGAAGTAGTTATGTGCCCAATATGGGCAAAGAGTGAGTGGGCTGAACAAGACAGTGGGAGCCTGCCCCTGCCTACATAAAAACGGTCTGCAACTGCCAACTGCATCCAACGGAAATGAAACAAATTAATAAACTACTGAAACCAAACCACAGATTAAGATAAGATAATAGCATGTTTGCTAACATTCATCATCTACTCTACAATTTAAAATAGAGATGGAAGCTTGCATAAGTGAATGTATTTATAAAATACACTACAAGAAATATATAAATTCACCTAACACAAAATAATGAAACCGTGATTTTTTTAGGCATTATTTGCGATTCAATTGTCATTTTAAAAATACAGAGGATTAGCTCAGAACCGTATTACAATTTACGGTTGACAACAGTATGATTTTACTCCGTGTCTATGTTTACAAGGTAAATCTGTTGATTTAGCACAAAACAATAATTATATGTGTTTTATTATTATAAAAGGTTCTTCTTGGGCAGTGGGAAATACAGGGTGTTTTCTTTAAAGACAACCCAAATTATTATAAGTTCAGTACCAATAAGACACTGTTTAACAACAAAACAAGCTCATATTTTGGTATTTCTTTATTGTTATTCTATACGAGCAGAGTACTCATTCTTTGTGGGGTTGGCGTATTAGTATAAAATGCTTATTGCATTGTTATACTCGTGCTTTGCGTTTGCAATGGGGGAGGATAAGGTTTGAGAAAATTTGGTTCTTTATATTTACGTTATGCAATAATATTACACATCTACCATAGCCATATACTGTTCTACCATACATAAACAAACTGTAAACAATACTTTGACAGATCTCATTGTGAATCTCAACTTTTTGATGCTGCTTACTTCAAATTTCCTGTTATCATAATTGCAAAATAATTGGTATCAGCAATCTAACACATATTTTCTCCCATTATAGCTTGTCAACAACCTTTATAAAATTGTAAGCTTTGGGAGTAACTATATGATATTTTATAGGGAAATCACAAAAGTTGCAATCACTTTTGTTGAACCATAATTGTTTCAGCAATGGGGGTTGCGCTATTTTGTTTAGAATTAAAGACCTTAACACATTAATTTTCCTGAAATTATATTTTTGTTATTTTATGGGTTTTTCGTGAGAAAAAAGCATAAGTTACAATAACTTTTGAACCATAGTCATTACGTAAATTGTATTTATACCATTTTGTTCAAAATTTGAAGGACCATAACATATTAATTTTAATCAAAACCGTTTTTCTTTTTTCAAAAATACTATTTTCTGTCATTTTTTGGAGAAATAACAAAAGTTAAAATATCTTTTGAACTCTAACTTTTACTTTTTTGTACCATTTAGTTCAGAATTTAAAGGACTATAACATACTAAATTTTTATCAAAATTTTTCAGGCAGTTTTTGAGAGAATCCTATTTTTCTGTTAATTCATGGGTTTTTTTATGGAAAAATTACCATTACAAATCAAAATTTAAAAAATAATTTAAAAAGCCGAGATACCATGGATTAGAGGCTACATAACAAATTTCTCCATACTTTCTCTATGGTATAGGGGGAGAAAGTTAAAATAATAGTGCTGCACCCTGTTGGTAAACCTTATAATTTCATGCTATTGAATATCATACAACCAACTTATTAAGTTGAATCGGCTGACAAAATTATTTTATTCCTTTTAAACGTGAACGAACACCCATACGGTTAACATGGGAAACTCCGGAGCCACTAGGGCGGAGCCTGAAAGGGTTTTTCTGATAAGAACATGACTATATGTTAATCAAGAATGTGAGGTATCATCATGAAAAATTCCAGTCCAATACAACCAGTAGTTAATGCGTGATTCAAACAAACCCACAAACTTTCACATTTATATTAGTATGATTACATTGCCTATCAGCTAATATGCATTGTTACATAGTTATTTATGTCTTACGCTCCTTTAACATTATACGGTTTTCACTGTCTGGTTGAAAACAGTATGATTTTACTCCGTTTCTATGTTTCTTTTACAAGTTTAGAGAACCAAATCTTCTCAAAACGTGTCCTCTCCCATTGCAAACGCAAGGCACAAGTACAACTGCAATTAGCATTTTATACTCATACGCCAACCCCGTACCAAGGAGGGGTACTCTGCTAATAGTACACAATGAAATACAGCAAATTTTGTTTGGTGGAACGACAAAAATATCACAAGTGAATGGAAATAGTTTTATTTTAACAACACATACATTTAAATGGAATAAAATAGGCACTTAAACATTCAGTAACTACAATACAATATATACAAAGCTTATGCACTTCATACAGTAAAAATAGAAATTTCCCAAGAGGAAGGTCGGTGGTCTAAACATTTTTTCTTGAAATTTGTCATTGAATAATCTAAATGATGTACAAGTTTTATACAAAGAAGAATGACAAAAATGACTCGGGAATGTTAGAGTGGTGTACGACTCATTTTTTGACATAATATTTAAAATCAAGTGATGTTTTCTGTTGTCATAATTTTTGTGTTGAACGAAAACATAAGCAAACCTGTCAGTACTCAAATTACAAGAATATAATTCCCTAATTTGTTTCCAAACCAAAGTGACAAACGATAAGTTTGCATATTCAGTGTTGCATGGGTACATAAATGCTTAAATGTGTGATTAAAATCAAGGAATGTGCATTAAAAAAAACATACAGTGGGCACAGGAGTGCCAATATCAGTAGGACAATAGATAGATGATTATTTTTATTTGATGTTGCGTGTTTTCTAAGCCAATAGCATTTTTTATGTTTTAAAAGGGAATGGTCTCGATACTATCTAACGTCTTTTTTGTAAGATAGCATCATTAATTCATAGCCCATATGACAAATATAATTTGGGTCTGGAAACAATCTCAATAAAACCAAAAGAACTTAAGATTTTAAGGCGAGCACTATAACCACTCGGCTACCCAGACAATTAGATGAAAGGAAATAAGCAAAACTGTGTTTAGGCTAAACAAAAATGCACAACATTTTGAAGGTTGAGAGAAACTTTCTTTCTATTTTTTTCCACTTAGAAAAATGCAAAACTTAAAAGGCACACACACAAACTACCATAATCATATATCAAGTATATTTAATTCTATGATCTATTAAAAATAAACATTCAAAGGATTAAAAGACCAGCTTTTTCTAACTGCCCACATGAGTTCCCAAACCTTTCCGAGAGCTTCATCACAGCCATTAATGTTCAAAAAAGGCAAAACACAAAGAAAGAAATACTATTTATACTCAAGTAGTATGGTGGCTTTGTCCATGCTTAAAACAGTGCATGACTACAAAAATAGAAACAAGCATGTCATTCACACCCATATGGAAAAACAAGTACCCTTGCCTAAAGGAAATATCACATTTTTTTATAACCAACAAAGGACAAATAACACTGTTATTTATATTTTATAAACCTTTTTAACATTCTGTGAACCACAAGGATTTGAAGGATTGAAGCCTAATGACAATATATGTACATGGTAATATCTCTATGACCATCTTCATTAAGTAAACACCTTGCAAAATTTGAACTAATTTTGTGAAGTGGTTTTTGCGTTATAGTAAGACACCTCATTTTTGTAAAGTAGTACATATATAGATTATTTAATATGTATCAACATTTAATAAAATAAACAGTTGAGCATATTTATCATAATATAAATAAAAAACAAATCCACTAATATTATCATGCTCTTGCAAAAAAAATTGTTTGATACTAGTACGAGAGCTCGTCCCGTGGTCCAAAACTCGGCCAAAACTATGTATTGTGCAAACTTCTCTATTTTCACCCCACACAGTAAATAAAACATGTGATTGGAATTTCTTTCAAATTAATTGTTTTGATTTTCTGTTTATATTTTGTTATTTGTTATTTCGTCACCAACATGGCAATCCTTAAGGCCCATGTTAATTTTTTTTATATTTTAAATTCATTTTTTGTTTGCTTATTTTTGAGTTTATTTTAATTTATAAAGGGATTCTGCACATCTTCAGGCAAATATCTTTCTAATAGTATGCATAGATTTTCCCTGTGATGCACAGGAGCTGAGAGAAAAGGTTTTCAATAAACATGCTTGTCTATTAATATATAGAATTAACCCCAAGTTAAATCTCCATAAGAAAAGTTGAATATCCATTTTTGACCCAATTAACATAAATATTTTCAAAATACAAATAAAACCTGCACATATAGGACCAATAACCTTTCTTTTGGTACAACCCGTGTGTAATTCGGTCCAGTAATATGGTGGCTAGCTGTCATAAGTTTTGCAAAAGTTTTTTTAATATATAAGATTACTAAAGTTCTACTGCAGTACTACAATAATCTACAAAAATCTTTGTGAGGAGCCTAGAAAATTTTATTACGGGTTGATTCTAAAACAACCTTTTGATTCCAATGGTAAAAAATGTAGAATCACAATTACGGGTGTAACTACAACTTCAGGCCGTATTAAGAGACTTAATCAACACAAAGAAAGTGTTTTAAAAGTAGTTGATACAAGAAAGTGCATTTCATTATTTACCAAACAATTTCCAGAGGACATGCTTTATTTAGAGATGATTTATTGAATGAAACTTAAGTACAAGTAAATTGACATCATAGAAAATATCTATTCATTCCAAATTTTACAAAAGCTAATAAGCGTCACAATAAAAAAAAGTGGGGAATTTACATTTTTCCATGGGGTTTTGAATGTACAAGTAGTCTACAAAATTTTAACGATTAAATATTCTGGCCATAGCACTTTTTAAAACCAAGTAGTCTACAAAATTTTAACGATTAAATATTCTGGCCATAGCACTTTTTAAAACCAAAGTTGCAAAAGATAAATTGACAATTCCTTGGTACCGTACTGATAGAATCAAGGGTTTTGAGGAATCTCAATCTAGGTTCAGAATCAGCTCATCCCTTATTTTAAATTTTTCATTCAATACAAAACCCCTCATTAGCTACTTATTTAAAAAGGACAATTCAGTTATTTCCGTTCACACAATACAATCACTGATAAAAAGGTCTTATATCTTATAGACATAAGACTGGGACAGGTGGCGTCGTCCTGTAATCCAGCTACTAGGAGGTCACGAATTGTGAATATTTATAGGCATGCAATGTGGATGCGATACTCTCTGGTTTGGATTAATGTCTGCACGAGTGAGTACTACGACTATCCGCAGTACTATCCTGATAATTAGACCATATTTGTATATACCAAGGCAAAAATGTGGTTTAGATTCCACTATAAACTGTAGGTCCCTTAGTTGCCATTAGCTGTATGGGCTATTAATTAACAGCTGTGTCTAAGGAATATGTCGGTCTTAATCACTAACAAGACTACAAAATCGCGCCACTCATCCTACACTCATCTCCACCATTCATACTTCGCTTAAAATACCTACTTTGTATGGTCGCCAATTCATCAAAAAGTATAAAGTGAAGTAAAGTATAAAGTACATTGTTGAAAAAATGTTGTAGCAACATTTAACAAGCTAAAGAATTAACATATTTTGCAATAAATAGTATTAAATAAAAGATAAAATTAACGAACAACACAAACTTTTAATCAACAGTGAAAAAAATGCTCTAGATATTGTAACACTTTTTTAATGTTTATAAATTCCATATTTAAAATCTATTCCTCTAAAAGTTGATTATTTGAAGACTATTGCGCTTACTAGTCATAACATGCAAGATCCGATAACTTATTTTTACGTACTAGTCGGACAAACACAGTTTAGGATAGTATTTACAAATTTTAACATCCAATACCTTTCCGTTCATATGTACAAAACACACTCACCACTAGGTACATGGAAGATAATAAATAGAACTATACAGTAAGACAAGTGATCTGAGAAGAACTTAAGTGTCATTAGGGCGTCATAACCCCATGTAACTGCATATCACAAATGTGAAGAATAGAGTGACTATGATCAAAACTACTACAAGCCATGATGGAAGTGTCCCTGAAACAAAAGTTTACAAAGTTAGTTAACTAAACAACACATAACATATTTATTTAGTTATATGAGGCATGTTTTTTCAGTAAGTTCCGTTTTTAAATTTCTCCGTTCCAGCGCTGCGATTGGCATTTTGGACATTTGCACTGTGTATGTGCATCTATTGGCAAGCCTGCACCGGAAATTTGGCAAAAATCTACCGTGTTTACATCCTGTTTCGAGCATTCAAAATGGTGCCGCCAATTGAGACTGCCGCCGACTGTGAAGTGCATGCTGTAATTAATTTTTAACTGCTAAAGGTGTGAAAATCATTGAATTTCATCGTGAAATGTATGGCGAGAACATTATGAGTGACGGAATGGTATACAAGTGGGTAAGGGCATTAAAAGACGGCCCCACTAACGTTCATGATGAGCAACGCACTGGGTGGCATCATCACTTCAATAATCTTTCGATGAATTTCAATGGCTTTCACACCTTTAGCAGTTAAACATCTAATTACAGCACGCACTTCACAGTCGGCGGCAGTTTCAATTGGCGGCACCATTTTGAATGCTCGAAACCGTATGTAAACACGGCCGATTTTTGCAGATTTTCCGGTGCAGGCTTGCCAATAGATGCACATACACAGCACAATGGTCCAAAATGCCAATCGCGCAGCGCTGGAACAAAGAAATTTAAAAACGGAACTTACTTAAAAAACATGCCTCGTACAAATTAAACATTATTTTGCATGTTTATTATTTCAATTATATTCTTACTTAGATTGATTCAATTACTTAATGCTGTATAAAAGGCACAGAAAAAAATGTGATTGCGAAACACTTGCAAAATTCCAAAAGACTTGAAATTTTATTTCATTTTAGCATACAACTGATTTATTTATATATAGTGAAATTAGTGATACTTAAAAGGACCAAAACTTTGCATTTCTTAAGTTTGATAAGGAAGTTGAATTAAATTAATATTATTAATTTTGTACTCATACTTTAAGGCAGAATGAATGAAGAAGAAGCAATCATTAATAGACCAGATTACAGTGTGTTATCTTGTTGTTACCTAGTGTTTGTTGTTGTTTTGCTCATATTCCTTTCTACATATTGTAATAAATAATAGCTCCTTACTTTGACCTAGCATGCACATCTTTTTGTTGGTACTTTAAATAATTCGTTCAGCTATTCTGTAGCACAATACAGCCCGCCCTCGCTAGTCCGACGATTTGAAATCCGACGTACTTGGTAATCCGACGCGCCGTCAGGCGCCGCTACGGGAGCAAAAAATCAAGCATGCAATGACATGAAACACTGTGACTCACGTCTCGTTGCCGTCGGAGCACTTCCGTTCAGTGTTCAGTTGACTTTCGGGAGGTGCAGTACACTTTCCCGGTGCAGTGGTATTTCCTTTGTTAGTAAGTGCAAGTGTTCGTGTACAGTAGTTGTGTGAAATGGCTAGTACAAGTGGTGTTAAACGGAAACACAAAACTTTAACAATATCGGAGAAGTGGGAGATTATTAAAAGAATAGATAGCGGTGAAACGCCGACTGCAGTAGCGACATTTTATGAAATCGGACGGCCTACGATTTATGATATAATGAAGAATAAAGAAAAAATTGAAGGGTTTATGAAGTCTGTTGAAGACGACGCTTTAAACAGGAAAACCCTGAGAACAAGCGAGTTTCCTGAGGTGGAAGAAGCACTGTTCATTTGGTTTAAACAACAACGCACACGGAATGTTCCTATTTCCGGAGACATACTTAAACAAAAAGCTCAATATTTCTACACAGAAATAACGAAGAAGAATGATTTTCGAGCTAGTCATGGATGGTTCGAAAACCAACTTCAAAAAATGCCATGGTATACGGTTTATGAAGATGTGTGGTGAAAAGGTATCTGCTGACAAGTCTGAGATTGATGCGTTCATTGAAATGTTAGACAAAAAAATTACTGAGCTTGGTTTAGTTCCTGAGCAACTGTACAACGCAGATGAAACCGGGTTGAATTGGCGACAGCTCCCGGCAGAAACATTTGTAAGTGATGAGGAAAAAAAAGTGTCAGGAAGGAAATTGCAAAAAGAACGACTCACGCTTATGGTGTGTGCTAATGCATCAGGCACTCATGCTTTAAAACTGCTTGTTGTAGGAAAATCAAAAAACCCTCGAGCATTCAAAAATGTCAAGGTTGAATCTCTGCCAGTAACGTACAAGTCACAAAGTCGCGCTTGGGTCACAAAAGAAGTTTTTCATGACTGGTACACTAACAGCTTCGTTCCACAAGTTAAGGCTGAATTAAAGAAGAACAAGTTACCAATGAACGCTCTTCTTTTGCTGAATAATGCACCAGGACATCCTGATGCTGATGAATTGAAAATCAAAACTGCTGATGGCTACATTGAAGCTATGTACCTACCAAAAAATACCACAGCATTAATCCAGCCCATGGATCAAAATGTGATAAAAACTCTCAATGCTCACTACAAAAAGCGCATTCTTATGGATGTTGTCAGTCAACCTGATGCTGATACTGCAGCGATTTTGAAAGCTTTTAACATTAAAGACGCCATTTTGAACGCTGCATATGCTTGGCAACAAGTAAAAAGCATAACTTTGATCAAATCTTGGAAAAATGTATGGCCTAACAATCCATGTCTTACAACATGTAATCCTACATCCAGCAGCGATCCAGAACCCGTTTTGGGGCTACATTGGAGCTTGCCCCCGCATCATTTGAAGAGCAAAGAACATAGATCATGGAGGACAACCTTGATGCTGACGTGACAGACGCAGATATAATCCAGGAAGTTACAGCAGCTGATGACGACGTGATCGAGGACGCAGCGCAAGAAAAAACCTTCACTGTCAGCTGTGATGAAGCTGTATCGGCAGCTAATACTTTGTTACGTTGGTGCCAAGAGAGAGATGTGGACATGACAAAAATTTTAGTTTTAAAAGGATGGCAAGAAGCAGCAATGATGAACTGTGTACAAAAAAAGAAGCAGAAGTCAATCACAGACTTTTTCAACAACTAAATACCATGCTGAAACACGTATGTATTAATTTTACAGGGGCCTACTTTTTTAATGAATTGTGTACTTTTATGCGTATTTTTTGGGATGTACGTACAGTACTGTACTGTAATTGAAATGCCCGCCTTATTTGTAACACTGTAAAATAAGTTTAGCTACATAAATTAAAATTGTGTTTCCTTTATTCTGTGTTTTTAATTATTCCCAAGAATTTAATGGTGATTAATACATTGTTTACAATTAAAATGATAGTTATATCTTTTTGGCAATCAAATGCATTACAGAATAGCCATTTTTGATAATCCGACGTTTTCGGTAATTCGACACTACGTCAGTCCCGCACCTGTCGGACTAGCGAGGGCGGGCTGTACTACAATTTTGAGCATCACAGCCATTGGTTAGCCGAGAAATTGAAATTTCACAGCGCCTTGCATTTGGCACCGAGCACTTGTGGAATGACCAACTTCGAGGTTCCCTCAGCATCGTGTTAACCATACATTTTCCGTCCTTGTCTTTAATTACTCCTTCAGATTTTCTTTCTCAGAGAAGACATCTCAGTTTATAACAGTGTTCACTTACGCCTGTACGGGAGGTTGTGGATGCAGACTTTGTTATCCACAGAGATACTGACGACGGCTGCCTCAGACACGGTGGTGATGGACGTCTCAGAGCCGAGCGCTGGTAGAAACTCTAGTCCTGTGACAAACATGCTGTGGGCATCCTTGACGTGAAGTACCCTCTGTGAAACAAGCAAAGAATGTAGCACTGACGAGGTCACAAAGAGGAAAACTTGTAGGCATAAAAATGTGTGAAACAGTGAACAGAAACACAACTAACCGTTCTTTTGCAGTGAATCTTTTTACATCAGGGGCAAACTACTGGCCATACACTGAATACGTGCTGTATAGTATAAAAATAATACACTCATAGAAGGATTGAGTATACACTTACTTAAGTTAACTCGCTTCAAAGTTTATTTCTAATTCAATACCCGATCCGGGAAGGTCCTGGAGTCTCCTCTCCCTAAACAGTTCAATCATGCTTGTAGCCAATTGCCTAAAGGGTAACAGGGCCATTTTATCTCCCCAGTCCGCCTTTGATCACCCCTGAATTTTGTAGACACCATTGTTGCCCTAACAATACAATGCAAGACTACTCCTTAAAATATAACTGCAAAGAGACCTTTGTTAAATTTCACACCTAATTCCACTTTGAAGATATATTTACCTAGGGATAAGTAGATTTTCATTAGCACCAATACTTAGACATTGGTATCGGTATTGAGAATCGATCGTCAACATTTGATTCAGATACCAATACCCGACACGTCTGCAAAGATCGCGCAATCATAAAATTACCGCTATTGCGCAAGATAATGATGATGTTTCTGTGACTGCGGGAGACAATGATGATATCTACAAGGGTCGGGGAGATGTTCATGATTTTGCCACAATCAGGCAGGATCACAATGACATTTTCATGACCAGGATATGATGATGACTACATGGGCGAAAATGTTAATAAATTTGTTACGATCATAGAAGATGATGATAATGACTACACGATGTCGGGAAATGTTAACAAATTTACCGCGATTGCGGGAGATGATGATAATGTCCACAAGACCGCAAGAGACGATAATTATGTCTACACAACCGCAGGAGACGATAATGATGTCTTCTTGATCGAGGGAAATGGTCAGAATTTTGCTGCCACCGCGGGACGATGATAATGGCTACACGACCGCAAACACGATAATGGTTTCTACACGGCCGCAGGATTAGAAATGTTCCCCCATTACGTGAGAAGATAGTAATGTCCACATAACCGTGAGAGATGTTTATGATTTTGCCGCTATTGCAAGAGTCTATGGATGATGTCTACACGACTGCAGAAAAATTATAAGAAATTTACCTCGACAGCGGAAGACTATGATGATTTCTATAGGACCACGGGAGACCATGATGATGTCTATATGACCGCGGGAGATTATAAAAGAATTTTGCCGGGCACAAAAGACGTGATAGGTAATGTTTCCGTACTGAGGAAGATATTCATTATTTTGCAATGATCCCAGAAGAAGATGATGATGTCTCAGGCTAGCCCAAATATAGTTATATAATTAGATTTTATTTATGATTTGTTGTTGTTAGATCTTCATTTACCTTTGATATGGTGTTATTTAATGTGTTTAGAAGGGGTTAAACTTAAATTGGCTATTTAGAGTTATTCATTGCTGCATTATTTTTTTTCTTTACTGCAAAACACCCCATTACCTAAAAAATACTTTATGGAAGGGCAAAAAGACAGGGATTGCTGTAGTATAACCAATCCATTGGGAACATTTGGTAAAACTATTAAAAATGGTATCGAGAATCAATTTTTAGGTATCTGTGTCAGTATCGAGGATCGATTTTTCAAGTATCGGTATCGAGTCGAGAAACGTTAAATTTTGTTATCGACACATCCCTAGTTACACACTGTGGTAGTAAACATACTGTAATGTAAAAAACAGGGATTGGATTCTGACATTCCAACCACTTTTAGACCCAATAAGCAATTACAAGAAGCCAAGAATGGGGCCATTAACTAAATACTTAAAAAATCAGCTATCAGAAGTATAAGGAAAGAAGATGTAAAACTACCATCAGGCTCAAAGTCCAGTTATCAGTCCATCCCTATGTTAACATTATTCTTTACAAACATAAAGTAGGCTATTCAGAAGCATTCATAACATATCCCATTTAATAATTCTTACACATACAAAGATTATCTATAACTTCCCCAAGATAGTGACAATTTTCTATCAGATTTCTAGAAATACAGATCATAAGCTGTATACTTAAGTAGAAATAATCCAGATTTAAACATTTTACCTGTAGACTGAAGGCAATATAAATGTCGACAGTTCCCGTAAACATGGTGCCGACTGCAATGAACCGTCCGTCGTCGCGCACGGCCAGCGCAGATAGACTCTCCTCCACTTGCGCAGTGCGACGCAGACCTTGCGCAGGATCCCACAACTGTATGTGCGCAGTCTGCTTTCCCACGCGGCTCACAGGGTTGCATATCAGGAACAGCCTACTTTTCTTTGGATCCTCCTCAACTCGACCAAACCTAAACAGGAACAGTTAAGAGTTAAATCATAAATACATAAGAGAGTATGTTTAAAAGGTGATATTGTTCATTACCCCACATTTTTTTCGATTTTCATCCAGCCTTGTTAAAAATCACTGAAAAATATTTAACATTAAGTGTTTAGCAAGTTGTAAGACTATTCCTGGAGCTACAGTACCTGCATCTCTTGTAGAGGTATTTTGTTCCATTTGTGGGGGTCCACTCCAACTCAGTCAGTTTGTTGCCTGTTTTGACACACCAAATGTATCCTTTGCCGTCCTTCGAGACAGAAGCAACCTTGGAAAAAATGAATGTATAGATAAAACATGGTTAAAAACAGATAGCAACTAATGAACGGATTAGTCATTGTCACCAAGATATAGTAAAACGTGCATTTGATGTTGCCATTGCCTCAACCTTATTATTTTGTTACCAATATTTATGTTTGTTCGTGAATTGTGTTTTTTATATAATTGTTGACAACATGCAAATAGATGTTAGATGAGGTCACTGTGTAGACAAAACATGTCACAGAAGTAACAGTGAACGTCAGAAGGTAACTGGTTGGTCTGTAGCAATCTTTGTTTGATCATATCAAATGGATTTATCTTTAAATAGTTATCAATTTTAACCCTTTCCGCTCAATTGGTGGGGGAGCCCCGCCGTTCGTCATGGCCGCATATACTCTAATGTCGGGCCGGGCCCGCCCGTCGCTTTGACAACAAAGGACTATTATGCTTGTATTTTGATTTTTGATTTTAGAAATTTTTTTTATTTTGTGTAAGTATTTGGAAAAAGATTACCAGCCTTCTATAAATCAAGACAATATTTATTGTTTGGTAAACAAATGAAATATGCAAATTTGGCACAAATTAAATGGAGCTGGGGGGAAAATAGGCCTCCCGTAGTTGGAGTAGAAAGGGTTAAAGAGAAAGCTCTGACCAACTGGACACTCTCAGTGTGACAAGTGACTAAGAATTAACTTGTTTGTGTTCTGTTCTGCCACTATACTAGATAAACGTAGGGTAGCTTTTCTGTGATGGAGTGTAATTAGGTTGATGTCTACTTTGAACTTACAAACTGATCAGGGTTAGGATATTAAGTAGGTTATTACTCAATATTGGTGGGTAAGGAGTTAAGTTGGTTGGGTCAAGGTGTTCGGATGAAAGAAAAGGTTGTATAAGTTTTAGTGATACTCTTTTTGCATTAGGATCTATCATACGGTGTTGTAGGGAGATCGAAAGTTGAGATAGATGGACATCTGAGTTTAGTTTTGCTTGAAAAAGGGAATTAATTAACCAATTTAGTTATGTAGGTATGATATTTATCATGATTTTTTATTCAGAATTTGAGTTGACTTTAAAGGCTTTTCTATTACATTAACCAGACAACTTATCATATTCCTGCGGATTTGATTTAATTTCATGTTAAATTCTAATAAATACATCTTCCATAGGAAAGTACTTTTTTTATAGAAACCCCACTCCTAGCTGATTTAAACAACTTTGGCTTCTTTAGAGCGCTGTATACGTGCAAGTTATCCTGGAGTAACATATCACATTTGAAAGCAATCTACTAGCAATGTACTTCAGGACCCAACAGCAAAATAATATGATACACTACACATTGAATAACAACCTGGCTGAAGAGGGCTTATCTATTTTACACAGTTCAGAAACTCACACTAACTACAGTTTATAATTGTATACAACCTAATTAACATACAGAAATGCTGTCAGGGCTAAAGTCAAGGTCATCGATCTCTTTGTGGTGTGCCACAATGTCACAGTGCGGCTTCATGGAGGGGAAGTTCCAGAGTCTGACATGTCCGTCAGTTCCTCCAGTCGCCATCAGCTGACCGGACGGGCTGATCCTTACAACTCTCTGTAGCGCCTCTGAGCTGAACAATGAACAAGAATGACATGAACACTGGGCTGCAGTCAAAACCATTGTTTTGCCAGGATCTTAACATTTTAGAATAAACAATAACTTAAACTATTGATAGTAGACATTCCATCCCCATATAATGGCTGTTGCCAGTTTCCCAATCAAAATGGACATCATTGAATTAAGCCAGCAACAGAGCACGCCAATGTAAATTAGGCTACTGATTCCTCTAGAGTATCAACATTTTTTTAAAGTCATAATTGCTCATAATTGCATCATAGGGTTAACCAAATCATAGACAAATAACCTCATTCCATCATGGAACTTTTGTAAATATCTAGGCTACATACGTTTATTATATAATGACACAGCTTTTCCAGTACAAACTGGTCTCAAGCATAGGAGGAGGTAATCAGGTAACCAGATGGGTTTATTGTAGGCTATAACATCTTATGTCACATACTTTACTTTGAAATGGCGACCATACGAATATAGGTATCTTAAGCCAAGTATGAATGGAGATGAGTGTAGGATGAGTGGTGTGATCTTGTAGTCTTGTTAGTGAAGTGACTAAGGCCGACACATTCCTTAGACATTGCTGTTAATTAAAAGCCCATACAGACAATGGCAACTAAGGGACCTACAGTTTATAGTGGAATCCGAACCCCATTTTGGCCTTGTGATTAATGAATTGGTCTAATTATCAGGACAGTCCTGCGGATGATTTAGTCATAGTACTCACTAGTGCGGATGTTAATCCACACCAGGGAGTATTGCATCCACAGTGCATGCCTATATAAGTATGATGCCTAATTCAGTAGCCTCTACAAAAGCCAATTATAATGGTTATTATCGACAACTCTTTACAATCTTTAAAATTCAGTCAGGTAAACCCAATAACATTCCTAGAATACTAGCTAATCTACACAGCGGTAGATTAAAATTTAAAGCTTTAAATGTTATGACTAATACATTTATTTTTACCAGATAAAGGAATCCTAAGTACATACCTGAAATCAGTTTGAATACTATCAGCTGGTTTAATATGAAACTCTAAATGTCGATCTAAGGTGTTTTGACTATCTTTACTGCCCTCTGTTTTTATATGATCTTCATTAATTTTTGATGGTGGATCTTCACTTGTACTACTCTTTGATTTAGATGTCGTTCTTCTACGAACACCTCCCTCTTTCTTCTGATGTACGTCTGTAAAATGACCGTTTTGATAAGCGCAAACGGCAACAGAAAATTGTATTAACTAAAAAAAATGGTAAACCTCCACCAGTTATTTTGGTCTTTCCCTGAAACGGAATAAAAGCTCGGATTTACATTTGATGTAAATGAGGATTTTTTTGTAACACTTGCTTTATAAACTTAACTGCAATCCTTAAAATTCCAAACACAAAACAAGATCAACCTGGCTACTTTAGTTCGCTTGTATGCCACAATGAGGCTCATAACCATTTACTGGCATCATTTGTGAACAGAATTACACAACTTTCAGCTCTATGACTGTCATGTACCTCCGCTTAGCTGTGTTTTTAGATTTTTTTAGCAATCAATTCTCCCACCGCATCAGTGATACGTTTTTTTGTTACAAGAAAGGGTAAAGTGCAGAAATGGGTTATGGAGTGTAAAAATGGCCTAGAAATCCTTTGTTCTTAGTGGTCTTCTTTAAGAAGTCTGGGTACCCACCAAAAACACAATTTCTTATGAAATTAGCATTTTCACAGCCATTTTTAAAACTCCCTAGCGTATTTCGGCACTTTCCATGCTATCTTTGCATCAGGGTCATAATCTTCAGTCATCTGGTGATAAATGCCGGCATCGTATATGTTTTCTGCAATCCAAAGGTATCACTGACCTTGCTTTATGGGCACGGCGGGAGATTTGATTAGGTACCTATTTAAAAGATTTTAAATCACGCAGCGAAGCATACATGACAGCTACAGAATGAAATTTGAGTCATTCTGTTCACAAATAATGCTAGTAAATGGTGATGGGCCTTGTTGCGGTGTAGGCCTACAAGCGAACTACGGATTTATAGGCTAAACCAGCCCTTACTTAAACTAGGTGGCGTTCGCAGAGGCATCCACAAAATTGAGCGGAGTCATCAAGGGTTCATATTATATTGTTTTTGTCATACTGCAGTAAAAACAGTCGTTTTTAATTTTAACCTACTGTCTACAGTCTCTTCCCATAGAATTTAGCATTGCAGATACATTAATCCATTCCCACACTCGACACTGCTCACCTTTACTACTTCCTTCACCACCCCTCCGTTGTGGACCTGTTTCCCTCTCTTACCATCGCATTTTAAGATGGCAGATACATTAATGTAATTGCCAAAGACCGTTCCCACACTCTGCACTGCAGGCCTTACTACTTCCTTCACCATTTCCCACGTCATAGACCTGTTTCCTTCCCTTCTCATAGCATTTATTTAAGTATTAGATACATTTATCTAACTGCCCAAACGGTTCCCCCACTCTGCCCTGCCAGCCTTTACTACTTCCTTCACCACTTCCTACTTCGTGGGGCATGTTTCCTTCCCTTCTCATAGCATTTTAGGATTGACGATACATTAATCTAACTGCCACAGACGGTTCTCACACTATGCTCATACTTTACTACTTCCTAAGCCACTTCCTACATCGTGGACCTGTTTTCATCACTTTCCATAGTATTTAAGTATTTTAGACACGTTAAACTAATTGCCACAAACATTCCCCACACTCCACACTGCTAGACTTTACTACTTCTTTCGCCATTTTCTATGTCGTAGTAGTATGTTTTCTGTGATCGTGGGCATGGATCCATCACTTCTCATAGCGTTTCATCATTGCAGATACATTAATCTAACTGCTACAAACAGTTTCCAGTTCCCACACTCCACACTGCTCACCTTACTACTTCCTTCACCTCTTCTTACGTCGCGGACCTGTTTCCCTCTCTTCCCATAGAATTTTAAGATTGTAGATACCTTAATCCAATCGTCATAAACAGTTCCCACACTCCGGACTGCTCATCTTGACTACTTCCGTCACCTCTTCATACGTCACGGACCTGTTTCCCTCCCTTCCCATAGCATTTTAGGATTGCAGATACCTTAATCTAATCGTCATAAACAGTTCCCACACTCCAGACAGCTCGCCTTGACTACTTCCGTCACCTCTTCATACGTCACGGACCTGTTTTTCTCCCTTTCCATAGCATTTTAGGATTGCAGGTACCTTAATCTAATCGTCAAAAAAGATCCCACACTCCGAACAACTCACCTTTACTACTTCCTTCACCACTTCCTATGTCACGGACCTGTTTCCTTCCCTTCCAATAGCATTTAAGGATTGCAGATACCTTAATCTAATCGTCATAAACAGTTCCCACACACCGGACAGCTTGCCTTGACTACTTCCTTCACCCCTTCCTACGTCGCGGACCTGTTTTCCTCCCTTCCCATAGAATTTTAGGAATGCAGATACCTAAATCTAATTGTCATAAACAGTTTCCACCCTCCAGACTGCTCACCTTTACTACTTCCTTCACCACTTCCTACGTCACGGACCTCAAGCTCGTCACTTGATTATATTTATGATCCATACCGTTTCTGTTCTAATATCTGTGGAATAATGCTATCAGCTATTTTTTTATCTACTGCATTCAAAAGTCAACAGCTGATCATACGTCTTTGTTTATGTGTCAACTGTCAAATACTGCTTCCATAAGAATTACATTGAAACTTTGAGACCCAGTGGGGCAGATTCCTGAGAGAATTTTTTAACGCCATATAGGCCTAGATGTTGGCACTCTCCGATATGGTCTTTATCACAATGCAAAATTTTAAAACGATTTATTCAGCCGTCTAGGAGGAGTTTGCGTATTACGAAATGCATAAGAGTCGACATATAAGAGCTTCACTCGCTCCGCTCAAAAACCACCCTCGTTCGTATTTACTGAGCTACTTTTTTCTCATTTCCAGTCAAAATATTCTCTTTGTTAATGCATTTTAGGCTAACTGTTCAGTCCTAGCATTGACTAAGGAAATAAAAGACTTTGTTTCCCTTGTCTGTGGTCCTAGTATGTTATTTTTTTTTTTTTATTATTTGTAGCGTTATAAACTGTTTAGATTTGTTATGTTTGTTATTTGCCTAGGCTACTTAAAACATTGCAATTTACCTAGTTATTATTATGTTTAGATTGCTATAATTTACAATGATGTAGCCTAAGTGTAGTCTTGTCATATTTTTAATATTTTACTAAAGTGTTTGTGCGTTGCATTTTTATTATACTATAGGCCCTAATAATTAATTGAACAACTCTTTGTCTAAGGGTACATTCAAATTACTTGTAGAAATATGAAGGAATGTAAAATGCTTTTCTTGTCATAATACATTTGAATAAGTATAATGTAAACAAAATGTATGTAAAGTGCAATTTTATAAAATAACCTCTATGTAACTATAAATATTAGACTTAGTATTATATGCTACACAATGTAAAAATTGTCAAGAGCAATAAATAAATATGTAGGCCTAACTTATTTCAAGAGAGATTGGCCTACTAATTTAAAATATGAGGAGTATTATTTTAACCATACCGTTTGAAGTGCTTATGTTCCTTTTCCTTGAGACAATTTCTGATGTGACCAGATACAGTTGGCAGTGGCTCTCTTGTCCAGCGACCAGGTATGTTTTCTTTGGTGTACTCACACAAGCGCAATTCATAACAACACTGGGCCCTGTCTCATGTCGTATCATCTCTTCAACGACAAACCGATTCCCGTTGTATGACAGCTCAAAAATTTCCTAGACAAGTGTGTTTAATATAAATAGCAAGAAAAAGATCATTTAAGTATGGAACAGTAAACCTTTGATAGTTCAAGACTCCTTGTCGTTTGACACGGGCTGAGCTATTTTGTCAAGTGAAATTTAATTGTTACTATTGTGATGTAAGCTGACTTGAACATGAATTTGTCATTTATTGTTGACTTGAGCTTGATGCTTAACTAATGAACAGTGAAATTGTTGAGCTTTTTATTTAATAAATTTGGGCGATTTCTATAAGACTTGTGTTTTTACTTTCCTGTATATTAAACTCCATTCACTACCTATAGTTCAACATTTCGATAGTTCGACACCCCTTAAGTCCACAAAGTGTCGAACTATTGAGATTCTACTGTACCTATTTAACTATACTAGAGGTCGTCCAGTATCGAAAACTCAACCACAAATATGTAAATGTAAAGACTTCTAGCTATTTTCACCCACACTATAAAAAAACCATGTGATGGGAATTTCTTCTATTTGTTTTGATTTTCCATTTATATTTCGTCACCAGCATGGCAACCTACAAGGGCCATGTTAATTTAATTTTTATTTTTATAAATTCATTTTTCGTAGGCCTAACTTATTTATTTTTGAGCTTATTTTAATTTATAAAGGGATTCTGCACATCTACAGTAAAATATCTTTCTAAGAATACGCGTAGATATTCTTTGTGATGTACACAAGCTGAGGAAAAAGGTTTTTAAGAAACATGCTTGTCTGTCAATATCTATAGATACCTAGTCAATTGATAACCCAAAAAATGTATTGAAAATGAATGGCAAAGTTGTTGAGTATTATTAAACCATAAATTAATTAACTTAGCTTGTGACAAACTGAAAGTTTTTTATTATTATTGAGCAGTGTGTAAATGTAAGTTAACGTGGGTAGGCCTACTGTCAAATTTTAAAATTCAAAATAAATTGAACTTATTGAACACAACATTGTTGTGATATTACTTGTCAATTCAAATTAGCCATTTAAGGCAAGTCTGGGCCGATAATCAGAATGTGTAGAAGACACTGCGCTATAGCATAACCTAGGCTATGTTTACATGTGATGTAGGCCTACACATCTAATAGCTGTGAACCTAATAATGACGTTGGGTTATTAACTCGCAGACAAGCCATTAACGATTAAGTGCTCCTACTGCTATCAAAAATTACTTTAATTTTAGGATGTATTAAACAACAAGCCTGGTAGGCCTATCTTGGCCTATGTTCCTAACAGCAGGTTTGATCATATCACACATTCCAGGCTGCACACAAATATGACAAATAGTTAGGGCTGGAGCATCACAAAATGTATAATGATAATGTTTAAATTATATGTTAAAGCTTCTTCACTTACAAACCCGTTAGCAACCCCTGTTTTAGATGAACCTCCACCACCTCCAACAATAACATGACGGCTTGTAAGCATTTGTAGAGTGTAAAGAGGAAAATTCACTCGAGCTAGAAGACCAGGCTGATTTCTGGAAGGCATCTTAAATAACACTCTGAAGCTTACGTCTACACTTAAGCCAAGTAGGAAGATATTCTTTAATTATTGTAAACCTATTAATTCGTTATAAAACTTTGTTACTACGGCTTCTGCTTTCTGCTAGCAGACAGAAACAGAAACGTGAACATTTACGTCACTACTACGCTCAGCTGATTTGATGGTCTGTCAAAACTGCTGACATGTAAGATGAATTTGAAAATTACAAGCCATGAAAAAAAGAGTCAATGGAGTACTATACAAAGCATGACAGTCTTTTAAAACGCTTGATTGAGCTCTTTTCTTAGATTTTATTAATTTTTTATTTTACCATACCTTCTTCCACCATGATACTATACGCTTTTAGGTTTTAGGACAAATTATAACGGGCAATTTGCTATACTACTTTCCTCCTGGTTTACCAAAGACTAAAGTTCAAACTTAACAATAATTATTATAGCTATGAATTCCCAAGAATTACTTGGTAAATATATAATCAACGATACGATTACCCGCAAAATATAGGAACAATTAATTAATTACTCGACAACGCAACTACACAAACAAATAGATACAATTGATACAATAGATCAAAAACCCCTATTGTTGGTTATATCATAGATAAAACATACTTTCTCGTTTTGGTTAGTCCCAACCATTATGTCAAGAAACATGTTACTCCGATGACTTGCAGTATCTACAGAGAGTAATTTTGAGGCATGTAGTCATAGACTAACCAAGAAGGGAATATATTTTATCTGAGGTTTAATGTACTCTCTCCAGCCATATAGACAAAAGAATTAAATATAGACTGTCAGCCGTCCTGCGGTTACCATAGGTTCTGGCGCACACCACTGGGAGCGCAGTGTAGTTACGTAGCTCGTACGCCGTAACTACATGGCGCTCCCAGCAGTGTGTGCCAGAACCTATGGTACCCGCAGCACGGCTGATGGTCTATATTTAATTATTTATTTAATTATTTTTGTCTATGCACCAGCTAATGAAAAACGATTTTGGTTCAGGTATATTGCACGAATACTAGAAAAATATATTGTATCAGTTTTCGGAACTTTTCGAATACGTATCTTTATTTTATTTTATTTTTCGTTGAAAATGTTTAGCATTTTTTGTCAGATTTTGATGAAATTTAACTCGAATTTAACTTGAACTTTAATTTAACCAATGTCTATATAGTATATACCTACAGATATTAATACTATATAAAATATATCTGTAAGTGTATATTGCCAATGATTGAACTTAGGGCGGGATAAACTTGCATGAGTTCGCGAACCACAATAATCGGACCATGAGAAACGGGGGTTTGTAGTAAAAATTGGGTTTTCTCATTTTTGACCCTCTAAACATAAAAGCTCCCAGCAATTTCTCTTAAAAACGTTTTAAAGAGCTTAAAACAAATATTTTAGTTTATTGAAGTGTTTTTACGGTTTGGTACGGAAAAAAAATATTAGATAATAATTTAGTTTCTATGCTATTCTTAAATCTTATTGAGAAGTAAACTGTTGTACTAGTTGTAAGTTTGCTTGTTTATGGATATTTATTTTTATGTTTATATATTTTATGGATATATTTTATATTTATGGATTTATAGTATCAAACTTGGCAAACTTATTTAATTTATACTAAACTATAATATTTTATTTTACCAATATTTACTTTTTACCCTCCATGATGTAGCAGCAAACCTAGGTATTCGTTCAACCTAGTATTTATATAGATTTTATTGAAAATTCAATCACGCAACTAAGAGTTCGCTTAGAATGCAGATTTGCTGTGGTGTATAGGTATTTCGTGTCCATTTGATTTACTCCGTTGGTGTAGTGGTTTGTGTATATTATATAATATTTATTACATTCCACTATTATGATTTAAACACGTTTCTTCCATCCGTGGTCCCTTGGTCATTTATTACTTGGTACAGTTCCGGAGGTTACGATTGCAATAAAATGATAAAGGTAATTTGTATTTTTCCAAAATACTGTATTCTCAGGGTTGCTAGTTGTGTTGCATTGGAATTTGGAATGTCAGATTGCGAATTGTGAGTGTGACTGCGCTGTGGCACTGCCTCTATCTGTGCCTGCCCTGCCCTGCAGTGCGAAGCGAATGAGAGAGAGGCAAACAAAACGAAATTTAAAATTTGAATAGAGTAGAGTGAGTAGAGATTGATAGACTAGGACAGGACCACTGTTAGAATTATAGCAGCTCAGTGACTAGGACTAGAGAGTGAGTGAAGAGTGAAGCGGAGTGAAAGAACCGAAAAAACAACAAGACGTCTTGTTTGTTTTTTGTTTATGTTCATGTTTATGATTTGATTTTAAAATTTAAACTACACTGACTCTTGCTTGAGTATGTTTTCTGTGCTCTTGACTGCTTGACTCACTACCACTGAGCTATATAATCTATATTATCTCAATGACCACTACACACTACAGTAACACAGTCAGTGAGTCAGTAGGCTGTGGTACTACTGGTAGTACACAAACACAACAACAACTCCTACAGCAACACCAACACTCAACATCGTAGGTAGGAAGGTAAGGTCTGCTAGGTTATTAATTTGATCAATAGCATCATACATAGTTTAGAATCGTCTGGGTCGTTTTTAAATCTAGACCTAACCCCCCAAAAGTTAAGTAACTTAAGTATAGGCCCGTTCACACGGGGCGAGTTTACAAGCTACTCGCCAGCGTGTAAGAAGCTGGCGAGTTGGCGAGTGTGCTTGTATTTGTTCACACGGAGCTTGTCCACTCGCCTACTCGCTGACGTGTAGAAAGACGCCGGCGAGTCAGCGAGTGCGCTTTTAATCGTTCACACGATGCTTTTTCCACTCGCTCAGTAGCTAGCTTGAACCATATCCTCCAACATCTTTGTGTAACAAGCGCACAAGCACAAGCAACTGTGTTCACACTGGGCTACTTTACACGCCTACTCGCTCAAAAGCAGGCGAGTTGGCGTGTAAAGTAGCGGCAGCGTCAACTTTTTCCAGAGCTTTTTTACAAGCAGCTTTTGAGCGAGTACGTCGTTCACACTGAGCTATTTTACTAGCTGCGTGTAAAAAAGCCGGCGTGTAGCTTGTAAACTCGCCCCGTGTGAACGGGGCTTATTGGAAATGGAGCTGGAGCTAGTCTTTAAGCAGCCTAACAACTTACCAGTACATTGGAGATTGGAATCCCTTATTAAACCATGTGTAAGCTTCTCTAGGCCTAGTTCAAGTTCACCAATTATTTTGAGATCAATGGTTTATTCTTTCCAAGGCATCTTTAAGCCTAGTTGTTATTTGTCTTATTCGAGCCCAAATTAAACCCACAATAAAATTGAAAAGGCTACACTACTTTGGCTGAAACAACCAAAGGTAAATTGCTTCAGAGTATTTTATTCATGAGCATCAAGCATAGAATAGTAAGTTAGGAGAAGGCTATTAGTACAAAACAAAGCCTGTTTTTAGATTAAAAATCTAGAAGTTATGAGAACTTCTAGATTTTTAATGTCTGTCCAATCAGAGTCTTGTGGGGTTTGTGAACTCTACAAGTTTGTAGATTGCTTAGTCAGCCTTTTGTTTGGAATGTGTGAAATTCAGTACAGTAGAGTCCCGCAAACTCGGCGTAATGTGGACTGGAAGGGTGCCGAGTTTGTGAAATGCCGGGTTATCGGGAACTAGGGTTAAAAATCAGAACAATTTAGCTTTTTAACCACCTTTTTTATTTATATTTATATTACAAGTCAGTATTAAGTCATCAGATAGTCTATAGTACAACAAATCCTTACCAGTTGCAAATAATTTGACTAAAGCTGACTTGAATCCAGCTTAACTCGGACTCAAAAAATCACTAATTTTTTGAGCCAGGTGATGGCCCAGTATCCAGACTGCCGGGTTATCGAGTGCCGAGTTTGCGGGACTCTACTGTATTATATTGATAAAGAAACCTTTTTTGCATAGGTACGTAGGCCCTAATCACTAAGTAGGCCTAAGTTTACTTAATCATAAGTTATAATAGTCAAATACCAATGACTTACAGATGATCGCTAGGCCTAACTTTATTTAAATGTGGACGCAAAATTATCTTGGAAAACACATATTGAGGCAGTCCGACCAAAATTATTGAAATAGCCTACATCCGGACATTTTATATGTTGAGGCCAATATATGTAGAAAAGATTTTTTGAGAGCTAAGTTATATAGGTAATGCTCTGATAGGTTCAAAAATTGAGTATAGCATTGAGGTGGGGGGAGGAGCATGTATTACTTTTAATAGGTACCTGAATACTTTCTTATTAAATGGCGACCATTCAAAGTAGGTATTCTAAGCCAAGTATGAATGGAGATGAGTGTAGGATGAGTGTGATCTTGTAGTCTTGTTAGTGACTAAGGCCAACATTTCTTAGACACAGCTGTTAATTAATAGCCCATAGGCCTACAGCTAATGGCAACTAAGGGACCTATATAATAAGTTAGGCCTACTTTGTAATCAATAGCCTATATTGAATTGGATAAACATCTATATTTATTGTTAAATTCATCCAATAATATACCGTTAGCAGGTTAACTCTTTTAAGTTTACTGTTACTGTGCCTAATAGGCAAAGTGGTACTTTCCTGTTAAAGGGAACATTCATTATTATCGATGATTTTTTTTGCAATATAGGCCTAGGGCATATCAATATTTTTGTTTTTCCTTACGATCCATTACAAATTGACAACTGATCCTGTTTAGGATAAAATAATCTATTATATGGATTAAGAAATGAAACTGTTCTAAGCTAACCTAACATTATAACCAACCAAATTTGCTGTATCATTTAAAAATTCTGTTTGATAACAGAAAAGGCAAGTGGAGAATATCAAACAGTTTTTAAATGTTACAGAAAGTTTGGTTAGTTTTGTTAGGTTAGTTTAGAACAGTTTTAATTTAAAAATTTTAAAATTATTTTTTGTTGATACTGAACAATATTTATATATCGTAGTTGTCAGCTGATAGGTTTCAATTTGTTAATATCGATATATCGAGAAAAAAATCATCGAAAATAACTCAGTTAAAAAAAAAACTGTCTGCATTTACCTTGATTTATTCCATTATAAACCTGAGACATTTTACATATAAACCCGTACTGGTTTTTACAAAAAAATTGATTTTATTCAGGAAGTTTATCAAACGCTCTTTTACAATCTTTTCTATTATTTTTGATAATATAGACAGTCGATTTATGTTCAATGTTTCAATAATTTTTGTTAATAAAAGATAATAATTAATTTAGAGTGTTGTTGTTCGACAAAAAAAAAATAAAGAAGATGGTTTTTGTTAACATTACATTTGTCATTTGGGAAGTTTAATCTGAAGTAATCACAGAGGTGCCAATCCCCCCAAACCCAGTGGCGCAATCCCCCCCCCCCCACCAATTTATACTGCCCTCTATTTCAACCTACCCTCCTCCCTCCAATTTACCTGGCAATTTCCCCTTTACCACATAAAACGAGCATTTAAAGTATTTTTAGTAAACATGAGGTAAAGAAAAACAAACTTGCTGATAATCAAAATTAAATGTTTAATAGGAAATACCATTTAACAATACAAAGCTATACATAATTAATGGACCAATTAAATTAGAATCTGTATTGTCAGCCATTACGTGCTCAGTATTAAAATAGGCAACATCTTCAAAACATTCAACAATATACTCGGTGAATTACTCTACTCCAACACAGTAGGTACTGTAACTGTACAATATACGCCTATTAGGTGGTGTAAATTTTTACAGGGCTTAAGAATTCAAATAACTTTATGTGCACAAATAATACTTTGGCAAAAAGTATCTTGTTGCAAAATTAGGTCAAGAAATAGGGTAGACTAGGAGGCGTTGCTATCCACTCCTAGGCTGCTTTGTACAAAAATCGCCGGGCAAAATACCCACAATACCTTAATTGCCACCAGCACCACAAAAGGTTTTGTGACAAGAAATCTTATAATTCATTTTGATAGCCCCAGGTTTTAGTTTTATGACTAATAATGGTAGTGTTTTGACGGTTCTTTAATTCCACCATCGTCAAACTTACAAAAGCATCCACTTTTGGAGGTGTCGTCAGAATATGTTACAAACATTAAACAAAAAACACAAAACAATAACAGATATGCCTATCAATTCACGCAAGTAAATTGCCGCGGGCAGAACTGGAAGTAAACTGAATCAGGTTATGGCGGACCGACGTGGATTGTCGTCTGTGTTATCTACAGCATATTGGACTAATTGTAGTGTAGTGACGGAGGAGAGTTTTGAAAATATAATGGGATTCGTAATTGAGTTTTCCATTCAAAATTATTAACAATAATAACCCATTTATATGCTGGATATATATGATCTTGAAATGCTACATTACTGCGGGGAAGAAAATTTATTAAATATGTACTTTGGATGAGTTTGAAATATTGAAATTCATAACCTAATACTAGGGACGGCACACAATGTTTGAATGAAAACACTCGATTAATTATGAATCCAGTTATTTTATCAACACTCTTCTCAGTCAGTACAATATTCCAATATCAGCTGTTGAAAACGCAGACGACAATCCAGAGACCACGTCGGTGTTGGTCCATCCATAACCTTAATCTGACTCAGTTGACTTCTTTGACTATCAATACATAAATATCCAATAGCCTAGTCTTCAGTATCCAATAGTCAATGGTTTACTTCCAGTCTTGCCGACGGCAATTTACACACGTGAATTGATAGGCCTATCTGTAATTGTTTTGCGTTATATTGACATTGCCTATATTGACATTGCCTATATTGACAATTTCAATGCTAAATATAGGTACATCAGATATCCTTTTTTTATGAATTTAAAGCTGTTAACATTACTTACTCAACTATTTGTTATCCTTACATTTTCAAAAATAAGGCCGACATTTTATCGGAAAGTAAATAAAGACATTTTATCTAACACTATAACCATCTGAGAGCCTTTTCACCCAATATACTTATTGAATCTTATTGAATCTTATTACTCTTAGTAACTTACTAGTATTGTCGTCCAAAAAAAAAAAAAAAAATTGTTGTCCCAAAAAAAAAACCTATAAAGCCCTAGAACTGTGACCAAGTAAGTTGGTTCTAACAAAATTAGAAGATGACATATCAACCCATAGACAGACTTCAAACGGTAGTCACATGTTTAGTTATATACTATAAACAGTTATAGAATATAAAAATTGGTGTAAATACCTGCTTCTTGTAATCCAAAATGTTGCTGTTATGACACAACTAGTTTCAACTTCTCACGAAGTCATCTTCGGGCGTCCAGGGGATGTCAAATCACTTCACCAGAAGGTCGTCAATACACACATACGTTCATACACGAACATGGTCACGGTTACGAACACGAACACAGACACGAACATTGAAACGAAAAAAGTACGATTTAATGAGTAAAAGCTAAAAATGGTAACACCAGTGAGGATGATGCGTCACGACCGGATAGATTTGACATCCCCTGGACGCCCGAAGATCACTTTGTGATAAGTTGAAACTAGTTGCGTCATAACAGCAACATTTTGGATTACAAGAAGCAGGTATTTACACCAATTTTTTATATTCAACGTAATCCGGAGGCTAACATCAACAATGAAGTTATAGAATGATGTAAACAAGTCTTGTCTGGATTTTGTTAACTTGGGAAATAGTTTCAAGTGCAGAGCTATGTGTTTAAAAATTTACATTTCAAATGAAGTCAGGCTTTAACTTTCAGGAAAAAATAAATATAATTTTGTAATTCTCTATGTTTTAGCATAGAAGAAAATGGACCAATTTGGAGATGAAGATTTGCGTTCAATCTTATTCGGAACCATTCCAAAACATGAAGATTTGATTTATCTCCTAGGAACGATTAACTTCTCTGACAATAATGCAGCAAGTATATCAAACAAAGCATATCAATGTCAGATTTTCAAGTGCAGGTATGTGTAAGACTTTACCTTCCAATTTGATTGTTATCAAATTGGAATGTTCATTGGAAAAAAAATTTAATAAAGACTTAGGGAAAAAGGAAATAACTTTTCTTTTGGGTAAAAATCCAATCCTTCAAAATCGACTGTTAGAAATGGTTCTATGCAAACCTGCCCTATTTAAAATTTTCTTTGTTATCTGTATAAATAAAATAAAGCCTAAAATAAACAAGTTTTATCTCAATTTCTGCCTTTCTGACGTCTCTGTGGATGCCAAACTGCCGAAAATAAAGGTGACCTATGCACTTTGAGAAAACTAGATACCGATCAAGATTAAAATAATTTTCCTGTGTTTACCTGGTACCATATATGAATTGCACTAGGCCCCAGGCCTATATTTTTCAGATCTTTTAGGAATTAGAAAACACAACTGATACCATTATAGGTGCATTATTTTGTTTACAGATGTTTAATTTTCACCGTACCTGATGTGATTTCTTCTCCCATGCTCGGAGCTGTTGAAAACATACACATCATAATAAGTAAAAGCTATTATAAATCTGGCAAGTTGGTTCCTCATCTAGAAAGAATGAACATAGAGGTAAATCTTTCTCAGTAGGCTACTATTTATTCTTATACATTACAGGAATTTCTTGTAAAAATATAACGAGTCCTTGGAGTCTAGACGTTCTAACTCATAAAACAATTAAAAAAATCCAAAGACAAATTTTAATCTCGCAGTATACTAGATATATAAATTACAATCACTTTGGTACCGGTACTTGAAAAAATATTTTGAGATGGTAACTCTTTAGCAGCTGTTTAAAAATTACAAAATTAATCCAAATCGTGCAAATCCAAGATGGTCATTGGCTTCCATAAACTGCCTTGGAAATCAATTCAAAACAACAAATACAGTTTTTAATCTCACCTATACAAGATATTTAAATAATTTTACTTTGGTGTATGAACAACTATTTTTGGATGATAATTAACTTTTCTGCAGCTGTTTGAAATTATCCAAGATGGCCACTAGCCTCCAAGGACTCTTGAAGGTTTTCAATGTTAAGTTGGAAAATTCCAAGAAACTTGTTGTTCTTACTCTGAAGTGTAAGGTGTAACAATTATGGAGCAATACTGATCAAGGTATCAAGTTTTATCTTTGTTTAGTGAAACTTTCAAACCTATTGGAAGATTTTTTTTTGTTAAAGAGGTTGGCGGCCTCTTTTAACCTTGCATTTGCCCGTCCACATAGACTAAGCGCCCGTGCGTGGATCGTTTACAGCAAAGCAAGGAGTGAGCCGGTACAGTACAAAGGTGAACTTTACTGATAAAATGTTATCGGCAGTGACCAGGATCCGAACCCACGACATCGCTGCCTTGGGCACGAAGTCCGCGACGCTACCGACTGAGCCACCGACTCACTATTGATGTGAAAGCCAATAACAAAGCTTAAACATCAACCCGTGGTTTATCAAAACTATGTACCTTTCTTTGATGCCAAATCCCAATATATTATTCTTTAATTATTAATCAAAACATTTTTGAATGCTAGTAATGTTGGCAGGTAACTGAGCCACTGCCGCTCACCAATGCAGTCTATGAAGCCTGTCTGAGATACACAATCCTCGCTCGGTTGGCTCCCTCTTGGAACCAGGTGGAGAAGTATCTTGTACGAGGACGAGACTTTCTCCTCTCCGCCTCCCCTAGCGATGCTGTCAAACTGGATATAGTCATTAATGGTAAGTTACATGCTAGTGTGATCAATCAACTATAGTCTTATTTAATCGGTGCTTGATATTCTGTACTGCCACCTTAGTTCTATCTCTGTTATATAATTAACAGTTACAATACCCTTCCCAAAGATTTATCATGTCCATGATAGTTGTTTCCTGTAGATTTTAAGGCACCAAACAGTTCTTCAGAGTTTGCATTAGCCATCGATTAGTTGTCCAGGCTAAAGAATGCACTGTCATTGAAAATATACTTCGACAACAATTTAACTTTTTATTTGCTTAAATCTTAACTGCTGGTCACCATAAGTCTGTCTATGGCCTTAAGTCCACTGATCAGTGTGGTGACCTCAAGACCGTAAATAAATAAATAAATTAGTACCGTTTCCTTGTAAGTCACAGTAGGCAACCTAGTCATGACTGCTATGACCAAGAGACTACCACTGAGCTACCAGGATCACCAAACCATTTGCAAAGACAAACAAAATCATGATTGTTGGTTATATGTACATATACATTGCATTGATTAGTTTGAACTAGAGGTCGTCCAGTGGTAGAAAACTCAGCCAAAAAAATATATGCCTAATGTACAGACTTCTCTATTTTCACCCCACGCTGTGTGTAAATAAAACATGTGATTGGAATAATTTCTTCCATATGTTTTTGTTGTTATTTCGTCACCAGCATGGCAACCCATGTAAATTTTTGTTAAATTTTAAATTGATTTTTTGTTCTTATTTTTTAGCCTATTTTAATTTATAAAGGGCTTCTGCACATATACAGGAAAATATCTTTCTAACAGTATGCGTAGATTTTCCCTGCGATGTACACAAGCTGAGAAATAAGTTTTTTAAGAAACATGCTTGCCTATCAATCTATAGATTTCCAAGTGACATAAGACTGTTGTGTTACCGGTATGACAGAAGTAGACATGCACATTGTGTTGTGGCCGCTACGTGTGAGACTTCCCTTGCTTGCTCCCCAAGACCTCCAAGCTACCTCATCCCATCCTTTCTCCTGGGATCTGTCCGCAAACAATAAAACTGTCCATGTGTTGCCTAGGTAAGATTTCAGAACTACTATGTAGATTGCTGTCGTTGTACCTTTAATATTGAAATTCATTGGATTATAATTTGTTATAATTGGACTTCAATAAACCGTTGTGTTTTACAATTTTTTAGTTTTTACCCCTGGCAGATTATTTGGAAATAAACTTAGAACAATTATTATTTAACTCTGATGGAGGAAAAGTATCCTATTTTAGTCAAATTTGCTACGGTAGCCTATATGTAATGTAATAGTAATAGGGTAATAGTAATCAAATTTGAATAATAATATTAAATAACAATAGCGATCAATTTTGAACAGTCACAACACTCATCGTCAGGACCAATCTAAGACTGAGGAAATCAAAGTGATGCTTAGATGATATTGGTCACTGGAAGTACCAGAAGCAAACTCTGAAAGTTCCAGCAGAATATAATAATATAACTGTTTATTTATTAAATTTCTCCCAATCATTTTTGGTTTTAAATGAGAAGTCAACTTCTATCCCCCAAACTTATCGAGTTTGTTTCTGGCACCTCCGTCAATCAAGGATGCCATTTTTATCCTCTCAGTTTTGTTTTTATGTCTAGGGTGAATTAATTGCAAGGGTCACTACACTATTTACAATACAAGTACATGTATATGTACACGCTCGTGACATGTAAGCAGGCACTTGACCGACTACTTTCAAAAAAATTATGTGGCGTCATGCGGGTTGCGTCAACTGTCCTGACAAGTCATGTGAAGGTGCTCAAGTATACAAAACATGGTATACCCCCGATGAGTCAGTAAAAATTCCTTACCTCCAACCTCCCCCAAACAACACTACCTGCACTAGGCCCAAGTGCCAGCTTACGTGTCACGAGCTATACAACAAAATGGATTTGATTACTGTTTGTACTTGAAGGCAGACCATTAACTAACTAGAATATTCCAGTTACACTATCGAGTTACATACAGTTACACTTGCTTATACTTGTTACTTGCCAATATCTTAATTATTAATTCTGTGTCAATTATATTTCCACTGTATTTTTTAGTTTGAACAAAGCCAACGTTGAGATGGTGTCAAGTTCAATACCGCAAAATTCCTTATTCAAGTCATATAAGGACCTTAAGAGACACTGGAAAAATTCTGTAAGTTTTCTAATACATTAATGCACATTGAAATTTAGTGAATTAAGTAAAATTTAAAAGAATTTCTCATATAGCGAATTTTTACTGTTATTACTTTTTACTTTTTATTACTTTTCTTTTATTAGTTTTTGTACTATAGCAACCCGGGACCGTTTTACTTTTTTGTTTTGATGTCCCTAGAAGCTAAAAACAAAAATAACCCGTACAAATGATCTGATTTTGATTAAATTTGGTACACACATGACAACCTACCTTTATTCAAACAAATTCGCAAACCAGCATAATCAGACCATGGGAACAGGGTTGTATGGAATAAAACCTGGATTTTTTCATTTTTTGGGCCTCAAAAATGAAATTTTCCAATTTATTTATCAACTATATTCTAAAGTTAAACAAATAATTTAGTATCCTGTAGCATTGTATTCCCAAAGGTTACCGATAAACTAAAAAAAAACTTTCATGTTCTCATGTAAAATTCTCATGGTTTTTTATGTGGAATAAATAAACTGTGGTAGTTTGTTTGTTAATGGATATATTTTGATCGAGCTTGGCAAATTTGTTAATTTCATACTAAGCTACATTTCAGTATCAAACACATTTTATTACCCTCCCTGTAGCAGCAAACCTAATTAGGCCTACTCATTAAAATTAATGTTATTTAAAAATAAAAATGAATCTGACTGAATTTTAAGAAACTTTTTTGTAGAAATTAGGGATGGACGAGATTGGATTTTTAGTTTGAGACGAGTCAAGACAGGATTTTTTATTTCTCATAAAATTTCGAGACGAGATCGAGACGGGATTTCCCTTCTCATACATAACGGGAAATGAACGTTCCACATTTTAACCTGATTTTTTTAACATTTTTAAATACCGTACCTACTGATTTATGACAGACTGGTGAAATACAAAAATAATAATGGACAAAAATATTTAAAATCTTTTATTAGGAAACATTAATGAAAACATCAGTATAAAATAAAATATTAATAAGGCCTAACTTATTAAAAATAACTCTTCGGCATAGGAAACATGGAGATATAAGTTATAGTATATAGTTCAGCTTTGAAAAATATCAAATTTATAAGTCTAAAACAACAGTATTACTTTACTAGTTAAGTATCTAGTAACAATTTTTAAGTCTTATGTTATTATTTTTAGAATGATTGTGGATTGACTTATTTTGGCTATGTTTACAGTAGTAAAACATGTCTGACACTGCTTACACTAACAAAACTTCTCATAATTTGCTATGTAAAAAAAATTATAAAACAATTGAAGCAATATTTCCATGTAAAAAATTAATAAGCCTAACTAAATAATAATTTTTTTATTTAATTTTTTTATTATTTACAATTTTTTAAATAAATTTTTTTTTAATCTCGTCTGGAAAAAATCTCGACCAAAATAGAATCTTGTCTCGTAGAACAAGATTTAAAATTTCCCAAAATTTCGAGGCCCGACCATCCCTAGTAGAAATCCAGCCAGGTACAAGGAAATTTTCGTAGTCTGCAGGGTGTTTTTACAGCGGGATTATTATGATAAAGTGGTGGGACCCTGGTTTACTTGAGTTTTTGAAAACTGCTCCACGCTATGGTAATATTTACTTGTATGTCACAGTATGGCTACAGACTGCCTGATAGTGAGGAAGGAGTGGTTTACGTCACAGTCAAGTTCGGTCGTTGGTTTTCTGAGAGTTTGACATACCCAATAATGTGTGTCAGGGCGAGACGGCCAGTCTTTCTTCGCCAACGAGAGCCAGAGCGAGTCCTGCTTCAGGTATATTCAGTTGAATTAGTGAACTATAACTAGTTTGGTAATTAGGCCTAATTGATAAACTGTTTGGACATCAGTTCACTGAGAAGGTGATACAATGAACGGTGTGTATCAGTGGGGGGGGGGGGGATGGGTGGGATGTATCCCCCCCGAAAGATTTTATATTTGATTGGCTAAAATAAATACTATTAATTTGAGCCCATTTTAGAGCTCAAATACGTATAAAAATTGTAAGCGCTATAAAAAATTAGGGGTGTGCGATGCATCGAAAATGCATCGAAATTTCGATTCGATTCGATTCGATGCATCGAATCGCGATTCGATTCAGCGGTGGTCAAAAAACTATTCGATTCATGAGGGAGTCAGTATCCATATACGAAAACGCCTGCAGAAAGTCAATGCAATACCCGCAATACAGGAGCGCGTTGCTGTTGCGTTTACTTTACGAAGGCGTTCTTATTTAATACATTCTTTGCATTAAATAGAGCTTTAATTGTTTTATATTATTTTTTGTTTTGACATTGCAAATGATGAGAGGTTTTGTTTTTTGTCTTAATGTAAGCAGTGTGAGAAATATTTTACTACTGTAAACCTAGCCAAAACAAGATATGTTACTCCAAAATCATTTTAAAAATAAGTCTGAAAAATTGTTACTTAATACTTAACTAGTAAGATTAATGTTATAGACTGATACATTTGGTATTTTTGTAAGGGGTCTGTTCGGGCAAACGAAAAAAAAGGATAATTTATTTCCAAAGAAACACTTATATTATTATATCTATTATTACAGAGGAATTAAAATGTTCAAATGAGAATTAAAGATTAAGTTGGCTCACGACCTAAGAATAAAAACACAACAGAGCAATTGCCGCACTGCCACTAGCCAGAACCAGTCTAGTCGTCTACTGACAAGAGTGACAAGACAAAAGCCGTGACGCAACACTAATAATAGTGCAAAGAAAACAAATTCAAAAGAATAGAAAGACTATTTATTCAGACATACTAGTTTAATCATTTATTGTTTATTTCATACCTAATTAAAAATATATTTTAGTATTTTACATAATAAATTATAAACAAAAGAAATATCTGATATAGTGAACAGATCTGTATCTTGGTTGGATGGGGTTAAAAAAATTTACAACTCACAAATTACAATGAATTAATTTCTTTGAAAATGATCTGTAACAGTTTTGTGTTTTTGAATAAAGAAATATATTTTTTTGTCTCTACTTCCTTGTTTCATCACTTGCATTTTGTCAGCAATTGAAGCAACTGGGTAGCAACCGGGTGGTTTAAGAGGGGAGGGGGAGGGCCTATGACCTTGAATGCACACATCCTTGCCGGGCCTGGCTGGTGAGAGTGATTCATTGTTTTTGTTGACATACTACTACCCTTCCTTCAGAGAAAAAGACCCTGCTGTTCCAAAAACATTGAGGGTAGTTTAAAAACATTGACCTGTGTTGCCAAGGGCACTAGAAGTTAGCATTTAACTTTCTTATCTCTTGATTTAATATTATTTTAATCTTCTATATATTATTTAAGAGTTACTTTTCAGGTAATTAGGTACCCGAAAAGTAACTCTTAAATAATATATAGATGTAATATTGTGATATTGTTTGGCTTTATTTTATGGATTTTTAATTCTTTTCAAAATCAAAATCAGTTGTTTTAGGATTTTAATCTCTTGCAGTAGGTCTATACTACTATATGACATGATATGCATTTTTTACATTCCTTAATAATTATACCATAAACAATGTTTGTGTGTTATTTACTGTTTTTGAGTTTTATAGTAAATTAGTTTACACAATATCTTTTCTTCAATGAGTTCTCCACTTGTCATGTTGCTTAGCCTATTACTATTTTAGGCCCTATAAAAAATAATGCCTATGTAAAGCTGTAGGCCTACTGATGCCAATAATAGATAGTTCTTTATTTACGATGATGTAACAAATAATGTAAGTGTGAGGTTATTATACTAAGGAGGTTAGGAGGCAGGGAATGAATGATACATATTGCATGGTGGAAACATATTATTTTTATTTTCTTCTTACTTGCAGTCCTGAAGCCGGTCCTCAGGCTCTAAACTTGTGATATGTAAATTTATTTCTTAATGGTCTTTTTATATTAAGTACCATTCAAATTTGTTGTAATTTAGCTACCGGTACCTATTTAGTTATTTAAACATTAAAATGAGAATGAATGTCTTGATAAAAAAATATTTTCTTCTTTCTTGCAGTTCAGCCAATTCCAAGTAAAAATTATGAAATAGGCAAGTAAAGCAGCTCACTGGTATTTCCAGCAATACAGGTTATTCTAATCCCTATGATTGAAAATAAATATTTTTTCACATAAAATTCATATGTTAAGTATGAATAGGCCTAATACCACATCAACAAAAATTTGTATTACACAAATGTGGTAAATTTTAATTATTGTTAATCCACTCAATTGACAATTATGAATAGAAAAATACCGTATCGCTTCGAATCGAGTTGCATCGAATCGAATCGAAAATCTTTTGAATCGAATCGTTGCTTCGAATCGAAAATTTTTTGCTGCTTCGCACACCCCTATAAAAAATTGTACATTTTTCCCAGGGGGGGGGCTGTCGGACCCTCCTTTTTCAGGGTCAACCCCCCCCCCTCCCCAAAATGTGCAATTTAAAGCCTAAAAACATATTTTTAATTTAAATGTGGTGTGTATCAAGAGAGTTTTTGCCTTTCTTTGCTTTCTAGAGCCAAATCCAGTTTTAATATATTTCTATCAAACCAAAAACAAAGGGATCTTATTCATAAATGGTACGTTATCTCATTACTACTTCTATCTCGTTCTGATAAAAATAAAATAAACTTATTGTTGTAAATATCGTATTACATGTGAATAACATGTAATATGATATTTACAACAATAAGTTTATTTAGACCAGTTATTATATAGACCAGGCCAATAATTATGAAATCCATCTCTATAAAGTGCAAGAAGCATTTCATTTGACAATTGGGGAAACAACATTTTTAGGGTAATTCGACCCTGCTGAGTACGAACCTGCCTGTTGCCAAAGCGAAATTTGAACAGGATGTGCGGTACGTATAAAACATGTTTTAAATAATTAGATAATAAGATAAATGCACCGTTTACAAAATCTCTTTAAAAACAAGATTAATTGTATGGATGAAACTTTCACTCTTAACGAATTGTTTCTCTGTTTCTGTAATGAAAATCGACGTTCGCCTTAAAAATAATAGCAACGTCGTTAGAAGTTGTATCGGCGTTGGTCTTGAGCTCGATCGTTGACTATATGCATTCTAAGTTCTTTTTGCTGTTCAATAGGAGTATTTTGTAGGACGGAGCTAATCATGCTGAAGACTTGCGCGTATGGATTAATATCAACTAAATGTTGAGTCAAAATGTGCATGAGTTCAGTGCTGCAAGAGCCATTAGCATGGTTTAGCATTCTTTCTTGAACAGCGGTTTCAACGTCGTAGATATAAATTTGGGCATATGTGGGATGCTCCCCTTCTGACGAATGTAAGGTGCCAATTTGCACATTTACACACTTAGACGAAAATTTTAGTATATAATATGTTGGGTTAAATCTTAAAACAAAAAAGCCTTATTGTTCACAAAGTTTCCCTGTCGCGTATTAAATATATAGATAGATATGCGGAAACAGAGTTTTTGGCGTAAATATTGTGTGCCATCTTGGAACATACGCCCCCAAAAGTTGATGTAAGTAAATTTTGAGTGTTTCAATGTGTTTGGCATCCGAGAAAACCCCCATAGGCTACAGATATTTAAACCATTATTTTAGGCCAACTAACAAGAGAGATATGGCCGATGTGGGGCAAACAGGGTCCGGCCGCAATCTTGGATACTGCACTTCCGGTTCAAATTTCGCTTGGCAACAGGCAGATACGTACTCAGCAGGGTTGAAGAACCCTAAAAATATTGTTACTTTAGTTGTTTTTGTCCGATTTTGATGAAATTTGGTTTAAAGGTGTAAGGCAGGATAAACTTGAATGAGTTTGGGAACCAGTGTTATCGGACCATGGGAGCAGGGTTTTATGGGGTGAAAAGTGGGTTTTCTCATTTTCGACCCTCAAAACACAACATTTCCCAACTTCTCTACTCTAGACCTTTTTAAAGAGCTTGAAAATCAAATAATTTAGTATACAAAACTGTTTTTGTACAGTTATTGGTATTGGAGAAAATTCAAAACATTATAAATTTAAAATTCCCATATTATTCTTATGGAGAATATTGTAAAATGTTCTAGTTGGCTTGTTTATGGATATACTAGCAGAGTACCCGTCCTTCGTACGGGGTCGGCATATGAGTATAAAACGCTTATTGCAGTTATACTCGAGCTTTGCATTTGCATTTTCAATGGGGGAGGACACAGTTTGATAAAATTTGCTTATTTAAATTTACGGTATACCATAGTATTACACATCTACCATAGTCATAATGTTCTACCACTTCACCTAAACAATAGAGAAAAATAAATTATTAAAAGTTTGCAAAATATCACAAATTATTCATGAAATTAAAAACATAAACATAACTAAACAATCCTACTTTGACAGTTCTCATTGCGGATCACAGTTTTTGTTGCTGCTTGCTGTAGTTATGATAAATGCAAAACAAATAATAGTGCTGCACCCTGTTGGTAAATCTTATAACTTTTTAATGCTTTTCATATCATAGAACCAACTTTTTAGTTGAAACAGCTGACAAAATTCTTTAATTCCCTTTTAATATGAATACTCATAAGGTTAACATGGGAAACTGCAGAGCCACTGGGGCGGAGCCCGAAAGGATTTTTCCGGAAAAAATATGCCTATATGTTAATCGGGAATGTGAGCTATCATCATGCAAAATTTCAGCCCAATCCGTCCAGTCGTTAATGCGTGATTGAACTTCAAACAAACAAACAAACAAACAAACACACAAACTTTCACATTTATAATATTAGTAAGATAAGATTTTGATCAAAATTTTATATAATTTATACTAAGCTAATAATATTTTACTAAAAACACACTATTAGTTTCCTTGTAGCAGCAAACCTAGGTACTCGTTAAACCTAATGTTATTTAAATAGATTTAATTGAAAATCAATTCTGACAAATGGAAATTCGCTTAGTCGGCAGGATTGCTGCGGCGGAGGTATTTAAAAACGTGCCCGCTCTAATACAATTTATTGACTCCTATATAGATTGGATATTTTATTTTACTATATGAACATATTTTAATGTCTCTCATGGGTTAAAAATACCTTTATAGTTATACATTTCTGTGTTTATCATGTGGAAGTATAGCTTATACCTTAATTATCTATATATTAATTTGAAACTGTTTTTCTTTGTCATAGCTATTTTGAGAGAATGGCTGGGTGTAGAAACTCGGTAGAGGTGTCTAAAGAAAGGTCTTGGTCTGTACATGAGCCATCAAAAGAGAAAAATGATGAATTCCCTTGGGGCTCTGCCCCAGTGGCCTTTAAATTCCCATCCCATGTTATTCTTATGGAGGAAAACGGGGTTTTTGTCACAGCTAATTTGAGAGAACGGCTGGGTGTAGAAACTTGGTAGGGGTCTCTAAAGAAAGGTCTTGGTCTGTAGATGAGCCATCAAAAGAGGAACGAGGTAAATTCCCTTGGGGCTCTGCCCCAGAAGCCTTTAAAGTTGCCTCTTCAGATCTGTTTACATTACGACCATATGCATAATTAATTCTACACTACTTTTTAATGAAACAGCTGTTAATATTTAAATTGTGATTTATTGAATTTGTCAAAATGAAGTACAGTATTTGCAATGGGTTTTTCTGATTGATATAAATTGGATTTTCTTCTGCATCGTGTCATGTTTTGCAATATAATGTTCTATTACCAAATCAGTGGAAAATCCTAATATCACAGTAACTCTTAAAATTATTTCTTTTGGAGTTAACTTATATCTATTGTATGGGTTGGTTTCTGCCTTTTTTACCACTTCTTGGAGATTGTACTTAGGTGATATTCGTTTGCATATTGCATCTGTAGACGAAACTTGGGTTGGTGTAATTATTACAATGGAAAAGAGCGAGAAATCCTGGACAATTTGATATGGGCTATAAATAAAACTGAATTAACACTGTTATACATTTCTTGAGCAATCATTGAAATAATCGATTTGCAAACAATGGAATCATAGAAAAAGTCATAGAACACAACCAAGTAGAAGAAATAGAAATAATTTATTTTTCATTTATAATCGTTGTCATAGACAACCTAATGCGGCTATTAGAGGGAAAAATTTGTAGAAAACACTAAAAAAACAAGATAAGCTTTTTGAAAAAAGATAAGATATTTACAAAAGATTTTGATTATATCTTAACTGTTGTGTAGATCGTGAGTATTTCCATAAGCTTTGATTCGCCTGTAATGCTTCGCAATTGCTCGAATTCGAGCAACAGGTACACTAGTTACAAATTAATCTACAGTACATGTTAAGTTTGTCTTATTTTCCCCCCAGATACTTGCAGACCTTCACTCCAAAGTGCCAACCATCTGCGGCTATCCATTTGCAATAGATGCTAAAGTCCGCTACGCAATGCCCAAACTTAATGTCCTTTCTGAGGTTTGTAAGAGTCAAATTTCTTATTATTATATTGCCATTTTAAGGAATCTGTTTTAGAACTCTAATACTATTAGATAATTAAAGGTTTGTTGTAGAATGAAGGTTCTGTTACAGTACTGTATCATAATTTTCATTTTAAGCCGTTATACTCTTTCCTTTGCTTTCACTTTTGTTTCCCAACGTATTTGTCTAACCATGAATCCATGAAGCGTCATTAAAGTACGAATTTCTTTCTGTTCTCAGTGTTTAAGCATTTAAAAAATCTTTTTTTGACATGACTTAGTTATTGTAGGTTATTGTTGTACTCACACACTTGAATCATACGTGTAGAGCTAAACTATTAACTTGATTATATATTGTTTTTAAGGTTTATTGTTTGTTCAATAAGCATAATGTGAAATGAAAAAAAAATAAATTGTGTAATGTACCGTTAGTTAGTTATCCCTTTTAAATTGCATGATTCAACTTAAAACAGATACTTTACCCAAGCAACTTGACCGAGGTCAAGCCTGAGCGAAAGAAGGAGTACATAGAGGAAGACAACTCGGAAGCTAGCCAGAATGTAAGCATGTGTGGCCAGCCAGTTACCCAGTACAGCCAGCCAGTCAGCCAATATAGCCAGCCAGTTAGCCAATACAGCCAACTAATCAGCCAAACCCTTATGAGCAGACCAAGAAGTCAAGCGGAGAACAAAGTACCGGTAAGTTAAACAGGACAGTAACAGTTAAGCCCGTAACAATATTGAATTTACGTATCATACTACCACTGTATTTTTTAGGGATAAGGAACTGTACAGTGTATAATGATCATCTTCCTTTAATCCTGGACCTACTATGAAAGTTTGAAAGGAATATACAGTTTACGTGATGAAAAAAGAATCCAAGAAGTGAGATATACTAACAACACTGTTTGTCTTCTTTGTTTATTATTTCTTAGTAAACTTCTTTAGTGGATGTAGATTTTACAATTTATTTTTGTAATTTTTTAGCGCTTAATTTGCTTATTGTTTACAGATAAGAAGTCAAAGTCCTCCTCCTTTTCTCCCCCGCCTCTCCCAACTTCTACCACCTGCTCCAGTTAAGCCTGTGTTTGTGCCTAAGTTCACCTCTCGCACAAAACCAACCACCTCCACCTCCACCTCAACTCATACGTCGTCTGCTTCTCCTCCTCATGCACCGACTATGTTTTGTGGCACTCCAATGAAACCAGTCTTTGGCTTGGCTCGGTCATCCACAAAACTACACTCTGACACAGTAACTTTTTTTGTGTTTTATTGTTGTAGTTTGTATTGATTTGTTTATCAAATCAAAGTTTAGTAAAAATATAAAACAACTTTTATATAACGACAGTTTACAACTAGGAGTTCTGGGGATTGAAACAAATTTTGAAGTAAGAACGTGACTGGCCGTCTCGCTCTGACACGCATTATTGGGTATATCAAACTACTAGTGAAGTTTAATTGATATGTTAATAAATGGCAACTGCAGTCTATGAATATCCCTTGCTAATGAATCTAAATTTACAATAATAATAATGATAATGTTTTGAGATATTTTGATAAATATCAACACTTTTTGCTGAAAGGTGCGTTACATGTTTAGTGAGAAGTTTCGATTTTGGGTTACTAAAAGCAATCGGGTTTAGGGATCTAACCACTAACATACTTAACTGTACTTCGTTAATACATTTTCTATTAGCTTTTCAAAACAATTTGGTTGTTTACTGAAGATTCTTTTGTTTCAGCCATTGTTATTCGAATTACTGAAGAAAAAGAATACTTCTGCTCAACCTTCCTTTGGTTCTCCAAAAACAAACCCTATGTCCAGACCAAAAAAAGTGAAAACGCTATTGAATTTCCCTGATAATGTAAGTTTGCTATTTTGTTGTTGTATCGTGTCAGCAGTGTTAATTGTTATTGTATAGTAGCCGCCACTTAAAACCTGTAATTTTTAATGGTGGATATGGGAAATCTAAATTCTTAAGGAATGAGTTGGTCATACACCACCTTGGTTTGGGTCTTAGAGCCTACTATTAAAGATTTAAATCAGACTAAAATTATCAAGCAATATAGTTGGAGTTCAAAATGTTGTGGTTTTAACTTCTTTAAAAGCCTGCACCCACTTGCACACATTACTGTCACTAGTCATTCATTAAGCACGGGTCACACCAGGCTGCTCGCCGCTGGTGATCAGCAGCTGGCACCAGCATCACCAAGCCGGCTGTGTCAGCTGATAATTTTTTGGTCACATTACCCTGATAGTAGCGCTTCTTTCAATTCGCCGCTGATGTCAGCCTAATGTGACTCGTGCTTTATGTTAGGACTGTAAACTTCAGCAATCTGCCGATGAATTTCTGCTGCTGAAACGTTTCTTGCAGAAATAAGCCTTATCACTAAAACTAATGATAACCAACCGTATCACAAACTGTACTTCACAATCGGCGGGCCGATCAATTGTCTTAAACATTGTGAACTGACACTATAAACAGCACACAACAACAGTAACAACGCTAATGGCGGTGTTTGACGCGCAAGGCATACCAGGAGTCGGTGTGCATGAGTTTTTTGTCCTTGGCACCCAATTCAAATAGTTACAGCGAATCGTACCTTACTTTTGGAATAACCCTCGTACTATGCTGCAAAGGCTGGGTAAACTCAGTACTGACTTAGTAGCTGAATGGAGTCAAATTCCCCCTTCTTTTCTAAGGTTTCTGGTTCAATCTTCAGTTTTATTGTTGACCCAAATAATCTTTTTTAGACCAACAAGAAATCAAGGAGCAGGCCACAACTACAACTAGACGTAGACGTGAAAGAACTTGCAAGGAAAAAGGGAGGTTTGGACAAAGTGAACACTACTACGCTGATAGCTTATCTGCGAGAGGTCGGTGTTCATTGTAAGATCAAAGACAAGAAAAGTGACTTGGTCAACAAGGTGTTGGCTCACCTACACCTGCTTGCTGAGACACCTGCGTCTGCGACCCACACCAGCAGTCAAGAGATGTAGTGTCATGCTCGCATTACAGGAGTAATAATACATTGTTTGGGAGCCATAATCTGTGATATTTGAGGTACTAATCTTTGTATTTAGATTAGGTTAAGTTACAACCTTTGTTTGGAGGCTTTAATGGCTTGTGTTGAAGATCACAACCCATAGTTGAAGATTGCTGCTGGACATTAATGACTTTGAAACCTCAGTGACTAGGCTGATCCTTTAGTTAGCTACTGAATATGTCTCTTCAAAGGTCAATACGTCTGCAGCAATCTTAAACTAACACTATGGTTAACGTTGAAGACTTCTTTAGATTCTAATATTGAGTTACAAAGTTGGTATACCAATGTATAAGATTCGCCTGTGATAACCAAGGTTATAGGAAAAGTTAACACATTTTTTGTCCAGTTTTTGTCTTTATGGTGTAAATAGTTGTGTTTAGTTGTCAAACGAGATTTGTTAAAGGTTAGAAGTTACACAAGGTATTGATGGGAAAATCAATTCATAATGTGTTACATTATAATTATAGAATATACGAGAAAGGTCTTTTGTAGAAGGATTGGAGTAAAGATTACTGTTTTAAATATATAATATTTCCATGGGTAAAGAAAATAATTTAAAATCTTTCTGAGTGTAGTTTTACTGATGATTAATAATGTTGTCAATACTGACTAGTTTGTATGTATTTTGAAAATGTGTTAACGTTCTTTTGCTTTTCTTAGTAATATAAAAATATTGTCTAGGAACTATCCCCCAACCTTGCTGTGTGTGGTTTTGAAATAGTAAACCAAATTGTCAAAATAATTTAATTGTTATCTTTGTAATACATACAATCCATGAAATTGTTTCAAAATAAAATGTTTAAAACTTAACCTAATTTTGTCTTTATTAAAGCCTATATCTGAGTTGTTCGGAGAGTTTGTATTCCTGCCAAGATACGGAGTTGCGATGAAGCTTTGTCAATCCCCATTGCTGCAAGATCATGGACGGTCAGTGAGAGAAATGTCCAAATGTCAAGCTAGAATAATGAAAAAACAACATTTAGATGTACTTCAATTAACTATAACTATAAAATGTTGTTAAATGAAAACTTTCATACTGTTCGGTATTTAATCGATCTCATGCCCACCAGGCGTAGATTAAAATGCATCAGCTGTCGCAATATTTATTGTTTACAATCTGACCTGTCAATTGGACACTGTTTATTGTATGTTTATTGTGATACTGTAAACAAACATATTCATCTCACCGTTCAGTCAAAACGGTTTATAATGTCATAGACACAACATAAAATAATACTGTTTACAACCAGACAGAAAAATCCATATAGTGTGAAAGGAGCGTAAGGTTGTAGGTTTTGTTGTCAGACTAAGTAAAATATAACCTTACTTTTGGTAGCATTTAAGTCCTGTAAAGCAATTTAATAAATGGCTCTAAATTTAAATGATTGACTCTTCAAAATGTTAAAAATATCTGAAAATTCCAAAGGCATGAAAATTTTATAATTATTAAATAGGTTTTTTTAGTTAAACTGCAGGGTATTTATATTCCTAAAAATTATAACTCTATTAAGTATTCCTTCCTTTTAAGGCAGCGGATTATTTGTAACTTCTGGAAGTACCAGTACTCACCTCTTGCTCTTTAAAAACAGGGAAAAATTCTTCTAGTCCTAAGTCTTTCAACAGTTTTAAAAAGTCAACTCCATTTTGTTTATTAATATTCAAGTCATCATAGTCATCTTCATCTGCCAAAGACTTGGACCTCCTAAAAATCAAAGTTTTTTGTTAATTACCGGTACGCAAAAAAATTATTCAGTCCAAACTTTTGACTGCTATCAAGTCAAGGACTTCTTCAGAACTTTATTTTGTTACTGTACCACAATTCTCAATGAGGGAATTGGTTCTAAAAATATGTTTTTTCCATAAGTTGAAGTTAAGTGTTTACTGTATATAATATTCTTTCCTTTTTCTTTAAAAAATGTCATTTGTAGTTTGTACTGTTGTGAAATATTTTAATTAATTAGTGACTGCTTTTAAACAAAACTTGGCACAAGTGTCCTAAGTCAAAATCAAGGAAGATCCTCCTTTGAAAACAAAAAACAGATCATTATTTGGACTAATGATTTATGATTATTTTTGGAGCTCCTCAGTGAAATTAGGAAACTAACTACTGCTTACATTATGATTTGTTACACAAATAAATTCAGCTGAAAAAGGTGTATTGTTTTTGTATTCATAACCATGCATTTCTCATGCCATTTCTAAACTTTATTCATGCTAAAAAGTTCCTAAAGCAGAACATTAATGTTTAAATTAAATTTTACCTTTTAGTAATTTTTTTAAGCCAAGATGAAAACCCATTGACAGATGTGAGTTTCCTCTTGCGTCCCTTGCTTGGTGTCTTAGTTACAAACCTCCTCGGAGTCGCAATAGTTGCCAGGTTGTACTGACAGACCAATCCTCTACTATCTGGAGTCCTTTGTTGTGGAGATAGAATAAAAACACTCTTCATGGATGGACTGGAATACTGTTTATCCTCATTGATCTCATCATCACTATTCTTAAACACTGGACGGCACTGAGCGCTTTTACCATCTCTTGGAGTATCAACATACAATTGGTTGGTAAAAATTGGATCTATAGATTCAAAATCTGTGTCTTCAACTTTTTCAAAGCTAAAGCGGATGTTGTGCGTAGGTGTTGTAGGGTTGAGAAGTAGGAACAGCTTTCTATTACCAGCCGCTAGAGCAAGTTCTGATGCATTTTGTCCCAATGGACTCATTACGAATGGGTCGGCTCCGGAATCCAACAACAGTTTCGCCAACTCACAATCTCCTGAAGTCATGGCGACCAGCATTAGAGGAGTTACTCCTGTGATTGAAAATACACAAGTTTAGTAAATTGTGAAATACTAAAATTAGCTTGCTTAAGGGTATTTTGGATATCTAATTAAGTTTTGAGCAGGTTATTCTTTTAAAAATCCTCAATTATTTGAAAATATATAGATTTGAAATATCAAATGAATTTTGTGATTAGTTCAAGCCCACCAACTAAAACTGCTTCTGAGGTCTTTGACACAGTTGGTGACTTGGCTCACTGCTGCTACAGTGCCATAGTTGCTAGTTATTGCTAATTGTACTTAGTAAGTACAGTAAACTGCAGATGCTTCCAGTGGTAATCAAGTCAAAATTTACTTACACGTAGAGTCTAATATGACCGATTAACCATCTTTGAAATGTTCAAACTTGTGAAAACATTAAATATTATTTGTAAGTTACAGCTTCATGGTCACATCCTGTAAATATTTTGGGAGGAGGTAGGAAAAGAAGATTGAGAGGAGCTAGGGATCAACAAGGATTGTTCAAGGGCTTACAATAATCATTAACACTGGACGGATTGTAATATACACAGTACACACAAAACGTAGCAAAAAGTGAAACCCAGCATAAGTTCTTACCTTTGAATATATGATTGATTTCAGCTGAAGTATTTTGTAGAAGCCATTTTACTGCCTGGTGTAACCCATTAGCACAAGCCACTAGTAGAGACATGCTACTCTCTTGTGGTTTCATCTCTGATGACAAACTGTTGTACAACAACAGCTGTAAATCCTCCGCAAACATGAGAGTTGCAATTGTGAAGGCTGTAACTCCTGGAAAATATTGTACAACATGTTCAATTGCAAAATTTTGAATGTAGGCCTACTGTAATAGATACAAGGTAATATTTCAAGGCTTTGGATTTATGCAAAGGAAAGGAAGAAACAGGAGATAATTTTTTTTAATTTGTGAAATATGAAATCATTGAAGAACCTCAAATTAAACAAGATTATTGAGCATTATCCCATTAAAAATGCTAAAAAAACTAACTATGGTTATAGTCCTCGCCACCCTAAGTTGAGGCAGCCCAAGGCCGCACGGCGTATTTCTAGTGCGGCCTTTGGCTGCCTCAAATTAGGGTGGCGAGGACTATACCTACTTTCCTCCTTTGCATCACATAGTGTCATTTCCCTTTGATAATGACTGTTGTTCAAGAATTTCTATGTTCAAGTGTTAGGGTTAGGTGTTTCATATACCTTGTATTATAACCTTAGGTTAATTGGTCAGTAATTTCCTTATTTAAAACCATTGTAGTTTGAAAAAGAAATTATATAGTTATTATTACAAAAAAATATAAAATATATTAAAATTATATAGGGTTGTTGTCTTATGTTTTGATTATTATTGATGTTAAGGGTAGACGAAAGAACTATTTTACTAATATAGGACAAAGGTACTTTTATATGAAACGTAAAACGACACTTGATATCTAAGAGGTACAATGTAGTACTTACTAACAGGCACAGTAAATGGTACTTGCTATTTGCTACAGACAACCAACGGCTCTGGCAAATTGAAAAGACAATGCGCTACTTGCTAATTACGACTTCAACAAACCATGATAGTTGCAGATGGAGACATTTGCACCTTTACACACCAACTCCCTTGCAATGTCATGGTGTCCGTTATGTACTGCATGCATGAGGGGTGTCCATCCCAGCTGATCCACATCGTTCACATCTTCCCCTTCAGCAAGTAGCTCTTTCAGCCTCACCCCATTGCCTTCAGCTGTTGCCTGGTGGATGCTTTCACCATCACACTCCTTCAGAATTAAAACAAATTGTAAAAATCGTGGTTTATGGTTTTAAATATTTTTATTATATTAATTTAGGTTACAAAATAGGTTGCTTTTGGATGCAAAATTTAGAATCTTGGTTGGAATAAGATATTTTAAGCTACGGTAAAATAAAATTGAGGGATTTATATGTGGAACTTTGACATCATTATATAACTATTTTTGAAAGAGGTAACCTATTTAGTTCTTGGCTTGAATACCCAAACAATCATTTTGTAGTATATAAATGAACAAAATATATTTAGCTCTAATGTCAACTAGTTGTGGGCTTTTTGTGTTGAATACACAAAAAATGTGCAAAATTCTATTGCCATACCCACATTTTTAAACATATGTAGGTTTTTAGTTGCAGTTAAATTGTAAAAACATTGTATATCAACAATTAAAAAATATATATATAATCAGTCTTACGCTATCAGGCTTATAACAAAATAATATCTAGAAAAAATAAACGTGCCTAATCGTAAGTACTGTAAATCTAATCTCTTTTGTTTAACCTCAAAATGTTAAGAGAAACATGAAGGTGATTATGGAAAAATTGACATTTTTATTTTTACAAAACCTCTGTAAATAAGAAGACTTATGTTTTGATAAAACGTGAATGCCATCATACATTATGTGTCACATCCTATTTCACCTTGTAATATATTTTGTACTAAAAATCCAGTGTAACAAGAACTCTGTCAGAACTTGAAGGTAAAATTAATGTGGAAATATAACGAACATCTAACATTCTATAGCATTGTTATTTATGACAAATATTACCTCATTCATCTTTTATCATTGTATCAAACTGACAATCACATTTCAAAACTCTCTTAACCTCATCTGCTTGAAGTAGGAAGCTAGCACTTCTTAAAAACAGCAAGTAACTCTTTTCTTATCAGTCCTTCTGGATGCAAGGACAAAGTTCAATTTTTACTAGCCAAACAAAACAAATCATAAGACCAGGAGAATATCTATGTTAAGTTTTTAATTTTGCAATTTTAAAGTTACTGGTAGTCAATGACCACAAGCATTCTACAAGATTTAATAGAGCTTTGAATAGTGGTTGAGATAGTGTATTAATTCACTTATTTTACATAATATATCTAATAATATTATTGGTACTTTATAATGTTAATCTATGATTTAAATATCATTTTACCATATTGAGAAAAGTTGTTGTGTGTTCATTATTAGAACATAATTTAGACTTTCAAAACACTTATCAAAACTATTTTAACATTTTTTAAAGTAATGTGTGCATGACTAATTCTTGAGACGACCAACAATTTTTCACATTACAAATTTTAAAACGTCAAAAGGTGTATTGTTTTTATTCAGTTTTTACAGAGTTTACAAATGTTGTTACATATGCTCTAAAGGGTTTTCAACATTTTGATAATTATTTTTTTATGCTGAGATTATTAATTGACTACCTACCTAGTATCTATCCATACAATTTCTTAGGTGGATTTTTTTCTTATTTGCATTCATATTATTAAAGTCATTAAAATGTGGACAGGGAAAATTTAATAGCAATTTTTTATATATTGCATAGTACGATTATGCTGGTAATATTGGCATCACCAGCTATTGTACTTCTGTTATTAACTTTGACATTGATGTCTGTAGTGACTAGTGATAAAGCCACTTATCACAGGCTTTTAGCTATGTTGGTATACACAGTCTAATCTGAATGATTGCTTTTCATGTGACAGTGTTGGCTGTGCTGGTTCCTATCATTACACAATCAGTAAACAGGATTGCCAACCTTGAGGCTGATTGTTGGGAGGAGTCAAGAGCAGATGCACTAGCAGTGTGGACACTTAATTGAACACAATGTAAGTTGGACTTTGTTGTTAAACTATCTGTGTTGGGTGAATAGCAGTAGGAAAAGAAATGTATGGCCTGAGACCTCTAGTTGATCAAGTTTTAATCAATGTAATGTCAAGCAACAAAATATTTTTTGTTAATTTTAATGATGGCTAAATAAATACAAAAGAAAATGCCATATACTAGTCACTAAAACATACAATAGTCGTACTAAAGGAATTCAAACCTCAATTTTTATTTATAACAAAACTTTAATTTTATTTATATAGATGTATCTATCTGCAAAATTAAAATACAACCTTCTTCCTCGCCCTATGATTTTTTTACGGTATTTTAAAGAAAAGCAAAAATTTGAAACTATTCTATTAAGTAAGTGTTTTTAAAAGTCACTATAATCTTAAGATTATTTTTTTAAACTGTTGACAAACAAGTTAACTGTAATTAATTGTTCATACAAAATGTTTTTGCATCTGGATTAGTGATGATTAAAACAGCCAACATTTTTTCATCCCTGGACCAGAAACCATCTAAAATATTAAGTAACAATTTCCAAATATCATTTAATAACCGTTTTTTTTTGTGAATTGAAATTTGGTAAATAGATTAAGTTTAGGAAATTTGTAACGTGATATAGGTATCTAATAAATAAATATATATATATATTAGTTTGCCTTTGGTCCATGAATAATACCTTTAAAAGGTTGGTAGAGAGTACGGGGACACTATATATATAGATACAGTTTTGATTACAGTATGTATTCTTTTTAATCCTAATTATAATTTATTCCTCGGCAATTTTTTTTTTTTAATTTTTTACACTATAACTTATTTAAAATTATAAAAAGTGTTTAATTTTCAAATAATAATGCACAATATAAATATATTAATATTTAACTTCAAGTCACCCTTTAATTTGATGGTTTAGGTACCTACTGAATCGTTTTTAAAAATTTAACAAAATATGGATTAAATCTTCTTTATAGAAGCTTGTGAATAAGATAGTAAACAAAGTCACTGACATTAATGCACAGACCCAGTTGATTAGTCTTTTTAGTTGCAAATTAGCACAGTGTAACACAATGATCATTTAGTGCGGGAAATTTTCCTTATTTTACTTACTATATATCATTACAAGTACATAAAGTGGTATTCATCAGTGCAATTCAACATAGTTTACAAGTGATGCGTGTGTAGACCACTGGAACGTCCAACAATGCAAGGCCAGAGTTATAATTGTAGCAAGTGTCAGAAATAGTCTCAAACACACTTTTCATCACAATGTGAATATGGGATGGCTACATGAGTTTTGAACCAAAGTTTCCAACAATCCAAAGAACACAATAGTTCATTCTTTTACATTTTTATGTTTCCAAAAGATTTTCAGTATTCACAACACACATGTTTTCCACAAGAAGGCGTTGGAAATTATTACGGAGTTTAAAATATTTTGTTAACAGCAGTTGTTTTATGCATCAAAATCACTTATCAACAATTTGTTTTAATTAAAAAATTTTGTTGTTAACTCTGTTAAATCACTGTTTTTTTATTACAAAAATACTATCATAAGAAAATGTATGGTTTGCTTAGTAGGTAAATATAAAACTAGTTGAAAAAATGAGAACAGTAAATTGAAAGAAAAATACCCCCGCCGCAGCAAACCTGCTGTCTAAGCGAATTTCCATTATTCTGAATTGATTTTCAAATAAATCTATTTAAACAAAATTAGGCTAACAAGTACCTTGGTTTGCTGCTACAGGGAAACTAATAAAGTGTATTTTTAGTAAAATGTTAATAGCTTAGTATAAAATAAATAAATTTGCCAAATTTAATTAAAATATATCCATAAACAAACAAATTAGAACTTTTTACAATATTCTTCATAAGAATAACATGGGAATTTTAAAATAACATTTTTTTAAATTTTCTCCGTAACTAATAACCGTACAAAATCACTTTGATGTACTGAATTATTTGGTTTTTTAAGCTCTTTAAGAAGGTCTAGAGAGAAATTTTGAAATTTTATGTTTTAGGGTCAAAAATGAGAAAAACCAATTTTTACCCCATAAAAGCCCCCATAAAACCCCGTTCCCAGGAAAAATGTAGTTTTATACATTCAAGAAGCTGAAACAAGTCTTATCTCTATTTCTGTCTGTCTGTCACGGCCAAAGAGGCATTTTACGAGGCCTTCTCCTGAAAAACGAGATTATCTATCAAGATCCAAATCGTTTTAATGTATTCACTGGATTGGCGAGAGTGTCTTTCGCCATTAAAATATGGCCTCACTACTTTGTAAATAAAATAAGACTGTTTTTGGTAAAATAATAAAAATATATATCCGGAAGTTGATCATAAATCAAAGAGGGAACACTATATTCTAAGTATATTTTCAGACTTGCTGATAAATTGCTGATTAGTCATTGCCAACCAAAAGCATGTATTTTAAAATGTAATATAGAAATAAGACTATATTACATTTTAAAATACAAAATAATAATTTTTTCCAACTAACATAGCACTTTATCTTTCAACATGTTTGAACTGTTTCAAGCCTTGTGCAGTAAGTGCTCCATTCAGCAAAACGAATGACTTGCATTATCCAAGGCCTCTCGTCTCAAGATCCAAGGTTGTCATTGGAAACAAGAATAAAAAATCTCTTAGTTTCTTTTCATTGTATTTTTACTTTTAAATCTTCAATGAATAATAAATACAGGGTTGTCCCAAAAAAATGGATCAAATCTACAGCCATGGGCGCTCGCAGGATTTGAAACAGGGGGGTGCATAGGTCTAATGAACATTCGGGGGTCTGAAAATGTCTGTAAATATAGTGTTTTAAAACGTATTTTTACACTATTTTGTAACACATAGAACCAACCAAAACAAAATATTGTGCATCAAGTCATCATTTATATACCAACATTAAATTAATAAGCTATTTGAAATTATTATGTATAATTTATATGGTCAAATCCACAAACCAAACAACTATAAAGAAAAATAAAATTACAGTCGAATAAAGCCTCAATAACAGCCAAGAAAGTTTATGTTTTGTTTTCTGAATAGTAGTACATAGAATAGCACATCTGTGAGTCAACTACTTATTTGGTTTAAACATAAACTTCAAACATTTCTTAGACATGACCATTATGAACGTACTTTTATAAATTCCTTAAAAACCTAATTGATTACAGAACATTATGGGTATTAAATTTATTTCTTATTTTTTAGCCAGGGGGGTGCAAGCGCACCCCCTTGCACTCCTCTGTGGGCGCCTATGTCTACAGTTAGTATACAAGGTGTGGCTAGAAAAAAACAGAATTTTTAGTGTAACTGTTTTAATTTTTTCCCTTTACAACTTTATCCTTATCACCTTCAATATACACTATATACTCCACTATCCCTTCATCTTTTTATTCAAATTTCCCATTGTTCAAAACAGTGTTTTAAGTCATTTTCTGACAGCATGTTCAAAGTCTCCGTCGCTTTTTGTTTCACAGCTTCCACAGTCTCTGGCCCCCTTCAACGCCTCCTTCACTTTTGGGAACATAAATAAATCACGCAGAGCTAGGTCTGGTGAGTAGGGTGGATGTCCCAACAGAGGGATCTCATGCTTGGCCAAAAATGTCTTATCCACGACTTGTTCTTCCACAACTCTGGCTGCTTTCTTTGTACTCCCTCACGAAGGGTAGTCAAAATCTCAAGATAGTATTCTTTATTCAAGGTTTGACCTCCAGGAACCCAATTTCATGCAAAATTCCATGGATGTAAGAAAAAACAATCATTATGGCCTTGAATTTTGATTTTGACATTTGAGCTTTCTTCATTCGTAGTGAATTCAGACTCATCCAGTGCATTGGTTTTCGCAAAGTTTCTGGGCCATAGGTAAAATACCATGATTCGTCACACACAATAACTCTTTCCCACAGTCCAGGATCTTCTCTAATGTTTTTTAAGATGTCAGATCAGATGTCAGGATTTTGGCACCATTTTGGAACACACTTTTCTCATATTGAATTTTTCATGTAATATTTGCCGAACAGATTCTTTGTCAATTCCCACAGTTTTGGCAACTGCACGGATACTCAATCGACGATCTTGACAGATTAATTTGCCTATTTTCCCTATACTATTGAAGGTGTGTACTATAACCAGACAATCATTGATGTATTAAAAAAATACAACAGTCAATATTAATCCAACCATTCGTACGTGGATAATTATAGGAATGCACTGTGGATGCGATGCTCCCTGGTGTGGATTAACGTCCGCACTAGTGAGTACTACGACTATCCGCAGTACTATCCTAATAATTAGACTAATTCGTTAATTACAAGGAAAAAATGTGGTTTGGATTCCACAATAAACTGTAGGTCCCTTAGTTGCTATTAGCTGTATGGGCTATTAATTAACAGCTGTGTCTAAGGAACATGTCGGCCTTAGTGTCTAACAAGACTACAAGATCGCGCCACTCATCCTACACTCATCCTTCACTCATATTTGGGTTAAAATACGCACATAGTGGCGTCCCCATCTTAAATAATTGATAATTGATAATTGATAATTGATAATTGACTGAAAACAAAAGCAGTGCTTCAGAGTTAAGGGAAACTGTGTAATGTCATAGACCAACCAACACAAGTAGTCTTCTCATCCCATTGTAAATTTTCAAGCTTGTTTTTTGTGTCTAGTTCATGTCCAGTGGCACTAATCGCTAGTGTCAACAAAATTTTGTTTCTATTATTTTAGGTTTAATTCCTCTTGATTTTTTCTTTATTGTTTGGTTACAGCATAGTCAATAGTTACGGTATATATACCTTATATATTAGGGGACGAGTTATTGTTTATGATTACTGTAGATCGTTTTATTTTGTAAGACAAGGTTTTAAATGACTGAAATAACAAGAAACAAACTGTAAACAAAACACAACCTCTACAGTACACGGGATGGAACTAACAATAAAATTGTCTTCAAATGATCCATATAAGGATGAGAAATCTACTAAGGGAGTATGTTTTATCCATGGTGTAACTTTTAACTAATAGTGTTTTTTGACAGTTAATCCTTCAACCTAACAGCTGCTTGTGAGATTAAGATGGAGGAGCAGATAGAAACCGTACTGATAGAGACAAAACTAGGAACTCTGAAAGGCAGAACTCAAACTTCTGCATTTGATGGAGAGAAATACTACTCTTTCCGAGGAATTCCCTACGGAAAGCCACCTGTCGGAGAACTCAGGTTCAAGGTAATACATAAAAGAAATGAATGTTTTACACAATTCATAATTGTCACTACCTTCACTTTTTCAAATTGTATTTTACAATGTTTCATGCATTGATTATTGGTAGATAGCACATCATGTTATGTTATGATGTTGCTATTCAATATTATATGACATCTAGACTTTGATGGTATTAAAAATAAAAGGTATCAGCAATCTGACACATACTTTCTCCCATTAGCTCATCAACAACCTTTATCATGGGTAAGCGATGAGAGTAACTATGGTATTTAATAGGTAAATACAATCTCAAAAGTTTCATTAACTTTTGAACAGTAATTTTAACAGGAATGAAGGGATGCACTATTTTGTTTAGAATTATAAAGAGCATAACAGAAGGATTTCAATCACAATCGGTTTTTTCTCAAAAAATCCATTTTCTGTTTTTTAAAAGGGGTTTTATGGGAAAATAACATAAGTTACAATAACTTTAGAAACATAGTTTTTACAGCGATGGGGGTTGCTCTATGTGGTTTGGAATTATAAGTATTATCACATGCTAATTTCAATCTAAATCGGTTTCTCTCGAAAATAAGATTTTCTCTTATTTTATGGGTTTTTTTAATGGGAAAATAACATAATTTAAAATAACTTTTGAACCGTAGTTTTTACAGAAATGAAATTCTACCATTTTGTTCAGAATTTAAAGGGCTACAACATACTAATTTTTTTTTCAAAATCGTTCGGGCCATTTTTGAGAAAATCTGATTTTTCCGTTATTTTATGGGTTTTTATGGGAAAATCGACATTAAAATTTTAAATTAAAAAAAAATGAAAAAGAGAAGGGAAATTCCCCACAAGGTAGGTGTAGAGGTATAAATCATCTTTTGGGCCATGTTGGCCTTTTAAATATATAGATTGTAATTATCATAACAATTTTGATTGTAAAATGTGATTATTTTTGTCCTTTGTGTTAAGGTTGTATGAGCCTTAGCATGGAAAGTTTATTGTCTTTAACTAAATTCACTATGATTATCTAAAATTAGGTAGTCTTTTAGCGAATTTTCCATATGGGGAATAATCTATTACTGTAGGTCTCATGGTAATATTTGGACCCAGGATCGATTTACTTTTTCATTTTGATGTCCCCAGAAGCCAAAAACCGTTCAAATTCATATTATATATGTGTCCGTTAGCACGATAACTCGAGCAAAAATGATCCGATTTAGATTACATTTTTTAGGTTTTTCTCGTTTTTGACCCTCAAAACAAAAAATTTTCCAAATTTTCTCTAGACCATTTTGAAGAGCTTAAAAAACTAATAATTTAGTATATTGAAGTGTTTTTGTATGGTTATATGTAAAAAATGCCCTTATTATTCTTAAGGAAAAGTATTAAAGTATTAAGTATGGAGAATAATTTTAAACTGTTGTAGTTTGCTTGTTAAGGATATATTTGGATCAAACTTGGCAAATCTATTTATTATATACTAAGCTGTTAATATTTTACTAAAAAACACACTTTATTTCCCTTCCTGTAGGCAGCAAACCTAGGTACTTGTTAAACCTAATGTTATTTGAAAAGATTTAAAAAATCTAATCAGGCAAATGGAAATTTGCTTAGTCTGCAGGCTTGCTGCGGCAGGGGTATTTTTACTTAAAGTCAATATTTTTTAAACATCAGTTAAGGAGATTGCATATAATTTGTCTGGGAGGAGGGGGTGTTTTGTATGTTGTTTGTTAGATGGGCTAAAGGGATCAGTCCCGTTTTTCTCTGGGGGTCGTACCACATCAGAAAGCAATGGTGTGGACCATTGTATATATCTGGCTGGTTTATTGAAATACATATAATAGGTGTTGCTCATTTATGAGCCATCGGTGATCGTTTTAAAACCCCTTTAGAGATATAAATATGTAGAAATTTTTCAGAATAAGTTTCTACTGTGGAAAATTACCTCCATTGCAATTTTCAACCTCAACACTTGAAATTAATTCTAAATACAAATGTTTTAAAAATTGTCACTGTTTTTTTCAGGCCCCTCTGCCCTATGGTGGATGGACAGGCGTGAGAGATGCATTGGAAGACGGACACGACCCTAAGCAGCGTCTGCTCCTGCGACTCCCAGGGACTGACCCCAACAAGGAAACTGATGGAGAAGAGGACTGTCTCTATCTCAACATTTACATAAAGCAGGTTAGACTTTGGTGGTATCATAAAAGCACAGACATTTGGTTTTTAACAGTCTGGAAAATTAAAAGAATCATAGGATATGAAAATGTGATTTAAGATAACAATTAATTTTAATATTAATTTTAATATTTACCTCAGATCATAAGTTCTAGACCTGTTTTGCTCCTTTGTTGTTTCCTACTCTTAAACCAATAAGCTATAAGAAGTTGTAGCTTATTGATGGGACCACATCTGAGGGTGTATAAGGAAGCTTATACACCTCCAGATGTAGTCACTTATTTTTCTTTGCAGTTATAGGTATATGTCAAAAATAATTAAGAGTTTTAATTTTGTGTGTGTGTGTTCCAATCTCAATAAGCCCACAACTCTTATTAATTATATAATAATTTTGTTGAATAGAAAAGGCTGTACATCATTTTCACAAGGTTGGTACTAATGCAATGAACAAATTCTTCAATAACAAATAAGATAGTTATTTACTAATTGATCAACCTAATGCATCAAATATTGTCAATAGCAAACTGTTCCAGCTGCCAGAGAAGAGTGGTCTCAAGAAGCCAGTGATGGTCCACATCCACGGAGGAGGTTTTGCTGGGGGATCTGGAGGCTCAAAGGCTGCAGGACCAGACTACTTCATAACAGAAGACATTGTGTTGGTGTCCTTGAACTATCGATGTGGAGCGTTTGGTAATATTGATACAGTGTAATATGTATACAAATTTGATGTTTTTAATAACATGGCAATGTTTAGCACAAAAATACAAGGAGAACTAGCTATTTTTTATCACCATAGACTATACAAGTAGCCACAGTTATAGCCAGGAGTTTTAAAATGAAAATTAATGTATTTGAATTGTGCCGTCACAAGAGTGTGCTGATATTAATAACTATCTTTTGTCGAATACAACAACTTTTAAGAAAATGCAATTTGTAACAGTAATGCAGGTAGTTTTATTCATTTATGAATGAAATAATTTGGCTGAAGACTATTATGTGATGTGTTTCATTGTCTTGTCAGGCTTCCTCTCTTTTGAAAATGAAGAGGTTCCAGGCAACGCAGGACTCAAGGACCAAACATTAGCTCTCAGATGGGTCCAAGACAACATTGATAGTTTCGGAGGAGACTCAAACAATGTCACCATCTTTGGTATCAGTGCAGGAGGTGCTTCAGTGCAATACCATCTGCTGTCTCCTCTGTCTAAAGGTACTTAACGTATTTTCTTATTTTAAATTTATGAATTGATAAGAAATTATCAATTTATCTTTTAAGTAAGCACAACAGAAATTCTAGGATTAGTTAAAAAAAACTGAAAGCCAGGATGGAGGTAATTAGAAAGATTTTCGCTAAGACGTTTATACTTTGGTCACAGTAAAATATAGTCAGTTGGAACATCCCATCATGTCTGATACTAATTGGCTTGATCCACAAATACCTACTTAAATATATTCCTGTACCAAATTTAAGTAAAAACACCAAGATGTTAAACATTGTACATCTGTTATGCATATAGAGCTTGTGTAAATATTTCATATGATTCCAACTAACCCGGTCATGTTTTATAGGTTTGTTTCACAAAGCTATTATCCAAAGTGGGTTTTGTCAGGATCCATGGGCTTTTCAACCATCACCAAAAAAAGTTGGAATGAAACTTGCGAAAACTTTAGGTTGTACATCAGATGATCCTCATGAAGTATTTGAATTTCTGAAGTCTATTCCAAGTGATGACATTGTTAAAGCTACAGAAGTATTCATCAAGGATGAGGTGAGCTTTTTTAGTTTTTACTTGAACTTACTTGCTATACACCTACAACTTTTTTTACAAGATTATGAGTTTTGTGTTCATAAGATGATAGAAAATAGTTAAATAGTATATTGCATCACTAGGGAGTAAGTAATTCTTTTCGACCCGAGCTCAAGTTTCACACCTGAGGCAAAGAGGAGGTCGAATAATGTACGAGGGTTGAAAAGACACTTTTTGCCCGTATGATGAACTATATTTTTCAGCATATTGCACAAAAATGTTTAAACAACTGATTTGAACACGAAAACACTTATCATGTAAAGATAACCTCTCAAAACAATTTCCAGCTTGTTTTAAATTTTGCTAATTCAAACAATCAGCTGTTGGTTCCATTAGTTCATCTATTAAAATTGTGTTAGTGTAAATTACTACCAATATGCCGAACTAGTAATAAGCTCACAACAATAAGCTACAACCGATCAAAACAATCGATTTAATTAATGTGATCGTGTCGCAGGTCGACACCATCTCTTGTAGTCTTCGTACCGGTTGGGAGCAGGAGACCAATTAAACTCGTGGATGAGGGATCAGATAACACTTTATTACTTAAAAATTCAGCTTTAACAATTATATCGATCAAAATAACACATTACAAATTAAAAATCAAACCGCAACCGACCGAATACTACGAATTACAATACTGAATTTAGACCGTACACGGACTTAGAAGAAAGGAGTAAGAGTAAAAGAAAGGGTGGGACCGTGCGCGCGGACCCGACCTTAGGACCCTACATCACGGCGCCATTTGAGGCTTTGGCGTTGTCAGAGCGGAAGCATCAGCGTGGTTACATGACCATCGTCAGCCAATCAGCGCACGCTGAGCGCTCAGCCCATGATTCAATGTAACAACAGCTGTCCGACTAGTGCTGCGCCCAAACGATTACAACAGGTGCTAATGAAACTAATTGAAGCGAGAAACGAGTCTAGAAATGTAACATTGCTTATCACGATCCACGTGCACTGCAAAGTCAGCGCATTCCAGGGTATATCCGGCTAAGCCACGACGTCTGGTTAGGATTATTGTAGGGTTAGAAAGTAATGAAATGAATTGGAATATGAGTTTTAAAGTTCACTTGGAGACTTATATGAAGTTAAATAAAATACAATATTGCTAAATACGGTCGACACATCAACCTAGCAAATATTCGGTGATAGCCAACGGGCCAGGTTTATGGAGTAAGACCAATCAGCTTAAGCTCAAATTTAACAAATGACAACAAAATGAGGCAAATATGCCAGGCCGTCACAATCGCTTACAATCAAAGTTTACAAGTGAGTTTACAGCAGCCGAATTTTACTCCTTAGGGACTAAAAAAAACGATATACTTCCCAGAGGGAAAAGAGCTATTTTAGACCAGGGCATGTATTAACTTGTTTATTAACTGTTTTACTTTTACTGCAGTATTTACAAAAAATTATGAAATTTGCTCAATTAAATTATTATCATTATCATTCGAGCTGGGGACGCCACCTATATTTTTAACCCAAATAATGTGAGTGTAGAATGGAGTGTATGATGGCTTATCTATCTTTATTACTGACTATAAGACCAGCTGTGTTTCATTAGTCAGCATAATTTATTAAAAGCCCAATGATAAAAGACAGCTGGATCAGTGAATGATTCTTGGAGCTTTTAGTTTCAAGCATTCACTTACTACATTCACTTACTACATTCAATACTCTTTCACAGGACTACATAATGTTGGTCGGATTAGTGTTCTCTCCTTGCGTAGAGGTTGCTGGAGATGACAAATTCCTCCCGGACACTCCTACTAACCTAATGAAGAGAGGAGAATACAACAAAGTACCAACCATTCTGGGAGTGTGTGAGAATGAGGGATCTGTGTCTGCTTTATTTATAATGAGTAAGTCCACTTTAAACCGTACACATACACAACATATAACAAGAGACAAAATATTAGTAACTCTACGTTTATAGAGACCAAAATTTTATGTTTAAACGGTATATCACTTAATGGAACTAACAAAATTGTAATATAAGTCATATAATTAACAAAAAACTTGTTTATTACAAACCAAATACATTTGATCGCTGAAATGATAACAACTCTGTAATGTAAAAGTATGCAACCAAACAAAAATAAGGTACACTATTGTGATCTTGCTTAAGTTGAAGTGCTTAACTCGCACAGCATTTTTCTCCCCTCTAGTCATTGAAACCCGTTGTTCGACTTTGTTGCTCACTGATGAAAAGCAGATAAAAAATTAATATTGGTTTCAAAATGGCTTGTTATATAAAACATTATATGAACTGATTTGATTGACTGAACTGATGCTCTCACACACAATCAAACTCCTGGCTTGAACTTTTACTTCACATAATTTTCTAACCATATTATAACGTTAATTCGGCTTGTTCACCTAGAATTTACAAGTAAAATTGAAAGTGTGGAGCAGGCTTTGTATTTTCACTTGTTGGTTATTAAAAAAAAATATATAGTATATTTTACTAACACTGGATTTATTACGATAATCATGGCACAGTACATGGTAGTGGATCCATACAGTTTCAGAGCCTGTGTCTAGTATAGGATAACGGAAGTCACCGATATACAAAAGATACGTTTCAACACAGTGTTACCGTAACACAACAAATCATATAAGACAAAGAATATGGAATAACTTATAGGTAATACTAATACTTTAATATACCACAGGCTTTACATGAATGGCACTTATACTATAAAGTAAAGTAGGCCCAACAAAACATTTGAATCATTTTCATGAATCATTTTCAGTGTACAAGCTGAGTTTTGACCTCCTCCCCAATGCAATGAATGCCAAGCCAGAAATACTCGTTCCCCCATCTTTGGGGATAAAGCTGGGTAGTAAAGAACATAAAAAAGTACAAGATGCAATCAAGGAGTTCTACTTCAAAGGAAAAGCTGTGAAAAACATTGAGGAATTACTTGCTGTATGTGTAGTATATTATAATTATAGCCTATGTATATTTATTTATTTTATAACGTACACCTGATATCATGAGAGAACTAACGTTTTTTTATTGGCAATTTTCTTCTTTGTTGCAAGAGTGTCACCCAAAAACTAATTAAATTAATTGTTTAACAAATTCTGTTTTTTTACAAATTGAATTACAATATTATGTTAGGCAACTTAACCGACTAACTTGGATAAATATTGTATATATGGTTAAATTAATCAAAAGTGTAAAATTTCTTTTGTCTGGTACAAATTGTAAACATTTTTACACTACCAAATATTATCAAGAGAACTTAAAAACTGAAACAAAACATTATCCTTTGCTTGTCAGATGTGCATTGATGATACATTTACTATCTTAAATGATGACCTGATCCGAACATCGTATGTAAAATTTAGCTACGGTATTTTATTATTTTCTCATAAATATTTTATGGGGAATCAGAATACTGATTTGTTATTGCTAAATTTACTTTTCTACTCTGCAGTTTGAGAGTGACTACCTGTTTAACGTCGGACTTGGTGATACCAGGAGGTACTTGTTGTCAAACTCCTCTCAACCTGTATACTCCTACTTGTTCACGAACCACAAGAACTGTTACTGCCAGTTATTTGCATCCATGATGGGTCCTGACAATCCCATGGCTGCCTTGCTATCTCGTTCAGGTACAGTACATGTGTGAGGAAGAAAATATTCCCAAACAGTGTAACAAACTTGAACATGGACTGAGATGAAAATTGAAATGACCTTGAGAGAAAAATTAAGTTTATTCAGTAAATAAGATTCATCAAGCTACTTTTGTAATCAAATGAAAACCACAGAGCATAGAATAAATATAGAGTCGCCACTCCTTTACCTACAGCTATACCAATAGTGAAGCCGATTTCCACCATCTTGGTAAGAGAGTCAGGCTCGGAACTTTGAAAACAAGGCGTCATTACCACTGTGTTATTCTATGCTACTTTATGAATTAGATGAAGCCACTGCTTCAAGGATACATATAGAGCTATCCGCCCTTCGATATTGACCTAGGACTCTGCCCCGCGAGCTTTCAAAGTTCAGAGGTGAGAGTTTAAGTGAGAGTAAAAGTAAATATTGATTGGTGGTTTCCATGGTTAAATGTAAATGCAGACCGGGCCGGCCGCCATCTTGGTACAAGAATCCTGCTTCACTCCAGACGGCAAGTGCCGCCTCTATATTTATTCTATGCTCTGTGATGAAAACTATGAACCTAAAGAGTCTTTTCATTATACTTGTTACGTCTTTCTAAAAGAACAAATTCTGTAAGCTAAAGTTTTGTAGAAGAATCAGCAGGAGTAGAAGAAAGCTAACACCAGTAAGGAGTAAAATATGTATTTCTGCACATGTAAATTACAAGGCTTTGTAGGCTTTGGCCACACGGGCGGTTTTCACGCAAAAACGCAGTGGGAAAACAGCCAAAAAATATGAGCAGCATTAAATGTAATGGGGAGTGCCACGCAGAGTGTGTTCCTGCAGTAGCGAGCAGTTCATTTCAATGCCACCCTAACTTATTTGTGCTGCATTTGTGCGTGAAAAAAATGTCAGTGTGGCGGCAGCCTTACACACAATGTTTCACAACAGCCAACAAATGCTGCCAAATTGACATAAGCTGATTTTAGAGATGCAAAATGTGTAGCTGTTACCCTAAGAGTTGCATGGCAAAAGTTTTAAAAATCTTGCTTTAGGAATTCCACACTAATCACAACACTATAAGAAATATTTGTAATGTGTTGTATTTTGAAAGCACACAGGGTAGGTAATGTGAGGAACCATAGTAGGAGATGTTAACCTTTTACTAGATATATCACATTTAAAGAGTAACATAAAAAAACATTCATAAGCAAGCCTTAATAACAAAACGTTAACTTTTTTATGAAGATAACTAAAAAAACTGCTATAAGCCTGACATGTGCTAATCAAGGTGACAAGTTAAGAAGTACTTCACCAGAACTAGGTTAACCAGTATTTGAGCTTTCCGATATGTGTACAGCTCTGTCTCCCACTTGGAAATACATTACTATGTTGATCACGGTCAGGTCTGCTGGTGTGCAACTCATGAAAAGTGGTAGAGCTGTTGAGGAGAGGATCTTAAAAGTACATAACAGTATTTAAGAATACATTTATCATCGTGAATAGTGATTTAATTAATTTTTCTGGCGAGTTACTAAGAGTCGTTTACAAGGCTACATTACTCAGAGAACTTAGCTCATATCCTGCTTTCAAAACTAGACCCATCTGTTCCCATCCATGCTTCAAATAAAATCTGGCTATTGAAGCAGCTGATCTTAGTCACTAACAAACAAAGCTACTCAGATCAGGGTCTGACTTAGGGGAGGTACGAATGAGGCATTAGTTCAAAATTCCTCCGTGAACAGCGCTGTAGTAGAGAGTACTTTGGCAAAGAAGGTTTACTAATCGCAAAAATAGTTCTGTTCATAAAATAAAATTATAAATGCCTCAAATTCAATTTTATTATTTTTTAATTATAAAATTAAACTATCATAACCTAACCGAACTAACCAAACTTGCTGATAATGAAATAATATAACAAAAGTTTATTAATAGAAAAAATAATTCTGTTTATTAAATAAAACTAGAAATTGCTCTACTAAAATTTTATAATGACTTAATAATAAAATTAAACTGTCATAACTGAACCAAACCAACCAAACTTGCTGATAATAAAAAAATCTTGGACAAAAAGATAATGCCACGAGCGGGATTTGAACCCGGGACCTTCAGCATATCAGCCCGGCACGGCACGCTAACCATTAGACCACCGAGGCCGATGACTACTGATCGTTTTGTTACGGTAATGGCGTTCCCTCAGCTAATAAGAAGCCCACAGCTGTCATCGTAGCCTCTTCTATACCTCCCCTGAGTAAATACCCTCAGATCATCTCTCACCATGGTGGAAGGAAAAAACATAGGTGTGCTATTCCCGTCATACTCTGACGTCACTCGGATTACAAACAAAAGATCACCTGATTGTAACTGTCAAATTAGTATGTATTTGTTTTGATTTGATTGTTATTGTTTTTTATAAAAACACACATTATACAAACAATAGCAACCAAATCAAAACAAATACATGTACTAATTTGACAGTTACAATCAGGTGATCTTTTGTTTGCAATCCAAGTGACTTCAGAATATGACGGGAATAGCACACCTATGTTTTTTCATTCCACCATGATCTCTCACCATTTTACACTCATATTTGGGTTAAAATACGCACCCTGGTGGTGTCCCCATATCAATGATTGATAATTGATGATAATAATAATTTTAAAATGCAAATGGTCTGTTTACTTAGAAACTTGCCATGCAGCCGATTTTATGTACCTCTTCAGAACCACCTCCTTCTTGTCATTACCAGAATTGACAGATGAACACAGGGAAGGGATTTCCAAACATGTAAAAGCATGGACTACCTTTGCACGAACTGGGTGAGCAAATTACTCTTTATATATCCATTCAGTAAAGTGTGATAGACAATTAATATTTTCATTTTAATAGAGGCCTGCATACTTAACAGTAAATTTTATACACACTCAATTTCTTTGCTCAACAAGTGGAAAAAAGTTTACAATTTGTTTATTGTAAAATAAAGTTGTACCTACTTCAGTTAATTACTTTTTCAAACCACATGATGAGACCTCCAAAGCCATTTTTATACCATTCAATGGCCAATATATCGGCCCCAGGGCGCAATAGCTTAATTTAGGACTAGTAGTTTACCTATGATAACCAAGCTTGATGAGAGAGGAACAACTATAACAATCCACAGTAGGTAGATTATTTGTGAGTTACATCTAAAACCAGGAATTTTGCTCATCTATATAAATAAAATTAGAGTTTTGTCTGTACATTGCTTAGAATAATGAACTTTTTGGTTATTTTTACATTTCATAGGTCAGAGAAACCGAATCAAACCTTATCTCAATTTCTGTCTGTCTGTCTGTCTGTCTGTCTGTCTGTCTATCTGTCATTCTCTTGGTAACGCTAAAATACGCACTTTATTACAACTACTCCTCAATAACTATAGCACTGTCCCGCCTGAAACTTATTTTCCAAATACTATACATATATGAGATGGTTTTAGACGTATTTCATCGAATATGAGACAGTTAGATATTTAACAGTAAACCCTTGAAAATCAAGTTTTTGTCGATTTTTGACGTGGAATTTCTGGAAGCCCATGTTAACCTTATGAGAAATGAAATTATTGAATCTTAACAGCTGTTTCAATTAAACAAGTTGGTTCTGTTCTGTGATGTTCAATAGCATTAAAGTTACAAGGATTACCAACAGGGTGCAGCACTAGCACTATTATTTCTTTTACATTTATGACAACAGCTAATTTGCAACCTGGAGGCGAGTGAGCGTAGCGAACGAGCTAACCTGAAGGCAAGTGAGCGTAGCGAACGAGCTAACCTGAAGGAAAGTGAGCGCAGCGAACGAGCTCCAACATACAGGTGAGTGAGCGTAGCGAACGAACTTCAACCAGGACGTGATTGAGCCATGCAAACGAGATCAGATAGTAAAAATAAAAGTAAGCCTACCGTTATAGGATCGACCGGCAGACACAGAGGTAATTTAACCTTTTATTGATTGTCATACCGATCCGGAACAACAAAAAACAACATAAAATGAAGCTATGTATAATAGTTTGGCCAGCATATCTTAAAATATGCAAACCAACTGCTGTTCTTTATATAAGAAGGTTTCAACTGAATATTATAAGATCCCCGTGCGTAGAACGGGTACACAGCTAGTTTTTACCTATTTCTCTCTTGTGAGTGTGTCCACCAACTTGTTTTTCAAAACTCTGAATCTTCTATTTGAAAGATGAGGTGAAAATACTATAATAACAATCACAAATAAAATAACGAGTTCAAGGAGGTTTTTTATTCATTTAATTATGGAAAGTAAATAAAAGAAACGCCACAAGATTGTAAATATACATAAACAATGGTAAGTGGTGATCAATTTCAATTGGGCACTCTAATCACCATCAGACCCAATAGGTGAATGACTATTTTTATGACTGACTTATTGACTTACAGAAATATGAATGACTTATTTTTTTATGACAAATTTATGAATAGTCTATTTACAACAAATTTTAACCTCCCCAGCCCCATCAGTGTAAGAAATTAACTTGAGGAGGAAAGATCTATGACTCCGCCGTATGTCCGTCAAAGTGTCACCCGTTTGGCCCCTCCACAATACCAGTGACTAAATAATTTGTGTAGTAGACAATTCGTAGTGTTGGTGTTTGTGATATGATGATATAAGACCCCCTTTAAAATGCCATAATAGCTGACAAAATGTACATAGGGTGAATACACCCTTCAGCGAACGTAGGCAACAAAAAAGGTAGGTAATTACAGTAGTACAATTCAAGCTCTTTAAACTGGAATAAATTCAGCATTGTTTTATGATGTCGATCCAGAAATCCAAATGTGGCTGAATGTGGAGTGAGGTGGACCCCGGACTCCCAGTCCAGTCCCTGCTACATGGACATTGGGACTGACTGGACTGTCAAAGAAGGAGTGCCTTTTGCTGACAGAATCAACTTTTGGCTGCAGATCGCAGACAAATATTGTTAATATAGTTTAATTGGCAGTTATGGAAGCTTAAAGAGTAACTAATCAGTATTTTTAATTTTGCTCACAATTATTTTCTCAAAATCTCTCTCGGGCTATAATTGAGGGGTAAGTAAGAGAACCCAGTGTGATGAGACAGTGGCTCTGTGGATAGTGAGACAGTCTACCAAATTTAAGGTAGCGATGTTGTGGGTGCACGACTGCACGTCCCTGTGCCGTCAGTTAAAATATATCAGTGCAGTTCATTCTTGTAATGTACCTGCTCCCCATTTGCTTGATAATTTGCATGCACATGCATTTAAGACCTAATGTCAATGGCCAAATTATAGGTTAAAACAGGCCGCTTTTCTCTTTAAAAAGGAGAGAAAGAACTACATGCAACTCTCTTATTTATTTTCTGCAAGTTCATGATGAAACCATACTGTAAAGGCTACATGGAAGTTATAGTCAGCTGTTGATGATTGACTAGCTTTGCCTCTTCTAATATCCTGTTTGTAAATACATTAAATAAAATGTTTCATGGTAAAACATACTATTTCTTTTAATAATACACCAAAGTTAATAAACGGTATCAGCATTCTGACACATACTTTCTCCCATAAGTTTGTCAACAACCTTTATCATGTGTAAAACATAACTTTTGGACCATTTAACTCATTTTGATATATTTTCTATTCATATCAGTTCATATCTTACATATAGAACGTATATTATTTTACATGTGTTTCTTGTAAGTATAATATCTTCTCTGATTTAAATCACATCACTGACCATTTCTCTTAATGCCAAGGTCAAGACAGTAAAACAAAATTGTTTATTTTGTCAAGGCTAGAACATTGCAGGTCTTGTTCTGTAGTAAATAAACTGTGGTAATTTACACTGGTAATACACTGTTGAAATTTATTTTTTATACTAAGCCATATCAATGTTTATTTTGCAAGCATTTGGATATATTATCTTAGAAAATAGTTTTAGAACTAATAACTGTAGGGAATGCTGTCGATTTTAGATTGCCACTCTCATCTGAAATGACATACTGCCTTACTTTATAGTTAAGGTACTCCATGTAGTATTGTTTTTGACTTGATAACATAAAATGTTCTCATTCCTTACAAGAGTTAATACAAATAAAATTCCAATGAATGATGCTTGTTATTACTGAACCTTTCCGACAATAAGTTAAATACGTTGTTGACAGTTCTGATAAAATACTTTTTATTTTTTTTTTTATTATGAAAAGTACTGCCTTTACCAATTCATGTGAAAATAAATTTGTTATCAAATAAAACAACTTCTGTTAGCACGTGCATATCTACCATAACATTTCATCAAAAACAAAACCTATGTTATTCAATTTTTTGTTGTTCTCAATGAATTTTTAATAGTGTCATCTTAGATCATCTAAGTGTAATTTGAGATCCATTTTAAAAGTTACAAATAAATAAGTGGTACAGTATCAGCAAACTGACACGTACTTTCTCCCATTATAGCTTGTCAACAAAGCTTATATTGCATATGCGGTGGGGGTTAGGTACTATGATATTTTATGGGAAAAATCACAAAACCTACAACAACTTTTGAACTGTAATTGCATTTGAGTTTTTAACATAAAAAAAAAATTAAAATAACCCTACAATATTCTAAAATTTTCTAAAAGTTGTTGTAGCAATTTTTATTAAAATCCTATTTTACTATTTTTCTTTTTCATAGGAAAATCACCATCAAAAACCTAAATAAAAAAATTGAAAATCCTGTCAAACCGAAACACTAATTTATAATAAAGAGTGCTAGCAGCCTGTGTCACTTTGTAACTCAAAATCTGTGATATATTTGGTATATACCTGATAAGGGTGAAAACAATTACCTATGTCTCATCATATCCCTATTATTTACACTGCGAGCCCTAATATTTATATTGCATGCACAATATCTTCAAGCATCTAAGAAAAATTACAAATACTAATGAAACATACAATGAAAACAGAAAATCGAATGCAAGTCATTTACTTCTTTACACAAATAACATTACAACATTTTACTTGAATTCCCCAAAACATCAATAAAATATACTATGAAAACAAAATCTTCTCACAACACAATATCTAACGTAAGTCATTTTCTTCTTTACATTTTTATACAAATATTATTAAAAAATTTTACTTGAATTCACAGAAATATCACCAACTACAGATAACCCCATTTTCATATAGATGTAAAAAAATTGTATCATGGCCATCGGTTTTGATGTAAACAAATGTCAACTTGAAAAAGTTCAGATGATTGACAACAGAATGTAGCACAAACTAAAAAAAAAGCCAGAGGGCTTTCACGGGATATCATCCAAACCCGCAAAAGGCACACCTAGAAGATTAGAGCTTTAAATTGATACCCAATATGCCTATAAAAATAAATATTAAGGGGTTGATTTGCTGCACAGAAAAATCCTAAAAATTCTTCTAATAATATATATATGCAATGTTTATGTTTACACTTTTGTTATTTCTGTTATTACCATGGCAACAGGCATGCATTGCGGTTACTACACACAAACTCCGTGGTCTTGTATTAGAGGAGGCTATGGTGAAGGTGTAGAATGGAATGTGATGATCCGTGTAGCTTTGTTGCTGACTAAGATTAGCTGTTTTGTTAGCCAGGATCAAATGTATAAAGCTAAGGATCACAACCTTTTGTGTCAGACTATATGGGGACAAAGTTAAAATTAACAAGTGAGAATAAAACAGTAATAATATACAAGGTATGATTTTTAGTTGATTGTTTAGTTTGAAGTCCTTGATGTAAATATTTTACGAGATATTTACTATTGCAATTTAGGTGTTAGCTATACAGTTACTCGTATAATTGATGTTTGTTTAGCTAAGTGGTTTTGATATCTAACTATATAAACACTAACCTTGAAGCATAAAATAAACACTTTGACTTGTATGACTTTTTACTCCTACACTTTAGGGGTTTACACAAAACTGAAACTAAAAAGAAGATGTTGCTAGTTAAGGCTGAAAGTGAATGCATTTTTACAGCTGAAATCCTACTTATCATTTTCTGTCTCATTTCAACCCCAGATAACAAAGTGGAATGGGTTTATATAAGCTATCTCCTGCTGACTGCTTAGTCATATGATTTTCAACTTCTGCTACGGTAAGTTGACCTAATTCTTTTATTCTTGCAAAGTATTCAATTTCATTGCTATATAATTGTTTAAAACTTAACAAAAAGTCTTATTAGTTAATTTAGCACCCATAATTTCAATATGGCTCATTTTGTTGATTTGTAAAAACAATTTTTGTTATTTATTGTTTTACTATTTGTTCATAAAATTTAATCGTAATAAAAAAATAAACAATAACAGCTGCCAAGAACTACAAATAGGCACCTTATGTGATCATCTTTACTGACATTACAGTCGCAGATAATAATTCTGATTGGCTTTTACTTTCTTTTACCCCCCTATACATAGTACCTATTTGAAGAAAGTATTGATTTGACTTTTAAGTGGAAATATCCGTTTTGGGCTCCCACCTGAACCCCAAAAAGTGGTTTTTGAAGTGATGTGTTCAGAGCTTCAGACTACACCTGTGATCCAATTTCAATGCAATTTGGTTGTGGGTACTAATCCATAGTACCCCCAAGTTTTTAAAATTTCAATTTTGATCGTGATTTTCCCATAAAACTCGTCAAATAACTGGAAAATGAGATTTTTACAAAACAGCCCGAACGATTTTAGTATGTCATTTTAACTCTAAACAAAATGGCACAAACCCCCATGTGTAAAAATTACAGTTCAACAGTTATTGCAACTTTTATGATTCTACCCATAAATATCATAGTTACTCCCCCCACCAATTGCCCATGACAAGTGTTGTTGACAAGTTTATGAGAGAAAGTATGTTTCAAATTGCTGATATAGTCCAGTCAAGGAATGAGGTGTAGAGTGCGTTAGTGCGTGAGCAGGTAACTAAGCAATTCCTTCAGAAACTTGTTCAGGGGGCTTAGGGTGTTAACATACCAAAAGTCCTGACTCCTAGGGGGTGAGGGGGGGGAAGGGGGGGGGGGTTAAAGGTACACATTTTGGGTTTTTCGATTATATCTCGAAAACTACCAACTTTTTGTATACTACTGTATACTAAATTATGAAATTGAAGAAGATTAAATTTTCTACAAGAAAAGTATATAATGTGTTTATTTTGGTTAAACAATTGACGAGTTATTACTAATTTAATTAATATGGTATTAACAATACTCCTTCCATAAGAAATACATGTAAATTAGTTTGCAAAATGGGGCAAATCCTATCCGCCCAAAGGAAATATAACCAATATTCTAGAAATCTTGGTAAAATTTCCAGCCATTTGACACTTTAACCCATTGGCGCCGACATACGAGCGTTACTCGTATGGCCGCTGCAGGCCCGGCGGCCAACTTACGAGTGCCGCTCGTGTCACCGCTAGGCAGCGCTATTAGTTATTTAGTTATTATTATTTTTCGCCCTTTTTGTTTCTTCTTACTATTATAATGTTTATAAATATCTTGCTTCTTGATTTGCGTATTTACTCATTTATTTTAGCGAATAACAAACAATTTTGTGTTGCCATGGAAACCACATATCACCAAAAATCAGCTGCGGTAAGGTAAACAAACAATTTAAAAAAAAATGTTACTTATAAAAGTACACAACTTTTAATTTTTCTACGTAGGGAATCGATTGAACTTTATAATAGTAGTGTTATTTGGTGTCTGGATTAATCTTGGAATTTGTATATCAACTTTACTTTCAAAATATTGTTTTTAAAATTTTTATTTTTATAATCTTTATATATATATTTTTTTTAGTTTAGAACTTTGACTATCCAATTACCACTTTTCTGTAGACAATTTTACTGTGAACAAAATGGTGAAAGAATTATTAACACGTTCGCTACCGAGCGACGCACATTTGCGTCGGTCCGGTCACTCTTACAGACTAAAAGGAATGATCATGACGTTGCTTACAGACCAAGTGATATAGGAATAACATTGCCGACAGACCAAAAGAGAAATATCGTTTAAATGGACTAATTGACTTAATAATAACCTTAAGTGAATTAGTAAGCAATAAATATTGTTTTTATTTTTCGTTATGAGCGAATTTTAAAACGCCGCATATATGCGTCGGTCAGTCTATTTAACGAAATCCAGTTAAAAAGATTACATTTTCGTTTCAATAGACCAGGCGACGCACGTAAGCGTCGTTGTAAATTTGGTTGTTTCAAGCTTTTACATAAACAACTAAAGAAACTCCACTAAACACTAGCCAAAACTGCAAAGGTTATAACGTTTACATCTGTTCTGTGATGTCGCGGAATACACAATGTAAACAACAATGTTGCCAACTGTTGTGTGACGTAACCAATCGTCATATCCACGGACCAAGTGACGCACATTTGCGGCAGATATCCCTCTAGACCGATATGATAAAATCCGGGCTCTAAAATAGACCGTTGCTAAGAAATACGCTGTTTAATAACATTAGAATACCGACGCAAATGTGCGTCGTTAGTCCATTTCATTGTGACCAGCTGACGCAAATATGCGTCGGTGGTCTATTGTGAGAAACGAGTCGACGCACAATTGCGTCGCTGGTCTATGCGAACGTAAATTCCATATAATTGTGGTAGCGAACGTGTTAATTTATTACCTAAGGTTTTCTTTCTATAGCAGTTAGAGTAAAAGTCTACAAATTCGGTAAAATTAATTGCCGCCAGAGGGTGCTGCAGGTAGCGCATTAATTCCTTCCCCAATGGGTTAATCATAAAATTTTGTCAAAAATTAAAGCGAGAGTGAGCGTTTAAAAACGGGATGATTTGAGGTTTTTTTATACTTCTTAATAAAAAACACCAAAACACAACATTTTTGTTACCTCGCCCTTGCCTTAATTTTGGATAAATTTTTATGATTAAAGTGTCAAATTACTGGAAAGTTTGTCAAGATTTCCAGAATATCAGTTATATTTCCTTTGGGCGGATAGGATTTGCCCCATTTCGCATACTAATTTACATGTATTTCTTATGGAAGGAGTATTTTAATAAGATATTAATTAAATAAGTAATAACTCGTAATCTGTTTAACCAAAATAAACAAATTATATACTTTTCTTGTAGAAAATTTAGTCATCTTCAATTTTATAATTTAGTATAGTATACAAAAAGTTTATAGTTTTCAAGATATAATAAAATAACCCAAAATGTGTACCTTTATTTTTTGTGTGTTGTTATTTCATGGTCATAAATGCTTGGTGAAGTGAGCTCTGACTGAATTTAAAAAAAATCTTTTTCACAAAACGATGTGCACCTATACCATCATTTTATGGATGTGTTTCAGATTTTATCTCAATCCGTTCTGTAGTAACTGAGAATTCTTGTTAACAAATACAACCTAGTGGTTTCACACATTAAAGTATTAATTTTCATAATATAATTAATATATAATATATCATATTGATAAAATTATAGCTTAAATACACACTTTCTTCTGTATAAAAAGTGAACTTTTACATCTTCTTTTAAGTCCTACTTGTTATATTTGAGATTTGAGAGTGCCAGGTATATTTGAGATTGCAAAGAAGTGAGCAATGTCAGCCAATTGAATATTCATAGTATGGCTGAACAAGCTACTCATGGTGTGTGAGTCTATACTCAACCTCAGCCAATCTTTTAAGGTGTGTATGTCTTGTGTACTGTAGTTAAATTAAATTTATTTAAATTTACTCCTTACCTAAAATATAACTACATTTGGTAACTTGTGTGTAAATATGTTTTTTTGTAATTTAATGTTGCAATTCTGATTACTTAATTAATTTCACTATTGGTATGCATGACTATTACTATTTAACCTTAATGCCATTTTAAAATAACTAGGATACCCCATGAATAATTAATTAATTGTCTGAGTAAACTTTTGTAATGGTATAAAAGTGTGTGTTCATCTCTCTGCCTTTATACAACCTACAAAAGAGTCTTTAAATAACTGTGGATTTACAACTAAATTGTAGGCTATTGTTTTGTTTACAAATAATGGTAGGTATGCAAACACATTTTCTAAGATTAAATAACCCAGATATCTAAACAATCACAGTATCTAATGATTTTCATTCCTGTGTCCTGTCAATTTCAGGGTCGTATTTCCCTAACGGGGGACACGGCGGTTGCCGGGGGCCTCAATTTTTTTCTTGATAAATTTATTTTACTGATAATGTGTTTCTCCGCGATCGCAGGAGACGTTGAAGAAATCTGTGCAACCGCAAAATATCTTCACTATTTTGCCGTTAATGTAGGAACTGTTACTATTCATATCCGTGATCACTTGGAAGATCTTCACAGTTTCGTCATGAACGAAAAAAGACGAAGATGATGTCTCCGCACTAGTGAAAGATATTCACTATTCCTCCACGACCATATGAGACATTCATGATTTTGCCGCGATCGGAGGAGACGAAGATGACGTTTCCGCACTCGCGCAAGATTTAAAACATTTTTCCCCCCTGCCACATTGTTTATGATACCACCCTGATCGGTGGAGATGAAGATGACGTCCCCGCACTCGTGCAAGATGCTAACTTTTTCTCCGTGGCCATAGGAGAATGCGAAGAGACATTCATAATTTTCACCGCCATTGCAGAAGACGAAGATGATGTCTCCGCAATCGCACATAATGTTCACTATTTTGCCGTGAACGTAGAAGATCTTCACGATCCCTCCAGGACTGCGGCAGATTTCTACGATTTTACTGTAACCGCAGAAGACCCTTACAATTTGGCTGTGATTTAACATTTTGTAAAAACCGATTATAGTATATCAATTAATATATCCTAAATTAATTATTTCCAAAACCACCCAATTTTGATCCGATGCCCGAGGATCAACATTTTTTACTCCCCACGAAAGAAATTAAAAATGTGTGGCCCCGACCTAAGACCCTTAGTATTATTATTTGAAAAATAGTCTCTAAATTTCTTTAGAAAATCTGACATGAAACTTTTTCATTATTTTCAGGGGAAATGGAAGAACACAAAGTAGTGCAAACCAAGCAAGGAAGTCTGAGGGGATCAGTCAAATACTCCTCTTTTAGTGACAAGAGATATTACTCTTTTGTTGGCATTCCTTTTGCAAAACCACCCGTTGGCACCCTCAGGTTTAAGGTAATACTACATCTTGGCTACAAATTGAATTGTTAAGAGAAGTGATTAGCAATAGTGTGTAGTTGTGCTTTAATTATTTTTAAACAATAACTAGGTCTGCTTTGTTGTTAAGAATATTAGGTTTGTATTGAGAGTTTTGAGTTTGATCCCAGGCTATCTCTCCAAAATAATTGGATAAAGCTCAAGGGTATTTGTATGTAAGAGACACCCTCATTACAACATGAACTTCAACAGTTATTGTTCAGATTTTTCATTTAAAACTGCGGTTGGATATTGTCGTTTGAATTACTCTTATATATAATATTATGGTTAAAGTAAATGATTTAATGGAAGTTGTTCATTTTTGTATTGTTATTTCAATTAATCCATTTTTAATCTGGTTAAATATTATTGTTTAAATACTTGTAAAAATTAAATTAATTATAATATTAAAGTTTAGAAGTATTTTATGCATGTTATTTATTTTTATATATATTTAATTATTCAAAATAATTAATTGTTTCAAGTTTTTGCTAAAGCTAGTTCACTTTGGGATTATATAGAAAGTTGTCTTTGAATTGTAGAGTATACTATACAGTAGGTGGAAACAACAGTGAAAGCAGATCTTGACCAGAAACAAGGAAAACCAAAGTGGTGGTAAGGACTATCCAAGGACAAAGTAGATTATTATCAAGAACCAGTTTTCTCTATGAGCTGCAGACAAGCCAAATCTTCCTGGCTTTTGCAGCGAGTTATTTATACAATTTTGTAAGATTCTGTGATTTAAAAAAATTAATAAAGCAACAAAAATCTACTCAGACTAACTACTTGTTTTTCATGAATTACCGGTACTAGCTTCTGTACTATCTGTGTATATAATTTTGGCTGTATCGGTTTAGTATATTAGTCGTGGCAGCACACAAACAGACACCACCTCAATTTTATAATAGTGTTGTATAGATAGATAATATTCAAGGATTTAAAATTTAGAATACTATCAAGAAAAAAAGAAAATACCTTAATTTTTGCAATCTAATGAAGAAAGTATTTGTTATGGACAATAAGCCATTGACAAACGTAAATTTTCAAAGCAGTTATTTTGTTGTTTATATTGGAAGAGAGTTCAATTTGCTATTGAGTTAATAATTTGGAGGTTGTTTTATTGTAAACAAATTATGTGATGTTACTTCTAATGCTTTAGGACCCTGAACCATTTGGTGAATGGACTGGTGTACGGGACGCTCTACAAGATGGGAACAAATGTAAGCAAGGTATCCTAGTTCGCAACCCTGGAGTAGACCCCAACAATATCTCAGAAGTTGGGGATGAAGACTGTCTTTATCTTTGTGTTTTTACCAACAAGGTAAATTAACAATGGATTTATACTTTTATTAGTTTTTATTTCAATAGTTGTAGCATAGATAAAACATACTCCCTTAGTAGATTTCTCATCCTTATGGAACAGCTGAAGACAGTTTTATTGTACGGTTTATGTAGAGGTTGTGTTTTGTTTACAATTTGTTTCCCGTTATTACAGCCATTTAAAACCTCGTTTAACCAAATAATACAATCTAATCATAAACAATAACTTGTCCTCTAGTTATATAACCAAACAGTAAAGCACAAATCAAGAAATTAACCCTAAAATAATAGGAACAAAGTTTCGTCGACACTAGCGCCTTTGTGTCACGTACATGAACTAGACACGAAAAACGTGCTTCAAAATTTACAATGGGATGAGAAGTCTACTTGTGTTGGTTAGTCTATGGTTGTAGGAAAGAGTGAAAAGACAAGAGCTCACCCCGAATCGAAAACTAGACCAAAAGTATGTATTATGCAAACTTCTCTATTTTAAACCCACGCTGTAAATAAAACATATGATTGGAATTTCTTTAATCTGTTTTGATTTTCTGTTTATATTTTGTTGTTATTTCCTCACCAACATAGCAACCCATAATAAGGCCCATGTAAATTTTTTAAAATTTAAAATTCATTTTTTGCCTATTTAAATGTTATAAAGGGATTCTGCACATCTAAAGGAAAATATCTTTCATTAGGGAACCAACCGCGTGTAATTCGGTCCACTAGTATGGTCAGGCTAGCTAGTTTTGCAAAAGTTTTTTAGTACATAAGATGGACCATTAGAACATTATTACAAAATTAGTTGTCTCTTGACACTCCTTTCAATGTCATGCATTTCATTAACCTATGAGGTGAAGTTTATTATTTTTCAGGGATTAGGTGGCAAAGAAGCCTAAAAACTAGTCCTAACTTAAACTTCTTAATGAAGACATATTTTTCATTCAATTTCAAATATTTCAATGACAATACTGAAACTAAAAGGTACAAGAAGAACACAGTAAAAATATAATACAAAACAGAAACTGGCGTATTGCTTGCCTAGTGGTTATCATCTTAGTCATTGTTGCAAGAGGGTAGGGTTTGAGTACTTAGTATATTCAAGACAATTTAAAGGGGGTTTTCACTTTTCCCTGAAAGAATTTGTGATTTTTTCATCCAACATGCCACCCTAGACACTAAGAATAAAAACCTATAGAAATCTAAAACTGATTTAGTTTTAGTAACTTTATAGTGTCTCATAGCTTTAAATGAGTTTGCAATATTTAATTTAATGAAACGGTTTCTTTAAGTGTTTTATTTTTTCAATTTGCTCACAGCTCCCAGAGGAAAGCCCAACTAGAAGTCCTGTGATGGTTTACATTCATGGGGGAGCGTTTGCTGGGGGCTCCGGGATTTCCAAGAGCATAAACCCTGAATTTTTGTTGGAGGGGGACACTGTACTTGTAACAATCAACTATCGCTGTGGTGCCTTTGGTAATATAAAATGTTATTCTGTTTTTAAACAATTCTGTTGTTATTCTGAGTTTTAGAATCTGATAAGTTTTGGGGGTTTGGGAACTTGTATATTAATATATATATAAAAAAAAAAAATTGGGGTACCTATATTAAATTAAGTTTTACTGGTCAGCAAAATAAGGAAAAAAATATATGATGAGTTAATTGCTCAGTGGGGGCAATACAGACTACAAACCAATTATGTTGTGGGTCTGCGTCCTTTTGGTGCAACCAATATCCATATTGTTCTTCTCCCCTTGCTTTACTTTAATATGTTCCTTACACAGGACAGAGACCTATGTGAATGGGCAAATTCAAATTTAAAAGAAACAACGAATTTCATACAAAAATGTATCAGATATCTTTAGTTTGCAAATATTCTTTTAATATATCTCAAGTCACACAGAGATATATCTATAATATTATCTTTTCAGGATTCCTCTCTCTTGAAAATGAAGAGGTTCCAGGCAACGCAGGACTCAAGGACCAAACATTGGCTCTCAGATGGGTCCAAGACAACATTGATATTTTCGGAGGAGACTCAAACAATGTCACCATCTTTGGTATCAGTGCAGGAGGTGCTTCAGTGCATTACCATCTGCTGTCTCCTATGTCTAAAGGTAGTAAGTTTGCTATGACCTTACAGTTGAGCTACCTATACTACTTTATTGTAGATGAGGCAAGCACTGTCAACACTAACTTTTCTGCAAATTGTAGGTAATTCCATGTAAAGTAAACAAGGATAATAGACTGAATATTTTGGCTCTATACTCCGTTGACAGAATTTAGGTTGTTTGAGGGGAAGCGATACCATCCTCTGCACCTCACCCTAACTATGAAACAGAAGCCAACAGCTAAACAACCAGGACATGATTGAGCCATGCAAAAAAGTTCATCTCAAGACTGCAGTGAGACAAAAGTGGCAACACTGATCTCCCGGCCAGTGCGACGTTGCCACACACACCAACAATACAAAACTGCAGTGAGACAAAAAAGGCAACAATGATCTCCCGGCCAGTGCGAAGTTGCCACACACACCAACGATACAAGGCTGCAGTGAGACAAAAGTGGCAACACTGATCTCCTGGCCAGTGCGACAGTGCCACACACACCAACGATACAAGACTGCAGTGAGAGACAAAAGTGGCAACACTGATCTCCTGGCCGGTGCGACGTTGCCACACACACCCACGATACAAGACTGCAGTGAGACAAAAGTGGCAACACTGATCTCCCGGCCGGTGCGACGTTGCCACACACACCAACGATACAAGACTGCAGTGAGACAAAAGTGGCAACACTGATCTCCCGGCTGGTGGGACGTTGCCACACACACCCACGAACCATACAAGACTGCAGTGAGACAAAAGTGGTAACACTGATCTCCCGGCCGGTGCGACGTTGCCACACACACCAACGATACAAGGCTGCAGTGAGACAAAAGTGGTAACACTGATCTCCCGGCCGGTGCGACGTTGCCACACACACCAACGATACAAGACTGCAGTGAGACAAAAGTGGCAACACTGATCTCCCAGCTGGTGCGACGTTGCCACACACACCAACCATACAAGACTGCAGTGAGACAAAAGTGGCAACACTGATCTCCCGGCCGGTGCGACGTTGCCACACACACCAACGATACAAGACTGCAGTGAGACAAAAGTGGCAACACTGATCTCCCGGCTGGTGGGACGTTGCCACACACACCAACGAACCATACAAGACTGCAGTGAGACAAAAGTGGTAACACTGATCTCCCGGCCAGTGCAACTTTTTTTTTTTTTTTTTTTTTAAGGGAGAGGAGGGAAAATGCTTTTACGCACACAGGTAGCCAGCCTGTAGTGTGAGACTCCTGAATCTATCACAGACTACTCACTAAAAAACCCCCTCTACTCTGTTGGACACAGACCTGGAATTGTTTGTCACATTACTTCAAGTCAGGCCAACATGGGACCTAAGCCCTCAGGGCTCTCACAGTTTTTGGCATTTAGATACTTCATGACCTACACCGCATCCCGGTCAAGGTCGAGCTTCTTGGTGCGGGGAATACCCTGGATGTAATGTGACACACAGGTCCAATTGTCCTCACCCTCCGTCATCATCGGTATGACCGTGTCCACTGACAGCAGTCCTACTAACTGTTGAGCCTCCAGGCGGGGCCTTTCCCAACGCTGGCAGTGGAAAAAGGTATGTTCCACGTCATCGGGAATGCCTGGGCAGTATAGTCATTGAATAGTCATTTATTCAGTCTTTAAACAATACATTATTGTAATTGACATCGTCATTATTATTGTAAAAAGATATAAGATGCAATACTTATATAATTAATAAAATTTGACATGAAAATTCCAAAATATAGGCTGCCCTTAGCTTAACATTTAACAGGTTTAAAATATGCAATCGGGTGACACGGCTTTGCCCATCCTGAACAGGTACGACCGGAAAAAGCCGTGACCCATCAGAAATTGGGTGAGGTAGAAGTCCACCTCTACGCACCACCGATTAACCCAAGGTTGGACTTGCTTTATCAGTCGCCTGGTCCAGCGTCCCCGAGTCTCCTGTTCCTAGCTCTCCTGTCACAGCTGGTAGGTGCGGGTGCGTTCCTCTGTTCGTGCCTGGTCCTCTCCACGGCGCTGATAAATTGCTTTTCTCTCCGCCGCCAAAAGTTTGACGGGGATGACTCCAGCAACCACCAGGACGGTGGGTTCGGACACTGTTCGGTAGGCGGATGCAACTCTTAGTGCTGCCTGACGCTGCACTCGGGCGAGCCGCATCCTATATACCTCCTTATTTAGAGCGTTTGCCCACACCTCAGCACCGTACAAGAGTACGGACTGAACAGAAGACATTAACAACCTTCTTCTACCTAGGCCCTCTGACATTGGCTATCAACCGGCTAAGAGAGGAGACCACCCTAGTGGCCTTGTCCGCCGTACGGAAAATCTGATCTCGCCAGCTAAGCTTGCTGTCCACCATAATACCAAGGTACTTGGCAGAACGAACGGTCTGGACTTCGACGGCCCCTACCCTCAACGGCACGATGGTGTCAATCCGTTTTTTTGTTAACATCACGATCTCAGTTTTGCTCAAAGCAAGCGAGTGACCGTGGTCTGTCATCCATGCGTTTATAGTACGCACTAGTGGCTTGTAGGGACATAAGTCCCTAAAAAGCTCAAATGTTAAACAACTTTTTGCAATACCGGTATTTAAACAAACTCAGAATAACATTATCTATGTGTCAGAATAGGCATCCCTACACCATATCTTTTGTGTAAAAACCAGTTTGTTGTTCTTCTTTGTTTGCTTTTGTTGATGTCATTTTCAATAAATAATTTGAATCACTCCAGTGGTTTAACATGAAAAGGCAGCAAACATATCATTGTTTGTGAATAAATACTGATTTACTAAGGTAGCTTTGGTCTTGTGGTTAATGAGGATAAATAAAAGCTTCCCTGTTTGAAATTTTAAAAATTCATTGGAGGTTCGCCTTCAGATGAATTGAAGACGCCTGCAATTTCATCTGCAGTAGGCTTATTATACCTACGACGATCCATATTTATCCTGTCATCCGCGTACCCAACCAAAACAGTTTCCTCAGGCATTTCAGACCTCAGGAGGCTGTCATACGCGACATTCCAGAGGTCTGGGCCGAGTATGGAACCTTGGGCAGCACCGGAAGTAACACTTATCGTCCTTGGGCCCTCTGTAGTGTCATACATGAGGAGGCGGAACCGGAGATAATCCTCTATGATACGCATGAGGTATGCCGGGACGTGGAAGGTGTTCTTCAGAGCATCCAGCATATCGCACCACCTCGCCGAATTAAACGCGTTTCGCACATCAAGAGTTACGAGCAGCACAACCCTTCGAGAGTAGTGGTTAAAATCCTCAGCTCTCATCACGGCTTGCTTCACCTCTTCAACAGCGTCAACCGTAGATCGCCCCATCCTGAATCCATACTGGCGAGGGGACAGGTCCCCCGCAGCAACCACGGCTGAATTCAGTAGGGAACCGATCAACTTCTCGAGGACTTTGCCAGCCGTATCCAACATACACAGAGGTCTGTAAGACAATGGCAGGTCTGAGCCTCCCTTCCCCTTCCCAACAAGCACAAGCCTAGCTGTTTTCCAGCACGAGGGGAAAACTCCTTCGACTAGGCAGGCGTTGTACATGCGCAAAAGGATCAAGGGGTTACTAGTCAAAACCTTTTTGAGGACTTCGCCGGGTACCCCATCGGGTCCAGGAGCCTTATTGTTCTTCAGGGATAGGACGGCAGCCTCCACCTCTCCAAGACTGAAAAGTGGTACGTCATCCACCCTTCCGAAATCCCGCAGTGGGCATAACGTATGAGCCTGGAAAAGGGACTCGACTATCCTCTCCATAGTGGCCCCATCCATGACGGAAGGTGGAGAGCGGGTGCCAAGTTTCTTGGTTACAAGTTTGTAACCCAAGCCCCACGGATTGGAATCGATATCGTCCCTTAATGTCTCCCAGCAACTGCGTTTACTCCAGTTGATCGCTCGATGAAGAGACCTCCTAGCCACTCTGTAAGCATCCGACTTACGACGTCTGTCTACAGGTTCTCTGGCCCTGGTAGCAAGTCTTCTGGCTCTCAATGCTGACCGACGCAATTCCGCAATCTCGGCAGTACACCAGTACACAGGTCGCTTATTGCACCGGGATCTCCTGCGAGGCATAGACTCATCGCAAGCCGAGATGATTAGTCCCATCATGGATGTAACTAACACCTCTTCGTGAGCCACGCTAGTTGCAGGGGGGAACCACCGGTGTTCCTCGTAAGATGGCTTGAATTTTGCCACGTCCAATTTTTTAATATTCCATCGAACGGGGCCAGTGCAACGTTGCCACACACACCAACGATACAAGACTGCAGTGAGACAAAAAAGGCAACAATGATCTCCCGGCCAGTGCGAAGTTGCCACACGCACTAACGCCAACAGTTTATTGGAACACTTGTATAGTAATAGGTCATGTTTATAGATGTATGAAGACATTGTGTTTTTACTTTTTGTAATCATGATTTTGATTGCAGGTCTTTTCCACAAGGCAATTATTCAAAGTGGGTTCTGTCTGATGAACGAATGGTCCCTGCAAAGGTCCCCAAATCAATTGGCTTTCACATTGGCAAAGAAATTAGGATTTGAATCAGAAGATGATGCTGAAGTATTCAGATATTTACAAACTGTGCCAAGTGAAGACATTCTCAGTGCAACTCATGAATTCTGCAAAGACCAGGTTGTAATAGAATTCTTTGTAGTTGAATAATTAAAAAAATGAATCCTAGTTTGTAAATGCCAATGGCAGATTTTAAGAAATTAAGATTTTTTATTTTTTAGAGCTTTATCTGACAAAGAAAAGTCAATGTTACTTTTTTTGCTCAAAAGAATTTGCAATGGTAAAGTCTATCTATCCTTTATATTGTTTAGTGTTGTTCTATTGAGTTTCTAACTAAACTAAGATCTTGCTCCTGAACAGGAATACATCACCTGGATTGGCCTTCTGTTCACTGCCTGTGTAGAAACAGCAGGCTCCAACAAGTTTCTTCATGACACTCCGACAAACCTGATGAAGAGAGGAGAGTTCAGTAAAGTGCCTGTGATTCTGGGAGCTGTGGAAAATGAAGGAAACGTGCACACGTTTTTGTGTAAGTCATACTATACATCATCAGTAATTAATTCCTGTTCAATTATCACCAAATCTGCTAAATTTAAAACAAAAATATCATAAGAAATTTAATTCAATCATACTTTGATAGATTAGGGGTTTTATATGTTTTTTAGCGAATTTTCCTATAGGGAAGTAGCTATTACCGTAGGTGGCACGGTAAGACCTAGACCCGGGACCGATTTACTTTTTCATTTTGATGTCCCCAGAGGCCAAAAACACCATTCGCTCAAATTTTTATATATGTATATATATATATATATATATATAGACTTATATATATATATATATATATACGTCCGTGAACGCGATAACTTGAGTAATTTTTGTCCGATTTTGATGAAATTTGGTTTAAAGGTGTAAAGCGGGATAAACTTGAGTGAGTTCGCGAACCAGCACGATCGGAGCATGGGAACGGGCCTTTACGGGGGGTTTTATGGGGTAAAAATTGGTTTTTCTCACTTTTGACCCTCAAAACACAAAATTTCCCGATTTCTCTGTAGACCTTTTTAAAGAGCTTAAAAAAACAAATAATTTAGTATATAAAAGTATTTTTGTTCGATTATTAGTAACGGAGAAAATTAAAAAAATTTTAAATTTAAAATTCCCATGTTATTTTTATGGAGAATATTGTCAAATGTTGTAGTTTGTTTGTTTATGGATATATTTTGATCAAACTTAGAAAATTTATTTATTTTGTACTAAGCTATCAATATTTTACTCAAAAACACACTTTATTAGTTTCCTTGTAGCAGCAAACCTAGGTGCTCGTTAAACCTAATGTTATTAAAATATATTTAACTGAAAATCAATTCAGACAAATGGAAATTTGCTTAGTCAGCAGGGCGGGTATTTTATTATTGAAAACACAAAGGCTAAGGTGGTGGGAAATATCAAACTATAATATAGCTTAAGCCTTTGTCATAGTTAATCTATCTTCAGTTCAAAAGTGCTTTGTTTATTTCATGGGCATTCATAAATAGTTCATATAAATAGTACATATAAATCGAAAAATGAGAAAGGGTTGAAAAAACACTTTTTGCCCGTGTGATGAGCTAATTTTTGTCATATTGCGCCATTATTTAAACTAAGTTACAAAACAGAAATACCTTTCTTGTAAAAATAAACTCCCAAAATAACTTCCATCTTGATTTCCATTTTGCTATTGTGAACAAGCAGCTGTTTAGTGAGGTACCAGTATTGAATAATTTTGTATTACGACTGTATTTTTGTCCATTATACTATTGATAGATGTTGATATGTTGGACTACTGATTCAATGGATTTCTTGAATTTCTTAGGCATTCAGAGCAAACTGTTTTCTTGTGTCATCCATCTTCTTAGATTCAACCTAAACAAATGTGAATCCAGTTTTGAAAAGAATTCATTAACAAACTAAAATCAATTGAACACAATCAATACAACCATTACTTTACAAATCGATTGCTTACAATCGAAGTTAGCAAGTGAGCATAATGTACTGCTGACATCATCAACTCCAGCTGATTTTTACTCTCTGGCAGTAAGTTGTACTCCCTAGGGAGATAAAGAGCTATAATCCTGCAATGCTTGAATTGAACATAACTGTTTTTGTTGCAGTATAACAAAAAAAAGTTACATAGCTAAGGCCTCTTTTATGTAATTGCAGTCGCCGCACTGGGGCAGCTGCTGCGATTCTATAAGTATACATTGACTCAAATGGGTGCTTGTATGCACCGCAGTGCGGCCCGCTCTATAGTTGCGGCCCGCTAGGTACATTTGGGACTTATGGGAGCCATTATGCAATGCGACGCAGGCCGCAACCTCTGCCAGTGCTACCAGTGATATAAAACCTGCGGTGCTGCAAGTTCCAAACCAAATACAAATTTTGCAGCCACATGTTTTTTGCGGTGCGATAAAAACCGCAAATGCTGTGCATAAAAGGGCCCTAATGGTTCATTATATCATCATTGAGTATTCTTTAAAACAACTGATATTAATGAACTTTTCAGCTCAAACATGTTTCAGTTTTGATTCGATACCTGAAATCATCAACAATAGACCTGAACTGCTTGTTCCACCATTCTTCAAACTAAATCCTGGGAGTAAAGAAGAAAAAGATGTCCAAAAAGCCATTTGGGAGTTTTATCTTAAAGGGGAACAACTGTCCTTAAAGAATTTCCAGGAATTTACTAAGGTAAGTTTTTAAAAATTTGTATTTGTGACTTACTAATATGTTTGGTACTTTAAGTTGTTAATTTACAGAATGTCGCTCTTGATGTCCATTTAAATCTCTTTTTTCTAAGAAAAAACATTATGTTTCTAGATGTAAATGAGGATAGTTTTTTTTTTTTTTTATACCAATTGTGTCTGGTACAGTTGAACCTCGTTTGTACGAACCTCGATAAAACGAATTCCTCGATAAGACGAATTTTTTTTTAATCCCTTGACACTTTCATATAGGTCAATGCTAAAAACACCTCTATACAACGTAGTAATTAAGTTAAAAACCTCCATAAGACGAATTTGTTTGTGACATGGGCTAGGACTGATTAACCTCTATACAACGAATATTCTAAGCACAAAACCTCTACAAGACGAACGTGACCTCTATAAGACGAATTTATCATAATCTTAACCTCCATAGTACGTAGTTTTCAAAACAAACAGAAGCTTGTCTCAACATGAAGCCCCCACCCATCCCTCCTCCTTCCTCAGTCATTGTTTGGAAAAACCTTGGAGCGAGGAGAAACCTCTATAAGAAGAATAACAGCAGCATTAAACCTCGATAAAACGACCCTCTTTATTAAGAATACCTCTATAGTACGACTTTTTCCCGTACCCCTTGAAATTCGTCTTATAGAGGTTCAACTGTACCTATATTCACTGAAACAAAATAGATTTCACGCCACACTACAACATTTGGACCAGCTTACTACGCAAGTATTTAGTCCATAAAACAGCTGTTTGCCGCCAGCTTAATCAAATGGGGTATCATTACGTATTTAGTAGTATAGCGTGAACTATCGTATGTAACTCGTCCAAAATGTGTGTACCGGACTCGTATGGTAATCCTGTACTCGACTTCGTCTCGCACGGGAACGAACACACTCGTCCGGTAAACACAAATTTTCAGGACTAGTAACGTAATATACTATTTTATCACTCTGTATTCGAAAATAGCCCATTTTCATACAGCTGAGATCTTCGAACATCTTCAATTTCCGTACATCAAAAACAAATAGTGATCAGCTGACTTTTCCTGACATAATCATTACTTTTCGCTACATTAACATTACTTCCGCTAAACAAACAATACTTTGCCTGTCATCAACAAAGTTACAATCAGCTGAATTTTACACTAAAATTAATTGTACAGCCTCATTGTGTTTAGAACAGAAAAATGAATGGATTACGAAATATATTAGATCATTTTTGATGAAGTAGTTTTTTTCATCGTGATAAGAAGTATCGTTCAATACTCGTCACGAAAGTACCATTTCGGGGTGAGATGGTGTTTTACATGCAAGTCCCTATTGTAGTGAAATATAAATAAAATCCAGGACTGTCAAAAGACATTTAAAGTACTCGGATGTAAGCTATCCCTGCCGCACAATCTCTTCCCTTTAGTTATTAGGGGTTTTATAAGTAGATTAGAGTGAAAATACATACAAACTTTTTTTTTTTAGTAAAGGTAATAAAGTCAAGTAGACTAGACTTTGCAAAAATGTTTATGGTTGCACTAAGACATAAACTTTGCATGACTTGTCTTGCTAGCTGGAATTCTGTTCTGCATGCTCACATTTCAAATCCTGTAATTTATCAATGGTTTATGCCATGCTATTATTACAAACTATGTACCTACTCAGGGTTTTTCATTTAAATTTCATATACTTTTTGCCTTTTAACATATTTTATTCATATTTTTTCCAGTATGAAAGTGATTTTCTGATAATCGCAGGACTTGGTGAAACTAGAAGGTTGATGCTGGAAAAATCTAAATGTCCAGTATACACATATTTGTTCACCAACCACACAAAGTGCTTCTGTTCAGGTCTGTCAGGAATGTTGGGTGCAGACAACCCTGTGCTTCCATATCTCTCGGGCCCAGGTCAGTTTAATCGTGAAATTGAATGACCAACTTTAAATTTAATTTGACAAGATCGATACTTGTGAACCAAAATAAAAACTTCTGATAACAATGTATAGTAGCTGATTGAGTAATATTAATACAGTATGTGTGAAGAGTGAGCTGGTTTGATTATAAGAGCACTGGGCATCAGTCCCCAAGGAATCATAGGCTCAAACCCTGCCTCTCATCAATGGCTTTGTTTGGCTTTGTGATAATGCTGTGACTCTATAGGCCTTGAAGTACTGTGTAAAACGGTTCTGGGCTAGATCCTAGGGTCTGATGTGAAGATAGAATAAAAAATGATAATTTTGTAGTAGGAAATTCGCTAACTCTGCACGTTTGCGGTGGCGGGAGTTTATCAATCATATATGATTTTTACATTATTATAAGGAAACAATAATAATAGGCTAGGCAGCACATATTAATATATTTTACTTTATTAAATACCCAAGTTCAAGGATATCTTTGTCGTTTACTGATTTCTCATCTTTTTTACATTTAAACAATATTCTGCTGTAATATTATTTTTGTATACCTAGGTACATGCCATGCAGCTGACAGTGTATACTTAACCAAACATGTCACTGATAAACTGGATTTGACACCAGAATTCAAACAAGCTGTCAACAAACATGTACAAGCTTGGACTAACTTTGCTAAAAGCGGGTAAGTAATTAAAAGTCATGCATATAACCCTGGACGTACTTGGCTGCTTCCGAGTAAGTCAATATTTGTACAATTATTCCGTAGTGTAAAAGCAGAAAAGAATTTCTATTCTTCATTTCTAAGGACATACAAAAGTCTAGGCTACTTTCAGTGATTGTAACCTGATTGAGATAGGTAAACAAATCTAAATCTTTATGTTATAACAAAACATTTAATTTATTGTAAATTAGTATTGTTTTAATAACCTAATACTCTGTAACCGTCTTAAACAAACATCATTTCACAAGGTATAAGAGTATTGCCTTATTTTGTTTTGCCTCAAAAAGAAGCTTTGAAATGTATTAAAATACACAATTTGCGCACCAGTCACATCATGTCATTTTAAAATGGGTAACCATATACCTTATCTTAACAAGGAAAAACATATTACATTATTAGGTTCCAATTAGACAAAAATATTATTTGGCTAGAGTGAAGTGGAAGTAGTGTGTATTAGTATATTTCATTACTAGGACCGAAAGTGGCATTTTCCGGAGCGCGCTCAAGTTTTTGTGTGAGGCGAAGCCGAACACAGGAAAATCCAATTTCACATGCGAGGCGAAGCCGAGTATGTGAGAGCTATTTTCACGTACGAGGCGAAGCCGAGGACGGGAATAATGGAGCAAGAGCCGGAAAATAACTTTCGGTACGAGTTATGAACGATACTTTTCATCACGACGCAAAAATACACAAACACAGAATAACAGACCTCAGTAATATTACAACTAGTTTATTTCTAAATTATTTATTTTAAACATCAAAATAAAATCTTCTGAAAGGAAACCTTTGTATATTTCTAACACTAGCGCGCGTAGTGAATAAATGGAGAACTAATTGAGAGCGACGAAAGTAAATTTAGAGCGAGGGAAAATCAGCTGATCGATTTTTCCTCGCCCTAAATTAGAGCTTGGGAAACGGCTACTTTCATTGATGTTAGCTGTTATCGAAAATAGTTACTTTCGTTACGGAGTGATGAAAATATATTTTTTGTGTTTATGACTCTTATGTGATTTGCATTTCAGAGATCCGAATGTGGCTGAGACAGGAGTGAGGTGGACCCCAGACTCTCAGTCCAGTCCCTGCTACATGGACATCGGGACTGACTGGACTGTCAAAGAAGGAGTGCCTTTTGCTGACAGAATCAACTTTTGGCTGCAGCTTTCAGACAGATATTTGACTTATTTGTAGATGAATTTTGTTATAATGTCATTGATGTATAAACTTCAAATAATAAAGAAAACCGTCAAACTTATTTTTTTTTATTCTGATAATTTTTGCCCTCCTGAAAAAAGGTGGTTTTTGAGGATGTCTGTGTGTGTGGATGTATACAGAGCTACAGACTACACCTGTGGTCCGATTTTTATGACATTTTGCATTTGGGTACGGCACTCAGTGCTCGATTAGTAAAAAACGAGGTACTGGAACTGTAACTTTTTAAAAGTGATTAGTAGCCTACTTATTTATGCACATATTAAAGCAAATATTTTTATTTTTCCAAAAGATTGATACTGGAACACCGTAAATCAAGCCCTGTTACTAATCATAATAAGTGCTGGCCTAACAATGAAAAGGTCACTGGTTCGATCCTGAGAAAAGTCAGCTTTTTGATGGTTCGAAACTGGACCCAGCTGTTCCTGATCCTTATGGGCTTTAAATAAATAACCCTGACTGATGAAACAGCTGCTCTTAGTCAGAAACAAAGCTACACAGATCATCTGAAACCATCTACACTCATCCTTCCCTCTTATTTTGGTTCAAATACACAGGTGACGTCACCATCTCAATTGGTAATGATAATAAGGATCTACAGGCTTTTTCAATTTATTTGAATTTTCTCTTTTTATAGGTTTTTTTTAATCCCATAAAAACGGGAAATCTTCACAAAAAACAGCTCAAGTGATTTTGGTTTAAGTTTATAGTCCTTTTAAGTTAACACTAAACAAAATAGTACTACCACCATTTGTGTTTACACATTTTTGTTTAAAAGTTATTGCAACTTGTGTGATTTTCCCCATAAAATATCATAGTTTCTCTCAAAGTTTACCCATGATAAGGGTTGTTGACGAGCTAATAGGAGAAAGTATGTGTCAGATTGCCGATACTGTTTATTCATGCTAATACTATTTCTTAGTGGATGTAAAAGCAAACTATTCTGCAATGCAAAACAGTGGAACTATGAAACACTCAATTGATAGGTAGAACCCAATAAAACAGATTTTTAAACTGAAATACATCATTTGAAAAAATAATTTACTAACACATTACCTTTATTTATCCTAGTTTTATTCAATTACCTCTATCGATCTGCAACTGCCAAACCACATTATTGCAAACACATATTAGACGCTTCGCTACTTCCTTATCATGCTATACCTTTTTCTCATTGTTTGCATTTGTAAGTTATGATGACAGTTTCCTTAGAAAGATAAGTTAAAGTTTTACAATGTTTTAGTTTTAAACATAAAATTTTATCACAGTTCAATTAACACTCAATTTTGAAATCAGTATTTAGTTACTACTAACATGTACACATGTAGTCAGTTGAGATGGAAGACTTTGTAGTGATAGAAACTAAGCTAGGTAGTCTTAGAGGTAAGGTGTGCAAGACTGGTTTATCCAACAAGAAATACTACTCATTCTTGGGCATTCCTTATGGACAACCACCCGTTGGTGCACTCAGATTCAAGGTAAGCTAGCAGCACCTATTAATCTTTTACTTACTTAAAAAAATAGTAACAGGTAAAATCAGCCTACCCAATCTTCCCTGTTAAATTAAACATTTAGTTTATTTAACTAATACCAACAAACATGGTTCAAGATTTGTGTTTTGATTTAGCTGCTTTTCAAATTGGTACCGGTAACCAATTTCACCAGCTATGGTTATTCAATTTGTTTCAATTATCTTGAGTTAGTCTAATTTTTAATCAGAATCAGTTGTCTGACTTTCAAAATTCTATCACAAAATGGGCTCTATTGCATTAAGATAAGAGATAACAAGGTGAAACCTGTTGAAATTGACAGTTACTTTTAAGTTTTCACGTTAATTCTACTAACTATAGTTATTTGTGCAACTAGTGAGCAAAGTGAGCAATTGACTCACTCGAGAAATACTTACTCGGAATGGTTTCTCGAGTGAGGCAATTGCACTTTGCACTCGAGTTGCACATTATATTTTTCCTACAGTTACCATAAAACAAATAAATTGGTAAAGAAACGTAACATATTTTTACACAGAAGTGAACTTTTAATATGACATGTTACAACAGTTCAACAGCTGACCAGCTGATTTACAGCCAGTGCTGCCAACGTATTTCGCTCGCATACGACCTTGTCTGCATTTTACGCGCTCACTATTTCGTGCCTTCACGTTGCAAATCTGGAGTGAGTGAAACAAAGTAATTAGAGTGAGACAATGTTAACATTGTCTCACTAATGAGGGAATTGGCCACTTTGCTTTCTCAAATCAGTGAGAGAACATGTACATTGTTAGGTAACTGTAGGAAAAAATAATAGATTCACATTGTAAAAACAGCTTCTCCTTGTACTTGTACAAACTTCTCCATCAAAATAAACTTAAAAAAAAGGTAAAATCAATCTAGAGTGGCTTTATTGACTCACTTAATGTGCCAAAACTGTGAACGAACACTATTCATTTCGGCAACACATGATCGCTTCTGCACTCGTATGATTTGTTTACTGTATTACACAATCAAATACTCTTTGAAATATGTTTCACTATAAATATAAGTTAACCTGACAAGGTATAGGTTTGATATTGACATTTTCCACTAATACAAACTTTTATATCATATAAAATTAATATAATTATAATAAATATAATTTTATTTAGTTGCTTCAACTAATCTGTTGTGTGAAACTAACATTTGACACCGTTCAGGCTCCCAGGCCATTTGGAGGCTGGGAAGGCGTGAGGAACGCATTGCAAGATGGAGACTATTCCAAACAAAGCACTCTTTTTACTATAGTGTTTGAGGGCAAATCCCCTGAAAAAGCTGCAGCAGGCGATGAGGATTGTCTTAACTTAGGAGTTTTCATTAATGAGGTATGTTTTAGTCATTAATAGAAATTAATACTATAGATTTTTTCTGCTGGTCTAACTTAATTTATAAGTTTGCTTCAGAAATTTACCATATATCCAATTTGAAAGGTTGTTCGGATGTATTATAGTATAGACTTATCAATCAACTATTCAATGTAAATACTGTAACCTATATTATCTCTGTAAAGGACTGATAGCCTACCTATGTTTGTAAATAAAAAATGTCAAGAATTATTGTTTAAAATAACTTTTTTAAATTATATAAGTTTTATTAATATTTCAACATATTTTTAGCTCATGTTATGACAGTATAATTTTGTTCATATGGGATCTTGTTTTCAAGTTAGACAATTAAGTAGATTTGCCGCCATATTCCACAGTAAGCAGCTGATTTTTTTCTCTTTGTAGAAAGGGATCAATCAGCTGGGGTTTGGTCAGTTTACCAAGGACTTTAAAAGTGTACTTTTCAAAGAGGTAGAATATGAGTGTCTTAAGTAGATTCTCAACAAAGCTACTGCTACACAGTACGAATTGTGTAAAATATTAAGCAGTATATTATGACTGTATATGTATGGGTTGTGTTTTACACCGTTTGTATATTTATTATTTGTGGTAATGAGGCAAATACTATTGTACTCAATTCACCCGATAAAGTGTTAAAAATACTTTGAAATCCTGCACAAGGCCGTAAACCGCTTGAACGGCATGCTTGAACCGGAAAAACCTACTTGGTATCATAGCATAATGCACTATAACCCCTTTTAGGAAACAACATTTTTCTTTTAGCTTCCAGGAAACATGAAGTCAAAGAGACCAGTGATGGTCAGTATTCATGGAGGAGGTTTTGCACTTGGTTCTGGAAACTCAAACATTTTGGGCATGGATTTCCTTATGGAGGAGGACGTTGTAGTGGTGTCATTCAACTACCGCTGTGGCGCTTTGGGTAAATTGAATACAATTCCATCCTGCCATTGCAATATATACTTAAAAACATTTATTTGAATTTAATAATGTTTCCTCTCATATAAAATCAGTTAAGTTCGCAATAAGAACTTATATAATAGTGATGGACTATGAGGAATTTGAAATAATAAATAATAAATTCTCTTTTCTATCAGGATTTCTTTCCCTGGGAACCGAAGAGGTTCCAGGCAACGCAGGACTCAAGGACCAAACATTGGCTCTCAGATGGGTCCAAGACAACATTGATAGTTTCGGAGGAGACCCAAACAATGTCACCATCTTTGGTATCAGTGCAGGAGGTGCTTCAGTGCATTACCATCTGCTGTCTCCTCTGTCTAAAGGTAACTGACTGCTCTTGGTATTATTTTGTTTGATTCTTAAATTTTCCCAAAACTGTTTTTCTTTAAACTAGACCCAGCTGTTCTTGATTACTGCGCTTTTAACAGGTTCAGTACCGGTCATCACACTCCTCTGTAAGTAGAATCTCCAGAAACATGGGAGTGAGTGTGTTAACAGGTTCAGTACCGGACATCACACTCCTCTGTAAGTAGAGTCTCCAGAAACACGGTGGTGATTGTGTTAACAGGTTCAGTACCAGCCATCACACTCCTCTGTATGTAGAGTCTCTAGACACACGGGAGTGAGTGTGTTAACAGGTTCAGTACCAGCCATCACACTCCTCTGGATGTAGAGTCTCTAAACACACGAGAGTGAGTGTGTTAACAGGTTCAGCACCAGCCATCAGACTCCTCTGTATGTAGAGTCTCTAGACACACGGGAGTGAGTGTGTTACAGGTTCAGTACCGGCCATCACACTCCTCTGTATGTAGAGTCTCTAGACACACGGGAGTGAGTGTGTTAACAGGTTCAGTACCAGCCATCAGACTCCTCTGGATGTAGAGTCTCTAGACACACGGGAGTGAGTGTGTTAACAGGTTCAGTACCAGCCATCAGACTCCTCTGTATGTAGAGTCTCTAGACACACGGGAGTGAGTGTGTTAACAGGTTCAGTACCAGCCATCAGACTCCTCTGTATGTAGAGTCTCCAGACACGCATACAGAGTGAGTGTGTTAATACATTGTCTTATGTAACCAGCAGATCTTTGACTTCATCTAAAATTTAGCACCCTATTCTGGTGTATGGGCTATAAGCTGATTGAAACTAATGCTGACACACATTTCCACACTTGGTCTCCATGATATCGCTTATCAAAACAAAATTCTGCCTTTTCACTATAATTGTGTAAAACTGATTCATTTTTCAGGCCTCTTTCATAAGGCGATCATGCAAAGTGGTTTTGCTCAGAACCTATGGGCTTTCCAACCATCACCAAAAACAGTAGCTCTGAAGTTAGCAAAGATGTTAGGATGCACGTCAGAAGATCCGCAAGAAGTTTTAAGATTCCTCCAGTCAGTTCCTTCTGATGACATAATCATTGCTCAGAGCACAATTTGTGCTGAAAAGGTATGTTCCTCCTGTGCTTTGTATATGGTAATTGACACTTAAAAACAACGTTTACAGTTTGAAAAGTAAGGAGATTTAACATAGCCACCTCTAATACAAGGCTGCGGCGAGACAAGGGTGTCAATTGTCCACTTCAGGGGGCAAATAGGAGAGGACTGGAAGAAGTTTTAGATAGGAATGGTCTGGAAGGAAGGTCAAAGGAAGGTTTAGATAGGATAGTAGATGAGAAAATAAAACTTGATATGGGACAAGGAAACAATTGAGACGTGTAGGAAAGTAATTAGGGAAATATGAAGAAGTAGAGATACATACAGGCTAATAAATTTGAAAAGAAACAAAAAAAGGAATGAGAACATCCTTGTGAAGGGGAAGGGGAGAGGAAAGTTTAGAGGGAATCGCTCAGAGCGGTAGGGGGAGGGGAGTCATGCTGTTATGATTTTGGGACACGGAATGTGACTAGAAGAGGATTGAAAGTGACAAAAGCCTAAAAACGGAAAGTGGCCTGGGAGCACAATTTTTATTTCAGCTGCGGTTTTCAATACAGACAAAATGAGAGTTAAAAAATGAAAATTATAAAATTAATTTTTTAATTAAAAAACTAAACTGTCATAACCTGACCTAACTAATTAAACTTGCTGATGATAAAAAAATCAAATGAAGGTTTACTAAGAGAAAAAATAGTTCTATTCATAAAATAAAATTGTAAATGCCTCAAATTCTAACAAAAGATGTACCATTAACACGTTTGCTGCGGGTCACTCACCGGTGAGTGCTCTCTAGTTCCTTTGTTAAAAAGTAATCACATTCCAAGCAAAATCTTTGACAAAAAGTTCAAGTTACCAGTGGGATTCAATCTGGTTACCTCTTGGACATCAGCTGATTACTCTATCCACTACACCACAAACACCAATGGAATTACTTTGTATCGTTGCGGTAATGGTGTTCCCTCAAGAGAAGAGAGTGACGACACACCATGACAGCCAATAGAATGCTCTCATTTCATCCGTATAAAAAAACCGCAGCTGAAATAAAAAAAATTGTGCGGCCTGCAAATAACTCCAGACTTATGCCAGGAGGTGTGGGTGGGAATGAGCTTCAGCCCCAGCATGAGTTGGAAAGTAAAAAACACACATTCTGTTGTTATTATTGAGCAAATGCTACCAGATTTAACAACGGTAACTATGTAATCTGAAATAAGCGGCTAAGTGGCCTGCTGTGTCATTTAAAATACTGAACAAAACAATTGACTTCCAGACAAAATTAGTCTTGCTTTTAAATGTTAAATCAAGATCTCTTATCCAAGTTAGTGTTGCCTCATGAGACGTTGTGGCTGCGATCTGACAAAGGGCAACTGTTCCCTTTACGAAACATTTCGGCTCCACAGTTAGATGACTGATCTAGAACATACGAGTGTGGGAGGACACCTGTTGATGATGAATATCTAGGAGATCCACTCCCCCACATCGGTATAAAAATTGGTTTAACAAATAAAAAACCACTCTCAAAGAGAAAGCTCAGTAAATCAGAGAATATAAGGACTTGTTTTGACGTCCCAGGACGTTTCTTAGGTAGTATTCGACAATAGTTGAAAATCTATCTCTATCAGTTGAATAGTGGTGAATGCTGGTAGTTTCCAATGGTTAACTTTTTAAGAATATCTATATATTTAGTAAAATGTATTAATAATAGTTTTTAATATGACAAACCCAGCCAGTCTAGATTAACAAAAACCAAAGTTTTGTTGGATTGTATATATGAATCTTTTTCAGGAAAACATTAAGAGCGGCTGCAGTGTTTTCTCCCCCTGTGTGGAAATTAAAGGAAAAAATAAATTTTTATCAGACACTCCCAATAAAATAATGAGAAGTGGTGAATACAACAAGGTACCCACAATGTTAGGGGTGTGTCAGAATGAAGGATCAACATTTCAATCCATCCCATTGTGTAAGTTGTATTTACTCTTTTCATAAACCTGTAATACACTATGAATACACTTCCTAATTGAAGCTTAGTCATATCTGAATTTGACTATCTTTTTATTGTTATGATATACATGACAAAAATGTCTTTTGATAATAATAGAATATAAAAATTTAACAGTTTTATGTTCAAAACTTTTAAAGGCGTTGTTTTATCCTTCATATGTATAAAAAATAATTGTTTTACTTCAAGCCATAATTGGAGTGATGTATTTAAAAAATGTTAATAATGTTTGTATTTTCAAGTGACTGGGCTAAAAGTAGAAGAAATTCTTTCTTTTATTAATTCAAGTCATGAAATTCTGGTTCCACATTTCCTGAATCTTCAGCCAGGAAGCTGCAAACAGAAGAATGCTATCAAAGACATAACTGAATTTTACTTCAAGAGAGAACCACTCACTCTAAATAACTTCTCTAAATATGTAAAAGTAAGTTTTATAAACTGTTGAAAAAATATTTTAATTAAACTGTTTTTGTACAAGCGAAGAAACTTCAAGCTTATAGTTTTTGTTTTAACAAATTATGTTTACTAGACGCAACAGTTTTGAGTCCTATTCCCCTTTTTTTATATTTGTATATATTTTTAATTTGTTTATACAACAATTTTTTATTGTTTTAGTACCACAGTGATCTCCAGTTTAATCTTGGCTTTTCGGAAACTAGAAAATATTTGGTGGCAAACTCCTCCCTCCCAACGTATTCATATTTCTTCACCAACCATTCTGGATGCTCTTCGAAGCGTATACAACAGACTATTCAACTAAGTTCTGGATGCGTGTTCGAATCAGGTGAGGGAATAATCTTCTATAATACAACTTTCTTAATAGGAAACTATGAAATAGAGTTTCTAGATGCAAATTACCTTAAACACAGAAGGGCAAACAACGTTATTAATGTTTTGTGAGGTTGGATTATTTTGTGTTGCAATGGTTCCACAGAATCATAATCAATAAAATCTTCCCTATTTGCTTATTTTACAAACAATTCTTTTCTTCAATGTTCAGAAACATGCCATGGTGATGATACGATTTACATCTACAAATCTCCCCTCACTATGCCTGAATTGACTTCAGAATACAGACAGGCTGTGTCAAAACATGTCAAGGTCTGGACCACGTTTGCCATGACAGGGTAAGTAACATTCCATTAACATTAGTGTTAGTTTATAGTATTAAAGTTTGGTAGTAATGTTATGAATTGGTTATTGGACGTTTTAGAGTATAAAGCGACTAATTTGTCAAGAATCAAAGGTAAGAAATATTCTAGTCACAACAATTTACAAGTTCTGCACTGTAATGGAGTGAAATAAAATTGAATTGACTGGTGGTACGTGAAAATTCTTTTATAATTTATTTTCATAGTCCAGTTTGGAAATGAGGATTTTGGACAAGCAGGACCACGTTTTCATAGTTTCCCCCTCAAGAATATAAGATAAGAATGTGCAGTAAACTTAATATCAAATATCAAAGGAAACCCCGCCTTTAATATAATGAAAGCAATACCTTAAGTATCAGGATTTGAAAATAATACTATTAAGGCCTAATACCACAGCCTCTTCTAATACCCGACCTACGTTGGTATGTGATTATGTCGGGCCAGGCCAGCCTGTTGCCATAGTAATAACATTAATAACAAATGTTTAACATAAAAATTAAATAGGGGCTCTAATGAAATTAGTACAACAGTTGTTTCGGTAGACCGGGTTTACAGTGTTGCCACTTTTGTCTCGCCACAGCCTTGTACCATATAGACTAACCAACACAAGTAGACTTCTCATCCCATTGTAAATTTTGAAGCACGTTTTTCATGTCTAGTTTATGTATAGTGACACTGGGTGCTAGTGTCGACAAAATTATTATTTTAAGTTTTACTGGGATGGGTGGCGTCGTCCTGTAATCCAGCTACTAGGAGGTCACAAATTGTGGATATTTATAGGCATGCACTGTGGATGCGATACTCTCTGGTGTGGATTAACTTCCGCACGAGTGAGTACTACGACTATCCACGGTACTATCCTAATAATTAGACCAATTCGTATATACCAAGGCAAAAATGTGGTTCGGATTTCAGGTCCCTTAGTTGCCATTAGCTGTATGGGCTATTAATTAACAGCTGTGTCTAGGGAATGTCGGCCTTAGTCTCTAACAAGACTACAAGATCGCGCCACTCATCCTACACTCATCTTCATTCATACTTGGCTTAAAATACCTATTTTGTATGGTTGCCATTTAATAAGAAAGTATTTAAAGTATTAAGTTAATTTCATGATTTGAGTTTTACTGTTTGGTTATATAACTAGGGAACAAGTTATTGTTTATGATTAGATAGTTTTATTTGGTTAGACGAGGTTTTAAATTACCGAAATAACAAGAAACAAATTGTAAACAAAACACAACCTCTGCAAAGCACCTTACAGAACTAACAATAAAATTGGCTTCAGCTGTTCCATAAGGATGAGAAATCTACTAAGGGAGTATGTTTCATCTATGCTTGTAGATATTAGAGGAGGATATGGCAATGTGTAATCAATGTTTCAATATAGTTTGTTTTAGGCGGGTGTAATTAGTTGAGGTTTTAGCTGTGGAAAACCAACTCAACTAGAAAATTAAAGTTGCCAAAGAGGTTCAGTGCCAATTGTTAAAATAAAAATGTTAGCTTTTATGTGCCTTTTTCGATTGTGTGTTTTCCTCATATCAGTTTTAACATTATTTTTTAGGAACCCTAACAGTGAGGCGTTAGGAGTTAAATGGAAGCCAGACACTGAGTGCAGCCCCTGCTGCATGGACATTGGTACAGAGTGGCGGATGAGAGAAGGTGTGCCTTTCACCGAGAGAACCAACTTTTGGCATCAGCTCACCAAAAATAATTGTAAATTATAAGATAGGTGAATAAATCTTGAGATATTACTTTTTAGGTACCTTCATTACCAAATGCCAATAGAATAATACACTATCTTTTTAATCCAGTATTTTACCAGTAGTTATGATTGCAAAATTATATATTCTCTTAATTTTGAAGCCTCATATAGCTTTAGAAATTTTAGAGTTGCATTTATTTTAAGTAAATGAATGTTGAGGTTTTGAAGGGTAATACATACCAAGTTTTAAACATTAACTAAATACTTTATTAAACGAGGTATATATTCAGCGCAAGAATTTCAAATGTACAATTACATAATATTCAAAACTTGTATAGCAATTTCATTTTAATAGTAAAATAAATACACAAAACTATTGTTACCTGAATACTTAAATGTTCAGCCTATAAATCTACAATGCAGTGTGTCAAATTTAACATACAATGGTTTGAAAGCATTTCACAAAAATGTTAATACAATATAAACACTTATGACTAAGATCACAATTTAAGTCCCTAAATAATACTTATCACAACAAATTCAATAGCTTATACAAACAGATTCACAACTAAATGTACAATATGTTCAAAAATTTACAAGTTAACCTACATAGGAAAAACATTAACCATCCGCTGTCGAACAGCTTGTTAACTTAACCTAACTCCTGGCAACATTAGCGATGTTGAGCCGCGGTGTGCAGAATGACGGCTTTTCTTCTTTACTAAAGCCATTGATATGGATTCCATTCAAGCCGTTCACTACGGTTTCAACTTTTTCCTCTGAAATCTTCTTCAATGGGTGTTGCTCCATTATTTTGTTCCCTGAGTTGGTATTTTCTTTTTGCTGTTCCATCACAATGTCAGTGGCCGCAATGATTTCATCCACACAGTTCTTCACATCATCTACTGTCGTGGAGGGACTGCAAACTACGAAGCGGATGAAGATAGAATCCATCAACTTGCCAGGAATCATGTAGACCTTCTTTCTTCTGTTGAGCTCCTCCACGATGGACGTACTCAGGCTGTTCTCTCCCTGGAATCAAAAATATGCATCGTAAACTTATTCTTTAAAATGTTATTTAAGGATTTTGATATTTAACAGCACAATTTAAAAGATAAAAGATTAGTTTAGTTTTTTGTTTATCAACATTTGCCAGTGGTTAACTAGTAACTTCAAACACTAATAGATCTTCCAGTAGATATATGTATTCAATAGCAAAATGAACAAAAATACTCATGAGAGTGAGTGTAGAGGTTGACTTGAAAAAGCTTTCCAATTGCGCTAAGATCAACAAACAGATCCAATTGTGTATGGATATTCATTACCAAGCCTTTTGAAATATTTAGGAAGGATGGGTTGATCAATAAAATATTCATTCTTACATAAAAGAGCAACCTAATCATAATAAGGTGGGTTACAATTTGACATTTTTATAGAGTTTTCAAAACTAATAAGAGTTAGAGTTTATCATCTGATTATTGTAAAATATATTATTAAAAAATGTGGTCCTCACCTTAGCTCTGAAGCAGACCAGGCCCATGCATGTAGGAGATGCGAGTTCAAAACGAGAGTCAGCAAGAATCATTTTCTCAAACTCGCCAGCAAGAGCGACATGGTTACGGATATGTTGCTGAAGCCCCTTTAGACCATAAGTTCGCAGAGTGAACCAAATCTTGAGGGAACGGAAACGGCGGCCCAGAGGGATCTGCCAGTTCTACAAAACCAAAAGTTACAACTTTAGTCAACATTTAATTCAAGCCATACTGTATTATAACAGTAGTGGAAGAATGAAAATTCAATGTCTAGAACTCTAAAGGAAAGTCTTAAAAATACTTGAACTTTTAGTAAAAACTGAAATTGATCACTCTCATCGTCATCAGTGAGAAAAACTAATATATCATAAAGTCCTACCATCAATGTTTACGGTAGTAAATTTTAAATAGGTAGGTAGGCCTACCTAGTATTTACATTCAAACAAATGACTAAGTTCCACTTAGTTACTTGATGATTTAGAGGTTCCGTTTTCAAAATCCATTGTACCTAGTAAAACAATTAGTAATCTATTTTAATCCTTTATCTATGATATGGCTGGCAAACTATGGTTTAGCGTATGTGTTTCTATTTTTTGTAATAAATTCCTAGTATTAGAAAAACAGTTCATAGTATTATTTCTGACAGTGCACTTACTCTGAGATCTGGGGCTTCAGTGTTGGGGCGGTGAGCCAAGTAGATCCTCTCAACAGTAAAGGCCTCCACAATGTCTCGGCAACTCTTGAACCTGGAAATTACAATTCTTTAGTCATAGGACCCAACTAAACCATTGTAGAAATTAAATGTACAAAGTTTTCATAGCCAATATCCAATGTGAGGAGGAAAGATTTTCACATTGGAAACACTACAAAGATATATTGAATATATCTTTTTTTACTAATGATAAAAAAAATGTACACTCTCTACACATTTTCTTCATTAACTCATTACAATAATAAAGGTAGCATCATAAGGTTTTGTTGTATGTAGATTGTGAAGTTAGGTTTTATATAAATCTGTAATCAGACACTTACCACATAGCAGAGCAGTCAAAGTTGACAAGCAGCCACTTGTGAAGGTTGGTCACCATGGAGTCTGCGTGGTGTAGGGAAGGCATGTAGTGTCGCAGCTCGGGGCAGATGAGAGCTACGCCTGCGTAGGCTGCATCCAGGTGGAGCCACACGTTGTGCGCATGACACACTGGGCCGATTTCATCAAGGTTGTCAAACGCACAAGTTGCTGTTGTGCCGTAGTTGGCCACCAGCTGAAATTTAAGTTCTTATTAGTGATTTATTTTGTAGAAGATTTGAATTATTTGCTATCAACTACAGATCTAAGTAGGCCTACGCTAGGTCTACTAGTGAAAGAATTTATAAATTAGGCCTATCAAATGTTTTACCAAAAAAATATTAATTAAATATAAATTATGAAAATAAAACGCCAACAAAGCTGGTTAAAAAATTAGCTAATATTAAATTTTGATTCCAACGGTCAGAGAAATTAGTTTGAAATTAACATTTATTTTTAATTTTGTTTATTATCGAGACATTACAAAAGAATATAATGTTCTGATATGTTAAACAACAATAAAGAGGCCTTATTAAGTTACAGTAGACCCCTCTTAACCTACCCTAATGGGGTGTAGATTGCTGGATGACTCAAAAGGTCTGTTAAAACAGGCAATCCCCAAAAACTAAAAAAATGAAGTGCTTTCATTTGGAATTATATAATCATTAGCCTATTCTAAAGTCGTGCGTGCATTATTTACAAAAAAACTAAGTTAAAGTTATCTGCCTTCTTTTCTTAAGTATTGACAATAGAAATGTCACGAATAAACCCAAAACACGGTAAAGTCAAATACTGTCAGTGCATTAAATTATAGTCATAAGCATGAGTTAATAATAATTCTTAATTTGATACCTTTAGTACTATTAATTTATGCTTTCCAAATCTATTGTAGGCCCTAAACAGTAGGCTACAGAACTTACTGTCAAAATTAAAAATAACTTACAAGCAACCATTTTGTTACGAAACAGGATGTTTATTAATGGTTAATTTACGAGGATGTCAACATTAACATCCTGTAGAGTTTAGCGTATTGTTCCCATTGCCGAGCGTGGAGCACAAGTGCCGAGATTCCTAGAAAGCGGCGATCAAACCGAACTGCTCTCAAAACAAGGCCCGGTTAAAACAAACTTTAATATTTAACAAACGAGGGCGGATAATCTGTCTAACGCTATAGGGCCTAGGTTGGTTAAGAGAGGGTCTACTGTATTATGAAATTGCTGCAATTCTAATAATATGGGCCTAGCGAGATTCGAACCCGGAACTTTCAGCACATCAGCCCAGCACGCTAACCACTACACCTAGCTTATTAACAATTTATAGGCATACAATTTGATGTCTTTAATTCATCTATTCTTTATCTGAATGACTGGCTGTGTCAGGTCTATCATACTTACATAGCAAGGTATTAGGCCTTTGCTAATATCTTCCTCAATGGCTCGACGAACAGTCTCGCCACGTAGGCTTCCGTTCTCATCAGCCGGCAGCAGTCTCATTGGCACTGATGCCAACATTCCCGCCTTCTCCACTGAGCTATTGGACTGGTCGCTTGAGTAACACACCAACTTAGCTTTGATATCCTGCTCGGACAGCTCTGGGTGTTCCTTCTGTAAACGGCGGACAGCTTTCTCCTTAGCAACCAGCAGTCCCATCAGAGTTGCCTCACTAGCAGAACCCTGCAACATAGGTACACACATTTTGTTATTTCTGTTTTTGTTAGGCTGGTATGTTTTCTTCTTAAGTTACAGTTATCACTTTGTTGCTATGAAATTCTAGCCTTGACTAAGTTGTACATTGTAAGTTCTACAGTGTCTGTTAAGGGTGAAAAATGTTGCCTGTTTTTAGGAAAATTCAGAGGCCCTAAAGAAGGTTTAAACCCCTACGCTTGATTAAGTTTAATCACCTTGCAAATTTTAGGCTCCCTCAATCTTTTAACATTCTCCCCTAAAGATTTCTCTTCATTTCATAGGTGAAATTTGGTTGTTACATTAAACAATAACCTAGATAGAGCTTTTACCTGTAAGCAGCCTCCTCCTTCAGAATCGGAGCTGTTAAGAAGGTCTGTGGGTAAATCCATTGCCTTGGCCAACCAGTCCATCATGACCATCTCTAGCTCCGTACAAGCTGGGCTTGTCATCTGTAAAGTAGTCAACATTAGGCCCAAGTTAAGTTATTTCAGACTTGCTATCAAATAACTTGTTTTGGAATGTTTGTAGATTTGGCTGCACTTTAGTTTACGTCCAACACTCATTCAAATGAATATATTGATCGATAAATTGATTATTTCATTCGATATATCAAGTTTGGTTAGTTAGGTTAACCTAACCCAACTAACCGAATGATATAATCGATGAATCGAATAGTCTATATAACTTATAATGATATTTTTTCATATTTAGATAAGGAATATATTTTTTACTGTTGTGAGTATACTTTACAATTAATTGTTAAGAAACAAAAATAACCAAACATTTCATGATTTTAGCAATGTCCCTACAGACAACAATGTTATCTACAGTATATAGATATGAATTCAAATAAAGTATGTCTATCTATACATTATTTAATGATTACTAATATCTACTAGGCCTACATAACACTTAAACCATTAAACATTTTGAAGTAGGCCTATTGCAAAAGTGGTGTAAGACTGAGTTGACATTTTGACAGTTTCCCTATTTATTTACATAAACGATAACAAAAACAAACAATCACATTGATGTTTTCAATAAACACTGCCATCGCAATATCATAACCTCAAAATTACAAGTATGATGGTAATAAGAAAGAGCATTAATATATTACTATAAGAAGCTAATAATTTAAGAAACACTACAGTTGTAAGGTGTTTCTCGTTGAAAAATTAAACAAATTATTAAAATTGATCAAACATAGTTTCCATAAAAAGTGTTTCTTCCTTACAAAACCTGTTGCTGTAATTCGTTGAATGAGATTGGTAGTACTGTTTCCCAAAATAAAATGAAATAGAAGAACCCTTTCCTCTTCCGGCCTGCTCTGCTAGCCTCTCTACTGTGTTGTTTGATTCTGGTGATTATTGTGTTTATTTCTGTGACATTTTAATTTGAGAGTGTTAAAACTTTTTAATAATCAAATCTTTCTTTACTCTAATCTTTACTACTATCTTCTTTACTACTAATCTTTACTCTTCTACCCGGTAAGTAAACAATGACGCTTTTAATAGTGATATAATTTTTGTTGTGTTAACCTAGCTTTACTTTTAATTTATTTGAAGTGAATTTCTTAAAAACTTACCCAGCTAAAGCCCATAACTCCTAGTCCAGCACTCATCAATTCACCGATTATGGAAGGGAATGAGCTTGCTGTAGGGTAGTAACTGTGGAATCCTGGGGCTTGCCAATGTGTTACCTGTTAGACAAAAATATAGTTTTTATCAAAAATAAGTATATATAATTGGCTATGTGTTAACCATTTAACTTAGGCCTACCTAGCAACAAAATGTGAAGTACCGGTACTAAAGTTACTACTGGTACAAAAATTTCACAGTAGTTTACCTAACCTATTTTAACAAGCTGGTTAGGTTATTTTAGAGGGTTACAAAATCAACGGTAAAATCTTATTGGTCAGCGATGATGTTTTACATTACTGTAGGCTACCCTCGTGGCTAAAGCTGATCGAAAAACTAAAATACAATAATTAATTATTTATTTGGGGAAGTTAATAATAGAAGTCTTCTTGATAGCCTAGACATTTTATCAAATTTTAAATTATTTATCTGTCATCTAGCCTTTATTCTTTCGATAACTTCCAACTAAGTTATAGGCCTACAAATAAGGTATTTTGTTTTTAAATGTGCATGCTTACTTAGGAAAGGTAGGTTTTACTTAGTAACATGTTACAATGCCTAATTTGACTCCTTACCCCTGGCATCACTACTGTGTCCATATCCTTCAGGATATCCTGCCAGGATTGACCATCCTCCGGGATAGAATCTTCAACCAGAGGACGAAGATATCCTGGGTTGACAGAGGGGAGAACAGGCCTGAAAATCATAAAACATTTTAACTTAATTCTGTTAGTTTACCTTGGCTTAGATAAACAGCGTCATACTAGTTAAAAACAAATTTTAATAAGTTAACTTAATTATTTCGTAAATTAGGTCAATGACCCATGATTACAAAGACAACGTTGTATTAGGTTACAGTACTGTAGTTGCATTTTTGGGAATATGCCTACAGTGAAGTTTTGAAACTCACAAGGTAGGCAAGAGATGATTAATTTATAATCTCAAATGTTAAGTTAGGCCTACCGTTTTAAGTAGTGGTGGGTCACGATCAATACCACAACAAATCAACTAACAATCTTTCAAGTTTTTCACAAGTATTTATTCATTACCTGTCACGGACGGTTTCATAATATTCAGCCAAGTAGTCAATGGCAGCTTTTCCAAATTCCCTAAACTGTTGGCTATCCATCTCGCAAACTGATTCTGGAAAAGAAAGACAATTGTCATATATCTACAAAATTATACATTACACAGGTTCTATTTTCCGTTAAACGGTTTCCATAGTAAATTTTACTTTTGGCATCCATAAATGAAACATGGTGACAGTTTCGCTGTGTAGTAAAAATCTGGTAGACATAAATAATGCCTAAAAACAACAGAAATGAAAATAAATAATGCTCTTACAGTATTACAAAATTGTAGGGTTTAAAGCTCTAAAAGCCTTAGGTGTACTTTAATAAAACCGTTTAACTAGGAATTTATAAAAACAAGATTTTGAATCTAGGTTATGCAGAAAGGATTTTTCTGATCGATTTTGTCTCTAAATAATGTGCACTAAGCCATAAGAAAAATCTGTTTGATTTAAGACATATAGCCTTGTTAAAATGTCCAATAAGTATGAATATAATGTTCAAAAGATACCAACCACCAGTACCTATTATATTTTTTCAATAATTAAGTTTATTCTCTCCGAAAAAATGTGTTAAATTAATTAAGATGATTTACCTAACTGTAGGCCTATAAAATAAAAATAAAATTGAATTTTTTACCGTTGTTAAGACCTTTTATAGAGTGTAACTAAGTTATTTACAACTCTGTTTTCATCTTTATGTTTATATATTTACATAAAATTATGTAGATAATTAAATACGTGTTTTATTAGTATTACTGTTTTACTAACTCTCTATGGTTCCAGAGATAAAGTTATGAATTTTTCAAAGTACCGGTACTCCTAAGTACATGTGTATTCATAAGACATCAAAATTAGTATAACCTTATCATTTATTATGCATACAGTACTATATTTTGCTCTTAGTTGATTGACAATACCCTATTTAACTTGTTATCGTGTAGCTGTATTTGCACAGTATTACCGAATTAATCACACCTTATGTACAGCATAGACAGTAGAGATTTCTATCTAATAATATTTCAAATGATAGATGATAGTTTTTAGGACACTAAAAAAATAGTGAACATTTAACACTTGTTTGAAACAAAGATGTTATTTCAAGCTTAAAATTTCAAAGTAAATTTGGAAACTAAGTACCGGTAGTCTAAGAAAACAAACTGTTTATTTTATTTTTTAAAATTCAAAATCCTCTGGTAAAATATATTCAAATTTTAAATTACAAACATCATAATTTTAAAATCTCTAAAAGATTGTTGTCAAAAACTTACCTGTAAACAAAGCAGATATAACAAATCCAAAACACTGTGTAGTCTGTACGACTGAACCTATACGACTGATAGGGAGAGAGTGGTGAGCACTTTTATATGAGGGCAGTGAACAACCAGTTCTCTCAATACGACGAACGCGGAGAAGACTCGGGCGTCATCGCAGGGCAGTGACGTAGTCGGTGGCCGGGCTAGGGAAATACGCAAGCGCAGGAATGTACAGGAAAACTCTGCGAGAAATCATATGGCAAGTTGACCGGTCACTTGCAGAACGTAAACAAAGACAGCAATGACGTCATGGTAGTGCGTCAGAGGGTAGCATGAGGGTAGTTCTTAGTTCCGAGAAAAGGGGGTGAAAGGTGTTTATGTGAGTTGGGAAACGGGAGTATTTTGGTGGTTTATTTAGGAAGGTTCTATGTGTTAAGAAGTGGGTATTATGGAGTAGATACGCAGAAGGGTTGTTGGTAGGTTGTTAATATTTTAATGCCATTTGTTTTTCTTCAACGCAGAAACGAAGTATCTGAATCGGTGTCTTGGCCGGCAAAAGCAAATAAAAATGCAATTTTTTTTGGGTATGCTGTTTCTAAAAAATCAGTGTTTGAACACACTGTAGTAGTAGGCCAATAAATTATAATAATTATAGTTCATATAGCCTTCAGGTTAAGATGCATAGTTAATTATGCAAATTACGTCACTGTCTTAGTGAAATAATTAGTCGATTATCAGCTAATTAACATCATTAATTGATGTTTTTGGCTATCATGGATATCAACTTTTCTGGAATGAATCTCTAAAATGCTTTAAAGGCAATGTTCGAGAAAACACTAGAACATCGACGATGAAATGAAAGTTGCTCATAAAAGAAAGAAAACATGTAAGTGCAGTGTAATCAAAGTAACGGTGCCAGAGAAATTTTAAGTTAGCTCTTCTAAGTATTATCTTTGGTAAACGGTTTCTAAGCAGACAAAATTTTACTAGCATGCCATTCTCAATATTAAATATTATTAATTATTTTTTAAAAAACTATTAGTTCAACTAAAATGTTGCAGACATAACCAGAGATGCAACATTGATTAGTTTAATGTCTATAATAGACCTCGATGCTATGTTATAACACTGACTTATTGCCATCTTGTTCTATAAGCATTGCACGTCCTCGCTCGACAGCATATGTTATTAGTTTATCTCCAACGGTTTGCCATAATGTATGCTTAAAACGTTTTTATAGAAAATAAAATAAAAGTATATTCGATAAAGTCGTAACATACGTATTTTGTTTTATGCAAAACGCCATTTTTGTTGAGAAACCTATATTTTTGATAGGATTTTTGTGTATTTGGTTTCCATTCCTTTCACAGTTTCCTTGTACAAAGACTATCACAAAACTACCATTAACCCCTATAACCGTTGAAATGAGGTTAACAATAAAACAGAATTCAGAATCCTACTGCTTTTGTTTTTGTGCTGCTGCTGCTGCCAATCATCATTGGTGCGTTTTCATTTTACATCACTTGCTTGTCCATGTCAGTTAGAACTTGATTCAATTTAGTTTTAGTATATTCAATATAGAGTCTCTAAAGTTTGAAAAATATTGCTGCAGGAACAAAAATATGGAAATATACTCTTATGGGTCTATAAAGTTAAAATGTAGAATCACGAACAGGAATAAACCAGTAATTAATACTGTAGAAGTAAAAATTGTAAAAGTATTTGTATAAAATCTTCCTCTATGGTGTATTGGTGATTCAGTGCAATGAAAACACAATCGATAATTGGTAGGTCTATGAGGAAACTAGCTCAAACTAAAGAACCGGCCTTGAGGTTTGAGGTTTATAGCATTGATATTTTTATAGATGTGCTCAATCATAGGAACTAGAACTAAGGTCTGTAAAATACAGACCAACTGTGTTTTAAGTCGAACAGGCTAATATCATTTTAACAGTATGGGTAGATTTTCCCTGCGATACACACAAGCTGAGAAAAAATGTTTTCAAGAAACATGCTTGATTTATAGAATAGAATATAGTTGCTATCATCGCAAGCTTGCTTGTATTCCATTTTTCAACGAAATCCCTTAAAATGCAAATAAGATGTAACTTCTTGATCAGCATCGTACACGTGATTAAATTACCTGAAAACATAAATTACTAGTGTTTTTAGACGTATATTTTTTTCGTTATTTTAGGAAATCAGATGTATAGGCCTATATAGTATGTGCTCATTGAGTTCAGTTTGTAAACACTGGCTGCGGAGTTCCCAAGATGCAATGTGATAAACAAACACATATCTCGCTATCCTTGACATTGAACCTGAACTTGAGACTGCTCAGCGTACCACGGACACCAACCGATGTGAAGCGATATTTAATCGGTTCAGCGTGGGAGTTGAAATATCGAAACATTTACCATCGAATCGATAATTAAGGTAAAATTCATTGATTATTCTCGCCATCTTTGACGATGAACATGAACTTGAAACTGCTCAACGTGCCACGGACACCAACCGATGTCAAGCGATATTTAACCGGTTAAGCGTGGGAGTTGAAAGATCGAAACATTTACCATCGAATCGATACTTCATCTGGTTAGTCTCGCTATCCTTGACATTGAACCTGAACTTGGAGACTGCTCAGAGTGCCACGGACACCAACGGATTGTGAAGCGATACTTAACCTGATTAGTATTCCAGTTCAAATATCGAAACGTTTACCATCGAATCGATACTTCATCTGGTTATTCTCGGCCGCTATCCTTGACATTGAACCTGAACTTGAAACTGTTCAGAGTGTCACGGACACCAACCGATGTCAAGCGATATTTAATCGTTTCAGTATTGGAGTATATTTACTATCGTATCGATACTATTACCTGTACGTCATTAGTCATTGCTTTTTCATAAGGGTAATGATTTTGCATTGCCTTTACTTCAAATAATAATGTTTATACGTTTTTTTTTTATCGGGAAGCATTATTTTGAAGATATTGTTATTAAATAACTCAATATCAGGAAAACATGGGAATACCCCACTACTTACGATATAAATGTTAACGTATATACAATTTTTAAGATTCTTTTAGTTTTCTGTTATTTTGTGAGAACAATAGGGATAGTACACGACAAAACACATCACTCATCTATGATGAAGTTTAACTATCCAAATATAAAAGAGTACCAAACAAAATACTGTGAGACGATCTTGGAGTACGATGGTTACACTTTTTAGCGTACTTCACAGGAAAGAAGTGCCTAGAGAGTGCCTGGATATTTTTATACCATCATAGAATAAAAATATATCCCAGCCAATATTTAATGGTAATATCGAAGTCTTCATGGTAAGTTACCTGAACCCTTGACTAAGGTTTGGAGTTTCGTGTTCTAAAATGTTTTAGCGTTAAAAATGGTAACAAGTTAATTTAGCTTAGAAATAATTTATTTAGTTAAAGCTCCAAATGCAGTAGGTTTTAGAATCAACCAATCGTTAGTAGGCCTGTTGCGTGGTATGGATGGTGAAAGTTAACACATTTTTTACGCAGTGTGTTTTTAATGTGTCATTAAGGGGACTGTGACTGCCTATTGTATACAATGTTAAATGTATGCTATATATCTAGAGAAGTATAAGAGAGCCTTATTTTTTATTTTATTTTAAAGAGCAAATGTTTATTTAGTTCCTCGTGGGATATTTTAAAAATATATACACTCTAAGTGTTCTTTTTTGAATTTTCAAAAAATACTATTTTTTGCTAGAAAGTTACTTATTAATTTTTTTTTTATCTTGTGGGTTGCATAAATCAAAATCCTTCTGGTAGGGAACTAGTATGTTATGTATAAAGTATGTGGTAAACATTTGGATAGTCTTAGTCTAAAGACAGGCGAGAAAAGTGACATCAAATTTGGAAAAACTGACGTTCACAGCAAATGATTAAAAGTAGTAGTCGTACTGTAACCCAACAGCAATATAACACGATATAACGTAAAAAAATACGTCAAAAGAATGGGTTAAATAATTTTACAATTTTCGATGATTTTTCAGTCACAGTCCCCTTAAAACTCATTTAAATGTCCCCAGAGCCCCTCTACGTGTACTACTTTAGCGTAATTTTATTTATAACTGAGGTAGATCCATTTTTATATCCACTTTGGGTAGTACGTAGTAAAGGAGACTATAGAACTTATAGAACTTTACTTAATATGCAGGTTTGCTGTGCTGAGGGTATTAGTACGTGCCATTGTCACACAAATACTTTAAATATTGACACTAGACTATCTGTTTGTAAATATTGAAAGAACAAATTAGATTAGTTGCTGGACAAACACACAACAAACAAGTTCCTATCAAAGAAAACTAATTTATATACTCTTCGTCTGATCAAATTAATGTTTTGAGCACATTAGGTATTTCATTTTAAATCTCTATTAATGTATTAACCAAAGCGCATTACTGAAACCAGCATAAATCTATTAGTTTTTAAGTTTGCGTAATGTACAAACTCTTATTTGTTCATATGAGTATATGTAACTCACGATGAGCTCCTATTTACCCCTAACTCCTATTTAAAAAGCATTTTGGGTTTCCCTCGTTTTTGTATTTAAAAAATATACAGTAAATATTTCTGTTCACACAATGTAAAGGCTCTGATAAAAATGTATTAACTAGTATAGTTTTCAATTGTTTTTGCATACGCATATGCCTTCTTCACTTCTTACTAAAATTACCTTGGTTTCGGTTTTATTTTAATTAAATTGGGCATTCATGTTACTAAACGTTTAAATTTATTTTTTCTAATGCACAACTGAAAAATTAAGAAAACAAGTAACATTTTGCGGTAGCGTTAAATTGGAAAATCGTTGGTGAAAGCCAAATATTCGCCACAATGAAAAGCAACCGCACATACCGTGACCAAACTATTAGCATTATATTGGCAAGTCATTTCGCACACAATTAATTTCAACTGTTGGCGACACTGAACGTATCGACTTCCGAACACTGTCCTACGACAACAGCTGAGTGCTGAACAGTGAACAGCCGATAGAAAGCTTGATGGGATCTTACAATAAACCAGCGCCGAATAGACTTGTCGTGCGGAACAAAAAGCTAAATCGACGCTTTTGTTTGGCTTTTCCAATCAAAGTTGCGTAACTGGAAATCTGAAAGGTCATTAACATCAACAGTGACCTCGGCGATAGAAGATAACTCTGTTTAACAGTGAATCATCCGAGTAACTGTACTTTCTTCGATTACAACATCAAATAAATATAGAGTCACAAGTCCAGTTTTCTTTTAGTTCAGATTTTACTTTGGCTCTTCATAATTAAGTTGATGATGAGAATGAGAAATGGATCTGATGGCGACAAGTTTTGCCAATTGTGTCGTGTATGACAACATCGAAAATTTTAATTATTGTTCTAATTATTGATATCGTCCAAACGGCTTGAAATCGAGCATAATGTATAATATTTTATAAGCATTGGAATACTTATACGCTTTATAGCCTTATACGTTATTTAACACAAAAAATAACAAATACAAGTTAACAACCCTCTACGTAGGTGGATGTTTTCAAACACTTTTGAACAATTTTATATCAGATTTATATTCGCGACTCCTACTATTATCCTTCTTACAAATCTTATTATTAAATTGCTTATGATTAGTCTTGCAATATTGAAGTGAAATGAAAACCCATTTATTTAATTTAATTTCATTTCAATATGAAATTCATATTGAATAATGAATTAATATTCATTGAATATTAATGTTCGTGCAGTTGTAGTACCCTACTATAAGGTAACCACGTACAACGAAAATGAGCAAATGTTTAGTAAAACATGAATCTTGTTTTCAAAAAGGTTTAAAAGTAAATCTTACGTGTTATTATGATAAGTTGACGATGCTTGTTTACATTACGTAAGTTAAGTCTGTGTTATGTAATACGTCGCTTGAGCGTAATTTAGAGTTCTTAGTGACTAGTTAGAAATGTTATAAAAAGAAGAGGTTTAATGGAGTATTTTGCTTAATAATTGGATGGCAAAACAGAAATTATTGACATGTTGCATAAGTTTTGTTACGTACATGTTATTCAACTGAAAGACTATGTTAAAATTGAACAATTTATTCGATATAAATACTACTTTTTTGTTAAGTCGCAATACAAAATTACATGTGTAAAATTAAACTAATAATTACTGTTGTAAAGACATTGTATTAGATTACTGATTTTTTACGTTAGTCGACTATAAGGCAAATAGATTTGGTTAGTTGATTGTTTGTACCACAAATAACATTTAAGTACAAAGATGTGTACAACTAATGTTTATATTTATTCTTAGAAACGTCTCGTTGGCCAAAGAATTTAATTGCATAGTGTTAAATTCAAACAATATAGGTTGTAGTAAATTTAATCAGTACGTATAAATAAGTATCAACAAGATCGGTGTCGTATAAAGTAGTAAAACATTAGTAAATAACATTCAATCGTCTAGGATACCGGCGTTCACTATAGGTAATGAATGTGAACTTTTATCATACAAAGTATTCAAATGGAAAGTATTGTGTTTCTTCGATTTCTATGAATATAAATAATAATTTGTACAGCAAGAATGGAATTAATAGTGCTGCTCACATCAATAACTGCATAACTGCCTCTATAAGGATATGCTTCTACTAAAAATATTTGTAGCAAGTCTATTTTAGTAGCTCACCTTATTAGTTCCTGATGTCGTCTTGAACGTAGTTCGAGCAACACTAATAGTGCAAGAGCATGCGAGCTGATAACATTGTTTGAATAAAGGGGTTTGAAAGTTCACTTGCTTCCCTTTGCGAGTCAATGTTTAATCTTGCTGTACTGCATTTGTACTCGTACATTCAATTAAATATGGAATTGCGAACTATATCAAAATGTATTCGATGTAAAATTGGGATTGGGGATTCCAGGGCGGGGAAATAGCTGTAGAAGCTAGTACCAATTAAGTATAATCCATTAGAAAATCCGTTGATTTGGTCTCAATTGGAATTAGTTCATGACATCTTCTTTATTCAACTAATTATTCGGTTCCTTAATATAGATGCGAATATTAGAATTCCAAAAATAAAAATAAATACCCCTCATGGTAGACAAAGCACATTACTATTTCTTTCATCACTCCGTACAGAATGTATTTATTTTCGATAACAGATTATATCAAGGAAAGTAATTGTTTCCAAAGCTCTCATTTAGAGAAAATCAGTTGATTTTCCCTTGCTCTAGATCAGTTTTCTCTATTTTCAAAATACGCGTGCCAGTGTTTGTTTAGTAGTAATTCTGGAGGTATTTTGCGATTTTAAATTAGCTCTTGTATTAATTAACTGTAGGCCTAATGCTGTAGGCCATTCACCAAGATGTAAGTTTACCCAATGTCAGTTTTACCATTGCAATGAATTCCGGTTTAAGTTGTTAATATTGTCTAAGATTTTATTGAATTCCCTTACATACTATACCATAATATGGTATAGGATTTATATGGATAGGATGTCCTTGCCATGTTAAATTTCAGATATTCCTTCGTTATTGAAACTTTTTGTATATATTCAACCGATGTTTGTAGCGTTTTAAATATATACACATGAATAAATCAAAAGAAACAACTATCCTGGAGGAAGGGATTAAACTCATCCTTATATATAATACGTGAAGGCGATTTCTAAGAAACACCACCCCTCCGTTAATAATGGACGGATTTTTACAAACGAGGTGTCATAATTAAGTATTTGTTGTGTAGACCCCCCCCTTTCAACAATTCCTGCAATAAAAGTCCTCGGGCTTTACCCCACAGGCCATTAAAATCCCAATGTATTTCTTACGAAGGAATGATTTTGTTTACTTAAACAAACAGACGAATAATTTGTATTAATTGCACACACAAGAGCGTTCGTTTTCAGAGTGAGTTAGTTTTTAGTTTCAATAACTGGAGTGGAGTGAGCATTTGTTTTCAGAGTGAGTTCGTTTTCAGTTTCGTCAATAACTAGAGTGGAGCGATTGGTAACATTCTCTTTGAGTATACTTTTTTAAGTCAACGGAAATTATGACTGTTATTAGTTTTGAAATAACGCCTGTAATACTTAGCAATTGCTCAAATTCGAGCAACAGGTGCACTAGTAAAATATATTGCCTGTATACCCACCCATCACCCATACGATGAACATATTTTTTGCGTTTCTATGATATCAACAAATAATTAAGGGGATTACTTCACCAGAACATAATTGAGCCTAATTACGTTAGATAATTTTGGTACATGACCATGGTATTTTACATGGTGATACGATTAATAAAATATTAAGAAAGATATCAAATAGTAAACTCAGTGTAGTAAGGAGTTTATTTGAATTGCCAAACAACTATTAGATTCATTAGATTAGCAAACAGCATATTCTAGAGTCTTTCAGAGGTCTGTAGTAATAGTTTTCAACTACTTTGCTTTAACATCCCTCGACGATAGCAAAAGTAAAGTACACATATGATTGACTAATGAATGTGTGTTTGATTGTTATTCAGCAATGGGCTATTTTATAATTGTAATTAATAATGTGTTCTTTTACCTGGCAGTTCAGTAGCGACTACGGCAGACCCAGTAGGTAGTCAGTGGACGTGGATGTCTGCTAGTCTATATAGGAAGCCTTCACCTTCAGATGAACGATCACGTGACTGGCCAGTGGTCATGCTTTAGTGGCGTACATTGTCCAATGTCCACCCTCTATAGACCGCAAGTCTACTGTCCCGGTCTTCCTGTGATTATGTAATGTGATTGGCTCGGGATTGGGGTCCGGCAAAAACTCCGCTCGTCTCGCTTCACAAAGAGTCCCGAAGGTTTCAGAGGTTTAGAACATGTCTTTTGCGGTTTAACTTTTTAGGTTATTGTGATTGGTAGTTGTGTTCGATAGAGGAGAGGGGCTGATGGCTATCCTATCTACTGTATACCATAAATGTAGCCGATGTACCCTCTCCATCCACATAAGTATATACAATTCTACAATTTGTATTAAACGATTCTTTCACTTCTATAATCTCTTATAATAGCTCTTTGAGTAACGTCAAAAGCGGAACGTGTTCAGCAGTCTGAACAACTACCACTTTACGTGCTTTATCTTCACTGGGATCCAGTGATATCAGCTTATTTTTAATGGTCAAAAATTGTGAAAAATCAAAAATGTCGGTAATGTTCTTGTGCAACCATCTTCAAATTCATCGCTTTTGTAGAAAATTGATTATCATAATTAATTCGTTTTATTGAGGGTTGAACATGTAACCAGTTGCTTCTTATTTTGCATAAAATTGCCTTCTATGATGATTACGTTGCCTTTTCCGATCTACATTTTAATGGCGTGCATAATAAACGTTAACTAAAAACAGGATTCTTAATATTAAGCTAAAGCTAGCTAACTTTTCTACAACTTCCCCCTTCTTGATTACCTGTTTGCCAGTGATTGTATGTTCTCTTTCTTCGTGGTTTCTCGTTTCTCATAATTAAGGATACTTATTACACTATTTACTGGATAATTATTTCCAATGTGCACGCAATAAGAAAGTTTCACCCGAATAATAATTATTAGTTTGGTGCTACTGACTTGTTTTCCGATTGTGATCGGTTTTCATTTTCATTACAAACCTAATATCACCCTAACTATATAAATGAACATGTAAACCTATTTTAAACACATTTTTGTAGATTCCTAAGCGTTGAACTACGTCATCAAACTAGTTGTTTAATCCGTATCAATTAGCACCCCACTTATTTATGAAGGCAGGAGCGTGTTTCTGCTGCTGGCACGTTGACGTTGGTAGGTCAGTTCAGCGCTGTCTAACCGGTCTATCTTCGCGAGATTTCTCTCGTTTCCTTGAACTCCAAGCCACTAAGGTCCATGTTCCAATCAGGTTTTCCTCAGTCTAAACACGTGTCTATCGGCCTCACGTGTTGAAGTGTTTGTCCTGTGTTTTGGTCAATCCTTCCTCATTCTCAACTCATTCTTCCAGTCATTCAGCATAGTGCAATTAAGTGTGTGGTAACATGGAGTAATTCAGTACCATTGTGGTCGGTGATCCTTGTAAAAGCCAGACAAAAGGGCATAAACATTGTGTAAACTGTAGATGTTCCACTTCAAATGGATCTTTCATTGTTAAAAACAAGTTATCGATCTTTGAGAATGAATACTTATGTCACTCAAGCCAAATGATTCGTCAACAAGGAACGTATTACTGATCTTTGTCACGTTGTTAAGTTTCCAGTATCTTGGCGAAAGCTAGAAGCAGTTTTTGGCTCCGTTAACACTCAGATCCCTCTCTCGCACAAACAAATCAAAGTACAACTTGTGATGTAAATATTTGGACTGATACAGTGTTAGGGGATGTTGAATAACACTACTGTGTCAATGCTAAACTACAGTAACTCCAAGTTTTGGAAATCATCGTGTCTTAAACGTGGAAAAGTGGACGTAAGCATTGTGAGTGAGCGTAGCGAACGAACTTCAACCAGGACGTGAATGAGCCATGCGAATACTTATGAAGTTAAACGGGGCAAAGCCCGCGGGTACAGCTAGTATTGAATATTTTAGCTGCATCTACTGTTGACTGTGACGAGGATTTTGAGGAATACGGCCCAAACTCTATTCACATATGTTTGAATTAACATAATAGATGAGATAAAGAAGAAAACATAGTGGACTTAGTAAGTAATATGTAATCCAAATCGTTTATCGATGTTGGTATTCCCCAGCCACTGTTGGCCTCACACACAGAACTGGTTTGAAAAAGTTACAGGAATCGTTGACCGGTAATATTCCAGGCTTCCAGTAACTTGCTCCTGCAATATCCAGTTCGACTGTTCAGTACAATGGAATTAAGTTATATAAAACATTCTGCATTCTGCCAGTGAAGAGTTCGGGGTTGGTAATGGCAGCACGTAAGTTTTTGGAAAACTAAAAGTCCATTTCTCGGTTGTGTTAAATGATTTGTAAATATTCCTCTGCTTACGTTTGTCAAAGCTTGTTTCAAAGCCAATGTTTTAAACCATCAAAACACTTTTTTATTTTTTACAAGAACAACTGCGCTCTATAATACAGTACTGCGTTGTTTTGTAGGCTTGGGTTTAGTACAGATGATGCAAACAACTACCTGCTCCTGTTAATGATACCTAAGGCTGAGTAACGATAATGCTCACGAATATAAACTCACATCAGTTATCACTTCACTTCGACAAATTGAACCAGCAATAGAAGCCAATTGAAGAATGGCCATGTCAATTATTGGTATTCATCTTTTGACCTTTGAGAATGATGTTGAGTAAAGCTGAAATGGAATACCGTGTAAAAATCGCTGGAACAAGTTAATGTTAATAAGTTTATAATACGTCTGGGACAAATAATATAGCAACTAGTTATTAGGCAGTTAGATAAAACCCACGTTTCTTTTTTGTTTTTCAGGATATGTGTGTAATTTTAAGTTCTGCTTGAAAATCACCAGTAAGAAGCAAATAATTAGGATTTACTGTAAAACGTGACCTCATTGGGATTTTGATTACTTAAAAACTCCGTTTGTTTACAAGTTCATGGTACACGGAGATTGAAATCTTACAATCACAGCTGTAGTTTACAGTCAGATGGCTTGTTAAAACACTTATGTAAGACACACGGTGAATTGGGAATAACAGCTGATGAAGCGGAAAATTGCCAATCGTTTTTCCGTGTCAATCAACCACTTGGAACGGAAAACCAACATTATAGTGACATAACACTCATTTCCGAACATAATAGACCATTATTTCAAGGACTAGTTTCCTTCCACCAATGATACATTTATTGATCACAAAACATACTTAGGCATTGCTCAATTCATTTTCTAGCTAATAGCTGTGAACAAGTACTCTTTTAAATTAATTATCATGCGTTCAATAGACTATAACGTTATCCGTAGAACAAAGGAGGTTTGTTTTTCGAAATCAGTTATACTACAAATGAAACAACAGTAATGTTTTTAATGTATAAAGCTGTTAATTCCAAACCAAATATCTAGGGGAGCGAGCTGGTCTTGTGGTACATATTTGAAATGTTTCATCATGTAGACTTGTGCTTGCTTCTCAGCTGTTGTCCATTTCTTGTTGCCAAAAAATCAGCTGATAAATATCATAGTTTGAACGTGAACGATGAAAAATAGCAATTTTTTCCAAACATTCGAAAAAACAATTAAAGCTTCGTGCGGCTTTATATTTCGAGAGCTGCAAAGACTGTTTGTGCTAGTAATACACACAATATTTAACCTACCGCCTAATTAACTTAACAAAACACACAGATAAACTTTTTAGCTGTATATAAAATGTAATTTAGGCTATATTATTTGCTAACCGGTTAAGGTACCGGCTCCGTGGCTGTGGTTGAAGTAGAAACGCGAAATGTGAAATCAGCTGATTTGAGCTAAATAACAAATAAAGCGTAAATGATTTATGAGTATAATGAGCTGTAAATGAGCTATTTACAGGTGTGGCGATGTGGTCATTTCCATGCAGTAGTAGTAAAAGTAAGTAAAAATTGCTTTGATGGAAAGAAACAAGCAGAGCAATACTTATTTACTTTTCATTGTTCAAACCTTTGACTATTAATACAACGCTATTTAACAGGTGATTTATTAGTAACGAGAAATGAACAAGCAACAGCTCATTAGCATGCACATTACACATGATGAAACATTTCAAATGTCTTATAGTTTGTTATAATTAAAACATTGGGCCTTTTGTCAACGTGGGTCAAAACTTTGTTGTTTTTTAACCAATTTTATTAACCAATGTGTCCTTAGATTTGTTTAAGAATTCAAAAAAGAATATTATTGCTTGTGTTTTTCGATAAAATTCTTCGTTTCCAAAATATTATAGAATGAAATGTTTAAATGGCCGCCATTTTAAAATGGCAAAAGAAAATTTGTAAAAACCAAATACGAGCAGATAGACGGAGAACTACCTAGGCATCGGAGACCCATGGTTATATTTTGGGAATTTGTTTGTCTCTATGCAAGGAACAATCCCTTAAGAATGGAATAATCCCTTTAGGAATGTATAATCATAAAGAATTTTATACAAAACTAAAAACGATTTTATGACGACGACTGCGCAGTTTACAGTATCATAAAAGTTAAACATTTGACTTTGTAGAGACATTCCAATCCCAAGTGAAAGTTGTATCGACATTTTTGATAAAATTAAACTTAGTTGGATCGAGACATCGACAGAGTGCACTGATTTAAATTACTTATTTCTGTCAACGAGAGTAGATATAATATAGCAATATGACCCCACTTTCGGCGTTTTAGAGGCACTTTTAGGGCACTTTTTATAGGGGAAAAATAAGAAAAAAATGGAAGAGCTTTTTTTGGCCACTTTTTTAAAGACCCAGCTCTCGACCTATACACCTCTATATAAATTTTCTACTTTTTTAATACTGAAAAACACGTCTGGAATATGGCTCATTTTTTTGGCCACCCGGCTCTCGGCACGCGAACTCGGGCGTGCTCCTGGTCGCGGGTGTGCTCTAGGCATGCTCTCGACCCATGGCGTGCTCCCGGTCGCGGGCGTGCTCTTGGCATGCTCTTGACCCATGGCGTGCTCCATGCTATGGTCGGGCTCCTGCCCCATGCTCCCGCTCCTGACTCTAATGAATGACTGAGTGTAACCCAATGACCCCAATCAAAACTAATTGTTAATTTTCTCTGCCTGTCTGGCGCCAGTCTGTCTGGGGCAGGTTTTTTTGACAATTTTTGGGTATAAAAGGGGGAGATTCTATCGTATCCTCACTCACTTGGACCACCTCGCCCACCTGGACGACCTTGCCCGCCTGGACCACCTCGCCCGCCTGGACCACCTCACCCGCCTGGACTACCTCGCCCGCCTGGACCACCTCACCCGCCTGGACCACCTCGCCCGCTTGGACCACCTCACCCGCCTGGACTACCTCGCCCGCCTGGACTACCTCACCCGCCTGGACCACCTCACCCGCCTGGACCACCTCGCCCGCCTGGACCACCTCACCCGCCTGGACTACCTCGCCCGCCTGGACTACCTCGCCCGCCTGGACTACCTCGCCCGCCTGGACCACCTCACCCGCCTGGACTACCTCGCCCGCCTGGACTACCTCGCCCGCCTGGACTACCTCGCCTGCCTGGACTACCTCGCCCGCCTGGACTACCTCACCCGCCTGGACCACCTCACCCGCCTGGACCACCTCACCCGCCTGGACTACCTCGCCCGCCTGGACCACCTCACCCGCCTGGACCACCTCGCCCGCCTGGACCACCTCACCCGCCTGGACTACCTCACCCGCCTGGACCACCTCACCCGCCTGGACCACCTCACCCGCCTGGACTACCTCGCCCGCCTGGACTACCTTGCCCGCCTGGACCACCTCACCCGCCTGGACTACCTCGCCCGCCTGGACTACCTTGCCCGCCTGGACCACCTCACCCGCCTGGACTACCTCGCCCGCCTGGACTACCTCGCCCGCCTGGACTACCTCGCCCGACTGGACCACCTCACCCGCCTGGACTACCTCGCCCGCCTGGACTTCCTCGCCCGCCTGGACCACCTCACCCGCCTGGACCACTTTGCTCATCACCTGAATCTTCTTGTTTTAACATGTAAGCTAGACTAGTGTAGGCCTAATATATTGTCGCGTGTCGGGTCATGGGATCAATTGGTTGTGACCAATTGATGCTTGTACTCATACTATGTATTTCTTTTAGTTTGAAGTTTAGTTTCTTTTAGTTCTTTAAGTTGAATTTAGTTTTGATTTAGAAAATTATAATTGCCAAATCTAATTGTGTGAAATAATTTTGAATATTAAAATATAAAATTCAGATTCAAAATTATTATTTTTATGAATTGAAATTTTTAAAATGTAATTTCTACTATATATAGAAGATGTCAACCTAGTTTTTTTAGTTACATTTCAATTGTATGCTGCTTCTCTATCCAAAAAAGCAACCTTATTTTGTTATTACTATTTTTAAGTGAGTCAAAAGTGTACAAGTTATTTTTTTAAAACTTAGCCGAATCTCAATCACTGGGGACTTTGAGTCAAAAGTGTACAAGTTATTTTTTTAAAACTTAGCCGAATCTCAATCACTGGGGACTTTGAGTCAAAAGTGTACAAGTTATTTTTTTAAAACTTAGTCGAATCTCAATCACTGGGGACTTTGAGTCAAAAGTGTACAAGTTATTTTTTTAAAACTTAGTCGAATCTCAATCACTGGGGACTTTGAGTCAAAAGTGTACAAGTTATTTTTTTAAAACTTAGTCGAATCTCAATCACTGGGGACTTTGAGTCAAAAGTGTACAAGTTATTTTTTTAAAACTTAGCCGAATCTCAATCACTGGGGACTTTGAGTCAAAAGTGTACAAGTTATTTTTTTAAAACTTAGTCGAATCTCAATCACTGGGGACTTTGAGTCAAAAGTGTACAAGTTATTTTTTTAAAACTTAGTCGAATCTCAATCACTGGGGACTTTGAGTCAAAAGTGTACAAGTTATTTTTTTAAAACTTAGCCGAATCTCAATCACTGGGGACTTTGAGTCAAAAGTGTACAAGTTATTTTTTTAAAACTTAGTCGAATCTCAATCTCTATATAATTTTTTCATAGGTAGTCTTCTCTATATAACTAACACTAACTCTGTATAAATGTAGACTCAGCATTCTGCTAAAAAGAGTTTTTATTTAAGATTTAGAATTTAGTTTTGATTTAGAAAATTTTAATTGCCAAATATTATTGTATAAAATTGTTTTGAATATTAAAATTTAGAATTATGATTTGAATTATTACTTCTCATTAATTTAAATTGTAAAAATGTAATTTCTACTATATAGAAGATGCCAACCTATTTTTTAATTTCATATATAAAAATGAAGACCACATGTCAACATTGTTTTGCATCGCTCTCCAAAAAAAGCAACCTTATTCGCCACTACAAGGTAATACATAAAATGAAGGTGAAACTGTGCAAAGTTTGTGATTTAATCTGTGATAGTAACATAGCTCTAAAATCTCATATATTACAAACTCATAAGACTTGTAATTTCTGTAAAAGAAATGTTGTTGGTCATTTTAAAAGACACATCAATTCTTGTAACAAATGTCCATATACAATGATTAAATTTGTCGGTGAATCGATTAAAACTGAACTTAAAAGTACTCTTCAGTCTTGTCCTCTACCGATAAAATGGACTTTAGTAAGGAGAATCAAATTTATAAAATATACAATAGATCAAAACGGAAAATTAGTTAATGAGAAAGAATGTATTGCAGATTTTAGAAGCCTTACTATCCTAACCATTGAGAAGAGAGATTTAAAGCATCAAATTGAAAATGCTCTTTTAAAGATTGATACTTCCATGCACAAATACCAAGCCGAAGGTAGTGGATGGATATATGACTATACTAAATATTGGCAGTTGCACGTTTACAAGTATAAGCCCCTAACTCCAAAGTCATATATCCCCACACCTAAAAGTATTAAATTGACAAAAGCAGTTTTAAATATAAAGAATACTGATAATAAATGCTTCCTTTGGTCAATTTTAGCAGCTTTACATCCAAGGAACTCCAATGAACATGCTGAAAGGGTATCGAAATATGCACCCTATGAAAATCAGTTAAATATGACAAACATAAAGTATCCTGTTAAAATATCTGATATAGATAAATTTGAAAGACAAAATAATATAAGTGTTAATGTATTTGGAGTGGAAGACCAAAAATTTATATATCCATTAAGAAGAACCAAACTGAGTAGTAATGCTCACATAGATCTATTATTATTACAACAAGGTCGTAAATCACATTACTGTTTAATTCGTGATTTTGATAGGTTAATGCTACGGTCTACAAAATATGACCATAAGAAGTATTTTTGTAGGTTTTGTTTACAACATTTTTACACTAATGATAAATTGGAGCGTCATATAACATATTGTAAAAACTTTGATGCCCAACGAGTGGAAATGTCTAAACAAGCTACATTACAATTTAAAAATTATAAATATCAACTTAAAGCCCCATTTGTAATTTATGCGGATTTTGAGTGCTTTATAAACTCAAACAAGCATATTCCATCGGGTTTTGCATTTGTTGTAGTAAAAGATTCAAAGATTATTTCTGAAGAGTTATATAGTGGCGAAAATGTTATGGACGTGTTTTTCAAAAGGTTATTTGAGACTTATGACTTCATTAAAAGTCAAATGGCGATATATATTCCCCTTGTAATGACTCCTGAGCAAGAGGCATCTTTCCAAAACTCAACACATTGTCACATTTGTGAAAAGCCCCTATATTTTGATAGGGTACGGGAACATTGTCATTCAAATGGCCAATACCGTGGAGCTTCCCACAATGATTGCAATTTAAACTATAAAGTAACAAAGAAAATACCAGTATTCTTCCATAACTTGAAAAATTACGATGGACATTTAATAATGCAACACTTGGGAAAATATAATCGTAAATTAAATTGCATAGCCAAAGATATGGAAAAGTACATTTCATTCTCTGTTGATGATTTAGTATTTTTAGATTCCTATAACTTTCTGTCCCTTCCATTATACAAATTAGCTTCCAATTTAAATACATTTAGATTTATAGACAATCCACTACTACAACGCAAAGGTGTATTTCCCTATGAATATATGACAGGACCAGATAAGTTTGCAGAGTCTCTACCTCCAATTGAAAAATTTTACAGTACTTTAACTAAAGAACATATCTCTCCCATCGAATATGAACATGCTAAAAATGTCTGGACCCATTTTAATATAGACAATTTACAAGAATATCATGATTTATATCTTAAAACAGATGTATTGCTACTGGCTGATGTCTTTGAGACATTTAGAGACCTGTGTTTAAAAGATTATAAACTTGACCCCGTACATATGTATTCACTTCCAGGACTAACATGGGAAGCCTGTCTTAGAATGACTGGTATAAAATTACAATTATTTCAAGATATTGACATGCATTTGTTCATAGAAAGTGCAATCAGAGGAGGAGTCAGTATGATTTCTACACGTTACGCTAAAGCCAATAATAGATATATGGGCGAACATTATGATCCCAATCAAGAAAGTGTGTATTTAATATATTTAGATTGTAACTCGCTATACTCCACAGCTATGTGTGAGACACTACCCGTGGATGGATTTTGTTGGACGAATGAGATAGACTACAAATACAATCAAAATGATGAGTTTGGATACATTTTAGAAGTTGATTTAAAATATGATAAAAGCTTACATGATTTACATAATGACTATCCATTAGCACCTGAGAAAATGAATGGCAAATTAATACCTAATTTAAATGACAAAACTAAATATATTTTACATTATAAAGCATTACAAAAATATGAAGAATTGGGTTTGATTGTTACAAAATACCATAGAATTTTAAAATTTAGACAGTCTAAATGGCTTGCGCCCTATATTAATTTTAATATTGAAAAACGCAAATGTGCTAAAACTGATTTCGAAAAAGACTTTTACAAATTGTTAAATAATAGTCTCTTTGGTCGAACAATTATGAATCAACGAAGGTTTCGCGACATATATCTCAAGGATGAGTCACTATTAACAAAATATGTCAATAATCCAAGGTTTGATTGTAGCAAAAAGTTTGATAACAATTTACATGCTATACATTTAAATAAATTAGTTGTAAAGTTTAATAAGCCGATATATTTGGGAATGACCATTTTGGATATCAGTAAAGTAATAATGTATGATTTTCACTATAATTATATGTCAAAATTTAAGAACAAAAGATTTCTAATGACAGATACAGATTCTTTAATGTATTCTATAGTTACAGAGGACTTTTACAAGGAAATAGAATGTGACTTGCACTATTTTGATACCTCTGGATATAGTAAAGACCATTTCTTATACTCTGATAAAAATAAAAAAGTCACTGGCAAGTTTAAAGACGAATTAGATGGTCATATTATGTATGAATATTGTGGTTTAAGACCAAAGTTATATTCTTATATTCCTCTAAAATGGTTATATGAAGAAGACAAACAAGCTTTAGAGGTAAAGAAAGCTAAAGGAGCTGATGGTGCTACAGTTAAACATCTCCTTAGACATCAACATTATTTGAACTGTCTTGCCACTGGGCAAGATTACTATGAGAATGTGACAAGAATTAAATCTACAAATCATCATATTCAAACCTTAACTATGAATAAGAAAGTACTATCGTTTGACGATGACAAGAGGTTTATTCTGGAAGATGGTATCAATACTCTTGCACTTGGTCATTATAAAATTGATCAAACATAAATCTATATTTGCCATTATTCTTTAACCTTTCTTTGTCTATTACAAAAAAGCCATATTTAGTTTTATCCCAACATTGATGACAGAGATTTCTAAATTGGTTAAATGAAAAATCATTACCAACATGATTGTTATATACATGTTTTAAATTCAAATCATCTTGTTTAAATAATATTAGGAAATTTACATTATCACGTAAATGTTTGTGTACTTTGCTGTAAGATTGACACAAGTAAAAACAATTAATATTTTTATGTCGACCCATTGAAAAAAATTGTGTAATATTTTGACTATTTATGTCATCAAATACAACAACTGACTGTGATTCGACATCATTTGGTGTGATTTCACAGTCAGTAAACGTGTGTAATTTCACTTCGTCACACAAACTAAATATTTCAATTATTTTTTTATATTTTTCTTGTTCTAAAGATTTAGATATTAAATATAAGTTTGTAAATTTTAATCCTTCCTTTCTTACAATTAAATTGTAAATTACAACCGTCTTCCCACTTCCACTTGGACCACAAATAACACATCGAATATTGGTAGGAAAAAGACCCAACTTCTTTGGTATATTTTCCTTAATATGTACTATTTTAAATTTGTGTTTTTGTTGAATAAAAGACATTTTTTATATAATAAAAATGGTAAAAAATAATAAGAAAACATGTAAAAAGGGCAAAGGTTTATTCCTAAAGCCTTATAGGGGTCGAGGGTTATTGAATACTCTTATAAATAACCTTCCATTTCCACTTCACATACCATCATATCGGTACTGTGGACCTGGAACGAATATACGTGAGAATTTAGCTAAAAATGTACCTCCAAAAAATAAACTAGACTCTTATTGTAAAGAGCATGACATATTCTACATGAATAATCCCGATACTGCTGCTCGGAACAAAGCAGACATGAGATTAGCAGACTTAGCTTGGACTAGAGTTACAGCCAAGGACGCAAGTCTTGCTGAAAGAGCTGCTGCTTATGCCGTGACAAATTTGATGAAGGCAAAAGCAAAGATGGGAATGGGATTAAAATTTAATAAAAAAGATGGACAACTACCAGCTGTTAGAGGCCGCAAAAGACGTGCCTCACTTCAGGGGGGTGTACCTAAAAAGCGAGCTAAAAAATCTAACACCAAGAGTAAAAGAGTGCGGAATAGTTAATTTAGATAGCTCATCTGGCACACATTGGACAGCATATCGTAAAAATAAAGATATTGTAATTTATTTTGACCCATTTGGAATCCAACCTCCAAAAGAAGTAATTAAATATTTTGAGGGATATAAAATCTACTATACAACCGATCAAATACAAGATTTAAATAGTTCTATTTGTGGAATTTTATGTTTATCATTCATAAAAAATATTTCTTTATAAAAATGGATTCATTTACTATAACATTTTCGGGTACAGAGCCAGAGCTAAAGTCAGTGTTCTTTCCTCCCATAGAATTAAATGATGATTATGTAATTGGATTAGTAGATTTTCAAAGTTATAATTCTATATTTAATGTTAAAAAACCTCTAAATACTTTAACATATTACAAAGTAGAGAAAAAAACATTACCAAAGGGAGAGATCTCAGTTGATGATTTAAACCAGTTATTAAATGGTAAACTTAAAGTTATAATAGATAAAAATGGAGAAGCATTAATTAATACTAAATCCAAACTTTTATTCAAAGGGCTTATTCCAAAATTAAATCAACTTAAAGGCAACAAATTAACCATTGGAGAAGGTGATGATGTTTTCTTTTATGATCACAATGCTCCAGTTACAATAGAAATTTCTGAAGGAACATATGAGGTGGTTGAGCTTGCAAAGGAAATTCAAAAGCAAGTCCCAGACTTTTTCCTTACAGCTAATAATAAAACTATGAAAGCTACACTACTTTCTAGCCATGTGTTTGATTTTACAAAACCATGTTTAGGGTCTGTTTTATTGGGATTTAAAGGCGTTTCTACTCCTGGTATACAGTTTGAATCTACAAATAAAATAAACATTAATAATGTAAATGTGATTAGAGTAAAATGTAATATTGCAAATGGGTCCTATTTAAACGGCAACAAATCACACACCATACATAGCTTTTATCCAGAAGCTCCTCCTGGCTACAAAATTATTGAAGTTCCAAGAAATATTATATATTTTCCTGTAAATAAGAGAAGTTTAGATGTTGTCAGTATTACATTTGCCGATCAGCACGACAAGGCAATTGACTTCAATGGAGAAGAAACTACAATTACTTGTCATATAAAAAAGATATGAGAATTTATAAGAATTTATCTATAAGTGTACAAAATGCTAGGTTCCTAAAGTCAATAGGACTAAAGTTAAAATTTTCTATTAATAAAAATGGAAGATTTTCTAGACGTTACAGGGAAATCCCAATTCGACGATAGTGTGGTTAAAATTACAAATCACTCCTATGTTCCCCACAACACTTTAGCAATAAATAATTCTGATGAAATTCGAATATGTATTAATAATCAAGATTTGCTAACTCTCCCATGTAGAAGTTATCTGTATATTAAGGGAGAAATTGAAAATCATGAAAAAGGTCATTTTATAAATAATGCATTTGCGTTCTTATTTGATGAAATTAGATACGAAGTCGCAGGTAAAGAAATAGACATTGTAAGAAACCCAGGAATTTCTAGTCTTATGAAAATATTAAGCTCTTACAATAAAACAACTAAATTGTCAAATGTAGCATTTGATTCTGACACAAATTTAAAAGAGTTCCATAAAGGTGGCAAGTTTAGTACATGTTTGCCATTAGAGCTGTTAATGGGTGTATTTGAGGATTTTAATAAGGTATTAGTAAATGTCAAACAAGAATTGGTATTGAAAAGATCAAAAAATGATTTAAATTGTATATTAACAACCACTAGTGCTCCAGCCAGTGGTACTGCTGATGCAATTCCTAAAATTACACTTAACTCAATTCAATGGGTGATGCCACATGTAATACCATCAGATGGGGAGAAGTTACAATTACAAAAGATGTTACTGCAAAATAAAAATTTGCAAATTGCATTTAGAAGCTTAGAGTTGCATGAACTTCCATCATATCCCAATACTACAAGACATACATGGTCAGTAAAGACATCTTCAAGTTTGGAGAAGCCTAGGTATATTATATTTGGTTTCCAAACAGCTAGGGATAATAGTGCACGAAAAAGAACTGATGAATTTGATCACTGTAAGTTAAAAAATCTCAAAGTATTTCTAAACTCTGAATATTATCCTTATAGTGATTTAAATCTCGACTTTGAAAATGGAGATGTCTCTAAAGCTTATGAGATGTTTATGAGGTTTAGAGAGACTTACTATAATACTATCCCAGATCCTATGATTAGTAGGGCTGAGTTTATGAAGAAATATCCACTAATTGTAATAGACTGTTCTAGACAGAACGAAACAGTGAAGGAAGGAATTGTTGATATTAAATTAGAGATTGAAACTGCAGAAAATGTACCAGCAAATACATCTGCATATTGTTTGATAATACATGATAAAGTGTTTGAGTACAATCCTTTGTCAAATGAGATAAATAAAATGTAAATAAAAGATGAAAAACATTCAACAAGAATTGGTTGACTCTGCAAATCAAATACGAGAGAAATATAGAGCTTTAAAACGTGGCAAGTTTCTAGAGGCTGAAGAGAGGTTTCAAACATTCCAACCTTTAATAGAGCCATTACAAGAATTAAAAAAAATTGCCAAAACAGAGAGGCCTCGAATGGAGATTCTCCCAATGACTCCATCTAGAATACCAATAATACCAAGATTGCAACCATTACAACAATCTACTCCACAGAAATTAGATTTTGGTCTTTTAGCATCAGACTATTTAGGAAATTACCTCAGTAAAAGTAGTATGACAGACACTACATATGGTATTAGACGAGAAGCAAATAAATTTTTTATTGGAAATAAGGAAGTTGACATTGCCAATGATGATGTTACAATTGCAAATAAAACCTACAAGGGGACAAAAGGTTTGTGGCAATTGTTAACTTTAAAAGAACCTGAGGATTATACTCCGGCTGATTTGCAAAACTATAAAGAAATTTTGGAAGCTACAAATGGACATTTAAAGAGTTACAAAGATGGTGCACCAATTTCAAGTAATAGACATACTAAATATCTTAATATAATTAAACCTCTTTTTAAATCTGTTGGTGAAGGTTTGAGACAAGTGACTGGTAATAAAATAGACTATATTTATTGGGATGATCCTAATGAGCTTGTAGATAGGTTAAGACTTCTTTGGCTAAGTCGCCAAGCCGGTAACTCAGGAGTGGATAATGAAATAGATTCCATTATTGAGGAATTAAGAGAAAGTGGAATTATTTATTAAATAAAAATATGTTTATAGATAAATTTTATCGTTTATATAATCCATATAATAAGCCTGCAGAACCCAGGGCTAGTAGTGAACCTACTTTAAATTTACAAGACGATAGTTGGAATGGTTTAAACCGTAAAATTGGTAATGTTAAAGATGGGGAGTTTGTAGATGATGTATCAACTTTGGGACAGACATTAACTAGAAAAGGTGATGTCTTTTTACAAGGTAAAACTAAATATGAGTTTTTAGAATCTAAGAATAAAAATTGGAATGCTAAAAAACAGAAAATTACTAATGTGGGAAAGGGTGAAAGTTTAGATGATGTGCCCACTTTACAACAGACTTTAATACGAAAAAAAGATTGTACATTTGTACAAGACGATAATAATTATGAATTTTTAGAATCAGAGAATGGTATTTGGAATGCTAAGAAACGGAAAATTACTAATGTAGAAAAGGGTGAAAGTTTAGATGATGTGCCCACTTTACAACAGACTTTAATACGAAAAGAAGATGGTAAATTTGTACAAGACGATAATAATTATGAATTTTTAGAATCAGAGAATGGTGTTTGGAATGCAAAGAAACAGAAAATTAGTAATTTGATGGAAGGTACAGATAGTAAAGATGCTGTGAATGTTTCACAAGTTCCAAAAATGGAAGCAGGCTATTGGAGTTTTAATAGTAAAAGGTTAGTACGTGTCAAACCTGCCATTGATGACACTGACTGTGTTATAAAAGAACAGACTATAACTTTTGATAAAAAAGAAAAATGTTGGGATGCCAAAAAACAATTTATAAGAAATCTACCAGAGGGGGAACATTCGGATGATATTTGTCTAATGTCACAATCTATGCATTACGATGGATCAAAATTTGTATATGGAGAAATTTTTTTTAATTTGATGGAATATAATCCTGATTTATTAGTTGCTGACCCCACATCTTTGAGTGGATTTAAGTATATAGATAATAGACCATATATACCAGAAAACTATGTATTTAAAAGAATGGAAGATAATCTATTGATTGGGGCTAATGGTGATGTATTTAGAGTTACAGGAAAGGATGATGTTATAAAAAATGAATGAAATTGCATACGAACTTCATAAGCCTGCGAGAAAGAATTTCATTAGAAGGTCTTTTAAAGTATTGGGTATAAACGAAACCTTACAAATAGATTTAATTGATATGCAAAACTATGCTAGAGAAAATTCTGGCAATAAATATATTTTAACTTTAATAGATACATTTTCTAAAAAAGCTTATGCTGCTCCACTAAAGAATAAGACAGGGTTAGTGGTTACAGAAGCCATTAAAACCATTCTACCAAAGGGGGTTAAAAACATTCAATCTGACAATGGAAAAGAATTTTTTAATCAATATTTTAGCAAACTAATGAAGAAATTAAATATTAATCACTATCACACATTTTCTACAACTAAGGCTGCAATTGTAGAGAGGTTCCAGAGAACTTTAAAGAATTGGCTATATAGGGAATTTAGTGCTCAGGGGAGTTATAAATGGTTGGATTTACTTCCAAAGTTAATTCGAAAATATAATAATAAGGTGCATAGATCTATAGGAATGAAGCCTAACCAAGTGAATGTTAAGAATAGTAAATATGTGCATGAGAAGTTGACTTCTAAAGTAGTGCAAGTTAAAAAGCCAAGATATAAGGTAGGTGATAGCGTAAGGATTTCCAAGTATAAACATGTTTTTAGTAAAGGTTATACTCCAAATTGGACAGGGGAACTATTTACAATAGCAGAAGTTAAGAATACAAAGCCTGTAACTTATATCTTGAAAGATGAAAATGGCAATATAATCAGGGGAGGCTTCTATACAGAGGAGTTGTTAAAGACCAAGTATAAGGACATGTATTTGGTAGAGAAGGTAATTAGGAGAAAGGGTAATTCGTTGTATGTCAAATGGCTTGGGTTCCCAAGTAGCCAGAACTCATGGATTTCCACTAAGGATGTCCAAGGGAGCACGTCATAAGCCGGGAGCGCGCCCGAGTTCGCGTGCCGAGAGCCGGGTCTTTAAAAAAGTGGCCAAAAAATGAGCCATATTCCAGACGTGTTTTTCAGTATTAAAAAAGTAGAAAATTTATATAGAGGTGTATAGGTCGAGAGCTGGGTCTTTAAAAAAGTGGCCAAAAAAAGCTCTTCCATTTTTTTCTTATTTTTCCCCTATAAAAAGTGCCCTAAAAGTGCCTCTAAAACGCCGAAAGTGGGGTCATATTGCTATATTATATCTACTAACGAGTACGTCGACCAGGACCATACCAAACTGAAACGAAATCTTAGTGCAAACTATAGCATATTTTGTACCCTCACAATACCAATAAACAATAGAGGAAATACAACCTTAGTAGATATAATAGGACAATATGACCCCACTTTCGGCGTTTTAGAGGCACTTTTAGGGCACTTTTTATATGGGAAAAATGAGAAAAAAATGGAAGAGCTTTTTTTGGCCACTTTTTTCAAAGACCCAGCTCTCGACCTATACACCCCTATATAAATTTTCTACTTTTGTTAATACTAAAAATCACGTCTGGAATATGGCTCATTTTTTGGCCACTTTTTTAAAAGACCTGGATCTCGTCCAATACAAGCCTATATAAATGTTCAAACTCTATTAAAATTTCAAATCCACATCCATTCCCATGTATATTTTCAAAATCATGTGAGGTTTGTGCGTGAACTCGGGCATGCTTATGGCTATGCGTAAACTATGCCTGACTCAAATGAATGACTGTGAGTGTAACCTAATGACCCTAATCAAAACCAATTGTCAACATTCTCTGCCTGTCTGGCGCCAGTCTGTCTGGGGCAGGTTTAGACAATTGCCAAATATGTTTGATTGATTGACCTCAATTATTCAATTGTTCAATTTCAGTTTGTTCAATTTCCATTGTTAAGTTCTAAATTAATTTAGACAATTTTGTGGTATATAAGGGGGGCATTCTACGGAATCATCACTAACTCTTCCACCTGGATCTTCTTGTTATGGTAAGTCTTTGACATCTAAGCTAGACTAATGTAATATGTTGTCGCGTGTCGGGTCATGGGATCAATTGGTGACGTAATTGATGCTTGTAGGCTACTCATACTCTGTATTTCTTTTAACTTAGGAGTGTAGCTAATTTCCCGAGTCCATTTTTAAAAACTTAGCCGAATTGAGTCACTAAGGAACTTATAAAAATGTATATAAATCTATTTTTAAACACTTAGAGTATTTTGAACAGTCACTAAGGAACTTAAAATGTATATAAGTCTATTTTAAAAAACTTAGCCAAATTTACTCATGAGGGGGACTTTGAGTCAAAAGTTTGCACAAGTTATTATTTAAAAACTTAGCCAAACTTCACGCACTGGGGAACTTTGAGTCAAAATGTGTACAAGTTATTATTAAAAAACTTAGCCGAATTATACTCACTATATAATTTTGTCAAATCCCTTTTAACATAGGTAACATAGTCTTCTCTATAACTAACACTCACTCTGTATATATGTAGACTCAGTATTCTGAATTGCTAAAAAGTATTTTTATTTAAGATTTTGGATTTAGTTTTGATTTAGAAAATTACAATTGCCAAATCTTATTGTATTAAATTGTTTTGAATATTAAAATTTAAAATTTTGATTTAAATTATTATTTCCCATTAATTGAAATTGTCTAAAATGTAATTTCCACCATATAGAACATGCTAACTTAGTTTTTTTTAGTTACATGTCAACTGTGTGCTGCTTCTCTATCCAAAAAAGTAACTTATTTTGTTATTACTATTTTTAAGTGAGTCAAAAATATATACAAGTTATTTTTTAAAACTTAGCCAAATTCACTCACGGGGGAACTTTGAGTCAAAAGTTTGTACACGTTATTTTTTTAAAACTTAGCCAAATTTACTCACGAGGGGAACTTTGAGTCAAAAGTGTGCACAAGTTATTATTTAAAAACTTAGCCAAACTCACTCACGGGGGGACTTTGAGTCAAAAGTGTGCACAAGTTATTATTTAAAAACATAGCCAAATTTTATGCACCGGGGGACTTTGAGTCTAAAGTGTGTACAAGTTATTATTTAAAAACTTAGCTGAATTATACTATATAATTTTGTCAAGTCCCCTTTAAAATAGGTAACACTCACTCTGTATATATGTAGACTCAGCAATCTGAATTGCTAAAAAGTATTTTTTATTTAAGATTTTGGATTTAGTTTTGATTTAGAAAATTACAATTGCCAAATCTTATTGTATGAAATTGTTTTGAATATTAAAATATAAAATTCTAATTCAAATTATTATTTCTCATTAATTGAAATTGTCAAAATGTAATTTCTACTATATAGAAGATGCCAACCTATTTTTTAATTACATATATAAAAATGAAGACTACATGTCAACATTGTTTTGCATCGCTCTCCAAAAAAAGCAACCTGATTCGCCACTACAAGGTAATACATAAAATGAAGGTGAAACTGTGCAAAGTTTGTGATATAATCTGTGATAATAACATGGCTCTAAAATCTCATATATTACAAACTCATAAGACTTGTAATTTCTGTAAAAGAAATGTTGTTGGTCATTTTAAAAGACACATCAATTCTTGTAACAAATGTCCATATACAATGATTAAATTTGTTGGTGAATCGATTAAAACTGAACTTAAAAGTACTCTTCAGTCTTGTCCTCTACCGATAAAATGGACTTTAGTAAGGAGAATCAAATTTATAAAATATACAATAGATCAAAATGGAAAATTAGTTAATGAGAAAGAATGTATTGCAGATTTTAGAAGCCTTACTACCTTAACCATTGAGAAGAGAGATTTAAAGCCTCAAATTGAAAATGCTCTTTTAAAGATTGATGCTTCCATACACAAATATCAAGCCGAAGGCAGTGGATGGATTTATGACCATACTAAATATTGGCAGTTGCACGTTTACAAGTATAAGCCCCTAACTCCAAAGTCATATATCCCCACACCAAAAAGTATTAAATTGACAAAAGCAGTTTTAAATATAAAGAATGCTGATAATAAATGCTTCCTTTGGTCAATTTTAGCAGCTTTACATCCAAGGAATGCTAAACATGCTGAAAGGGTATCGAAATATGCACCCTATGAAAATCAGTTAAATATGACAAACATAAAGTATCCTGTTAAAATATCTGATATAGATAAATTTGAAAGACAAAACAATATAAGTGTTAATGTATTTGGAGTTGAAGACCAAAAATTTATATATCCATTAAGAAGAACCAAACTGAATAGTAATGCTCACATAGATCTATTATTATTACTACAAGGTCGTAAATCACATTACTGTTTAATTCGTGATTTTGATAGGTTAATGCTACGGTCTACGAAACAAGACCACAAGAAGTATTTTTGCAAGTTTTGTTTACAACATTTTTACACCAAAGATAAATTAGAATGTCATATAACATATTGTAAGAACTTTGATGCACAAAGAGTGGAAATGTCTAAACAAGATACATTACAATTTAAAAATTATAAATATCAACTTAAAGCCCCATTTGTGATTTATGCTGATTTTGAGTGCTTTATAAACTCCAATATACATATTCCATCGGGATTTGCATTTGTCGTAGTAAAAGATTCTAAGATTATTTCTGAAGAGTTATATAGTGGTGCAAATGTTATGGATGTGTTTTTCGAAAGATTATTTGAGACTTATGATTTTATTAAAAGTCAAATGGCGATATATATTCCCCTTGTAATGACTCCTGAGCAAGAGGCATCTTTCCAAAACTCAACACATTGTCATATTTGTGAAAAGCCTCTATATTTTGATAGGGTACGAGAACATTGTCATTCAAATGGCCAATACCGTGGAGCTGCCCACAATGATTGTAATTTAAACTATAAAGTAACAAAGAAAATACCAGTATTCTTCCATAACTTGAAAAATTACGATGGACATTTAATAATGCAACACTTGGGAAAATATAATCGTAAATTAAATTGCATAGCCAAAGATATGGAAAAGTACATTTCATTCTCTGTTGATGATTTAGTATTTTTAGATTCCTATAACTTTCTGTCCCTTCCATTATACAAATTAGCTTCCAATTTAAATACATTTAGATTTATAGACAATCCACTACTACAACGCAAAGGCGTATTTCCCTATGAATATATGACAGGACCAGATAAGTTTGCAGAGTCTCTACCTCCAATTGAAAAATTTTACAGTACTTTAACTAAAGAACATATCTCTCCCATCGAATATGAACATGCAAAACATATCTGGACCCATTTTAATATACATAATTTACAAGAATATCATGATTTATATCTTAAAACAGATGTATTGCTACTGGCTGATGTGTTTGAGACATTTAGAGACCTGTGTTTAAAGGATTACAAACTTGACCCCGTACACATGTATTCACTTCCAGGACTAACATGGGAAGCCTGTCTTAGAATGACTGGCATAAAATTACAATTATTTCAAGATATTGACATGCATTTGTTCATAGAAAGTGCAATCAGAGGAGGAGTCAGTATGATTTCCACACGTTATGCTAAAGCCAATAATAGATATATGGGTGAACATTATGACCCCAAACAAGAGAGTGTGTATTTAGTATATTTAGATTGTAACTCGCTATACTCCACAGCTATGTGTGAGACACTACCCGTGGATGGATTTCGTTGGACGAATGAGATAGACTACAAAATATACAAAAACAATCAAAATGATGAGTTTGGATACATTTTAGAAGTTGATTTAAAATATGATAAAAGCTTACATGATTTACATAATGACTATCCATTAGCACCTGAGAAAATGAATGGCAAATTAATACCTAATTTAAATGACAAAACTAAATATATTTTACATTATAAAGTATTACAAAAATATGAAGAATTGGGTTTGATTGTTACAAAATACCATAGAATTTTAAAATTTAGACAGTCTAAATGGCTTGCGCCCTATATTAATTTTAATATTGAAAAACGCAAATGTGCTAAAAATGATTTTGAAAAAGACTTTTACAAATTGTTAAATAATAGTCTCTTTGGTCGAACAATTATGAACCAACGCAAGTTTCGTGATATATATCTCAAGGATGAGTCACTATTAACTAAATATGTCACTAATCCAAGGTTCGACTGTAGCAAAAAGTTCGATAACAATTTACATGCTATACATTTAAATAAATTAGTTGTAAAGTTTAATAAGCCGATATATTTAGGAATGACCATTTTAGATATCAGTAAAGTAATAATGTATGATTTCCACTATAATTATATGTCAAAATTTAAGAACAAAAGATTTCTTATGACAGATACAGATTCTTTAATGTATTCTATAGTTACAGAGGACTTTTACAAGGAAATAGAATGTGACTTGCACTTTTTTGATACCTCTGGATATAGTAAAGACCATTTCTTATACTCTGATAAAAATAAAAAAGTCACTGGCAAGTTTAAAGACGAATTAGATGGTCATATTATGTATGAATATTGTGGTTTAAGACCAAAGTTATATTCTTATATTCCTCTAAAATGGTTATATGAAGAAGACAAGCAAGCTTTAGAGGTCAAAAAAGCTAAAGGAGCTGATGGTGCTACAGTTAAACATCTCCTCAGACATCAACATTATTTAAACTGTCTTGCAACTGGGCAAGATTATTATGAGAATGTGACAAGAATTAAATCTACAAATCATCATCTTCAAACCTTAACTATGAATAAGAAAGTACTATCGTTTGACGATGACAAGAGGTTTATTCTGGAAGATGGCATCAATACTCTTGCGCTTGGTCATTATAAAATTGATCAAACATAAATCTATATTTGCCATTATTCTTTGACCTTTCTTTGTCTATTACAAAAAAGCCATATTTAGTTTTATCCCAACATTGATGACAGAGATTTCTAAATTGGTTAAATGAAAAGTCATTACCAACATGATTGTTATATACATGTTTTAAATTTAAATCATCTTGTTTAAATAATATTAGGAAATTTACATTATCACGTAAATGTTTATGTACTTTGCTGTAAGATTGACACAAGTAAAAACAGTTAATATTTTTATGTCGACCCATTGAAAAAAATTGTGTAATATTTTGACTATTTATGTCATCAAATACAACAACTGACTGTGATTTTACATCATTTGGTGTGATTTCACAGTCAGTAAACGTGTGTAATTTCACTTCGTCACACAAACTAAATATTTCAATTATTTTTTTATATTTTTCTTGTTCTAAAGATTTAGATATTAAATATAAGTTTGTAAATTTTAATCCTTCCTTTTTCACAATTAAATTGTAAATTACAACCGTCTTCCCACTTCCACTTGGACCACAAATAACACATCGAATATTGGTAGGAAATAGACCCAACTTCTTTGGTATATTTTCCTTAGTATGTACTATTTTAAATTTATGTTTTTGTTGAATAAAAGACATTTTTTATATAATAAAAATGGTGAAAAATAATAAGAAAACATGTAAAAAGGGCAAAGGTTTATTCTTAAAGCCTTACAGGGGTCGAGGGTTATTGAATACTCTTATAAATAATCTTCCATTTCCACTTCACATACCATCATATCGGTACTGTGGACCTGGAACGAATATACGTCAAAATTTAGCCAAAAATGTACCTCCAAAAAATAAGCTAGACTCTTATTGTAAAGAGCATGACATATTCTACATGAATAATCCCGATACCGCTGCTCGGAACAAAGCAGACATGAGATTAGCAGACTTAGCTTGGACTAGAGTAACGGCAAATGACGCAAATCTTGCTGAAAGAGCTGCAGCTTATGCGGTGACAAATTTGATGAAGGCAAAAGCAAAAATGGGAATGGGATTAAAATTTAATAAAAAAGATGGACAACTACCAGCTGTTAGAGGCCGCAAAAGACGTGCCTCACTTCCGGGGGGTGTACCTAAAAAACGAGCTAAAAAATCTAACACCAAAAGTAAAAGAGTGCGGAATAGTTAATTTAGACAGTTCATCTGGCACACATTGGACAGCATATCGTAAAAATAAAGATATTGTAATTTATTTTGACCCATTTGGAATCCAACCTCCAAAAGAAGTAATTAAATATTTTGAGGGACATAAAATATTCTATACAACCGATCAAATACAAGATTTAAATAGTTCTATTTGTGGAATTTTATGTTTATCATTCATAAAAAATTTTTGTTTATAAAAAATGGATTCATTTACTATAACATTTTCGGGTACAGAGCCAGAGCTAAAGTCAGTGTTCTTTCCTCCCATAGAATTAAATGATGATTATGTAATTGGATTAGTAGATTTTCAAAGTTATAATTCTATATTTAATGTAAAAAAACCACTTAATACTTTAACATATTACAAAGTAGAGAAAAAAACATTACCAAAGGGAGAGATCTTAGTTGATGATTTAAACCAGTTATTAGATGGTAAACTTAAAGTTATAATACATAAGAATGGAGAAGCATTAATTAATACCAAAGTCAAACTTTTATTCAAAGGGCTTATTCCAAAATTAAATCAACTTAAAGGCAACAAATTAACCATTGAAGAAGGTGATGATGTTTTCTATTATGACCACAAAGCTCCAGTTACAATAGAAATTTCTGAAGGAACATATGAGGTGGTTGAGCTTGCAAAGGAAATTCAAAAGCAAATCCCAGACTTTTTCCTTACAGCTAATAATAAAACTATGAAAGCGACATTACTTTCTAGCCACGTGTTTGATTTTACAAAACCATGTTTAGGGTCTGTTTTATTGGGATTTAAAGGTGTTTCTACTCCTGGTGTTCAGTTTGAATCTACAAATAAAATAAACATTAATAATGTAAATGTGATTAGAGTAAAATGTAATATTGCAAACGGGTCCTATTTAAACGGAAACAAATCACACACCATACATAGCTTTTATCCAGAAGCTCCTCCTGGCTACAAAATTATTGAAGTTCCAAGAAATATTATATATTTTCCTGTAAATAAGAGAAGTTTAGATGTTGTCAGTATTACATTTGCCGATCAGCATGACAAGGCAATTGACTTTAATGGAGAAGAAACTACAATTACTTGTCATATAAAAAAGATATGAGAATTTATAAGAATTTATCTATAAGTGTACAAAATGCTAGGTTCCTACGATCAATAGGACTAAAGTTAAAATTTTCTATTAATAAAAATGGAAGATTTTCTAGACGTTACAGGGAAATTCCAATTCGACGATAGTGTGGTTAAAATTACAAATCACTCCTATGTTCCCCACAACACTTTGGCAATAAATAATTCCGATGAAATTCGAATATGTATTAATAATCAAGATTTGCTAACTCTCCCGTGTAGGAGTTATCTGTATATTAAGGGAGAAATTGAAAATCATGATAAAGGTCATTTTATAAATAATGCATTTGCATTCTTATTTGATGAAATTAGATATGAAGTCGCAGGTAAAGAAATAGACATTGTAAGAAACCCAGGAATTTCTAGTCTTATGAAAATATTGAGCTCTTACAATAAAACTACTAAATTGTCAAATGTGGCATTTGATTCTGACACGAATTTAAAAGAGTTCCATAAAAGTGGCAAGTTTAGTACTTGTTTGCCATTAGAACTGTTAATGGGTGTATTTGAGGATTTTAATAAGGTATTAGTAAATGTCAAACAAGAATTGGTGTTAAAAAGATCCAAAAATGATTTGAATTGTATATTAACAACCACTAGTGCTCCAGCCAGTGGTACTGCTGATATGATTCCTAAAATTACACTTAACTCAATTCAATGGGTGATGCCACATGTAATACCATCAGATGGGGAGAAGTTACAATTACAAAAGATGTTACTGCAAAATAAAAATTTGCAAATTGCATTTAGAAGCTTAGAGTTGCATGAACTTCCATCATATCCCAATACTACAAGACATACATGGTCAGTAAAGACATCTTCAAGTTTGGAGAAGCCTAGGTATATTTTATTTGGTTTCCAAACAGCTAGGGATAATAGTGCACGAAAAAGAACTGATGAATTTGATCACTGTAAGTTAAAAAATCTCAAAGTATTTCTAAACTCTGAATATTATCCTTATAGTGATTTAAATCTCGACTTTGAAAATGGAGATATCTCTAAAGCTTATGAGATGTTTATGAGGTTTAGAGAGACTTACTATAATACTATCCCAGATCCTATGATTAGTAGGGCTGAGTTTATGAAGAAATATCCACTAATTGTAATAGACTGTTCTAGACAGAACGAAACAGTGAAGGAAGGAATTGTTGATATTAAATTAGAGATTGAAACTGCAGAAAATGTGCCAGCAAATACATCTGCATATTGTTTGATAATACATGATAAAGTGTTTGAGTACAATCCTTTGTCAAATGAGATAAATAAAATGTAAATAAAAGATGAAAAACATTCAACAAGAATTGGTTGACTCTGCAAATCAAATACGAGAGAAATATAGAGCTTTAAAACGTGGCAAGTTTCTAGAGGCTGAAGAGAGGTTCCAAACATTCCAACCTTTAATAGAGCCATTACAAGAATTAAAAAAAATCGCCAAAACAGAGAGGCCTCGAATGGAGATTCTCCCAATGACTCCATCTAGAATACCAATAATACCAAGATTACAACCATTACAACAATCTACTCCACAGAAATTAGATTTTGGTCTTTTAGCATCAGACTATTTAGGAAATTACCTCAGTAAAAGTAGTATGACAGACACTACATATGGTATTAGACGAGAAGCAAATAAATTTTTTATTGGAAATAAGGAAGTTGATATTGCCAATGATGATGTTACAATTGCAAATAAAACCTACAAGGGGACAAAAGGTTTGTGGCAATTGTTAACTTTAAAAGAACCTGAGGATTATACTCCGGCTGATTTGCAAAATTATAAAGAAATTTTGGAAGCTACAAATGGACATTTAAAGAGTTACAAAGATGGTGCACCAATTTCAAGTAATAGACATACTAAATATCTTAATATAATTAAACCTCTTTTTAAATCTGTTGGTGAAGGTTTGAGACAAGTGACTGGTAAGAAAATAGACTATATTTATTGGGATGATCCTAATGAGCTTGTAGATAGGTTAAGACTTCTTTGGCTAAGTCGCCAAGCCGGTAACTCAGGAGTGGATAATGAAATAGATTCCATTATTGAGGAATTGAGAGAAAGTGGAATTATTTATTAAATAAAAATATGTTTATAGATAAATTTTATCGTTTATATAATCCATATAATAAGCCTGCAGAACCCAGGGCTAGTAGTGAACCTACTTTAAATTTACAAGACGATAGTTGGAATGGTTTAAACCGTAAACTTGGTAATGTTAAAGATGGGGAGTTTGTAGATGATGTATCAACTTTGGGACAGACATTAACTAGAAAAGGTGATGTCTTCTTACAAGGTAAAACTAAATATGAGTTTTTAGAATCCAAGAATAAAAATTGGAATGCTAAAAAACAGAAAATTACTAATGTGGAAAAGGGTGAAAGTTTAGATGATGTGCCCACTTTACAACAGACTTTAATACGAACAGCTGGTGGTACATTTGTACAAGACAATAATAATTATGAATTTTTAGAATCAGAGAATGGTATTTGGAATGCTAAGAAACAGAAAATTACTAATGTGGAAAAGGGTGAAAGTTTAGATGATGTGCCCACTTTACAACAGACTTTAATACGAAAAGAAGATGGTAAATTTGTACAAGACAATAATAATTATGAATTTTTAGAATCAGAGAATGGTGTTTGGAATGCGAAGAAACAGAAAATTAGTAATTTGATGGAAGGTACAGATAGTAAAGATGCTGTGAATGTTTCACAAGTTCCAAAAATGGAAGCAGGCTATTGGAGTTTTAATAGTAAAAGGTTAGTACGTGTTAAACCTGCCATTGATGACACTGACTGTGTTATAAAAGAACAGACTATAACTTTTGATAAAAAAGAAAAATGTTGGGATGCCAAAAAACAATTCATAAGAAATCTACCAGAGGGGGAACATTTGGATGATATTTGTCTAATGTCACAATCTATGCATTATGATGGATCAAAATTTGTATATGGAGAAAAAAAATTTAATTTGATGGAATATAATCCTGATTTATTAGTTGCTGACCCCACATCTTTGAGTGGATTTAAGTATATAGATAATAGACCATATATACCAGAAAACTATGTATTTAAAAGAATGGAAGATAATCTATTGATTGGGGCTAATGGTGATGTATTTAGAGTTACAGGAAAGGATGATGTTATAAAAAATGAATGAAATTGCATACGAACTTCATAAACCTGCAAGAAAGAATTTCATTAGAAGGTCTTTCAAAGTATTAGGTATAAATGAAACCGTACAAATAGATTTAATTGATATGCAAAACTATGCTAGAGAAAATTCTGGCAATAAATATATTTTAACTTTAATAGATACATTTTCTAAAAAAGCTTATGCTGCTCCACTAAAGAATAAGACAGGGTTAGTGGTTACAGAAGCCATTAAAACCATTCTACCAAAGGGGGTTAAAAACATTCAATCTGACAATGGAAAAGAATTTTTTAATCAATATTTTAGCAAACTAATGAAAAAATTAAATATTAATCACTATCACACATTTTCTACAACTAAGGCCGCAATTGTGGAGAGGTTTCAGAGAACTTTAAAGAATTGGTTATATAGGGAATTTAGTGCTCAGGGGAGTTATAAATGGTTGGATTTACTTCCAAAGTTAATTCGAAAATATAATAATAAAGTGCATAGATCTATAGGAATGAAGCCTAACCAAGTAAATGTTAAGAATAGTAAATATGTACATGAGAGGTTGACTTCTAAAGTAGAGCAAGTTAAAAAGCCAAGATATAAGGTAGGTGATAGCGTAAGGATTTCCAAGTATAAACATGTTTTTAGTAAAGGTTATACTCCAAATTGGACAGGGGAACTATTTACAATAGCAGAAGTTAAGAATACAAAGCCTGTGACTTATATCTTGAAAGATGAAAATGGCAATATAATCAGGGGAGGCTTCTATACAGAGGAGTTGTTAAAGACCAAGTATAAGGACATGTATTTGGTAGAGAAGATAATTAGGAAAAAAGGTGATTCGTTGTATGTCAAATGGCTTGGGTTCCCAAGTAGCCAGAACTCATGGATTTCCACTAAGGATGTCCAAGGGAGCACGTCATAAGCCGGGAGCATGCCCGAGTTCACGCACAAACCTCACATGATTTTGAAAATATACATGGGAATGGATGTGGATTTGAAATTTTAATAGAGTTTGAACATTTATATAGGCTTGTATTGGACGAGATCCAGGTCTTTTAAAAAAGTGGCCAAAAAATGAGCCATATTCCAGACGTGATTTTTAGTATTAACAAAAGTAGAAAATTTATATAGGGGTGTATAGGTCGAGAGCTGGGTCTTTGAAAAAAGTGGCCAAAAAAAGCTCTTCCATTTTTTTCTCATTTTTCCCATATAAAAAGTGCCCTAAAAGTGCCTCTAAAACGCCGAAAGTGGGGTCATATTGTCCTATTATATCTACTAACCTTAGACTGTAGCACACTCTATGAGTCGTTTATTCGACTTTGTAATAATAATTATAAACATTTAATGTAAAGAAATATTGAAAGTAATTGCTACAGCGGGTCCATATAGATGGAAGATTATTGGACCTCTTCTTCAGTCAGGAAAAGGTTATTGTCAAACCCCCTTATTATTTGATAAAATCATTTCTTGCAGTTACGGTTTGAACAGAGCAGCTGTTTAGTTTTTGCGTTTTTTGTTATATACAGAATCAACTGTTGATGTCACACAGTTGGCGGGGTGGGCACGCGGGGACGTTGACGTAGGATCGTCACCGCCCGGGGCGGATTTGGCAACCAACACTGAACACTGACCGGTCACATGGTGCGGCATGTGGACTGCGGCCCCTGCTGTGCAGAGGTCAAGTAACCGGTCGCTGATGAAATATACGAGTCTTCTATAATGCAGATTTATCCTTATGGTAGATGCGATGGCTCATTCGTGAATATAATTTATGGAGATAAAGCGAGGTTGGGTCTTGCAGGAGAGCCTTGTACTTCTTTAAAATCGTTGACGCTGTGAGTCCAGCAAATTGTGGGTGACAATGTTTTAGAGAAAGGTAATCGATCTGTATACTTAATACAGTACGGGTTTCCTCTGTAAATCCATTTCCAGCCGTCCTACTCAACCGATTTTTACGATTGTGGTGTCAACTTAAGGTATAGTGCATCTGTGAATGGTAATTAGAAAGATAATTTTCTTTAGGGCTCCACTTTCCACACGTTTAATCTATTTCCAGAGTTAGTTTTCAATGATCCAGTGATGCTGACCGACTTTCTTTATAACAGTTAGTTTAAATGTGAATTGTAATTTAGCAGCTTTTCCTTCAGTCAAATGTTTAACCACAATCACAGACGAAACAGTTTATGTTTTTTAAATAGGCAACTTTTTTACAGTTGTGACCTAATTAATTGAGGTAAGAAAATCACTCTCTATAGTGTAGATCTAAAAATCAACAAATTAATAATGCATTTTAATTTAGTAGTTTTATTCAGATAAAAACTGTCAACAAATACAATATTTAAAAGGTAGGCATTGGATTCATTTTGTCTCGTAAATTTACGAAATACTATCGAAATCTATTTACTGACTACCTCAGTAGTTGGTCAATGCTAGCAGGCACTATTACGTGCATGAATGTTTCATATCCACTTTCTGCCCAAACACTTTCCTACTTTACTTCTTTTATCGGCGCTGTATCTAGCAGTGTTTAGAGGACAGGATACAATATATAAAATAATTTAACACATACGAGCTGTTGGCCCGTCCTACGTACGGGAATTGAGTAGCGAACTAAAACTGAAGTTATATCAATATTTCCATTTCTAATCCAAGCCAAGTTCATGCGGTTAAACATTTACTGTAAACAAAAAAATTCCAAGATGAATTAAAACATTTAAACGTTGTTATTTTCCTATTCTTTCTTCAAAAAGTGGAACAGAAAAATAATTTGCATAAGCTTTCGTATGAAGACTCGGGGGCAAAACCTCGATTTGTATACATAAATGGTTATAGAATCTTACTTATTTCCTGTAATCAATGGCAAAATCAGAGAATAATAAACTAACCTGATAGATCTAAAGAATATTTTTGTATTCAACCAGCTGTTAGTTAAAACAAATTATATTGCACTAAAACAAACTTAAAATTTTAAAGACTGCTATAAAAAATAAATTAGAACATCTAGCATTTTACCATGCATATTTAAATAGTCTGTCATCCTCTTGCCCAATAAATGAACGTATCAATGAGTATAGCATTACATATAGTATAAATAAGTCAACCCTATGCCATTATCCAAATGCTGATTTTTTTGTCACACACTCCTAATGTTTACAGCTGTTACGTTAAGCAAATGGTTTTATACCAAAAGCTAGTGTTGAATGTTAGCAATAGTCAAAGATGTTAGCGTCGGCTGCTAAACTTTTTAAAATTTTAAAATTCATTTGCATAGCCCCAAAATTGCGTTAATATTACAAATAATGGTTAAACATACCTCGTCAGACATGTTAAGGATTGTCTGACGAGGTATGTTTAACAATTTTTTGTCATACAATTTTAAACTTATTTAAAAAAAAAACTGAAATCCTAAACTAAAATTATGGCTTCGACATTCCCTAGTTCTCAAAATTATCTTTCGTTCAACACAATAATCATGAAAATCCGTCAAGTGGCTGATTCAGAATCGTGAAATAAAAAAAACCCTTTCACGTTTTAATATTTATAGGGGACGAAAATTTTAATTTCGATAATTTTTTATAATAGCTGGATCTTTTACATTTTGTTGTAGCTTCTTCATATACAGTATTCACAAATTCAATTAATTTTACGAACACCATTTAAGCCTCTTAACCCTCCTTAAAAATTCTCATAATTACTAACTAGAATAATTTCTCCCTAACATTCTGTCTAAGACGTAAATTATTTACCGTTCCCCTTAAAACCCCACGGACATTACGCCCTACCGAATGCTCAGCAATCTTTGTACACTTGTGCTGCACATGTTGCAGAATCATATCTAAGGCGTCGTGAAACACCAAATTGGCATTGAAGTCATCAGTAAATTCTGATACGAGCTGCTATACCCGTGCTTTCCAACGGGAAAAAAATGTGACTGTACAGTAATTGAAGTGTATAAGTAGTGTTGATGCAAGGCGTATACGCCTCGGTGTTGATGTGTGTTTTAAAGTCTATGATTTAATTTGAAAAGGAAATCTGATTTAAAAGTGTAAACCTACTTACTTTCAAACCCCTTCTTTTGATGTTAATAGAGCCAAAAGAATATGACAACATACCTTAGTGTTGCCACAGTGTAGCAATAGCATCAATTACTTCATATTGATGCTTCATGAATGATATGTTTTACCATCATTCTTCAATTTTAGTCAAGCCTCTTTACATTTAGCTTACTATATAAACTATAAAATGAAACTTTGAGCAATACTTTACAAAACTTATACAACCTTTCTTTAAAACAACCAAACATAACCCTGCTCTTACTAAATAATGCTAATTATTTCCTCAATCTACATAAACCATCACAAACATGTTTTTCGAGTAAATAAACAAACACCAGTTTATTGCATTGACCAGCTGTTTCATTAAATAAATTAAAAATCATTTGAACTTTGGAAGCAAGTCAGGCGTAGCCCTTTGGAAATCGGCCTGTGGTGGGGCTGAACGCGTAAGAAATTTGTTCACATCAATAATTTTCAACAAATCTACACACTCAAAGCTTTAATTTGATGTGCCATATGCCTAAAATTTTATTTGGTAAATGGCCTTGACCGTTTAAAAATATATATTTTTTCTACGCCAGTGGCATTTTACGAGAGTGACGAGAGAATAAATGTTTAGTGTAAAAAAATAGTGTAAAATCAAATAAATTTGAACGTATCACTTTAATAATATAGTAATAGATAATTAATCCGATTACCGAATTAACAATCGTTGTTGCTCTCAAGAGTTATTTTACTATAATAAGATTATTCAATTTTCTTCAGGAATAATTTTGCTGGATATATATTGAAACATTATATTTTACAATTTTATTTATTATTATTTACAAAAATAACTTAAACTACTAGACATGGCCTCGGCCAAACCTCATGTGTCCGTAGTCGTCAAATTTATCTTCAGGGTCCCCTCGCTTGCCGAATCTGCAACACGTTAAAACTTTATTATTTACAGCAAATACGCATTGTAAATGAGTGAACAGTAAAAATAAATCATTTCAAAAATATCTTAATTAGCTTAAGAATACTGTATTTGATTCATCAGACTTACAAAAAACTATTGTCAAAAATACGAAACCTGTATAGCAGCACTGTCCTTTAACACACAACAGACAGGTAGGTAACAATTTATTCATGAAACAAATATCTTGCATACTTTGCTGAAATTTCACAAATAGTGTAAAATTTGTATCTAATAACTCGACTTTTATTTCTATGCCTCTGGTCAAATAAATGCAGGCAATCTATATAGCTAAACGAAATATATGACCTCTGCCTTAAAAAGTTTGATATAGTACTACTCATGGTAACTTATTATGGTAGAGTAATTATTATAAAATGAGGCGAGGTAACATTTTTACCATCATTAACGGACCTGTTCTAAAACCAACCTTAAGAAAATCTATTACTGTAGATGTAAGTAAATCGTGGACAATTTGAAAATGACGTTAAGGGCACTGTAGTTGGCCTAATGCATATTTTTTCCTCCTGTTTTAGCGAATTTCCCTATAGGGAAGTAGCTATTACCGTAGGTCTCATGGTAAGACCTAAGCCCGGGACCGATTTACTTTTTCATTTTGATGTCCCCAGAGGCCAAAAACACCATTCGTTCAAATTTTTATATATCTATATATAGAGATATATATATATATATATATATATATATATGTGTGTCCATCCGCACGATAACTTGAGTAATTTTTGTCCGATTTTGATAAAATTTGGTTTGAAGGTGTAAGGCGGGATAAACTTGAATGAGTTCGCGAACCAGCATGATCGGACTATGGGAATGGGGGTTTATGGGGGGTTTTATGGGGTAAAAATAGGTTTTTCCCATTTTTGACCCTAAAAACACAAAATTTCACAATTTCTTTCTAAACTATTTTGTAGAGCTTAAAAAAACAAATAATTTAGTATATTGAAGCATTATTATGCGCCTAATTGTTACGGAGAAAATTCAAAAAAATTGTAATTTTAAAATTCCCATGTTATTCTTATGGAGAATAAGTCAACTGTTGTAGTTTGCTTGTTTATGAACATATTTTGATCGATTTTGGAAAATACTTTTATTTCTTACTAAACTATTATCATTTTATAAAAAAATCTTTTTTACCCTCCCTGTTGCAGCAAACCTAAGTACTCGTTAAACTAATTCTATTTAAATAGAAAATAAATGTGCTATTTTTATGGAGGCATTTTAGTGTAAATCCAATCAGGTTAATGGAAATTCGCTTAGTCTGCAGGTTTGCTGCGGCGGGGGTATTTTAAGTTAATTTTACAAAATCTTAATAACTTACAACTAAAATCTATATAACTCTGCAGTACTCATTTTGTTGACTTTATATTCAAAACGTCAACTATGCCAATTGTATCATTATATTACGGACATTATATTTGATTTCTTAAATTTTACGCTGTTTGATTACGATAACAAACTATTCTAGCAGTTTTCTGGTCTTCTCTGTGTAATGTTCGAATAATAAAAGTATACGGGGTATTTTTTTAAGACAGTGTATGACAATGTAGAATTTGTATAAATAAGGGTTTAAAGTCAAAATAATTCCTTCCCTACAGCCCTACCTCATATGGCCGTAGTCGTCGAACGTCCGTTTGCCAAGGTCTAGTAGGTCGTCGTTGTCGTCTATCAGCAAGTCGCCCAGTACAGGCTCCAGGCGAGCGCGTAGGGGTGGCGACAACAGCACTCTGCGTCGTGAGGGTGCCCTGGCCGCGCCGCTGGGGTCTGTGTCCGGGGGCGCCGCCCCACTGGCTCCGGGCTGCTGTAGCAGGAGGTACACTCCTAGTGATACTAGTACAGCTGTCATAGTACTGCAGCTCATGGTCTGACAACATTGAAATAGCTAAGGGATAACTACTTTTGTACAGTTATAAAATCACTTGTAAGCAATTCACTATGTAGTGGACTTCATTTATTAATATTGGTAGAAAAGCATGTTTTTTACAATCCATAGCTAGTTTCCTATAGGCCTAAGCCTTTCGGGTTTTTTGGTACTTATGGATTCAGAGGGGTTGAAACTCCTACGTTTTAGATAGTTTAAACGAAATATTTTTAAAATTATTCAATATAAAGAAAATATACTATTTTAGTAAAAAAATAGATCTGCTGTTAAAAATACACACTTTTTAATGTGATTTTATTATTCATTTAAAAAATCAAACAGTTGAATTGTATGAATTCGTTGATAATATGAGTTATTAATATTTTATTAATTATTAATATAATATTTTCTTTCAGAGTAGGAAGTTTCAGTGTTTGTAATACAAATTTATGAACTTAAAAGACAGTACGAATGAAACCATGGGTTTTTAAGACTGAAATCTTCAGGGTCTGATTGAATCTAAGTTGGATAAAAAATATATCTGAGGACATCAAATATCTACAGTTAATTTGAAATGATAAATATTGAAGAATGTTATTAAAATCCTATAGGGATGTTTTGAAGGCTTGAAAAAAACATGATTAATCATATTTATTAGTAAATAATTTTAATTAGTAAACCCTAAAAAGTGTGCAATCTTTAAAAACATAATTTTAAAAAAACTAATAAACATGGTTTTTTTCTTCTTAAAAAACAAACGAGTTTTTATTTTACTTCTTGAGAAAACGAGAGCTTTTGTACTGAGCATTGTGGCGTTTGATTTTTTTTTTAATTAAGAATTTAAAAAAGATAATTATTTAATGATTATCATTTTTAATGCCTAATTTTTTAATTTTTTTTTAAAGTTTAAGGTTGACAATACACTTAAATTGAATCAAACAGATAATGTTGTCAAAATGAGTCACACTATTTATATTAAGAAATTTACTATGTTTTGTATGGCAGTATCAAATTAAAATTATGGTGGGGTTTCAGATTATTTATCTAAGTTAACTTTCATTCTGAATAAATTCCTTGTAACAAATTGTATAACTTTTGCAATACATGTTTATTTTTAAAGAGTTTCTAATAAGCTGGAATTTAAATACCACCCTTATGACTGGTTTAACAATTTAATTTAAATAAATTTTGTATCACATCCAAAACTGATTCATTCCATGATAAAAAAAATCACAAAAATATGAATTAGGAAAATAAATTTTAAACACAACATTTTCTAGAACTTGTCATAGATAACAGATTAGGCACAAACTACCAACTATATTCTCAGTATACTTCTAATCCATCAACTCCAAAATCTATTAAATAGTAAGTAAAATTATTCCCTACCAGTCATGATGAGATAAATTTCAGAGTATAGTACAATCAGCTGTTGGGATTGAAAAGGGACGTTAAAGTTTAGGGACAGTAAAATTTATCGAAACATTTGATTTTAATAAAAAGTAGTTTTTTTAGACATGCAATTTGTCATGCAAATTTATAATACCTTATAGGTATTTCTTTTGCGCCAAGGTTCAAGGAACTCCTACCACATTAGTTTTGGTTTTGTTGAATAAAGTTTAATAAATCTTGGTGTCTCTTGAAATTGAAAAATAAGATGGTGTTGGTAGATCCTTTCCCTCAATTTTATGATACCTTTAAATCGGTAAGATAAAAGTATTATTTTTAATCATGCAGTACGAAATATTCCTGATCTAAGATTTTGAGCATCAGGTGGAACTCATTAACATTATGTACCTAATAAATGTAATTGAATTAAAAAGCTTAGTTGGATTACGATGGCGATGGTGGATGGTGGATGGTGGATGCTTACCTGCCAAGTGGCTGTGGATGACTGGGATGAACCTCATCTCATCGCCAGTTTTATCCCCCATTGTTGTGCTCAGCAAGGAGGTTGATGTCTGTCAAATCCTCCCCTTGGGACTCTCCAATCAGCCCACGTCCCACAAACAGCTGCTGTTTACGCTCAGAATAATCACGCTTTATCAGTTTTTCATCTTTCCTCTTTGAACTTTGCCATAGTTATTTCCCTGGAGTAATTATTTGGGATTTAGGAAAATTGAATTTGTAGAATTGAATTCAGTTTGATGTTTTAAAAGTTATTGAAGATTACATCTGTTTGAGGATTATAGGTGGTGTTAGTAAGACAATTTGTGTTATTAACAATATATGTGTCCAGTTAAAATCATGCACAGATAGAGATCTAAACATTTATTGGGAGCAATTTTGTTTTCCTTTGACTGTCTGAGAATATTTTATAGGTATGTAAATCTAAGAAAGCATAAACTTTAGACTTTTGATTAAGGAATAATTCCTCCAATGCATCTTCTCCGAATTTACATATCGATGTCATCAGCATTGCTCCATCTTTTGTGTAGCTTATTTAGGAGTTGTCATTGACAACAAACAAACCTTTTCTAGACACATTGACACAATTTTACAATAGACTTAGCTCTAGTAATATTCTTTTCCATAGGCTCTCCTGTTATCAAGACAGACTAGTCCTCCTGACAGTATTATGACATTGTTCACTTTTCTCGCATACTGTATGCTCAAATGGGGCAATGGCAACCTTTAATCTAAAGACCTCCTCTTCTCTAACTACACAAAAAGAGCTTTTAGATTCATCTCCAATCTCAATTTTAGTTAATCTTGCAGATCCATCATATGAATGTTACCTGATAGCACAAGACTTGTGTTTTTACTTTCCTGTATATTAAACTCCATTTACTCCCTATAGTTTGACATTTCGATAGTTGGACATCCCTTAAGTCCACAAAGTGTCGAAATATCAAGGTTCTACTGTAATATTTGGTACTTTCCGGTTAAAGGGAACATTCATTGTTATCGATGATTGTTTCGATATATCGATATTTTTGTTTACCGATCCATTACATATTGACAACTGATCTTATTTAGGCTAAAATAGTCTATTATATTGATTAAGAAATGAAACTGTTCTAAGCTAACCTAACATAACCAACCAAACTTGCTGTACTATTTAAAAATTCCTTTTGATAATAGAAAAGGCAAGTTAAACATGGAAAGTTACACAGCAATTTTAGGTTATTTTTTTAGAACAGTTTCATTTCATTATTGTTTGTTGATACTGAACAATATTTATCGTAGTTGTCAGCTGATATGTTTCAATTTGTTAATATCGATGTATCGAGAAAAAATCATAATGAAAACATTCCAAAAAGACCATAAAATTGGTTAAAACGATTAATTCTATTATTTCCAAAATGGCGGCCATTTTCCAAAATGGCGGCAAACTTGAAAAGTGGAAAACTGTGTATTTTATGGTCTTTATGGAATGTGGATTCAATTTTAAGACTTATTTGGCTCATTTACTTTTCGCATTTTCGCTATAAACCTACTTTTTTAGGAGCTACATGATGTAAAATGTACACCGGAAGTCATTTTTCCATAGGCTGTAACTCCTAAACGAGTGGGTTTATCGAAAAAATGTCAAGTATAAAAAAGTTTTTAAATTGCCTGTTCTATCCGAAATCATGATAAAATATAGGGTGTTCCATAAGAAATTTCAAAGTTGGCCGCCATTTTGGAAAATGGCAGCTGAATTTCGAAAAAATAAAATCATATTTTTAAATGCCACAAAAAATAAAGGAATGTCCCCCATTTAAAGTTTTCTCTAATTCTTACCGTTTCCAATATCCCAATGGTGGCCTCCTTGAGTTGATCACCCTGTATATAATACGTGAAGCCGTTTTTTGTTAACGCAACTCCTCCCTTATTTGTGCACCAATTTCAACGTTTAAGGTGTCAAAAGATTTGTCTCAATATGTAGTTTTGCAATAAGGTTTTAAAATTTGAAAATTCCTACTCTTAAGGGCGTGAGACCCTCTCAAAGGTCGGGTTTTCCCCATAAGAAATACATAGAAAAAATTTAAAAACAAAAAACAGCTGTTTATAAAAAGACTCATTAGCTTTTTGTGAGTAAATATTAATGTTTGTAATATTCAGTAGGTTAAGACCAAGTTAAACAGTTAATCAGTTTTGTTGGAAGAACAGAAAATGCCTCAAGTTCAAAGAAGAAATATTGAAAACGGGAGGAGGAGACAATTAATAGTAAGATATCTTATGCGTATGAGGAGAGTAGAAAAAGAGAGGCCTGGTCTAACAAATACCCATCCAGATACACCACATTCACTTGGTGAGATGAATAATATTTCCCAGTTCTGCTATGCAATTTACTTTGAAAGTGAAAAAAATATATGAAGCACATAGTGTTGCCACGGTGGTAAAGTAAACTTGCCTAATGTCAGATAAATTGAATGCATGCAAGAAATGTTTACTTCTGACACTGACAGATTGAGATATTTCAAAACATTTAGTAGACATTATAATAATGCCTTGCTTATGATAAGTTCAAGTAGTAAGATTATACCAAATCTTGGCGGACCTTATGTTTTTATTGTAAACTGTTGTATATCTCGCTCTAATTGAGAAAAACGCAATTGGATTGTTTACTTCAAGGATATGTTGCCAGTTCCTCGGACAAACTTATACAAAGTATTTTGACTAAATTCACCAACACAATCCAGACATTTCAAGTCAAAAATAAGAATTTTCAAAAACTCAATTGCTATTGAAAGTTTTAGTGGCAGTATTAAACCAAACATAAGTGAAGGAATTAGTGTTCATGTATTCAACGATCGAGTAGCTGCGGTCAAGTTTATTTTTATGATTCAGGAGATGTAAATAATATACGCTGCTCAAAAAGAGAAAATGATAATTTCTATCCGAATATCTTATAGCTACAAGAGTTATCCAACTTTTCGATAAATTAACGCATACTTTCAAAACTTTGGGACAGGTATTAAGTTAAGATAAATTCAACTGAACAACGTGAGAAAGTTCTGATTCAGGGCATATACTGTGACTGAAAGATAACACGTTAAAATACATTAACCAATGTTCAATGGTGTTGCTGCTTTAGCCTATTCAAAGCAGATTATGGCTGCCCAGTTGGTAACCCAGAGTTTATGTGTAAATAATGGAGCACATAAAATGGTTGATATCACCCCACTTTTCAGGATTCTCTACAGTGAAAATTCGTTGGTTTAGGGGGATTTCTCAAAAATAAAAGAAATAAAATAACCCAAGTTAAATTAATTAACACAGGTTATCAGTGACGCAAAAGTTGTCTTCAATTCTCAATGCTGGACAAACTTTGTTGCAATATGTTAACTCAAATTGAAGCAGATAGTTTAGCATTCATTAGAAGTTATCAGTTAAAACTTAGAGCAGAAATAATGTCGGTGAACCTTGACGACCCAAATAGAGATATTTAAAATTAGTTTCTAACAAGTGTTTAATCAACTCTAAGATGTAACTGGAATTACTCGACTTTAAGCATAACGTTTTTTTTCGGCGTTATGTTTCATACTATGCGGCTCATTGAGCCGCACGGGTTCTCTAGTAGATTTACTATTATGAGATATTATGCATTGGATGATCACCACCTATGCTTATACAGATATTATAAACAAATGTTTCATACAATTATTGAGAAGGGCTTGATTTCTCAATCTTCTTTGAACCTTAGTGAAATACATACCATTGTGTGATTGATTGATAAATCATTTGTACTGTATTGATCAGTTCACATGCATAGTCCTCAACAATAACTTAACCTTATAAAGGGTTCTCACTTGATCTATGACAGAGCCATTCTTGTCAAGATTAATTTAAAACACAAAACAAACCAATAAAATGTCATCAAGTTATAAAAAAATATTTATTAACAGTTCTTAAATTTGAGGATATTGGATGGGAATTATAAATAAATATGCATTGTAACTTTGTAAAATAGTTCTTTTATTATATTAGACATGTACTGTACATAAGTTCACAATTATGGACATTAATAACCGGAACAACTTTTCATATAACAAAATGTGAAGTACAAAAAAGGGAATTAATACTAAATAAAGGCTTTTTTTTCAAAAAAAGCTTTCATAATTACTTCAACACATTAAAAAACTACCACATTAAAAAAATTATTTAATAATAAAAAACTCATTTTTTTAAATGAAGTTATTACTCTTCCAAGTTTTCTTGTTTATATTACAAGTATAATATTTTTGTGCAGTGGAAACTTGGGGCATAAAGTGTTAGAATATTTACTTAACAATGAAATTTGAAATATTGTAGATAGACTTATCTTTGAAAAGTGATTAAATGCGATCATATTGAAAACTCATCCATCTACTTTGTTAAGCTTTGGATATTAATTAATTAAATAAAAACGTTTTTTACTAATTTTTCATCATTCTATAAAACCAAAAATTGTTTATGATTGAACAAAAAATTAATTATTCTATTAACAATCAGTTCTTAATTCTTGTAGGGACATTTAACATATCATTTGCAGTTTAGTCCTTTCATCAAAGACCAAACAAATCATCTCCTCTTTTTCACTATGGAAAGCTAGTAAATGTGTTACTTACATGTTAGATTCACACAACACTTGTACACAGTTCACACTTCTGACTCTTCTGGATTCTCAGGTGGACCTGGGGAGATGGATCTGTCGAAGGTGAGAAGTACGCCTGGCCAGATCGGACCCTCAACACCGGCTTCCCCCACCACAATCTTCCTCTTTCTACGCCCACTCTTGTTCTTCTTGGCAGTCCGGAAGCTGAGGAAGGTCCTATGGGCATCTGGAGCGATAGAGTTTGTATGCAGGGTTGTAGAAAACGTCTCTCCCCTCTTCACCTTCACATGGCCTTCTTTGTTGATAATCGTGTCTATTTTCTTCTCCATCTTCTCTTTTTGTGTCAAAGGTCTATGGCGATCCAATGGTTCAGGATCTCTGTTCTCCTCATTGTTGGATCTAACAATGATGTTCCTATTTTCGTCTTTCCTCTTCACAAGAAACTCACTGTACTCGGTTGTCTTCACTGGGCTTATTCCTGTGCAAACGATTTCAGTTTTTTTCAAATCGATTTTGTGCTTCTTCCTCCTGGTGGGAGGGCGGATCGGCGCGTGCTGTGTGAAGTGACTGGGCTCGTAGTGGTACTGGTGGATCTCGATGTAATGGTCGTTCATGTTGATGATCGGTCTGTTCAAGTAGGCGATGTAGTCTGCGATGTCTTGGTCGTATTGTAGCTGTTTCTCGCCTGTAGTCATGTCACACTCGACGTTTTCTTCATGCAGACTCAATGACGAGATGTTGACATTTTCGGGAGTCTCGTTGTTCACTGGGATCAAGTCGTTGAGCAGTTCAGAGTCGGATCGGCTCCAGCGACGGTGAGGTGATGGACGGTCCATCATGGTTTGACAACCTCTGGACAACAATCTACTCCTCAGTCTGGAGTATCCTTGACACTGAGCAACCCACTTGTCTACCCTAGTTGTCAGCCAGTCCCCGTCTCTGCGGGATATCAGTGCTTTGCCTCGGTTCAGCATCAGACTGACTCTACCCTCACAGCAACTTGTATATATGCATTCTGTAAGGCTTCCTAACTCTGTTATGCGACCTACAAGTATTACGACTGCCACACATTGTTATGCAATGTGGTATTGTTGATGAATGGATTTACAATATATTACACTATGCTGTAAGATGTTTTGGGCAGAGCCTTTCTTTGTGTATTGTTACTAACATCATGTCAACTTTTTTGGGGATGTAATGCCATGTTCCATTTTTTAGTGATACGTTTAGTAAAAGTTAGATAATGCCTTATATAAATTAAATTTTAAGCCTTAATTTACTTTATATTTATTTATAAAAAGAGAAGAAGAAGAAGCTGTATTGTTTTGTTTATAATTAAATGTATCGTCTTATCTATTTTCTTAATTTAAACAATATTTCAAAAGCACAAAAAGTAAAAAAAATAATCATATTAAGCTAAATTTAGTAAATAATACGGTAGTAATTAATAACATTTAATTGTAATTTAATTTTTCAGTTATGATCACAAATAATATTAGCCTATTGGTAATTGTTAAAAAAAATGTGTGTTATATGAGGCTGTGATATGATATTGGTAAAGAAATTTTGTTAGAATTTAAGGGAGAAATACTTAATGAGACAAGTAAACAAAGCTCCTCTGGGAACTCAGCTTTGGTCAAAGGAACAAAACTGAAGTCAGGAGTTTTTGTTTTTTTATCTTTTAATATGTATTAAAGATTTCTTCCTACATCTGATTAAAAGAAAGTTAAGCGGATTCACCTATTGGACCTGATGATGATTGGGAGTGTCCAATCCAAACCGATCACCACTTACCATATTTGATATGTACTTACCGTCTTGTCAGTCAACAGTATATCATTACTAGTGTTATTAGACATATTTTTTGTACTTTGAGATTTCTTTTGAATATACCATGTACAGTATAAGAATCAATAACCCCATCCTTCATATTGTAAAAATAATTTAAATAAATCTAATAAATAGGGAATCAGTAATTTAAATTAATATTAAATTTAATATTTCAGTGGTTAAAAAATAGGATAAACTAGAGGTCGGCCAGTGGTCAAAAACTCGACCAAAAATATCTAATGTACAGATTTCTCTATTTTTACCCCACACTGTAAATAAAACATGTGGTTGGAATTTCTTCCATTTGTTTGTTTATAATTCATTGTTATTTCAGCACCAGCATGACAACCCATAAGACCAAGGTTAATTTTTTAAAATTAAATTCATTTTTTGTGCTTATTTTCTAGCCTATTTTAATTTATAAAGGGATTCTGCATACCTACAGGAAAATATCTTTCTAACGGTATGCATAGATTCTTTTTTCAATCTTCTTCTATGATGCACACGAGCTGAGAAAATAAGTTTTAAAGAAACATGATAAATTACAAATCTACAGGATTATCTGCAAAATAGTTTGCTAAACAAAAAAAGTACTCATTTACAATAATAATAGTTGTATATATGTTGCCTGATAAAACTAATGGAGTCGAGTTGTCAAGTTCATAACCCTCCAAATACCTTTAATACTTTACTTTAATACTTTTAATGAAATTGCGACCATACAAAGTAGGTATTTTAAGCCAAGTATGAATGGTGATGAGTGTAGGATGAGTGGCGCGATTTGTAGCTTTGTTAGTGACTAAGGCTGACATATTCCTTGACACATCTGTTAATTAATAGCCCATACAGCTAATAGCAACAAAGGGACCTACAGTTTATAGTGGAATCCAAACCACATTTTTGCCTTGGTATTAACAAATTGGTCTAATTATCAGGATAGTACTGCGGATAGTCGTAGTACTCACTAGTGCAGACGTTCATCCACACCAGGGAGTATCGTATCCACAGTGCATGCCTATAAATATCCACAATTTGTGACCACCTAGTAGCTGGATTACAGGACGATGCCACCGTCCCAGTCACGTATATTGTACCCATTTACAATATTAATAGTTGTATATGTCGCTGATAAAACTATGGAGTCAAGTTGTCAAGGTCATAACCCTCCAAGTAGTTTATAACGCTATAGTTCTGTTATTCACCTTATGCATTTTGAAAGTTATGGTGGCCGGTTACAAGGGATAGGTTATACAAGAGAGTTTACATGACCAGCACCAAGGCCAGTGTAGGGCTTCACTGGGTCAATGGATGGGGAATGTGGTGGTGGAATGTCTCTTACAGTCATAGTATTGAGTAATGTGTTACGTTCTACTCATGAAACATAACCCACCAATGGCCCATATGAAGGGAAGAAGATTTTGATATACAAATGCTATTATTATTGTAACAACATATACCAAATAATTCAAATTTACAGTATTAAATATTTTGCAACTTGGGGAATTTAATTTTTTCCGATATTGCTAGTTCAAAAATAATTTTTTTGTCATACTGCAGCAAAATAAGTTTTTTTAATGCGTGTGTTGCGGGTCTAAAGTAGCATTTTTACTCTCTGTGGAGTAAAAAGCGTTTTTAGACCCTGTGGAGTAAAAATCAGCTGTTGTCAACTCAGTTGAAAATTTCCATTGTAAACAATTGCATGTATTGAAAGTATGTGTTGATTGTTTAATCGATTGTAGCTTAGTGCTACCTTATTGAAAATAATTAGACATATCGATAGTATAATGTACACTAACACAGTCGTAATAGACAAAACGATTGAATCACTAACTAAACAGCTGCTTGTTTCCATTAGCAAATTAAATTGAAAACAAGATGGAAGAAGTTTTGAGAGTTTATCCTAAAAAGAAAACTATTTTAGTTATGTAACATAGTTTGTTCAAATAATGGTGCAATATGACGAAAAATATAGTTCATCACATGGGCTTTTCAACGATTGCTCATTTTCCGATTTTGGCTTCACCTTGATCCTAAAACTTGTGATCGGGTCGAAGTCAGATCAAAGGGGACCTTATTGATGAAATATACTTTTGTCATACTGCAACAAAAACTGCTGGTTAATATATGAGTTGGATCTGAAGTAGCTCTTTTACTTCAGTAAAAGGCAGTAAAAGGAGTAAAAGGCAGCTTTTATAAACTCAGTTGTATACTTTGATTGTAAGCAATGGCATGTATTGAAATTATATATCTATTGATCATCATCGGTTGTAGGTTATTGTTGTATTCTTGTTCCATAGTTTGATATATCGATAGTATAAACAATCGTAATAGATGAAATGATTGGATCACTTACAAAACAGCTGCTTATTTGCATTAGGAAAATTAAAACAAGTGGGAAGCTATTTTTAGAAGTTATTTATACATGAAAAGTTTTATTTGTTTTCTAACTTAGTTTAGTGTGGCTCAACTTGTAAAGCATAGCTCTGCTTCTCAAGTGTTTTGCTTTTAAAGCATAACATAGATTTCAAACCTTAACCAGTCAAAGCCTTAACTTTAACTTTTTTTATATTCATGGGTCTGCTTCCATATACATAAGATGAGTGCAGAGTAACTTATAAATATGTAATCGACAAGGCAGATTAGAGAAGTGACGTCAGATGAAGCCCTATTCCGTCTGACGCCACTTGAGAATTAGGCCAGCTTGACATTCTCTTATAAGCATAACAACAATATAGATTCTTCATTCAATTTATTTTTTGTAGCCTAAATATTGTGAAAAAAACTATGTCTAATTGTACAGTAGTAGTTAGTATAAAAATAGCTTCTTTAACATTTTTATGTTTTCATTGTAAAATGGGTTGACAAATTTGTTGTTTTATGTATAGTTTGTAATAATTTATAATACCAAATAATTACAATAAACCCTCACTCTGTAAGATTAGACACAGGTACTAATTTGTAGCTACCAATAACTAGGCTTTGTATTGTTCCAGAAAAATAATAGCAATGGCAGAGGAATTGAAAAAGAAACTCATTAATTGTATTGAGGAACTACCCCAAAAACAGGTGAATATTTTTGGACACTTATTGTACAGTGCTGAAGTACTCTGTAACTAATTTAAAAGTAATTAGTTTAAACTGTAATTTCTGGGTTCACACAAACTTAGAACAAAATTACAACAATTTTGCTTTCACACTTCGAGACTTCAAATGGTTTTGAAATCAACATTCACATTTAAATCCCCCCCCCTTTCTCTTTAGCTACTGAACTAAAATGATACTTTTAAATATTGGTTTCATAACTTAAATGTATTGTTTTGACAGGGATTGTTAGAAGAACTTCAGCAGCAATGCATTACACTGCAGCTCTCCAAGCAAGAACTGCTTTCGGAGATTGAGAGTTTAAAGATGGAGGTGAGTTTTTTAGCAATTAATCTTATTTCTTTTGACACCAACCTGCTATAAATACCCATTATAAAAAAAAAAAAAAAAAAAAAAAAACGTTCAACAAAAACATGAAAAATTATCCATTCACAGCTTCCTTGTCTAAAATGACATGGCATAGGCTCTTAAACACCCAAACTTCTTGACATTCAACATCCTAATTTCCATCACCATAGGCATTTTATTTGCATGGAAAAACCATTAAGTTTAGTTTAGAACATAAATTTTAACCTGTTATATAATTTTACTAGGATGGATACTATGGAGAATTAGAGGTGAAGTTATAGCTGCTGTAACCTTCAGTTCTAGTTCCTCAAACTCTATGTACACTTTTGTTAATAACAAAACAAAAATAAAAGTTGGGTGCTCATTAATGAGCCAAGAGTTTCACCAATGAATACAAACCTTATAAGAAGAGAAATGCCCATTTTAAAAATTCGAGCCTGGGATTTTTGAATTTTGGCAAGTTAACTCCGGCCGCTAGGTAGGAGAGGCACTAATATTGCTTGCGGGCAGCGGCGTCAATGGGACCCTACAGCATTGTGAGTGAGACAAAGAATTGGCGTAGAGAGAGAGGTAGAGAGAACAAGGCTAGCGCTTACCTACCTAGTGGTGGCCGTGCAAAGCTCATTTCGGCAGCAAAATCCAGTCTGACTTTTCCCCATAATCATACTTTTAGCTTTTTATAAGGTTTCTATTCATTGGTTTCACCCACCTCTTAACACCACTTAGTTGTTTAGGGCTATTCCCCTCTATTATATGGTACACAAATAATACAACATGTTTAATCCAGGTGAGCAACCTGCAAGCCCAGCTGGATCTGACCAATAAAGCTTTGCACAAATGCGAAGAGATGTTCAAAGAAGCCACAGAATCAGCTGTGAAACACCAGCTGAGCCTTAAAGTCACTACTCGCTGCGGGGAAAAGATGAAGGAAGAGGCTATCCGGCTACATGTTAGAGGAGTTATTGGTTTTATGCTTTATAGGTAGAGCTCAGGATTTCTGTCCTGAAGTCTTGTGTTCAAATCCTGTTAGTTGACAATAAGTTAAATCACAAGGTGATACTGTGATCTAATGGTTTAGAGCTAACCTTATGTTGTAGTTCCTTAAATACAAAATGTAAAAATGGTTATCTCAAAACAAAGAGTCAACAATGGCAATGTCTGTATTGGGGATTTCCATCTATGAAAATTGAGTTCAAACAAACTTTTATTTGTGCTGGTTATAAATATAAATAGCAGGACCGAAAATAATTATTGCCCAACCAAGACAAAAGTTGTTTTCTTAAATGTTAGTGCATTTAAAAGCTCGAGTCATTACTTTTGAGATAGGGATGGATTTTAATAGGAGAGAAAATTACATTCCAGGATATAAAAATGAATCTCTCACAAAATAACTAAATATTTGGTTATGGTGTTGGACTTTTCAGGAGAAGATGGAAGCATAAACGTAACAGAGAGTTAGGGTGAATAAAAGGTCAAGAACCCCCATCTAATATTTTTCTAGGTAAATATACAGAGATATCCTTTTGGTATTCGTGAAAACTTAGCAGGAAGTTTCATTTTATGATTTAAAAAATGTTAATTGTCCCCCATAAATGGGAAAAATTTAGGGCAACTCAAAATTTTTAGAATCATAAAATGAAACTTCCTGATAGGATTGCATGACCACCAAAAGGATATCTCAGGATATTCACTTAGTAAAATATTAGATGGGGATGTTCTTGACTTTTTATTCACGCTGTATAATTGTAGTTGATGATTAAGTGGTCAAAGAATGATAATGTTTTACATAAACTGACAAGGAGTATTTGTATAACAGCAAAGTCATTAGTCTATGACACTTATAGTCAATTATCTCCTTTTTAATCCTTCCTCTCCTTTAAACCAAGCCTGTTTATTTCAAGAAATGTTTGGGTCGCAATAGGTAATCTACAATCTTAGCTACTCATACTGTGGTGTTAACAAATATGGAATGCAATAATATGGTTCAACTCAGAAACTCTTGGTAATATATGTAACTTTGCTCTTTAATTTAGAGTAATAGGCTAAGGAAATAATCAAACTTTTGTAAACATAAATAGGACATGTATTTAATAATAATGTTGCATTATTTTGATGGTTTTCTATGTTAAAATTTTCAGAGTGAAAATTCAATGCTGAAGAGGCAGATTGAGAATCTGGAAAAAGAAACAAAAAATGAAGCATTCTTTCGGGATTCATGTGTTAAAAAACAGTCCAAAATGCAAGCAACAATTGATTCCTTGGTAAAGTAAGTTTTCTTGTTAGCATCAATTGTTATAGTGTGGTGGCTTAGAGACAATATCGGCAAAGATCGTGACCTGATGGATTAAAGCTGCAGCTTTTGCACATTTCTTCCATACCCTAAATACAAACAATTTATGGGGGGGTGCCCGATTTTTAGGTCCGCTATCTTGAAATACGACGCCATCTTTGTTTTCTATAGAGGAATTGAACTATTCATTGAAAATGGCATAATGTCAACCAAAAGGACACATTTACGCCATTTTGTATATAACATGTTTTGTTCACAATTAAATTTGCTATAAAATGAGATAAAAACCACTTCGATAACTTAAATAGTCTTGAAGATATAAACTGTTAAAGTTAAAAATTTGATATATTCCTCTACGCTACATGTAGTTTTTGCTATATATCACCCAAACGGTCAACGGTACGTACCTGTTATTATGATATATCTTATTCGTAATTAAATTTGCTACAAAATGAGATGAAAATCTCTAAATTAACTTAAATAGTTCGGAAGATATAAACCGTTAAAGTTATAAGCTTCTTTAATTTCTGTATGCAATAGGTCCGTGTTTCTTAAAAGTCCCCGCGCTTTGTTTTTTCTGCACGTATTGCGTCAGAAGACTGCAGATTCACACATCAATACTGGACCTAAAATAGTCCTTTTTAAAGTACTTCTTGACTTTTTTCGCCCAAGGGGGGTCGGCCCACAAGGAGTAAGTTGAAAATCTTAAATAAAAGCATAGGCCATGATGCATATCAAATTAAAGAGATTTACCTGTAGAACGCGTTACCACAAACTGCACTTTAAGAGGACAAGTGGGTCAAAAGTTATACAATTTTATAGTTTTGCTTATTTATTTATTAATTAATGGTCAACACCATTTCATCTCATCTTGATGAAGCTTGGAAAGTTCCCTCGGGGTATTAAAAATGGTAATGTGCTACCAATTTTCAAGAAAGGTGACCCATCCGTCAAAAGTTATCGTCCAGTGGTGGTACAACCTACATTGGCTAATATATTTCCAGCAATTCTACTTCATGGGCTCTCTTTTTCTTTGAACAATGTCATCGTGCCCTATCAACAAGGGTTCAATAAAGGGCGATCTACCTTGACCAATTTGGTTCTGTACCAGCATGACATAATGCAAGCCTTTTCTCGTAACCATAAGGACGATTCTGTCAATTTGAACCTATCCAAGGCTTTCGACCGTGTAAGTCACACTTATCTCGTGGCAAAGCTTGGTGGATTGGGGATTGAGGACTATTTGTGGAATCACTTTTTAAAAATGAAATTTGCTGGAGCGAAGTCTTGAAAGATTGAAGCTTCTTCTGGTGTACCTAAATGATCTCTACTGGGACCAATTTTCTTTTCAATATTCATTAATATATGGCTGACGTTGTCAAAGATTCTTGACAACAGGGTTCATTCGCTCCTATTCCTCTGATAAGACCACCATTTTGAGAGAGATGCCTCAGGGCTCTGTTTTAGGACCTACCCTATTCCTACTCTTCATTAACACCCTTCCATCTTGCATATCAACCGCCAAACCAACACTATTTTCTGATGACACCTCACTCTCCATTTCCAGCCGCACCATCAAAAGCTTGGAGCTTACTACCTTTCGGGAAGCAAGTAGCTTAATCGAGTGGTTTGATTCCAACTTTCTCTCCGTCAACGCCGAAAAACCCCAACTTTTGCACTTCTCTATTTCAAAGAGACTCTCTAATGGATTCAGCCTACTTCTGGATGACACAACAGTTCATCCAACTAACAGTGTAAGGTTTCTGGGACTGACACTATATAAACATTTTGATTTCTCAGATCACATTAAGCAGGTTTCAACAAAAGTCAGTTCTGGAATTTTTGTTCTACGTAGTTTAAAAAACACATCTACCTTCGAAGTTCTAATATCCGTATATTACGGACTAATATATCCTCATTTAGCGTATGATATAGCCTATTCCTATAGCGTATGCTATACCTATATGGGACTATGAAATTTTAAAAACTAAATTTCTATTTAAATTCAAAAAATCGGCTGTACGAACAGTTTTATCTCTGCCCAAACGCAAATCATGTAAAAAGTTTTTCTCAGAATCGAAATGCCTCCAGCAGAACATCAATGGAATTTCAATGTGGTTTATGCAAAATGGAATGCTTTTGAATGAATTCAAGTGAATGATAGTTTCATTCAACAGGACCCCAACAACCTCTCTTTTTAACTATTCAATAAATGGGAACGCACTTGTTAGATCCACCTCTGTCAACGACCTTGGAGTATCATTTACATCATATCTCAACCCTGATGATCAAGATAGGTTAACAAGGATAGCAAACTCAGCCCTTGGTTTCATTCTGAGATTATCTAGAAATGGGTTCTCTGTGTGGGCTGTGCTCTCCTTGTTGGAATATTGTTCTCCTGTATGGTCCCCATTTATATACTTGGTCGTTCACAGGACATCGAAAGAGTGCAGCTCTTGTTTTAGAATCGTAGGACTTCTTCTGGTATACCCATTTGAGGATCTTCGACAGCATCTTCGGCCAAACCACTTGAGTTCTCGAAGGCGTATTACTGACCTGGTTTTCCTGAGGAAGAATCTCATTGCAGAACTTGACTCTCCTGATCTGCTGAGCAGGGTAAATTTTCGCTGCTCCAGACCATCCTGATCCCAGAACCTATTTGAAAGGGATATCATTCTACAGCATATGCCTACAACAGCACGCTACCAAGACTACATCGTTTGGGAAACAGTATTTCTAAAAATCTCGAAATTTTCCCCTCAAGTTCTATTACTTTTAGGAAATAGCTGCTTGCTTGTTTCTCATAATCCTTGGTGGTCCATATAATACAGTAGAGTGGTCCTATGATCCAGTTTGTTATTGAATTTCTTGTTTGCTTTCATATTTATTAAAATGTTGATACATATTGATAGAATTTTTAAATATTATCACATTAAACCGATCAATTTATGTAATTCCAGATTTATTTACATCTTTTTATATTCAATTCTTGATAAGTTTGTTATACGTTTATTCTTGTTGATCATTGTTTTGCTTGTTAATACTATTGTTTGTTATGTATGATCCTTGTTGTTAAGTTCCGTTACGTATGTTATATGATATGCAATGAGATGCAATGGTGTAGACCGTTAATTAATAAATAAATAAGCAAAACTATAACATTGTATAACTTTTGACCCACATGTCCTTTTATAGTGCAGTTTGTGGTAACGCGTTCTACAGGTAAATCTCTTTAATTTGATATGCATCATGGCCTATGCTTTTATTTAAGATTTTCAACTTACTCCTTGTGGGCCGACCCCCCTTGGGCGAAAAAAGTCAAGAAGTACTTTAAAAAGGACTATTTTAGGTCCAGTATTGATGTGTGAATCTGCAGTCTTCTGACGCAATACGTGCAGAAAAAACAAAGCGCGGGGACTTTTAAGAAACACGGACCTATTGCATACAGAAATTAAAGAAGCTTATAACTTTAACGGTTTATATCTTCCGAACTATTTAAGTTAATTTAGAGATTTTCATCTCATTTTGTAGCAAATTTAATTACGAATAAGATATATCATAATAACAGGTACGTACCGTTGACCGTTTGGGTGATATATAGCAAAAACTACATGTAGCGTAGAGGAATATATCAAATTTTTAACTTTAACAGTTTATATCTTCAAGACTATTTAAGTTATCGAAGTGGTTTTTATCTCATTTTATAGCAAATTTAATTGTGAACAAAACATATGTTATATACAAAATGGCGTAAATGTGTCCTTTTGGTTGACATTATGCCATTTTCAATGAATAGTTCAATTCCTCTATAGAAAACAAAGATGGCGTCGTATTTCAAGATGGCGGACCTAAAAATCGGGCAACCCCCCATAAATTGTTTGTATTTAGGGTATGGAAGAAATGTGCAAAAGCTGCAGCTTTAATCCATCCGGTCACGATCATTTTGCTAAGCCACCACACTATTAGTTGGTTGTTGGTTGTTGAACAACATTAAAATAATCATAATTTAGCGAGTTTGTTCATTTCTAACTGGTTTTCTTTACAGTCAAATGCGAACTCTTGAAAAAGAATATAAGGATGTAGAGAGAAAATCAAATGAAACTCTTTCTATTGGGAAGAAAAACAATCTTGTCATTGAGAATAAAGATATGACTATCAAGCAATGCAGAGAGAAAGAACACATGTTGACAGCTCAAATCACAGCTTTGAGTAGTGAGTATTTATCGTTTTATCCTTAATAAACGGTTTTAGCAATCTGAATCATACTCTTTCCTGTTAGCTTGTCGAGGACCCTTATCATAGCACATGGGGAAGACAGTGAGAGTAACTTTGATAATTGAGCGGAGAGAAGCGAAGCTCTTTGGGATCAACTTCAATGCAATCTTTATAACACTTAATCTCAATAACGGCTGAACATATTTTTGCCAAACTTTCCAAGGTTTTTTTGTCAAATGTATGGATGGTTTAGACGTAACCAATTTCAATTTTCGATAATGTCTATATATTTTAAAGTAACTCAAAGTTTTTCAATTTTAACATTGGTATTATGGGTTGCCATGATGGTTACAAAATAACGACGTAAATTTAAACAAAAACAAAGAATCATAGCATATTTAAAAATCAAGTCACGACCTAAACACAGAACAAAGGGAAAAAATTTGGATGATGACAACTGATCAAATAATACAGAGAAAGTATTAGGTTTACATTTAAGTGGTAATTTGGAAATGACCACTGACCGAATACATGGTGGAAGGAAAATACACCATTTTCCTTCCACCATGGATCAAATTCAAATAGGTACAGTCATAGATAAAACATACTTTCTTAAGGTACAGTATTTGACAGATTTTATTTACGTAGCTAAATTTGATTAATAACAAATAATATTTTATCTTAAACAATTTGTCAGTGAATCACATCCATGCATCCATCTCATAAATGGCAAACTTAAACAGGTCCACGTCGTAGGAAGTGGTGAAGAAAGAAGTAAAGTCTGTCAGTGTGGAGTGTGGGAACCATTTGTGACAGTTACATTAATGTATCTGCAATACTATAATGCTATGGGAAGGACGGGAAACAGGTCCACGACGTAGGAAGTGGTGAATGAAGTAGTAAAGACTAGCAATGCGGAGTGTGGGAACGCTTTGGGGCAGTTAAATTAAAGTATCTGCAATCTTAAAATGCTCTAGGAAGGGAGAGAAACAGGTCCACAATGTTGGAAATTGCGAAGGAAATTTTAAAAGCTAAAGGTACTGAATGTGGGAACCCTTTGTGGCAGTTAGATCAATGTATCGGCATTGACTATATATATAGTCAATGGTATCGGCAATCCTAAAATGCTATGGGAAGGGGGGGAAAACATGTCCACGAAGTTGGGAGTGGTGAAGGAAGTAGTAAAGGCTAGCAGTGCAGAATGTTGGAACGTATTTTGTATTATATACACATTTTCATTTATTACTTTATTAAAACCCATGAAACATTATTGCTCCGCTCAACTGGCTTTCACTGCTATCATCTGCTATGAAAGAAATCCTAGTTTAATGGAAAAACAACAAAAGTTGTAAAAACTTGTAAACCTTGACTTTTACAGCAATATGGGTAGCACTCTATGCATACTCTATGCTCCAAACAGTAGTGCTCTGTGGTTTCATATTATTTTTTGCTATAAATATCTAAGTTTTATTTTTTTAGGTGAAATTAAAACTTTGAAGCTAAACGAGAGTACAAATAAGCCAGTTGAACAAACCTATGTGAGAGATATCATGAAAGAGGTATATATTTCAAGTTCATTTAATTATGTTAAAAATATATAAATAATTTCAAACATGGCATATTTTTTTTAACTATCAGATTGCAGTGAAAATGTTTTCAACTTTGTGAGTGTTATGTCAAAAATAAGATGAATTGAGGATCATTTTAAAACCAAGGTTTGTTAGTGGCGTTTCTGTGTAGCACTCAGTATAATTTATTATAAGTCTTCAATAGGCATGAGTTTTTGTTGATTATTCATTGGCCGTTGGCTATAGTTTCTTTTCAATTTTATCATTATCATATATTTTACTATGACTAACTTTGCAATCATACAACTTAGCATCCAATAGTCAAGGGCATGATTCTAAGGGAAGCTTCTTATATACTAATTATACAGAATATTAATGTACCACATCTTTGTCTACTTCTATCTAAAAGCCAAGCAGATAAATTTTCAGTTTGCACTTTTATATTTGAAAACTTAGTGGTATTCAAAATTTTCAGTGGCAAAATTCAACAAATGAAATGAGTATGAGGATAAAAAACTACGAGAGGGAATCAGAAGTCCTTCATCAATCTTTGGACACGGCCCTCAAAGATATGTTAAAACTTCAACGGTTTGAAGAAGTAGCAAACAATAAAGTAAGGTGAGATATTGTTTAGATTCTTTTGCTGTTGACAGCAAATTACGGCACATGTTAAAAAAAAAAAAAATGAAACTGTCAATATTTTTTGTAGTTATTTAATAAAAAATTAATCCTGTGTAAAAATACAAACATTTATGGATAATGTATTACAGTATAAACTTGTGTATACCCCCCTCATTAACACAACAGTAAGTGTGCTTTTAAAACTCCCTTAAAAACACCTTAACACATCCTGTGTTTAAACTGTGTTACACAATAGTAACAAAACTGTATCATAAATTATAATCAAAAAATTCACTTCCTAGCCTAAGCATTGTTTTGAAATGTACTCATTTATAAACAACAAAAACAACAAGAGGAGCACCTCAATAACAAGAGGTTTCCCTAATCCTTCAGACTCTTCTTATTGAAGTTATTGTATTAAAATCCAATTTGGCTCTACAGTTATCTAGTCCATACACTTTTTTACAACTTACAATGGCTTATGGGGTGATTAATACCCAGCCATTAATTGCAGCCTGTGAAAATTAAATGCAGTTACAAAAAAAAGGTTGGTCTAGATACAGTAATTGAAATTCCAACAGTTATTACGACTGTTACAGAGTGATACAGAATACAGAACAGTAATACAGAGTGATGAAAAATTTTTCATCACTCTGTATTCGAAAATAGCCCATTTTCAGACAGCTAAGATCTTAAAAATCTTCAATTTCCATACACCAAAAACAAATAGTGTCAGCTGACTTTTACTGACATAAATATTACTTTCGCTACACAAACAATACTTTGCGTGACATCAACAAAGTACAACTGAAGTTACAACTAAAGTTTTAAGTTTGATGAAGTGGTTTTTTTCATCCTGATAAAAAGTATCGTTCAATACTCGTCACAAATGTCCCATTTTGGAGCTCAGTGTTCTTCGACTCGCATGTAAAACACTATCTCGCCCCAAAATGGGTAACTTTCGTTACTAGTAGTGAAATATACGTACTATACAACTACAGAAACAACATCGGGGAATTGAGCTGGTGTTGTGGAAGTGTGCAGACTTTGGACCCTGAGGTTCCAGTTTCAAATCCTGCCCAATACCAATTACCTTTAGCTATATAATCATAAAGGAATTCTTCAGTTCTAGTCTGGAATAAAGTGTAAAATAGTTCCTGGTATAGGATGGACATAAACATTATTGCAACATTGAGACTTTTTGTAAGAGATGCCTACTATAGTTCGGCCGCTTAGAAAACGACCTGCGCGCTAATGCTAAACCAATGCTGGAGGAGGTCCCTTTCTAAGCGGCTTAACTATAGTAAATGTACACTATGTAATAGCTTAATAAATTATATAATTTGTCTCAGAGATTTGGAGGCTCGCCTGCAAGATGTGATGAACAGAGACAGCAAAAGATGTACAGACTGTAGTGTACAGACAGATCTGACATCAGCTATAGATGTGGGCTGTCAGGCTGACAAGGTAGAGGTTAGCAGCACTGCTACCCAAACCGACTATGTGGACCAACAGGTAAGTCTTAGCAAATTATTAACCCATAAATTCTAAGGCGTCGGGGTATGGTACAACATAGGAATTACTACCAAAAAAGAGGACAATTTTACCATTTTTTAGAAATCAACACAACTGCTAGAGCTGTTAATGGCAATATCAAATTGAATAAACTTTATTTGTTGACAGAAAGCTTGTAAGAAATCTGTACACAATAGGCACAGTTGAATTTTGCTTCACCTTCTGCAAATTTGCTACGGTGACTTATTGCTCCATGGGATACAATACAACACTAAACTGCTCTTCCAATCCTTGTTTGTAACTTATCAATTATCAATAGGGTCGCCACCTTAGGGTGAATCCCTGTGTACATCTGACTACCCTTTTTCTCATTAGAAGGTGGTCTGAAAAACGTTCCTTAGGGCCGAGGTATTACAGGTGAATATTCCAGGTGAGTTGTTGTTATAAATCTTACTCCAAGGTACTTGAACTCCTTCTGACCCTTGTTTGTATTTTTTAGATCAAAGATAAAGATGATTCAAAGGCGATACCAGAGAAAAAGACCAGCATCAGCGATTTAAATATTCCTGTTTCATCCTTTTCTACTACTCTATCAACTCCAAGTTTCAAGGTGGGATTTCTTTTATAGCCTACACAATTGTTTTAGGGTTTTACTTTTAATACTAGGCCTACTAACTCTCTGTCTTACTTTTTCGTTTACCCACAGAGAAGCAAGGTACAGAGGAATCACGCTTATGGGACAACTGTGCGATTTCAAATCTGGTATGTTGTGGCGGAACTGTACTTGTGACTAAGGGGGGGGGGGGAGAAGGTGGCGTGCGGAACTTTGCTCTAGACACCAGCACTAGTGCTAGACACCACTTGTGTGCCATGGAGTGTATCCTATGTTACTCTGTGGTTTACCATTAGGTCCTCATGTGAGTTTGTAAAACAAAGGGTTTTTCTAATTTAATGTTTAACCATTCCAGAGTTGTAAAAATAGATTGGTAGGTATTATCAGTGAATACAAAATTATTGGTTGGAAAAAAATTCTGAGTGAACTATAACCTCATTGTATCCATCGAAAAAAAACATTATATTTTGCAAACATTACATTAGCAACATTGAAACAACTAATTATTCCAGAAAAAAAATCCATGCCTATCCATATGACTATTGTTTTAACATTAAATATTTCTTGTCACTATTTCTATTACTGTTTTAGGAGAGTTGATTCATACAATTTACAAAACAAAGCTCTACTTAAGTAAACTTATTCCTTAAAACAAGGTGTTATAAGAATAAGTCTAACTTGATATAAGTAATGTTTTGGCTTTGACTTCATAGTTTGGCTGTATACATGTTCATTTTTCACTGATTTCTCTTTTCAGTATTCCAGTAGCTCTGTCAGCCAGCTGATATCCAGGTACCAGAAGGAGAAGGCAAGACAAGAGTCTGAGGAAGCTGAGTTGATGCTGTCTCAGTCACAAGACATCAGTGTTCTCCCCACACAGCTCAACTTGAATCTACCCAAATAAATAAACTGAAGACCACCTAAGTTGTGAGGGAAATCCGATATAATGGTGTTTGTTTTGTTAACTTTTTTGGTTATGCATAACATTAGATAAACTGAATAAGGGCTAAGGAGTAGGTATTTAATTAAGATGTATCATCTATCTTTTGTTTAAGTAATAAATACTTAAATTAATAAAATTTTAAGGTTGTATGTGATTAATATGTTTGTAACTGTAATCATAATACATCAACCCCAGGATAGGCTAGTATAATATAAATGTTATTTTGAAATATTTTACTGTGCTTATTTTCCTTCACAATTAAACATACAAGCTATAACCCTGCTTCAAAAGATCTTTAAGAGGCGCAGGCTGAGAAAACTTCTCCAATACTTTGGATACACCCAAATAGGCTAGCTAGTCTTTATTAACTTCATCCAGGTTGAGTATTGATGCATCCTTGTTTAACAAAGATCATTGCAAGAGGGCTCCTACGCTTTCAAGTTTCAAATGACAAACACATACAAATGTAAAAAAGCTTGCTGTTACTTTACATTTATTATTTAGGAGGGGTTAGTTACATTTTTTTGACTCAGGTGTGGGACTCCCTGATATGGATTGCCAATATACTACACATGGAAGACTACCATCTACCTAAATAGGATTCTACATCATATTGATGTCAGAGGCCGGGCAGGCAATTTTCCAGTCTTGGATACTCGATTTTTGGAAGTCTTTCAGTCAGTGCAAGATTTGGTTGGTCACCAGGGTAAACCAATGTACCAGTTAACACCAGATATGAACATTTAGAACCCCTCAACTCTGCCATTTTGTTCACTTAAGCCGTTCTTAACCGACTGGCAAGATGATTGGAACTGAGAAGTGAGGAACAGACTGACTCAGTTGCTAAAGATAAACATGTATCCCTGTTTTTTTTATAGCCCAATATGAGTTATTTCTATTATCTTGTGAACATTTCAGGTTTACTGTTACATTTCACTGAACTGAAGCTTGCAGACAACCCCTATTACGGTAACCTACATACCGGTAAATAATATTTTCCTACAGTTACACCTGACAAATTGGGCTTCCTTGCTCTGATTATAGGACGCAAAGTAGCTATTTGCTGCATTTACTTACTTTTGACACACGCATCTTTTTTGCCGCACTCCAGTATTCCAACCAAACAACTCAAAACTGTGTGCTTTTATTAGCTATGTAATATATGTTCGCTTGGAAATAGTTGGCAAAACTTGAAGTTACTACTACAACAATCAGATGGTGCAGCGTTTCCTATTTCGTTCAACGCTTGGATTTAACCTAAAACGTTTATACGATTTAATGTGTAACGCGAGTTCATTAGTGCAAAGTGAATTTGCTGCACTCAAGGAACTTTCAACACTCGCCTGCGGCTCGTACGTAAACATTTCTCTTATGTGCAGCAAAGTGGAGAATTGCCATACCATTTTCACTCATTCCACACTCATCTCCATTCAAACTTGGCTTAAAATACCTACCTTTGTATGGTCACCATTTCAAAGAAAAGTATTAAAGTACCACTTCGCACTCGCACCATAGTTGAAGGAAAATACATAAGTGTGCTATTCCCCTCATATGCTGACTTCACCCAGATAGCAAACAAAAAATCACCTGATTGTATTGTCATATAAGTATATATTTGTTTTGATTTGATTGTTATTGTTTATATAATTTTTTTTTCTAAATGGTGAAATGGTGTTTGCAATCTGGGTGATGTCAGCATATGACAGGAATAGCACACGTATGTATTTTCCTTCCACCATGGGACACAAATAACTATAATATGTTTTCCCTTCTTATAGAAAAGATAATGCATATAAATATTTTAAGAGATTGTCTTAAGTGAAATATTGAAGCTGAGAAGATTGAAGCCTTAAAGCATCTTCAGAGGGCTCTAAAACAAATGACATTTTCAAAAGAACCCCTAGTTTAATGCTAGAAAAGTACTGTTGCAGTTGTGTTATGTACTAAACAACTAAAAATTAAAAGTTAAAAAAGTAAACAGTGTATTTAGAAACGCTGGAGCACCGTTTCATATCAAATGAATTCAATGCAAAAGTGGTAGGATTGGAATTAAGTTAATTGAAGTAATAACATTGTAGGCCTTTTATGTTTATCACTTGAAACCAACAACATGAAATCATAGAAGTTGAACATTGTAATCACCATTTCCACAAACAACAGCCACAAAACAACCTGTTGTTGATCCTTACTGCGCCCAATCAACATCAACGCAACAATGAATCAACCGGTCTAGCGGGTACCACGTGATCCACAGCACAGCTGATATAGTCTGCCACGGAATGGTTCCCGCCAGAAGTGGTGTTGAGATGTCCGTTCCTGCCAAACCGTGGTCCGTGTGCGCTAGCAGTGTCGCGCGCAACACGCACAACCCTATACGCGCCATTGTGGAGGGGTTGCACATACAACCGCATCCCGACAAGCAATTGATCGCGCTGTCAATAGGTAAATATTGGATCGTTTTGGACAGCAATCGATTTATTTGGGTATATATGGATGGAATTTTAGTTTATTCTAGCAGAATATTTTATCACGATTTTATAGTTTAGTTTACCTATTTTATATTTTGTTTATGGTATATGGTATTCGGTATTCTTTCATGGGAAGAAAATTTAAAAACTAAAAATCAAATCACCTATCGCTTTACAAAGACAGCAACGTGAATGTTTTTAATGGAAATATATACAAATTATCATATACAACTTCCGGTGGGACGTTTTAATAATTGTGAAGATTTTTAACTATAGGTTGGTGATATTTCTAAATTGAAAATACATTCACCACTACCTTTGTTGCGCAGTTTCGTATTATAACAATATACCGTCAATTTTTTTAGTGTCCAGTAATTATTTTTTCACTCTTAGTTCTAATATACTAATACACTACACTCAGTTCTAATACACTTTAATTCTCTTGGGCAGTACCATTTTTAAATGTTAATCAAGTAGGTAATGTTATTATATACTTTTATTCTTCAGTCTGCAAACATAAAGGTTGAATGAAACTAATATAGTATGGATCCTAATTAAGGGGGGAAGATAAAATATTCATTAAATTTAAAGTTTTGACTGTCGAGGTCAAGATGAAAGTTCGACGTTCTCTTTACGGAACAGGGAGCAAGCTGAACTGGCGAGTCTGGCGGTATGAGTTTGGTAGCCATGTCATTGTTGCCATTTGTCAACAAACCATCACTATTAATACTAATGACTTCTAAAAAAATAATTTTCGACCAGTGCAACTAATAAAAATTTTTGTGTAACCCGAGCAAAAATAATAAAACCCGTAGCATATTTTGGATGGTGCGTACGTAACTTAATGTTGTGTAAGATCAACAAAATGTTATAACAGAAACGGCATGTATAAATAAATGACGCCACTGGTCCGAATTTATATACTGTTCGGTATTAATTAGTCGTAGCAGATGGTTTGTGCGTTTTAGCGAATTTCCCTATAGGGAAGTAGCTATTACCGTAGGTCTCATGGTAAGACTTAGGCCCAGGACCGATTTACTTTTTCATTTTGATGTCCCCAGAGGCCAAAAACACCATTCGTTCAAATTTTTATATATGTATATATATATATATATATATATATATATATATAGATTTATATATATATGTGTCCGTGAACACGATAACTTGAGTAATTTGTATCCGATTTTGATGAAATTTGGTTTGAAGGTGTAAGGCGGGATAAACTTGAATGAGTTCGCGATCCAGTATGATCGGACCATGGGAACAGGGTTTTATGGGAGGTTTTATGGGGTAAAAATAGGTTTTTCTCACTTTTGACCCTCAAAACACTAAATTTCCCAATTTTTCTCTAAACCTTCTTAAAGAGCTTAAAAAAACAAACAATTCAGTATATCAAAGTGTTTTTGTACGGTTATTGATTACGGAGAAAACTAAAAAAACTGTAAATTAAAAATTCCCATGTTATTCTTATGGAGAATATTGTAAAATGTTGTAGTTTGCTTGTTTATGGATATCTTTTGATAAAACTTGGCAAATATATTCATTTTATACTAAGCAATAATTATTTTACTTAAAACACGCACTTTATTAGTTTCCTTGTAGCAGCAAACCTAGGTACTTGTTAAACCTAATGTTATTTAAATAGATCGATTGAAAATCAATTCAGCCAAATGGAAATTCGCTTGGACAGCAGGTTTGCTGCGGCGGGGGTATTTTACAGTTTCGTGTTAATATTAATACAAACATATTTACTTTCGGACCAGTGACGTAATTTGCTTAATTTATGATCCATAACTTTTCTGTTCCATGTAGTTAAAGGTAGGATAGTCCACATAGTTAAAATTAAAATTAATTAAGTTAAAGTTAAAGAGTTAAAACTAATCAATTGTTCTGCCTTTTTAACGCTGTCTTCTGGTTTTATGGTTTTAGGCCTACGAATATTAACCTTAAACCATTTAACATAGACATTCTAAAACCTTTTTAGAAGGTATAAAACTTCTATTATTGTTTTTATGTATGTTTCTGTTTTTATCTTGAATGTATCTCGTATTTTTCTTGTATGCCTATATATATGTTGTCTTTACTGTCTCTTTAAATCGATCCACCGTGTAATTATAATGATGTAACAACGGATTATTGAATTATCATAATTACTAGCAACAGAGCCCGTTGTGGTTAAATACAACAGTCTCTTGAAAAAATTGTAAGCTACATAATAATGCTAAAAAAAAAATGTAAACAACAAAATTTAAACAATGAAAAGTTAAGGAAATAACAATACAAAGATCAGCTGTTAAATTTAACACATGTTCCATATGATCAGATTATGCATACCGGCAAACCCATTATTTCCATAAATCTTTAACAAATTAAACTTTCACAAGTTTTGCAAATATACACGGATGAAGCTTCCATTTATAATAACTAATAACAAATGTCCAGTAGAACTGTAGATTTAGTTGTGTAAATTAAAAAAATCTCCAATTCAGTATTTTTTTTTACCACTATAAAATCGAAGGTTGCTTCGATATTTTACAAATGGTGAGGAAATCTACTTAAGTGGAAAGTGATATTCTGAAAGAGAATAAAATCTCCAACAAATTATTATTACGCATTTCTTGAAAATACTCAACAAAGGTAGCCAATAGTTGCTCCCAAATAAAAAATGTTAAAATCCCGTTTTCAATGTATTTTGATAGAAAACGTGTTTTTAAAATAATTTTTAAACATAAATCCTAACAAAAACAAACTTTCATTGAATGATTTTGTTGTAGGTATTATCATATGGTTACTCATATACGCGTTTCCCAATATATTTCGGTGATTGTCTAGATACGCATTGGGGAGGAATAGTATCGATGCGTTAAGAAACCCGTTCAATGATAGATATCAAGATCTTTACAATCTAATCTATAGTTTGGTCACTTTAAAAACTACCTAACACAGACGAATTATGTAACTTAGTTAGGAAGTGAAAACATTTAAGTAAGAGTGGAAAACAAATTTAGGAATAACACCAGTCTTACATAAGATAAGGTATTCTAGCGGAGTCGGCCTGGTCCATTGCCAAGGTCAATACACTATTCGGTCTCATCAAATTCTTCCCAAATCTTGTAAACGGACGAATGGAAATGTTCGAATCCAAATCTAGTTACGTATACTAATGATATCCCACGATTTGAGTTCTTCTCTACACTCCTTCTAAAGCAGAATAGTTTATCTGCGTTTGTATTGTATATTAAACTTGAACAACTGTACTGCCATTGGATATTCAGCGTGTATGATATTCTGCAAGCCATGTTAAAAACGAGTGTGAAGAACTATTGACTGTCGTTTGGTTCAATTAAACCTTTTAAGATATCATTAGGAAAAGATATGATCAAAGATACAAAAGCCCTGTAGAATTTTATCAGAAAGCAGAGAACCATGTGATGGAGTTAGAAACAGCTTTTAAGATTTACTTTTGGCTTTTCGAGTTCAGTGGACTCGTATCATAATATGCTAATAATGCAAAGCCTCTAGAATAATATGCTCAAGTGCAAAGACCCACAATTTAACACCAAAGTAGAACTACACCAATCTAAACCAATAATAATTAAGGAACTTAATTAAGTTAATTTTGAACTTCATTGAACGTAAGGAACTTCATTTCATTTTTTAATTTCCCTGGGGTTTAAAGGGTAGCACTTCTAAGAAAGTGTTAACTCGTAGTTGTAAATGGAGATTGACATTACTAATTTGCCAAGGGGTGTCAAGAATTTCCAAAGTTATAACACTTTGAGTGTAAACAACAAACGGAACCAAGTGGAAATAGGCTGAAACGCAGTGTTTGCAGAAGTCAGCGAAAACATCGGGGCAAATTAAATGTATAAATGACTCGCAGAAGACCAGTTTTGAGACAGGTTGGTGGCGTGATTCCTCTGGCGATCTGCCAGTATATACCAGGATCGTCACCGAGCCGCAGGAACAGGATAAACACATTCTTGGACTGATAAATAAACTAGATCAAGCAGAGAGTAGGACTGTAGGGAAACACTTCTACTGAGAAAAATAAGTTACATTATACACAGGGAGGAGAGGAGAAGAGGGAAGTAGTGGTATAATGTGCGTTGTGCCAATGAATACCAACAGTTTGTATTCATTGATAAACTCATTAAGCACATTTGACCCTTTGACCGAAGGTGCTGTTTTCGGCATGATTTTTAATGCCATACTTATTCTAAGCAAGTAAATTTTAAGAAGCTAATACACACAAGAAGCAACGGTCTGCTAATACACATTTGCTTAACTTAACACATACATTAGTGTTAAAGGAACCTTACACCTTAAATAGTTGTTGAGTGTAGTGTTCATTAAGCGTGTACTGATTTTGTTTTTATCGAGGGGATTTTTATCAAATTTTTGCCCTGGAACTTTTAAATTAAATGGCTAAGGAGCGGGAGCTGAGTTTCCCGATTTTTGCTGTATAAAAAATTAAAATAAATTTTAATAAAGGATATTGACAACAAGTTTTAAGTACACAGGATACAATTTCCTCCCACTACTGTGCTTTATAACGGAACTGTACCATTGGAATTTGCCGACCTAGCCATTCACTAAAAGATAGCAACCTGAATAAGTGAATTATATATGACCGCCGTTTCTATTTCTTTACCATTTAAATATAAGCTACAAGAACCCTGGATTTTATTCTAAAATTTTAACTAATAGATCCAAAGAGAACCAAAAGAGGTTTTTAATTTATCACTGGAGGACAGTGAGATGCTAGCCTTACAACTGGAGCTAGTGCGTAATTAGTAAACCGGCGGCACCGTTGAGTTTATTGAGTTGGAAAGCCGAGCAACGCTCCGTCCTCATGGTACTTTATTTTATTATTTCACTAAATTCTTTTGAATCTTACATTCATACTAAAGTATATTCAATGAGGAATTATTTTACACCTAAAAGAGCACACTATTCTATAGATTCACCGGACATATATACTCACTTGACGATTGTTTTAACAGATAAAGGAGTTTTCTTTACATATAGTTTCACCTTCATCGTCTTTACAAATTTTAAAACCTCAAGTAAAGGCTATACTGTGTATTTACGAATTTTCAAATCCAAGATAGGCTACAGTATTCTACTTTCAAGCCTAAAGTAGTTCTACTCCCAAGTTAAAGTACCAGTACTGTAGCCTAAATAGAAGTCTAATTTTGAGGTATTAAGTCTAATAGTCTTATAGGCTATTTAATATAGACTGTATGAATTATAGACTATGGGAACTAACATAAATTTATTATTTTAAGACATTCAGGCCAAAACTAATTACAGAGTTCACGAGTTCAAATAAGCAAAGCAAAAAGAACTAAATATTCATCAATTAACAGTTTCATGATTTATTCATACCACAGCTTCTTGTTTCCACCAATATTTTGATGTTCCCTTTGCACCCATTCTTCAGATTCTTCCCTTCTCCTGATGGTAATTTGACAACATTTTTTAAGTTACTATCTTTGCTGGAGAAAAAATTCTTTATTTTCCTTTTCCTAAGTTCTCTTACATACTTTGAGAATCGTTTTAGACTTAACAGCGATCTTCTTCGAGACATTTTTAAATCAGAGTACCTATTTATTATAGAAAAGCAGGAAATAATGGTTACCTAAGATGACAATAGATTCAACATAAATATAAACAATTAAATTGCATGTGATTTTAATAATGAAAATATGATACCGTATGTAAGTACTGATGTAGATCCTTATTAATAGTGTTTTAGTTTTAATCAGGTAGAACAGACTACGGAGTATGGTAATACTGGTTTAAACAATAAACACAGACCATTGATTATGAAAAACTTCTAATCAAGTTTCAAAACAAGTATTTAAGCATAGTTAAGTATGTGGTAATTTAAATTTGAAATTCCCTGACGTCATATGGCATTTTGTAAAAAAATAATAGGTACAGTCATTACTGATATTGATTTTTAAAAGGTTTTGACATTTTCTATTTTCCTAGGATTACGTTGAAAGAGCAATGTTATCCAAACATATTGAATTTGCATGTGTTGGTAGAGAGCTAGAAATAATTTTTATTTAAACCATTCACAGTCTCGTGCGCCTGCAAAACGATAGTTTTGGCAATCAACTAGGTTTTGAACATCTATAACATTTCGTTTGCCGAGGAATTTTGTCAACTAAAGTAGTTTGATTGCCAAAATAATCGTACATCAGACCATAGTCTAAACTAACTGTTCGTTTTTATTTATTTAGTTAAAACATTCTAATTTTACACTGATATACTACATAGGTACATTGTCTACAGATGTCGATGTTTACAAGCCCCTCCCCACAAAAACTGACAAACCTAATAATTTTGTTCTTAGAAAATAACACTTTATAATACATATAACAAATAACACAAATAACAATTTCATAACAAGCTTAAAAAAACGTTTCAACAGCTCTCGGTCTTTTTACGTTCTTAACATTCGTCTGAAATTCGATTTCGGAGCCTTGTAAAACTTATTTTCGGCCCTTGGTGATAAATATACTATTTCAAACTGAATTTTCAACCATTTAAGTGCAGGCAATAACATCACTATCAAAATAAAAGACTGTTTCACCATTTAAAAGTATAAAAAAAAAACTAGAAAGTGTTTTTTTTCTTCTACAATATGTTGTTATAATAATAATAATAAATCATATTCTCTTTTACTTTTACTCTTATATGAGCAATATTTGCTTGTATGTATCCTTGCTTGCACAAAGATCACGAAAACTGCTTGGACTATTTTCTTCAAATGTTGTGAATTATTTATTTCTGGCCTAAACCCTGTTTTCATGCAGTTAAAATTGCCAACAAAAATCGAATTACAAAAAACAATGAAATTAAATGTCAAACACTTTTAACAGTGAGCCTTGTGGGTCACTTTGGCAACGAAAATCGTTAACATCAAAAAAAGAAAAGAAATAAATATAACAGCTGATGAGCCAGCTGTTATATTTATTATAAACCTTATAAATTATAGGTAACTAAATAAAACATAATTTATAATTATAACTATACTATAACTATAAATAATTTATAAGTATAAATATAAATTAATAGTTGTAAATAAAAAAACTCCTTTGGCTTAAGGTTTGTTTATAAAGGTTTTTAATTTATAACTGGAGGACAGTGAGATGCTATCCTGTCCTTACAACTGGAGTTAGCGCGTAATAGCATTGACTATATGGTAATAGTTATTTTGAATATTTTGAAATTATTTTGAATCTTACATTCATTCTTAAGTTTCAAGCTATTTTGTTACCATCACAAAGTTGCGAAAGGCACCACACTTCGCCTAAAGATGGTGGTATCTATTACTTGCCCTATTTGATGTATTCCCTTGGGGGGGGGGGGCTACCATCAATCCCCTCCCAAGAACCTTAAATGTTTTGTTTGCAAAGTTTACTTGATCTAATTTCAATTCTTGCGGTTGGCTTCTTATCGTAAGTCCTTGTCTTTTGATGATGTCAGTGTGGTTGGGTCTTCTCAACTTGTGGACAATCTACCTTACCTTTTACAGTATTAGCCAAAATAAACAGTACTGAAACTGAATCAGCTGTAGTTGACTTCTCGATCAGCTGATCCAATAGGTGATTGTTGCCACGGCTTTGCGTTCATTACTTCTTTCTTATTTGAGGTTAGTTTTTGTTAACATGGTGCTAACAACTTTAGAAAAAACTTTTATCGTAGAGCATTATTTTCGCTCATACGGAATTGGACGTGCGGGTGGTCCAAGCTTGTTGCTTTACGTTTTCAGGAACATTTCCACAAAAACCCGACTAGTAATGCTGTGATTCTTAGTGTTGTCGAAAAATTTCGAAGAACTGGTAGTGTTTTGACACAGCGAAATTGCTTTTCAGGTCGCCCAGTTACTGTCTGTACAAATGAAAACCACGGAAGAGTGTTGCAGCAAGTGTTACAGTCACCGAAAAGAAGTCTAATGCGAGCTTCTCTTAAACTGAATATTAGCAATACGTCAATGAGAAGAATGTTCAAAAATATTGGTGGTTTTCCCTACAGGATACAAACTGGACAACCATTGGATCGTATAAACAAACTAGCCAGAGTTCAGTACTGTGCTTCAATGTTAGCAATATGCTATGAAGAACCTGATTTTCTGAGTGATGTATGGTTTACAGATGAATGTCATGTGCACCTTAATGGTTACATAAACAAGCAGACAACACGTTTCCTTGAATTTGAACGTCCTGACATTGTTGTAGAGAGGCCACAGCATAGTAAACGTGTAACCATTTGGTGCACTGTGTCAGGGAGGGGTATAGTGGGACCATACTTTTTTGAAGGCAATAATGGAGAGACTGTTACTGTGAATAGGGATCGATATAGGGCCATTCTTGATCGTTTTGTGAGTGACTTCAGGAGATTTTGTCGTGCACGAAACCTGCCGTTAGGTTCACAGTGGTTCCAGCAGGATGGCGCAACCAGTCACACTGCCGTTAACAACATTGCTTTCCTCCGACAAACCTTTGGCAACCGTCTCATCTCCCTTAGAACAAACTTTCCTTACCCAGCCCACTCCCCCGATCTTACAACACCGGATGCTTAAGTGTGGGGAATGTTGAAAGAAAACATCTTCCGTGAGGACCCACCATCTACCATCGTTCAACTCAAAGAAAAAATAACCATGTGTATTAGGAGAATGGAAAAACCCCTATTCATAAAAATGGTGCAAAACCTACAAGAACGGTACGAGTGTTGCCTCAAACTGAACGGGGCTCATATTGAACATGTTATTACCCGTGTTTAGCCGATTTTGCTTCCTTTGGCTTATATGTATTGTTAAAATTTATACATAAAATAAAAGTATTACCATTAAAAGTATTTAAGTACTGTTTATTTTGGCTAATACTGTAATATCCAAATCTCAGTTTATTCTTTCTGGCCAATGATTTAACCAATGATTTAATACATATTAAATTTTGTTCTTGTATTGATGTAGGTGACCCAACGGTATTCGGGAACTTAGTTCCGCCGACGGAGGTGATAGAGGCAGTGGAGGAGAGTCTACATAGTCAGAGATACAACGGGTACGCTCCTGCATCAGGTGAGAGATACCATCATGTCAGCACAGAGGGTGTATTCAGCGAAAGAGTAAGAACACACTTATCAATAAATCAATCATTTAAGCTGGGGACCCCACTATGTGCGTATTTTAACAATTAAGTTACATTAATTGATATTTAAAGATAAAAATATTGACTTTTTTCAATAATTGAATTTGAACCAATACTGTAATTTTACTGCTGGGTAGTTAAAACTCCTCAGTGAACAAATTTAACTTACTTCTTGTATTATTGTGTATTCAAGCCATTGTGTATTACTGCAATGTTTCTGAGGAAGGTTATGATCTAAATCCTGCTATTACTAAGTAGTATATTGACATTTTTACCCAACCCAAAGGGGGTGAAGCTTGTTAGTTTTTAATCTATGAATTAATTTTCAGGATACCAGGAAGCAAAACAGGCTGTTGCTGATTATTCCTCTCATTCAGGCCTGACTGTTAAACCTGAGGTAGGTTGCTATTGTAAATTTATTCTTAAACATTTAAAAATGCAAAATAGGTATTTATATTACAGCACCTTAGCCAGATTTATAATAGTTTAATCAATGTTACATAGCATTTTAATTTTTTATTTGGCCGTACCACATTAATAAATTTAAATGGGTAACATTTTAAAGTCATGGTAAAATAAATTTACTAAACCGATCTCTAAAATTGTTATCAAATTTAAAATTTATGTAGGGATCACTTTCTATCTACAATGAAAACCATATCCAATTGCACATCTTTCAGGAAATTACTACAGTATTCAAAGTAATTGGTTTGGAAAAGCCAATACTACAAAACAAACAAATTAAAATCAATCTAGCAATTGTTTGACGTAGGCCCATTCATATGTACATTTAGTCATATTTAGTGAAAGTGTTGAGAAAAAAAGATACAGCCATGTACTTTATATATTTGGTAGATAGTACAGTCAGTTTCTGATAACGTTTGTTCTACCCAGGACGTAGTGCTGTGCAGTGGGTGTTCCAGTGCTATAGACCTGTGTATAACAGTGTTGGCCAACCCAGGCCAGACTATCCTGGTGCCTTGTCCAGGCTTCTCCATCTACCGCACCTTGGCCGAGGGGCTGGGCATCAACGTCAAGACTTACAAATTGATGGTGAGAACCCCTAGTAAAATGCTAAGTCTCAGTTTATTTTCTAATGCTATTTAAATTGAGGCGATTAATCCTTGATCAAGATCCTGAGAAAAGTCAGTAGCTTTTTGATGGTTCGAAACTCTACTTGGCTGTTCCTTCCTGATCATTGGGCTTTAAATAAATGATCCTGACTAATGAAACAGCTGATCTTAGTCAAAGCTACACAGATCATCTCACACCATCCTATGTTCATATTTGGGTTAAAATATGCACCTATGTTAGCCTTACTTAGGTGGCGTCCCCATCTCAATAGTTGACAATTACTTTATTATAATTGATCGATAATTGATAATACTAACACAGCTCTATAGGTAATCTTATTCCATTCTATACTCACTCAGCATTCATATCCAGATAATATAGGTACACAAAATGTGTCGCTAATTGCATATATTATATCCTACAATAGATTCATTTACAGTAAAGAACGGCAATTATTAAAAGTTTTTGTACAATTTGTTATACACCATCTAATGATTTTGACGCTGCAGCCAGATCGCAACTGGGAGATAGACACACAAGACTTGGAGAGACAGATAGACCGAGACACAGTGGCTATTGTGGTCAACAACCCGTCAAACCCGTGCGGATCTGTCTACACAGTGCAACATCTGGAGTCAGTGCTGCGAGTGGCAGAGCGGCAGAGGGTACCTATCATAGCAGACGAGATCTACGAACATCTGGTAAAGAGAGCTTACAGTTTACTTAGCTTATCGAAGACTTCTGAGTAGTAAACTAACACATACTGGATGGATATAGGTTTAATACTAAGAGATTTATTATTATTGTGGGTATAATGAAGACAAGGGTAAGATAGGTAGGTACCTAATGATCCTGGTGATGGCCATCAAATCTGAGGGTTGCTGTTTTGATCCCGAGGAGAATCAATTATTCTAGATGCAATCTGTAATTGAGCTGAGCTATTAATTAATTATGCTATCTAACAAATGTTAGTTTTAGATAAAGTTGTTACTCTCTTTATCATGACCAACCTTTGGACTGTGACCTAGTAAAAAAAACAGAAAAAAGCAACGCTATATAGGAAGAATTTCACTATAATAAAGAATTTCGCTATATAGGAAGAAACTTAAACGCCTTTTGTCGCAATTGCTTTGAACTTTGAATTATTGTAACAATATCTAATAAAACTACTCAATCGCTTTTTCATTTCAGGTTTTCCCTGGCAACAAATACCATCCACTGGCCTCCCTTGGTAGTAATGTACCAATATTGTCTTGCAGTGGACTCACTAAAAGGTAATTTAATTCATAAGCAAATTTTTAGCGAATTTCCCATATAGGGAATAAACTATTACCGTAGTACTCATGGTAAGGTCTGTACCCGGGACCGATTTACTTTTTTCGTTTTGAGGTCCCTAGAGGCCAAAAACAACGAAATTTGCTTAGTCTGCAGGTTTACTGCGGCGGGGTATTACTAATACTGAAAGTTGGTAAAATATGATTTGATTAGAGTAGTTAGTTTTTAATACTTCTTATATCTTATATTTCTACGGATGGTTAACTATGGAAGTGAGACCTGTTGCATTGGAAGTGAATTAAACCACTGTTTCTTGAATGTAGCTTGCAAATAGATATTCTGTATAAAATTATTAGGTAGGTACCTTTGTTAAGTACCATAGTTTTCAGTAAATTTTCTACAAATTGACAAAAGTCATAGGAGAGGCCGTAGATAAAAATAGCCCCTTCAAAATGTATATATACTTTAACAAGTTTTAACACTTTCAACTGTTTGCAGATTTTTGATTCCTGGGTGGAGAATGGGCTGGATAATCATCCATGATGGACAACATATCTTCGGAGAAGAGGTAAGTTGTTGATTGTGATATAAATTTAGAACCATTCATACATTACTGCCCTTGTTTGGAAAAAAACATTTTTAGTTTTCTCTCAGTGCTCTTCTCACAACGTGTAAAGGATATTATACTCTTACATAATCATACTTAATACAAGATTCAAATATGTAAAAATTTTCCAATTGTGTGAAATTTTTTTATCAAACTAACAAAAGTTTTAGAGACCCCACAATAACCCATACTGTTGTATTTTCATTTTTTATTTGAAGAAAGTAATTAACTTTTGCTATTAGGCTCCCTAGTACTCTTTAGTGCAAGCTCAGTCAAGCAGGAGTAATATGGTAGCAATCCCCAAACTTGAATGATAGCCAACTCGGGGCATGGGCCCAACCTTTTAATCAACGTTACCTTGTCCACCACTATACAGCTAAAGTTCTTTGAAAATAAATGAAAAACTGTTGCTACTCTAATCAAACTGGTAAGCAAATCTGGTGAAAGGGGAATGGTCAAACAGCATACCAGGGTAAAGAGGAAGGGGTAGATTAAACTATACATACACACTTGCAACTAAGTTAATACTTTTACAGTCAAACAATAAATCAAAACTCCCTAAAACTACCACGTTAGTGCCATGAACTTTGATTATTACTAAGGTTGCAACACGTGTTTACAACATTAGGTTCTTGTAATTGTCGTAATTATGTCGTATTAATGCAATGTCGTATAAATACATCTGAACCCGACAGATTCGCCGAGGCCTCCAGAACTTGAGTATGAGGACCATTGGCAGCAACACTCTGGTCCAGGGAGCTCTGCCTCGGATACTCAAACACACTCCGCAACAGTTCTTTGACAAGACGATAAAAACGATACATGTGAGTTAAAGCATTGACTTTTGGATACTGAAGTAGGCATCCTATCTATATGGACCAGCTGTAGCCATTAAAAAAAAAAAGAAAAAAAACAAAACAAACATAGTTGTGTGATCCAGTTACAGATCTCGACACCGCTAGTGGTCTAAAATTTATTTTTTACCTTATTTTGATGAGAGATAGTTGTTTTAAAAGATGCTATAGCTTACCTTGTGATTGATAAGACGATAAAACTATACCAAGGACTTGCTTTGGTAGAATAAATAAGAGGAATTAAAATAAAGGCTACATTTACATACAAAAATATACTCGTACGTTGATTGGTCATAATTTGTTTGAGGTCATTAAAATATACTCTAGAATTTCAAACTAGGCTGCATAGCAAAATGGTTAACGCTTGGTCGGAATTGAACAAAATGGTCGGATTATTTTGAGAATTACACCTTTGATAAGGAAACTTCTTTCAAATTATAAAAAAAGATTGTTGACATTGTGCCATAAATGATCTTTTTAATGTTTTAGACACATGCTATGATTGCTTTTAAGATGTTGTCTGAAGTTCCTGGAATACAACCTACTATGCCTCAGGGTGCAATGTATATGATGGTGAGTAATACATTATATCATCTGTAGTGTTTGGTGACTGCTTCCATTTTCATTTGATTTTCCAGGATACAAATTTAATTGTTTTGCTATTCTAGTTTCTTCATTGTGACCTTTATTTGGGGTAATAGAATGTATTTTTTCCAAAGGATTCCTTTCCACAGAGTAATTGAATACCAAGTAGCTGAGGAGTGAATGCCAAATCAATTTTAGATTGTATTATGTTTAGTTAGCTTAGCTGTTTTAATTAGATCAACATTTTGGCTTTGGAATTCATTCTTCAAGATAATTTGTGGCTGGTACAATATCAATATACAATGAATATACATTTGAATAAATTATAAATCATCAACTTATTTGCATTACTTATTTTGTTACAGGTTGGAGTAAACCTGTGTCAGTTTCCATTGATTTCTTCAACCCTCGAATTTGTGGAGAAATTAGTATCTGAAGAGTCAGTGTTTTGTTTACCAGGAGAGGTAGGAGAACTTAAATATAGGGATAGTCTGTGTATGACCTTTGACTATCAATACAACAACTGTACCGGTATGACTTTTGTCCTAATTTAAACTAATAATTACTCATACCATGTTGATGACAATTGAGATGAGTCCATTGTTTCTAAGGAAGTTATGTTTCATCTACTTTTGCAGTTGGGTTGGGTGTTCACTGTTCTAACGTTCAACACACCTGCACATATCAACCTATATGTTACCGATATTCATTAAGTATCGTAACAGGCATGGTATGTTTTGCATTGTGTTAAATGCAGTCACCACAAAAAATGACTACAGGATTTTTTTTACCGTATTGAAAATTAAATTTTACTTTTAGCGATATGAGATAAAATTGTTTGTTTCAGTGTTTAAAAAATGACTACAGAATTTTTTTTACCGTATTGAAAATTAAATTTTACTTTTAGCGATATGAGATAAAATTGTTTGTTTCAGTGTTTTGGATATCCCGGTTACATACGGCTAGTTCTGACTGTTCCACAACCACAGATCATTGAGGCTTGCTATCGTATTCAAATGTTCTGCACCAGACACGTCAATGAGAAAAGGGAAATTGTCTTATTCCACCCATCGTTTAGTCTTCTGCGGCAACCAACCTCTGCCTGAGAATACCCATGTAATATACCGGTATGAGGTTGATATATTTCTTGAAATTTAAATTAGTTTTCAAAGACACCCCGGTATGGTTTGGCTATTAAATTACTGTTTTGCAGCAGTTAATACATCTTTTAGAGAATGATTTTTTGCTATGAAAGTAGTTGAATTGCATTATTTACTGATGGGGATTTATTTAGTGAATCACCAAGGTGACGTTGTTGTTTTTCTTTGGTTTGTGACAAACAGTATCATTACAAATGTACATTACAGTACATTACAAATGTATGCCTTTAGCACATTTTTCATCATTTAATACCTTTTTCACACATTTTGTCATTCCTACGATTGTAAGATAATTATGGAGACGAGAAAATGAAGAGGGGTAAAACTGATGAAAGTAAAAAATCTGCTTATACTGTTTATCACACAAAATATGTAGAAATGAAAATTTAAACTCCATTGTATAAATAGTTCTCCAATGATTAGGATGGGGATACAGCTATACTCTGAACTTCTCTCCTCCTAGGATTTTTACCTATTTGGTATAAAAGTTTCTTGCTAAGTTAGGTATCTATAAAAAATACATTCTGAAAACTTTGTGATTTCTATCTCGTACAACTTAGGTTAATTTATCTGAGGAAAATATTGTAGCCTGAAGTTTAAATTTTGGACTATTTCAACCCCAAGCATTTATCTGCCATAATGAATGCTATAGGCTAGTTGAATCTAATTAATTTTTTAACATAAAATTAGTACAGTATTCATATTTTAGATGTCATAACTTGCTGTAGTTTGGGTTGAAGCTGCTAGAACAAGTAGATTCTGTATAAGTTAGTGACAATTAATAATGTCAGTGTGCTTTAAAATATGTTGATTGATATTGTTTTACCTTTCAATTAGGAAATGCAAAAATTTACTTTTCAACATTTGCATTGTTTGTTGCGCTAAAATGTTTAACTGAAATAAAGTCAAGTGTGATTGAACTCCTCACTCTGAGCTTATTATGTATTATGTATTGTGATATATTTAAACCAAATTTTATTAAGGATTTGTATTAATTGTGTGTAATTTAGTCTGTATTAGATTACGTAGGTAGAATTTAGCATTGTAAATACAGTGTAAATGTACAGAACTAGGATATATAAAGGGTGTTTTTAATTTAAAAAGAATATGTGTTTGAAAAACATGCATAGTGCAATCATTTGGAGTAAGCAGAGTAATTTTTATAATGTGATTTAGTTGATAAGTTTATTTTACAATATATGTACTGGAACATGAATTGAAAACATCAACAATAAAATAATTTAAGGTGTGAAATAGAGTTGACGTGTTTTATTATTTCATTCAAAATGTAGGCTATTCTGTTAAAAAATGTAAGGCATCAAAGGACTTCTTAACTACCATCACTGTTACCATACTGAAACCTAAAAAATCAAACAAATTAATCAACCCACAACCTGTAACCAAACAAAACTTTTTTTTAATGCTTTCAATACCGTATGTTATGTTTAGTTCTGACCAAATAAATTTCTCATTTTTTACAGATTTCAAATTAAAACCACTTAAGTTCGGGGCAAATCAAAAAACAATTTGAGAAAAATCATTTATATTTCTTTTCACCGATTACTTTCTTTTTCCCTCTACATAACAGAGAAATTACTTTCTTTATGACAAAGAGAGGAAGTGCAATAATAATGACACATGCTGCCAACACGACAACTGCAACGTCCAACAACATCAGCTGATAGAGAGGCAGAGAGGAGGAAGCTGGTTGGAGGTGTGGCGCTCCTGCATGTCGTAAAACGTACTCCGTCCAGAACACAGCTGTATCTGCCGCAGACATTGGCACATCTCGGAATACACGTGAGATTCGAGCTGCGTTTTCTTTGTACCTGAATGAAAAAATACGTATTGACTGACGAGAAGGTCCAGAAACACCAAACACAGCTTTTCGGCCAATCGGTTTTTTACTTTGCTGCATCACTGGCCCGTGGTCTGAGTGTACTGTCAACCAAGGGACACCCAGTCTAGATGTGTAATATTAAAATGTATACCTTTGTCCGTGGCAATAACCGTATCGTCGCATATATGTGATGATTATGGTAGCAAATGTGTTAATACTAGATTAATTAAAGTAGGTTAAGGATAGTCTCTAGCAGACTGTCTATACGTTGTCTCCTACAGCAACAAAGACTAAAGTATTGATGTTCAAAAATTGTTAAGGTTTTCTTGACTCATCAGTGAGCATTTGGGATTTGATATTTATGCCCTACATTCAAACCCTTTTAGTTTGAAACAAATGGTTGATTTAAGATCAAGTATCAGGGAGAAATTAATGTGACAACTGTATTGATGTAACAACTGACAACATAATTCAATATCTAGCAACGTAGAATCCACCCTTTCCTAGAAATGCTCCACTGCACAATTCTGTTGGTGAGGTGAGGCCTTCTACTGCCTCACCTTCAGACAAACTGCCTATTGTTTTTGCACCACCCTGTATATATCGGTTCAATCTTCACACAAACATTTAGTCATATAAAGTTTTAAACTTACAGATTAAATACTGACACCAAATACAGTAGCTCAGAAGTAGTGTTTAGAGCATAAGGCAGGCATTTCTGTTAAGAGAATAAGCCAGGCATTGCTGTTTAGAGCATAAGGCAGGCATTGCTGTTTATTGTTTAGAGCATAAGCCAGGCATTGTAGTTGAGAGCATATAAGGCAGGCATTGCTTTTCCTTTTCAACTCTAGCCTTGACTATTAATTTCATCCCCGTGGTCACCACTTCATTGCTTGTGTGACCAAGTTCAACTGTCTTAAGATGCACATAACTTAGCCATTTTTTCCTAGTGCATACTTACTTTGGCTCCTTTAAAACTTTGGTTAATGCAGATAAGAGACTTTCTACTGAAAGCGTATTAAAATCAACTTTCACACCAAAGCCTTGCTCTTCATTGAATCTTATGTTGAAAAACTGGTCAGCGAAGAATGGAATACCAACAACTGGGACCCCAGCGTGATAAGCCTCCAACTGGCTGAAGACTCCACCATGAGTGATGAAGGCAGCACAGTTGGGATGACCTGGAATACATTTTGTGATTGATATTTAAAAAATAATGTAAATTTAAAATTTAACGAAAACACTGAAATTGGTGACCCAAATACGCAAAATCAACCACTTAACTATAAGTTAAGATTGACGGTGTAAGGTATTTTTTGGAGTATTTGTTTTGACTATTTTACTACTAAAGGAAGCTTTATTATTGACCATAGCCTGATTAAAGGTCAAATGACACCATCGTAGTCTAGTATAAGTGAAAGTGTACAGACTTTGATCAAATCAAACTGCCTAATGTTCTTATTAAAATAGATCATTTTCATTTCACTATTTTGATGCTTTGCACTAAAATCAAAATGTGGGTAATTCTGTTTTTCTATTTGTGTTTTGGGGTTTTTCATAATGACTTGGGAAAGTTGTAAGCTTCAAAAATGCTGCATTCGCAAAAAACCAAAAGGTGATATTTGTCAGGGTATAATCTGTTATTGTCTTAGGTAAAAGCTCTCAAACGTACCTAAAACCCCTGGCTGTGGAACCCATTTCACAAGTTTCACATTTTTAGACAATCCAGGCAGAGTGTCAGCTTCTATCTTCCACAAGACCTTTTGCGGAAGTTTCTTGAACACATTGACAAACAATTGAAGTGTTTCTGGAGGCATTGTGTGGGTAGAGACGACTGTGCCGAAGCTGAAGTAGATCACTCCTTCTTTGGCGTCATCCATGAACTTTTTTATATCCTGGAAACACAAGTGTGTCAAAAAATAGGAATACAAAACAATTTTTCAACATACTGTAGCAAAAACAGCCGTTTTTAATGCATGCATGTGCGGGTCTAAAGTGGCATTTTACTCTCTAGGGAGTAGAAATTGTTTTAAGCCCCTAGTGAGTAAAAATCGGCTGTTGTCAACTAAGTGGTAAATTTCTATTGTAAACAATTACATTTATCAAAAGTATGTATCGATTGCAGTTTATTGTTGCCTTATTGTAATAGTATATTACGTTACTAGTCCTGAAAATAAGTGATTACCGGACGAGTGTGGTCGTTCCCGTGCGAGACGAAGTCGAGTACGGGATTACCATACGAGTCCGGTACACATATTTTGGACGAGTTACGTACGATAGTTTACGCCATACTACTTAATCCGTACAAATCCTTATATCTATTTCCACCAACTAAAGGACTAAATATCACTAGTCATAACCTCTAAGAGAGGTTATATTTTTGTTTATAACCACTCATTGTCACGCAAATACAAGTATAATCAGCTGATTGGTGTCCGGTAAAACTCATTGCAGAACAGTAGTACGCAATGAAACCCCATTTGAATAAGCTGGCGGCAAACAGCTGTTTTCTGGACTAAATCCTTTCGTGGAAAGTGCGTCAAAATAATGTAGTGTGGGGTAAATAGTTTTACGCCACACTACACTGTTTTGACGAACTTCCCACACAAGGATTTAGTCCAGAAAACAGCTGTTTGCCATCAGCTTAATCAAATAGGGTTTCATTGCGTACTACTGTACTGTAATGAGTTTTACCGGACACCAACCAACCAGCTGATTATATACTGTATTGTCTGTATTTGGCAATGAGTGAGAGTGGTTAGTTTATAAACAAAAACATAACCTCTCTTAGAGGATATGACTCGTGATTGTTAGTCCTTTAGCCGGTGGTAATATATAAGGATTTGTACGGATTTAGTAGTATGGCGTAAAATGTCGTACCGGTACGTCACTCGTCCTGTAAACACCTATTTTCAGGACTAGTTACGTAATATACTATTACATATCAATATAGTACACTAACATAATCGTAATAGGTGAAATTGTTGAATGACTTACAAAACAGCTGCTTGTTTCCATTAGCAAATTAAATTGAAAACAATAAGTATTTTTGAGAGGTTACTTTAAATGAAAACTATTTATTTTTGTAACATAGTTTGTTCAAATAGTGGTGCAATTTGATGAAAAATATAGTTCATGACACGGGCAAATAGTTTCTTTTCAACCCTAGCTCATTTTCTGACCTCGGCTTGGCCTCGGGTTGAAAAGAGTAATTTTAGGCTCTAGAGATGAAATATACTATTACAAAGCTATTACACAGGAGAAGTCTTTCAATAACAAATCTACCAACAGGAAGAGATGATCTTAAACTAATGAAGTTACCAAGGTAAATCACCTATACCACACTCCATCTATAAATTTATGCTTAGTTCTATATCTATTTTTCAAATACTTCTAGCTACATACCCATCTAATAAGTACATATTAATAAGTGCTACACAATAGTACTTCCAATAAATTAAAATTGAGTTTAATCAAATTGGGATTTCTAAAATAAATCTAAATATGCAAATTCACTATTATTTTTTTGATGGTCCATTTATAACGAGAAATCTATTCAATTGGTAATTATTTCCATCATCCAATGATAACTCCAACAGCTTTCACATGTGATGAATTTATTTTACAATGGAAAAGTTTATTCAAGCGAAGAGCGGGCAAAACAGCTAGTATTTCCATCAATTACTATTTACAATCAGCTGTTTGAAATATGATTGTGTATGTTCATATAAATTTCAAAGTATGTTCAAATGTAACCAAACATTTTCTCAATATAACATGGGAACTTAGAAGGCGACAGGGGCAGAGCTCTGATGTAATTTCAAATATTATTTATTTGATGTCAAATCTATGTGCCACAACTTATCCAACGACACCTTGGAAATGGTGATCGGTTGTGGTTCAGCTTCAAAACAATTATCACAAAATTCATGTTGGCCTATTAAATTAATAGCCTACAAATATTGATTGTACTCTTACCTGTGGCAGAGGTATTCTTTCTGGACTTATGGTGATTCCACCGATAGGAACGGTGTTAGGTGTAAATGGTTGAGGGTATGAGACAGCGGGATGTGTGTTAATGAGAGTTAACGATACGTTTGCTGTCATTTCAGATAACGATGGCAGATCTGGAGAATTGTAATACTTCTTGACAACACTTTCCTGAGAAGGAAGGTACCAAAAGTAGTACAAAAACAGAGTTGAGAAAGAAGAGCAAAAATTACGGAATCTTTCCAAAAACGTCATTTTGTCTGTGAAAGCAAAGGACATAGAGTCGGGAATAGAGGCAATCATCAAATCATTACCGGCATCTCTATTGAGAAAGGTCGAGTGTCGAAAGGCTTGTAGTGTGATTGTTGGAGCTTTGAATTTGTGACCAAACACTAACATAGATTCTTGTCCAAAAGTAGCTGTTGTTAGTACCAGGTCATAATGATCATTTGAGTTTAGCAGATTCTTAATACTATCACTCTTCAAAATTTCATCACAAATGGGCAACATGAAGTTCCAAATATGCAGCCAGGCAAGACCGAAGAAGTTGTCCATGGAATCTGAATGTTTTATCATCTCTTTGAAGTCCCAATTGGCTGAAAAATAAAGAATATGGGTACCTAGTTAAGTAAAATATTATTGCTAACTTCTAATGCCTAATGTGTTCATGATTCACAAATAACTTATCTTACCTATGTATTCAAATTGCTTGATTAATTTGACTCATTGACTCCCACCTTACATTTCATGTACATTTAAATATTATGTACTTTCATTAATATTGTTTGTTTATTAACAGCACACAAAGTGTATACACAATATTTATTGAACTTACCAAACATTTCTTCATAGAATGTGTAAACCTTTACATGAGTCAGATTTGGAATGGGCTTCTTTGGAGGAAAGGGGCTGTATTCTACAACTTGGTGCCCTCTTTGGGCAAGGGCTTTTACAATAGAACTCTCAAAAATGTAGTGGCTTTTCCCTGGGAACGGGAGGATTGCTAGAATTTTGGCTGAGTGGATGTAGCTTACACAGCTCAGCAAACATGTCAGCAATAAATGTATCTTCATAGTCGTTATTCTGAAATAAAATGTTATTAAAATAAATTTGGAGAGTTCATAACATGCTTACAAGTAAAAAATGTTCCACATTTAATTCACTTTCAATATTGCATACAAATTGTAGGCCTATACTCAACACTGCAAAAGATTATTGTTTTCATCACACTGCAGTAAAATTAGCCGTTTTAAATGCATGCCTTGCGGATCTTAAGTAGCATTTTTACTCTCTATGGGGTAAAAATCAGCAGCTGTAAACTCACTGGTAAATTTTGATTGTAAACAATCACATGGATTGAAAGTTTGTATCGAATGTTTAATCGATTGTATCTTATTGTTGCGTTATTGTAAATAGTTTGACATATCGATAGTATAAATTACACAAACACAATAGTGAAACGATTGAATCACTTACAAAACAGCTGCTTGTTTCCATTAGCAAATTAAATTGAAAACAAGTTAGAAGTAGTTTTCAGAGGTTATCTTTAAATGAAAACTACTTTAGTTTTGTAACATAGTTTGTTCAAACAATGGTGCAATGAGGAAAAATATAGTTCATCTCATGGGCAAAAGGTGTCTTTTCAACCCTCGCTCATTTCCCGACCTCGCCTTTGCCTTAGGTTTGATATATTGTGTTTTGCGAGGTGTGTTTTAATGCAAGGTGTGGGACTTAATTAATTGTGCCGATAAAACATTCTCAGAACTTAGGTAGTGACATGACGAGCCAGATATTATAGTAATTTATTGTTCGTAATACAGACAGGCTGCAGGAACTCCCTCTCCTTTGACTCTATATAATTAGACGGTGTTTCAAATAGCTGTCACTAGTATCTAAGAGATGCTGTTTACAGAACAGAAAGACAATAAAAGAAATGTCTTATAACAATAACACGGAGTCCCGCGCTCTAACTACTAGACCAGCTCGCTCCCCCAATTTAATTTAAATAACATTAGAATTAACGAGTGCTTAGGTTTGCTGCTACGGGGAAGGTAAAAAGTGTTTTTTGACCATACGTCAAATACATGAATATGCCAAATGTTATCAATATATATCCATAATCTAGTAAACTACAACAGTTCTCATTTTCTCCATAAGAATAACATGGGAATTTTAAATTACACTATCTTTGAATTTTCTCCGTGACCGTTTAGGCATACAACAGCGCTTCAATATACTAAATTATTTCTTTTTTTAGCTCTACAAAACGGTTTAAAAAAATTCCAAAATTTTTTGTTTTAGGGTCAAAAATGGGAAAACCCCATTTTATATGAATTTGAACAGATGGTGTTTTTGGCCTCTAGGGACCTCAAAACGAAAAATTTAATTGGTCCCGGGTCCAGGTCTTACCATGAATACTACAGTAATAGCTTATTCCCTATATGGGAAATTCGCTAAAAGATGGTAAGTGGTGATTGATTTCGATTGGACATTACAATCAACATCAGACCCATTAGGTGATAGGTCTGATGATGATGATTGGAGTGTCCAATCAAAATCGATCACCACTTACCATCTTTTTGGTATATTTACCGTTTTGTGAGTAACAGTATAAGCGTAAATACATGTTTTAAGTGTTATAAGACGTTTCTTTTATTTACTTTCCATAAATTTAATAACACTTATAATGCTGATCAAGAAGTTATTTAGATGCTGTTTGTCGACAAACATTCATGAATTAATCCTCCAATAAAACTAGAGCTAGGGAGAGTCTAAGAGGTGTTTGACATTAAGACTGGTACATTTTCCATAAAATTACCGTAATGTAGTTTAAATTTAAACCTACTGATAACAGGAATAAGAGGTCAATATAATAATGTAGTAGGAGAAAAAGTATTCAGGATTAAGAAAGAGTGTAATAACAGTACTTCCACAATATAGAATCATACTCAATACCACACAACCACCACAGCTATTAGTAGTGTATAGTTGTGTATGTTAATAACCCCGTCGCAGCAAACCTGCAGACTAAGCGAATTTCCCATAAAAATCACCCGATTTTGATCAAATTTGTTACAATCATGTAAACCTACAATATTCAACTAATTTGCGAACCAGTATGATAAGACCATAGGAATGGGGTTTTATATGGTTTGTTTGAGTTTTTTGCCGAAGTAAAGATTGTTTCTCCAATTGTTGACTTTCTAAACGTAAAATTTTGAAAAATTTTTCCTACATTATTTAGAAGAGCTTAAAAAAAATATTTTAAACAGTGTTCTTAATAGTTACAGAGAAAATAAATAAAACTGTAAATTTCAAATTCTCATGTTATTCTTATGGAGATAAAAAGTGAACTATTATTGAATTATTTGTTGCTTGTTTATGGATATAGCCTATTAATAAAATCGAACTTACTAAGATATTAAAATTTCACTAAAAACACTTTGTTATCCAACCTGTAGCAGCAAACCTATACATACTCGTTAAACCTGTAAATAAACACACTTTAACATAATTTTATAAGTGAAACTATGAAAAAGTAAGAGGAATAAACTTTACCTGATAAGCAAGCCGGAATACAGTCTGATAACCAAGAATTCTCCGTTATCTCACAGTCTTAGGTTCCCTTCTATCTTCCATCCACTGACTGTGACTACAAGATTATATAAGACTCATGAACTCTTGTTTGGTTGACCTTGTAGACTAGATAATATTGATCTTTCCTCTAAAACCAGTTAAGATACAGTTTTTCATAGCATTTTAAAACTTTTAGTCAGCATAGAGACTAAATAATTCCAGAAACCTGATTTTCTATTTATAAAATATATATATCTATAATATTAAAACGAAACAGTGTTTTTTTATTTCACGATTCTGAATCAACCACTCGACGGATTTTCATGATTTTTGTGTTGAAAGAAAGATAATTTTGAGAACTAGGGAATGTCGAAGCCATAAATTTAGTTTAGGGTCCCAGTTTTTTAGAAATTACGTTTTAATTTTTAAAAAGTCTAGCAGCCGACGCTTTGATTCTAAACTAGCTTTTGGCATAAAATAATTTGCTTAACATAACAGCTGTAAACATTCAGCTTTTGTGTCACAAATTCAGCATTTGGATAATAATTACATGCTTAGGGTTGACTTATTTATACTATGTGTAATGCTATGCTCATTGTACGTCCATTTTATGGGTAAGAGGATGACAGACTATTTAAATATTCATGGTTTAATGATAGATGTTCTATTTTATTTTTTAGAGCAATCTTTAAATTTTTAAGTTTGTTTTAGTGCAATATAATTTGTTTTAACTAACAGCTGGTTGAATATAAAAGTTGTCTTTCAAACTAACAGGTTAGTTTATTATTCTGTGATGTTGGCATTGAATATAGCAAATAAGTAAGATTGAAGATTCTATAAAGACTGATGTATACAAATCGAGGCTCTGCCCCCGAGTATTCAAAGGAAAAATTACGCAAATTATTTTTCTGCTCGACTTTTTGAGGAAAGAATAGGAAAATGTGTACATGTTTTAGTTCATCTTGGCAGCTTTTTGTTTTCAGGAAATGGTTAACTGCTTGAACTTTGCTTGGATTAGAAATGGAAATATTAATATAATTTCAGTTTTTGTTGACTTCTCAATCCCGTACGTAGGACGGGCCAACAGCTCGTATATATTTAAAATATATTGATTATTGATAAGAAATTATTACGACCTTTGTTGTAGCACATTTTAAATCATCCAACATCCAACTGAATTATTAAGTAATAATTCAAACTATATAATTTAACGTGAGACAAAGTGATCACCGAGCTGTTTTATCATAGTATTTCAAAACAGTTACCATGTAATATCTGCACAAAGTGAAACGGAGAGGTCGTTAACTTAAAGTGGTGTTTAACATTAATCACTTAAATGCTGGAGATAAACAATACTGAAATATAATTAAATAATCATAAAATGTGATTAATAAGTAGCTTTGACTAGTATTACAACTTCAGCATCAAAGTCAATGGTGGTTGTTTTTTTTTTTTTTTTTTTTGTCCTAGGACGCTAGGCACGAGCCTGGGATTGTTTTTCACATTACTTCAGGCTAGACCTAGGGGTTGCGGCATTATCACTTAGATAAAATCCATTGGTGACTTGGCGGGGATCGAACCCGGGACCCCAGGGACTTATGTCCCGCACTCTAACCTCTACGCCAGCTCGCTCCCCAAGTAGTCCGTTTGATGATTACAGTATTGATGTATTTAAAATGTGATAAATAGTTGGGGTGACCAACGGAATAGTTTTTTTTTTCACAGTTTTGCAATATATCACAAATGTATCACGTGAACTCCCAAGCCAGACCTATACCTACTAGATGTAGGATGTTCTTATTTGAATTAAGTTGTAAGGTTATAGAAAACCAATAGAAAGTCAATGGTAGTAGCCTTAGCCTATATTAGAAAGAGCAAGGTTTCCAAGTACAATTTGAATTACTTTTTTCAGGTTATAAATTGTTGAATACTGCCTAATTTAAATTCTATGATTTCTCTGATATTAGTTTGAGTATTTTTTATATTCTGTATATATTTCATAATGTTATAAATTATTTAAAGATAAACAAGAAAACAAAATGACAAAAGGCTGATTGAAGAAAAAAGCAATGTGAAATAATATAATTGTTTATTATTAATTGCTGCAGACAAGCCATTTGTACTGATTTGCACTTTTTGGATGCAAATAAGTTTAAAAAAAAAAATTAGAACATTTTATGGAATGATATAACTTAACAATATTATTTTGTTGTCTCAGGATGCTAGGCACAAGTCTGGGATCGTTTTTCACATTACTTCAGGATAGACCTTGTAGGGGTTGCGGCATTACGACAGATAAAATCCATTGGTTATATCTGAGGAGGTTTGAACCTGGCACCTCAGGGATTAAAGTCCTGTGCTCTACCACTAGACCAGCTCGCTCCCCAAAATTTTACAATATTAACAATCTTACAATTTATTATTCATACAGGCTTGTCAATGATAGTTTACTCAAAGTATGCTTCTTTTCTTGTAGCCCGTTGTAGGTTGTAAGGTTATAGAAAACCAAAGAGTAGCATGTTAAAACTTGTTTATTTTTTACGAATATAATATCTATACAAAAAACCAACGGATCAACAACATATACATAACAAGTCCCATTGAAATAAAATTATTAACAAATTGTATAAGATATAAACTATAGCTACAATGAGCAAAATCAACAACCGCTGTACAAACTTCCTACACCTGGTAAATCATCCAATTGGATAAAAAAATTTATAAATTCTAATTGATCGATGAAACCACTTCTTTTTTAGCAGCTGACATGATTTTTAAGGCACCATCGTGTATAAGGTTCGCTGCAAGGTCCGAACCCAGTTTTTCTGCCGTCTCCAGATCCTTGGGACTTAGAAGACCCTGGGCGACTCCCACAAACAGACGGGGTTCCCGGTACGGACACTTCCTGTGAAATCGACCAACATTTTTAGTGTCATGGCAAAGACAAACTAACTTGTAATAGGAATTTTGTATGTGTTATGTTACGTCTACATTGTTGAGTCTTTTGCTAAAGCGGCCTCCAGTCATAATGAGGTTGTCTAAGCAAAAGTGTTGGATAACTTAAGAAAATTGTTAACATGTTAAAAACCTATGAATGAATACTATTTCTCCTTCAGCAAACCTAATGATATGAGTCTGTATTTCATCAAACCACTGCCTTTCTCTATTTTGAAGCCATCATCACAAAACATAAAAAATAACTGAAAAAGTAAAAACACGACTACTGTAACTAAAATTATCATGGAAATAAACTCATCCACTCAACCAAACAGAGACTAAGATATGAGGAGCAGCAGAGAAATGTGCAGTTATGAGAAGTTGGCGGACTGAGTGGTATGCAATGTCTTTTTTTTACACCAGTGGCATTTCACAAGAGGTAAACGTGAGAAAAGTTTTATGAATACGGGAATTGAATCCGTCCCTCCAGCACTGAAGTCAAAGACGCTAACCACTTGGCTAGCAACATACCCTCGTCTAAAGTAATATGAAAATACAGTGATGTGCAGGGATACAAAAGAGGTTTTCCCGACACAACATGCTACGGTGTACAGTAATACCACACATAAAGGTACTTGACACTGGATGCTGGATAATTGAAGGTAGGATTCAGATAATCTACACACTACAATATGAAATAGTGACAAATTGGGTATATAATTAATATTTAGCGTATATTAACTTGATATAGTTGGTAAAATGAATATTTTTTTAAGTGACTATATAGTAGCATAAAGCTAGCCTAACTGTTTAAAATGTAATTTCAACCATAGATCCCGGGATTGAAATATTGGCCTGGAATTGGGAATCCCAAATTGCAAGGATGGGGTAGCGGATTTATACCCCCCGATATTTACCCCAAAGAAAAAGCGCCTACGTCATTTTGACGTCACGAGGGGCGGGGCATGTACACGGTTGAGAAACAGACCGCAACTGGAAATTTACCCCCAATATATTACTAAATAATCAAAATGTAATTGTTTGCTTATTTTTAGTGATTTCCCAAACCACGGAATTTCACCCCCGGAAATCTAACTCTGAAAATCTACACCCAGAAATCTACTCCTGGAAATCTACCCCCAGTGGTCGTCTACACTAGGCTACTTATCAGCAAGATTCGTTGTTGTAATTGATTTTATTAATTGGTTTATGTAAATCAATGGCTCTTCGGTTAATCATTACCTTCTAATATCCAGTATTAAGCATGCGATATGACGTTGTCTTGTTTAACATTATTTACCTTCCTAATTCAATCAGGGTGTCCACAGAAAATTTTTCATTAATTTCCCTGACTTTCCATGACCATTTACCATTGATTTCCATGACTCACGAACTTTACTCGGAAATTATAATATAACATACACACATAAATAATGCTGCCTGGACAAATTATTTCACAGAAAATACTGAAATATGTATTAAATTATAACAATGTTGTAATAAATTTTGCAAAAATATGATATTCAAAATAAGGAAGGAAAAAAGAAAACCCAGCCTCCTCCGTCCCCATAGCTGGCCAAGTTCTCTCTCCACTTTCTTTTTTCCTTCCTATATACTTTTTATTTTTATTTTTTTATTGAGTTTACAGGGTTTACAAAATTAGCTTAGCTTAGAAAATACTTAACTTACGACAACTCAACACATTATAACAATATTTGTATTTGTATTGACATTTGAGTTCTGTTCTAATAAATATTTATTATTGTTATTTAAGTGAAAAAACTGTACACAACCACAACAGATATAATACTAATTAAAACCAAAATAAAATGAATCTTCCAAAATTATGTAAATCTAATTAGAGTATTGTCATCTTAACAATATATTTTAAGAACCGTTATTGACAAATCAAATGATTCTTACAAGATTATGTAAATATAATTATAGTATTGTTATCTTAACAATATATTTTAAGAACCTCCATTGACAAATCAAATAATTCTTACAAGATTATGTAAATATAATTATAGTATTGTTACCTTAACAATATATTTTAAGAACCTCCATTGACGAATCAAATAATTCTTACAAGATTAGGTAAATCTAATTAGAGTATTGTCATCTTAACGATATATTTTAATAACCTTTACTGACAAATCAAATGATTCTTACATGATTATGTAAAAAATATAATTAGAGTATTCTTATCTTAACAATATATTTTAAGAACCTCTTTTGACAAATCTTTAATGTTGTTTTTTCATGGCCTCCAACATTTGTTTCTTTTTCTCAATCTCAGCATCTTCCTTTTCTCTTTCTATTTTCAACTTTTTCCTACTTTCTTCTAGTTCCTTTAGCTCCAATTGAATCTTTCTTTTCTCTATTTTCTCTTTTTCTTCTTCACTTGTCTTTTCTTTTTTCTTATCTAGATATAACTGGTATCTTCTTCTTGAAGACCTTACTGAAGTAAGCATACTTCTGTTAATTGTTATATTTTTCACACCACCAAGATGTTTTACACTATCAATAATTATTCTTTGTGAAACAAGTGATTCTTCTAGAAGGTTTTCTACCAGTAAATTTTTGTTAATCGAAAAGCCAGATTCAACAAAAGCGTTTCCATGAGACAAAATTAGACACAGTTTCATCACTGACCACAGTTCAACATACTTCTTGTCTTCACCTAAAAGTGAATAATAAAATTCATCAAGTCCAACCTCATCAGTCTTTTCTAAAATAAAGTTATCAAATTTGTGTTTAAGATTTTCATTTTTCTGAACTTCTTCAATCAAAGAAGAAAACTGAAGTTTAGCTTTATCAGCAACTTGATCGGGAATTCTTTTACGGCTATACATGTTTTCTAACACTGTGTCAATCCGTGTTATTGCCAGATCAGGTTTGAGCAATATTGTTTTAGGGTCTAATGCAGTTAGCCCTCGAGCCAAATGACATTTCAAAGGACTTTTCTCTTTAAGTTTATTGATCATAGTTATCAGCAGAGTCCTAAAATCTTTTCTAAATGCTAATTTATCTTTCTCTGAGCTTTTAAGTTGTCTTAAGATGGTTTTTGCTGCATACCCAACACTTATTTTCTCTACTGGGACCAAATTTTCAAATAGGTGCAAATCTAGATTTATTAATTTTTGAGACGTACTTGCTTCCCTTAACTTCTCTGGCTTAACAAATCTCATCATTTCTTTTCTTACCAATTCCTCAATTGATGAAAACAGATACGGAACCATAGGCTTCTGACTTTGGAACCTTCTTAAGAATGGTTCAATATCTGATAAGATGCTCCTGAAAGCACAAAGTTTTGCCTTAAGAAAAGGGTCTTTCATGGTTTCCCTTAGGTACTGCAAGTTTTTATTTTCCTTTTCTTCAGTGTATTCTTGAATAAATTGGCTAACGTGATCAAAAATTTTGATAGTTTGGTCCACACAAGGCCCATTTTCTAACCACCTTACTGAAGTAAACTTGAAAGGGAATGATTTGCTGGAAGTTATTTCAGTATATTTGGCACGTCGAGCAGGGCTACCTTTGAAAAAATTATAAAGAGATCGAAAAAACTGAAAAAGATTCCACTCACATTTGTTAACTCCCGTTTTAATAGCTCCATTCACTGTATGAAGGCTGCATATACCGATGTCTAAAATGGATTTTCCGTCCGGATTCAAGACTTGCAAGTGGCTTTCTAGTTTCTTTAAAAAACTGAGGTTAACGTTTGGTCCGTCCATACTCACTTGCAAGATATTTTGCAACGGCAAGGCTAATCCATCAATAAATGCGTCTAGTAAATGGTTAGCTGATGCCCTACCAAGAAATACACTGTTCCAATATCTTGTAGACACTCTTTGAAGGTTGACATCCCAAAATCTAACACAAAGGTCCATTTGACCTCTCTGAACAACTTTGTTTAGGGATTCGTCAAAAGACACCACATAGTCAGAACACTCTTTAATTTCCTTTTGTAACAGTTCCTGAAAATATGGTGCCAGTCCATGGTTTATTAAATAAGAAGCCTTAGTTTTTCCCATACTAAAACTCTGAGCAATTTTGCTATCTGGAAACATCCTTTTGAAAGCAGCCGAAGTATCATCACAGGAGTTAAGAGACATTTTTCCAGTGACAACTTCAAGAGCCCAAATTGCTTCCGCAGATGTTACATCATCTTCATTGACACTGAAAGTCTTTAAACTTGTTTGAGAAGTTTCTTGCTTTGAAGTTCTTACATCTGGTGTAGTTGAAGTACTCGGTACAGGATGTACATCTTCTGCTGATGTAGGTTCTGACACTTTTTTCTTAGTGAAAAAGGAGATTGTTGGCTGGGAATTTTTGGCCTGCATGTATTTTAAGTGATTAGGTCCTTTAGAATGAGAAACAACCGCATTTTTACCCATGTTACTGAGCTTGAATGACTTGCGACACACTTTACAATAAGCCGAAGTGGCATCAGCAACCACCAAATCTAACCAACCACTAAATTCCGGATATAGTTTGGCATCGAGCCATAGTTTATTAAATTTGCACTGTTTAGCAGTCATTGTTACACTTAGCATCTAGCAACTAATCAACATCCTAGAACAAACAAGAAAAATATTAATAATTTAAAATAATCCAAGCACAAATGTAAGACAATAAATTGAATTGTCGTACATTTGTGAAAAATCCTGAAAAATGCTACAATAGTCGGGGTTACGGCCGACTAGAGCATCGAAGAGTCCCCTCAAATCCATCATTGGGGATTTCCATGACTTTCCATGACTTTTTACCCATTTCCCTGACTTTCCATGACCAAAATTTTTTTCCCTGACTTTCCCTGACTTTCCCTGACTTTCCAGAATGTGGACACCCTGTTCAATAAGCTGTATCAGTCCTTTTTCACCTGACCTACTTTGCAGATTTTTACGATTGAGGTGTCATTTCAAAGCTTAAGATGTAGCGCAGCGCAAAATGGTAATTTAAAAGGAATTAATAATAAAATAATTCATTAATTTATAGGGATGGACGGGATTGAATTTTTAGTTCGGGACGGGACGGGACGGGATTTTTATTTCCTTCCCGATTTTCGGGACGGGACGGGACGGGATTTTTTTCTGTGCATAAAAAGAAAGTACTGTATTGCAGTTACCAAAAAAGACATACAAAATCAATTTTTACCATTTGTGGCAATGATCTATAAAAACCAAAAAATGGGTAACAATTTACAGGTACCTATAGAAACTTGTGACTCGCGGTTCACGGGGTGATCGTCTATATGACTCACGGTCACGGCGCGATCGTCGTCATGACTCGCGGTCACGGCGAGATCGTCGGTATGACTCCGCGGTCACGGGGTATTCGTCTGTATGACTCACGGTCACGGCGCGATCGTCGTCATGACTCGCGGTCACGGCGCGATCTTCGGTATGACTCCGGTCACGGGGTTATCGTCGGTATGACTCCACGGTCACGGCACGATCGTCGTCATGACTTGCGGTCACGGCGCGATCGTCGGTATGACTCCGCGGTCACGGCGCGATCGTCGGTATGACTCCGCGGTCACGGGCTTATCGTCGGTATGACTCCACGGTCACGGCGCGATTGTCGTCATGACTCGCGGTCACGGCGCGATCGTCGATATGACTCACGGTCACGGCGCGATCGTCAGCATGACTCGCGGTCACGGGGCGATCGTCGTCATGACCCGCGGTCACGGCACGATCGTCGTCATGACTCGCGGTCACGGGGTTATCGTCGGTATGACCCCACGGTCACGGCGCGATCGTCGACATGACTCGCGGTCACGGCGCAATCGTGGGTATGACTCGCGGTCACGGCGCGATCGTCGGTATGACTCGCGGTCACAACGTGATAGTCGGTATGACTCGTGGTCACAGCGCGATCGTCGTTATCACTCCGCGGTCACGGCGTGACTGTCGGTATGACTCCGCGGTCACAGCCCGATCATCGTTATGACTCGCGGTCACGGTGCGATCGTCGGTTCAATAATCGCGGCCACGGCGCGATCATCGTTATGACTCCGCGGTCACGGCGTAATCGTCGAAATGACTTCGGGTCCTGCGTTCGCGGACCTATCGCTCGCAATAACGGCGTTATCGGCACTCGCGAAGCGGAAAAATCGCCGACGATCGGACCAAATCCCGTCCCGAAAAATTCCCGAGTTTAATGTAATCCCGTCCCGATAATCGGGAATATTTTTTTCCCGAAAAATTCCCGAAATTTCGGGACCCGTCCATCCCTATTAATTTATTAATCAACCAGTGGCAGGCTTCTTTATCAACAATTAATTGCATTGTAGTTTAACCTCTCTAGTAATTAGAAAATGGCCTCCTTGAATGATATGTTTTAAATTTGGCCGATGCGTAGCGTAGCCGACCACAGGGGGTTCATTTCAGATCGGACATTTCTGATTTGACCACTGGGGGTAGATTTCTGGGGGTAAATAAAATTCCGGTGTCAAGTTTATTGGTAAGCAAACATGTACTTATAGAAAATAGATGTTTTGAAGTTAAACAAAGTTTGAAGTTTATATAGTAACATCTTAAAAACATATTCAGTGAGATAAAATCCAACCCACCTGGCTGGTTCATACTCGTCACTGTCAGGGTCAGAGTGCAGACGACATTCACTGGACTGGCGCAAGGTTTCAGTACCATCCAGACTCCACACTGCGCCAGTGAGTGCCAGTGATGCACCTCTCACACTGCTCTCGACTGCAACTGGGGCTGAACACCCTCCACCTGTTACATACAGTACAAAAATACATTCTTTGAGTCTACAAGTCTTAAAATAACAGCAGGGACTCTTATATTTACTTTTCTATGCTCCAACCATCAGACTCTCAATTTTTAATTCATGAAAACCATAGGTTAAATGCAAAAGTAAAAAAATCTTAAATCTTGTATTTTTTTAGAGCATGTCTAGATAGGCTTGTGCCTGAATTGGTTTCCGAAAATGAAAGATTGGAAAAATAGTCCTGCGGCTAGTTTTACAAATATTATGTTCTAAAGTGTTGTAGTGTATTTACGCCACAAATATGAGAAGTGGGTGTTTATGGCACGAGCATGATAGTTCCTACAAGAGGCTTGCTGAGCACAGGATTCCATGGTAACTGACATTTTGTAAAGTGAGTTACATACTTTTTACCACACAGCAACAAATACAGGGCGAGTAAAAACACTACCCATACAGATAATCAAAATACTGTTTAATCTATGCTACTTTATCATAACATGTTAAAAGAATTGTAAATTTTCCCAAGTGATCATACAGTTGAGCGTTTAGGCAGCTCTAGGTAGTAACATACCTAGAGTACAGAGGAAGCTACGCTCCGCCACTACCCTGGCAGTGGTCGCCTGGTGATGTAGAGGATGTAGCAGTGACATGGTGGCTAAGTCATTCTCCCTACACTCCACTGCCAGAGCACCCTGACCTACAGCATACAACATCTCCTCACCATCAAGCACCTGCGGACAGACACTCTTACAATTACAAACTTGGAAAATATCAGTTTGGCTAATAACAAATGCTTAGGCCCATACACCATAGTATTGGAAGCATGGCTGACTACTAGTGTTGTTTAGTCCCACAGTAACATTAGTTAAGTCCAAAAAGTTGAGCGACAACTAAACACTGCAACATCTGATCAATTTAGTAGTGTTGCTAACTTGTTTTCATGCGTACACGTATTACGTTCCTAATACTATGGAAAATATTTTGAGTGTGGGAAAGTAAGTAAATACAGGAATCAGCTACTTTGTGTGTTATTTTCAGTGCAGGAAAAGCAACTGTCTGGTATCTGTAGGAAATGTTTCACCATAATGTCCGGAAAACAGCAGTTTTAAGTTCTCTCAATCGTCCGCAAAATCATCGTTTTCGGTTAACTTAAAATAGGGAAAAGAAAAAAACATATGGTAAATGTTTTGGTTTGCTAACCTCAAAATTTGTTAATGGCACATTATAAATGTTATAAAAACGGTGCTAATCACACTTAATTTTAAGTTATGTTTGTAAACAACAGAAATGTCATTGATGACAACTTTGTACAACCCAAAATTATGTGGTGTAATTTTGTAATATTATTCCGACAGTATGATAAAAATAGTTGTTCATCACAAGGAGTCAAAGTGTCTCTTTGGTACTTAGTCGTATTTCCAAGCTCCGCCGCACCTCGCTTGTAAAACACGAAGTGTACCAAAAAGATCCACTTTCGCTCCTAGTGATGAAAACTACTATTTGGTTACGCTACTGTAAAATCATCTGTTTTCATTATATGTTTATCACCTTCAAAAATTCATCATTAAATTGTTTACGAGGAAAAAAGAATGTTTACTTTGCAAAAGTAATGTTTACTATCTTTTTGGGATTTTTCCGACATAAACAAACATTTGTTATTGTTTCATTAACTGAAATGGGTTGCCAACTCATTGTTTTAAATAGAAGGCCTATAAAAAAATGCTATTAGTGAAATGTTCCTAACTGAAATAAAGCGATAACTGAATATTTGTATTTAATTAGTCTTTGTAGGCAGCAAAAAGTAAGTGAAAGAGGGTCATTACAAATATTTAGAGACGTAGCGAGATTTATGGAGCTCACTTTCTACTCTTGTTGAGAAATGTACTATTTTAAAAAGAATAGTGTAAATTGTTTAAGTAACATAGTAGATTTGTTAGAGTTATTACAGTGATAATGGTGATACAGTAGATAACAGGACTGGAGAGATAAGGAGAACACAAACATCATAAATACTGACCAAGGGAAGTTACAAGGTTTTCTACTTGTTTTTTAAGTTAGTGAGCTAAAGACAAGCCATACTTAGGCTTTTACAGCAATAGTATGTAGTGATTTTTATAATAATGAATATTCCAATTGTTTTTCATAAAGACATATCAAAAATATACTAAATAGTATTTAAAGGTATTATTGACTATCTAAGATATTTTTCTCAGATAGACTGACTCTTTAATCAAGTGGAACTGAGTGTACCCACTTGGCAGAGAGGTTTAGGTAGGGTTTAGAATACCCAGTCCCCTGTTATAAAGGATCATATATCGATATTTGATAGCCTAAAAGGCTTCCCCAGAAACCTGTCTAGCGTTTGAAGAATTTGAACTCGGTAAATTGTTTATGCTGATCATATTATGCCAGTAGATTATTTATTATATTAGAAATAGAAATAAACTATTTAACAACCAATATATAATTCATTAAGCTGCACCTGTCTTTTAGTACAGTATTCACATAAAATTTTGTAGAGGTAAACAATTTTACCTTTAAATTTGAAAATTGTTCTCCTTTATTTGAAACATTTGGAAAAAAGCTAAGCTCCTTTTTTTAATAATTAAATTTACACACCATGAGGATATTTTTACAATTTCAAATATATTTTTTTGGGGTATTTAATTTTGTACATTAAATGCACTTTAGGTTATTTAGCACCTGCTTTTTTAATGGCAAGCAAAAATAATAATTTATATGCACAGAACCACCAACAAGTATATTTTTCTTACAACAATCTGATTCAAAATAGAATTTTTGCATTACGTGAAAATCATATTTTATTTACAAGAATGGTACAGTAACAAATCAAAAAACCACATAAAAGGTTTAAAAACCCAAGTATCTGGCAGACATACTTTAACTGTTTGAAATAAAAATTACAACACCTTACCTTGCCATGTGAGTGGCCTTAAAAGCTTTTGGATAAATGAAACAATCTGAAAATAACAGACTACTGCCTACTACTTAAGAGGGTTCCCTACCCCCATTGAAAAACGTCAGAAAACCGCTTCGCGCGGTATCATATAGCGATTCTAGTTTTAACATTTAAATTGTGAACCAAACACCATTTTGTACATAAAGAGTGGTTATACTAAGTTTGCTTTTTAAAAAATGTCTATGCTTACGCAATCAAGGGCAACGACTTGTCAAAGTTAGTATAACCACTTTTTTAAAAAGCAAACTTAGTATAACCACTCTTTATGTACAAAATGGTGTTTGGTTCACAATTTAAATGTTAAAACTAGAATCGCTATATGATACCGCGCGAAGCGGTTTTCTGACGTTTTTCAATGGGGGTAGGGAACCCTCTTAATTACAAATCACCTTTTGGATACATAAGTATAAATCTCATCCATATCAACCAGATGTATTTAGCTAATCTCCAATTGAAAAAGAACTTAGTTAAATAAGTCTTCCACAAAGTGTGCTATTAACATTATGGTATTTTCCTCTTGGTACTATGATAATCACCATTAGATCAAAATTGAAAAAGGTTTGATATGAAATATGCTATAGTATTTACAATAAATTAACCTTTCGGTATTGTGTTGGTTAAAATATTTGTGTGATTAAGAAAAGTCATTAATGATAGCAGTGCACTCTGCCCATGGCTCAATTAGCTACGATCAAATTAATTTTAAAACTTGCTACAACTTTATGGTAATAGAATACTTATTGGAGACAAAGAACTAAAAATTATTGTACACTGCAAAATTGACACGCCTGGGACATGTTTAAAGCTTTAAAAGCAAAGATAAACAAATGATGTTGCAAAATTGACACGCCCAGGACATGTTTAAATTTTTAAAAGCACAGATATAAAGGATGTTGCAAAATTGACACGCCCAGGACATGTTTAAATTTTTAAAAACAAAGATAAACCAAGGATGTATGAGAATTGATATCATGACAATTTCTTTGCCATTTATTTACATGTCCTAGGTAACTTAAAAAAAGCACAAAGATTTGATTTAATTTTAAAATTTCATTCACGGATTCACCATTTACATAAATCACAGAGAAAATATAAATAGTGAATAGTGATAGTGAACAAGCAGCCTCTTGATAGCTAAGCAAGCATTCAAAAGACTCAGCTACTCAGGAATAAATGTTGTATTTACCTGTCCAACCCGGTCCTGCCAGCCCATCCTAGTGATCCCAGCAAGGGCTAGTATGATTGCTGCGTACTGAGAGTCCTCGGTGTCTAGCTTGCGTAGTCGAGTGTTCAAGTTGCCTCGGATGTTCTCAACTTTGAGGTGTGGGAAATGTCGGGACAGCTGGGCAGTTCTTCTCAGGGAGCTGGTTCCTGAACAATGATGGGACTGTCAATTTAATCTCAAGCAAGATAAGTTCTGGACTTAGGTACCATTTGTCTGTGGGCTATCAATTAATTATGCTATCTAAAATGTTGATTTTAGGTAGTAAAGCACCAGGGACCATTACCTTACAAAACATGCCAATGATGTAAAAACACAAAACCCACAGAATAAAAAACAAACAAAACAGCATCAACTAAGGCTACATGTATGTAAAAATAAGTTAAAAATTTATAGAAACTTCATTGATCCAGAACTTTTTTATTTAGCTAAACACACATATGTAGAAGGCACAAGATTGTCAAGATAATTTAATAATAGCTTACCAATTACGCTATTTTCTGGTAACGTTGCTAAGGTTTTATCCTTAAATTTTGCGTTGAAAATCACGGCATCTCTTGGATCTTCTCTCCTGGTAACATTTGAAAATGAATTAACAAAATTAATTAAGGTAGGCCTGCTAAATATTGTTGATGAGGATTTACAAAGACAGTCATGTAAACCAATATTTATAGAATTACATATAATGACTTTGACTAATCTCTATTTAGCCTATATTTTGCTGTCTCGCTGTCTGATATGTTGAGGAGTCTTTGAAACATTTTACAACTGGAAACAAAACACATCCATATTATACTAGGATTAGGAATAACAATCCATTTGATTTACTAGCTTATAAAAACCCAAGATAAGCCATAAAGTATTTTTACTAGAAAAAACTATTCAATTCACTTCCAAAATTGCATGGATTGTATCCTTTAAACGATTTGATTCTGTTCTAAACCCAGGGTAAAGGAATGGGTTTTATTCTGTGGACAATTATCTAGCCAGTGATATTAGTAGGGCCAATTATTAGTAGTGATATCATCATAGGCTTTATATATTTCATTATGTATTTATTCTCATCAATATTTCTCTAAATAATTTTAATACTATCACGGTTAAGCTTAGCAGCCTTCAATTGCAGTGGATTTTATTTATAACTTTAGTACCAGTAACTGAAATGATAATAAATTTACATGTAAAAACTAATTATAAAGGCTAAAAAAAATAATTAAATAACCTGCTCGTGGTTAAAAAAAAAACACTTACTTGCAAATAGCTCCGATCGCCATTCCGTCAGGTAACACTGTAGGGAGATCTTTGAGGGAATGAACTACAAAATCTACATCACTTCTTTCCAGTGCTATTTCAAGCTCTTTTGTGAATAAACTCTTCTCACCAATTTTCGGAAGAGGTTTATCCAGAATTTGATCGCCTAGGGTTGACATGGTAACTGAAAAAGAGGTTTTACTGAACTTAGGATTTATTAAGTATGGTAATGTTTTCTAACAGTTCACAGAATAATGGTATCAGTTCACTTAATTTTACTGACTTTGACGGACATTTTAAGAGCAAGATATATTTAATTTAAATCAAATTTTAAAAGAAATTATAAGCATTGAACAAATTATTGATTTTTAAAACTTCTAAAAGACCAGACAGGTAATTCTTCATTTTTGTTGCTGGTGTTTTCGGACCAAATGTTTGACGTATAAAAAAGGTGAAGTTACCTGTGTTGCCTTATTGTCCAAGTCTTGTCCTTAATGGATTATGCACATTTTGGCGCAAACACCATCATCAAATCCGTATAAGAACTAATCTTCCCTCAAGAGGTGCGTTGAAAGTTCACAAATAAAACACAGGTTAAACATAAAAAAAACACTGGTTGACCATTATGGACGATATGGAGTCTCGACACACGCCAGTGCACGCGTTACGAAAGAAAAACGATGCTAAATAACGGTCGACCAGATTTTAATTTTAATTTGTTTTATTTTATGTGTTTTTTAACTAGATAACTATCTACTTCAAGTTTTTAAAATAATTTAAGTTAATGTCCATATTGGATTAGTATCAAATTTCAGATGGTATGAAACTTAGCTATACATTGATTTTTTCAAAACAACATAAACCAACCAAACATTACTCCCTACAGCCTAAGCTCATTTCTCCTTACCTATTTCAAACTTCTTACTAGGATAAATTTCTTCTAAACTTCTTATAATTGAACGGGTTTGAATCAGTGCCAGCTGCAACAAAAATACAAAGTATAAAACATGGCAAAATTATTGATGGATAATTATTTTACCCTAACTTATATGAGGCCTATTAATGAACCAAAAAGGTAGACCTAGTCATCTATATATATATATATAAGGCAAAGCCCTCACTGACTCACTCACTCACTCACACTCACTCATCAGGCATCACTAATTCTCCCACTTCCCATTTACCTAGGAGGCTGAAATTTGGTACACTGATTCTTTAGGCATTAAATAGGAAAACTAAGTTGTTTTTATTCTGATCGGACTCTCGGGCTCTGCCCCAGTGGCTCTGGAGTTTCCCATGTTAACCTTATGAGTACTCATATTTAAATTGAATTAAAGAATCTTAACAGCTGGTTCAACTAAACTATTTGATTCTGTGATGTTCAATAGCATAAAAAGTTAATAGATTTACCAACAGGGTGCAGCACTACTGTATTATTTTTAAATTTATGACAACAGCTAATTTGCAACCAAAAGGTGAGTGAGCATAGCGTACGAACTTCAACCTGGAGGCGAGTTAGCGTAGCGAACGAGCTAACCTGAAGGAAAGTGAGCGCAGCGAACGAGCTCCAACCTAAAGGTGAGTGAGCGTAGCGAACGAACTTCAACCAGGATGTGATTGAGCCATGCGAACGAGCTCACTTATGAAGTTAAACAGGGCAAAGCCCGCGGGTACAGCTAGTTGTTAATTATAAAGGTAGCCTTTTTAATGTTTATTTTCAATAAAAACTTAAGGATTTCTTATAGAATCAAACAGTAACTGTAATTAAAATATGGTATCACCGCATGGATTAAAATAAAAGGATTTATTTGCACAATTTTGGATGCAGTTATTGTAAAATGAAATTTTCTTTTGTTAGGTAGCAATTATTCAGTTAAATATATCGCTTCTAAATTTTTTTCCGATGTAAACATCAAATAGAGTTACCAGTATGATCTGTTACATTTTTGGTGTTTAATAAATGTAAACATAGAATTGAGTAAGTTACTGGTCTGTTTGCGTTTTTAATGATGTTTAATAAATGAAACTAACTTATCAATTTAAAAGCTATTCGATCAAATCAAAATATCTAGCCTATAGAAATGTAAGAATTTTATGAAGGTTAACAAAACAAACAATAACTTTTAAGGTTAACTTAAGCTTAAGGTTCCAAAACTTATTGATAAGATGATATGACCACAAGGGTTCAGAAATGTATAACATACTTTCTTCGAATTTTAGTCGTAGACTACAAATTTAGTAGGCTATAAAAGCAAGTATAAAAAAACAATTGTTGATGTTTTGTTATTGCTCTGATCCTACTTTGGTATTAAACGGAGGCCACACATTTCACAGCGCACTGCGGAGGTCATGTTAAGTTATGTTAGTTTGGGGTTATAAATAACTTAGCCTAGGCTATGTTTGTAGGATTATCCTCGTTTGATTATGAATCGAACAATACCGGATGAGTCATACTTTCAATTTTATTTTTGATAACCCAACCTATTCCGCCACAGCGCGCTGTATAAGGGTCCCGGCCTCTGTATAGGCCTAATAGCAAAGTACCGTTTTTATTTATATTATCTGTAGGCTATGGTAAAATTAAATTTGAAGCAATATTACCGAACCGAATTATAATCGATATACAAGTATATTTAATCTGATAATAGGCTATAATGAAGGACTGTACCAGTACCGTACCCTTTCAGACACTTTCGGTCAAAAACTGATACCATTTAAGTTATTAAGTGTAAGTTGGTCAGCATGAATAACACTAAAAGTAGGAACATAAAAATCTAATGTTTAATTGGTTGCACTTTAGTTTACGTCCTACATTTACTATTATACCGGTACTGTACATTATAAGTTACATTAACTACCAGCTGCTGATTACAAAATGAAACTGTTCTAAGCTAAACCTATAGGCCTATCCTTAACCAAACTGCAGTAAGTTTAGGCCTAGGCCTATGTGAGTAAATGTAGGACGTAAACTAAAGTGCAGCCGTTTAATTACTTGAAAGGTACACTTCCATAATATTGGCACAAACAACCAGATGTAAATATCGATCGATATATCGATTATTCAATATATCGTTCGGTTAGTTAGATAAGGTTAACCTAACCTAACTAACCAAACGATATAACGAATTAAACAATCGAATAATCATGCTATTACTCATTCGGTTGTTTGTGCCAACAGATATGGAAGTGTACCCCAATTGAATAAACCCTATATTTAACTTTAACCGGAGAAAGATTTCAAATATAAAACTATTCCATTTCAAGCACATGGAAATAAGTACAACAGGACACGTCAATATGTTTTTACTTAATTCATATCATTAAGTAACTGATGTCAAATAACTTGGAATGATAATTAATTAACTACTGTTAATTTAAGTTAAGTTCGGGCATGTTAAATTAAATATGGTATCACAAGATAGGCCTAATGAGGCTTAGGCCTATAAAAATTAAACAATATCAAAGCAGTTTTAAGAAGACTTAGCCTGATCTATATTTGCAATGCAAAATGAATATTGTGAACAAACTTAGAATGCATCTGCTCTGTTAAATACCGAATTACTAAAATGTAAAATATAGGCTACACATAGGGTAGCCTATGTTTGGAATGATTCTAGAAGGACCTACAGTAGGCCTAAATACATAGGATACAAAAGATAACCCTGATATAACCTTACTTTCACTTTTCAAATGTAGGTTACCATATCATTAAATCCAGAAGTCTTAAACCTAGGCCTACCTCACTTTTTCTTGATCCAACTTTGATAACTTTTTCCTGATCACCCATTTTCAGTGCTGGCCGTTTTACACTACCGTAAAATTATAAATATTTAAATTATGAGAGGTAATCACTGAGCATGAAAGTAAGGTTAAGACGTCATGAAGATATAGTAAAAATAAAATTGGGCTAAGGGAACACTTTTTAAAAACTAGGAATTGTAATTTTGAATATCACATGAATGGTAAACAATTACTGACACTGCAGCAGATTGTTTGAGGGTCAATTAAATTGCATTAGCTACATTTGCTATTAAATCTAAACAACCCCCTAAAGGCATACATCTTGTACTTGAACAAAATTTGAAAGAAGGAAGAAAGTAAACTAGAAGGGAAACTCCACTCCACTTCCACATCTCGATCTCGATCAGTACAGTTTTCTGTTTCAATCCAAGCAGAAAGCAGAGTGGTAGAGTAGCAGTGGTAGCAGACAAGACAAACTAAATCATATGTCATCAGTCAGCTGGACGCTTGACATTTCTGTACTGACTACAAACAGTAAACTATCATCGCGCACCAGTTTTTGTATTCAATCATACTAGTGTACCTGTTGCTCGAATTCGAGCAATTGCAAAGCATTACAGGCGTTATTTTAAAACGAATAACGGTCATAATTTCCGATGACTTTATATAAGTCGACTCAAAGATTATGGAAATACTCAGGATGTACACAACAGTTAGATATAATCAAAATTGTTTGTAAATATCTTATCTTTTTTTCAAAAGCTGATCTTGTTTTTAGAGTTTTCCACAAATGTTTCCCACTCATAGCCGCATTAGATTCTCTATAATAACGATTATAAATGAAGAAAAAAAACATTATTTCTTTTTATTCTAATTCAGTTTTATTTTTAGTATGCCTATATCAAATTGTCCAGGATTTCTCGCTTGTTTCCATTGTAATAATTACACCAACCAACCCAAGTATCGTCTATAGATGCAATACGCCAAAGAACATACGTGCAACACGCCTACGTACAATCTCCAAGAAGTGGTAAAAAAGGCAGAAACCAACCCATACAATAGACATAAGTTAACTCCATAAGAAATAATTTTAAGAGTTACCGGTACTGTGATATTAGGATTTTCCACTGATTTGGATTGCACATTATAACATTACAACATTACAACATCATATCGCAAAACATGACACGATGCAGAAGAAAATCGATTTTAAAATCAGAAAAAAACTTTGCAAATACTTCATTTTGACAAATTTAGTAAATCACAATTTAAATATTAACAGCTGTTTCATTAAAAAGTAGTGTAAAATTATACATATGGTCATAATGTAAACAAATCTGCTGAGGGGACTACTGTCACTTGTTATTAAAGGCCTCTGGGGCAGAGCCCCAAGGGAATTTAACTCGTTTCTCTGTTGATGACTCATCTACAGACCAAGACCTTTCTTTAGAGACCCCTACCAAGTTTCTACGCCCAGCCGTTCTCTGAAATTAGCTGTGACAAAATCCCGTTTTTCCCCCATAAGAATAACATGGGATGGGAATTTAAAGGCCACTGGGGCAGAGCCCCAAGGGAATTTACCACGTTTCTCTTTTGATGGATCATCTACAGACCAAGTCCTTTCTTTAGACACCTCTACCGAGCTTCTACGCCCAGCCGTTCTCTCAAATTAGCTGTCACAAAGAAAAACAGTTTCAAATTAATATATAGATAAAGCTTTGTTAATCTATGCTCATTGACTTTGAATATTGAGTACTTAGAATAACAAGTATAGCCTACAACTCCTAGGGGCCCGGGCCGTCTATAAGTAACGCGTTTTCTTCATTTTTAAACCCTCCCTCCCACCCTGTGACGCTGCATATGGCAAGCCCCTCCCCACCTCCTCTGTGCACTGTGCAGTGTAACCATAGATTAAAGGAGTAATATATGGTGTAACATAACGAATCAGACAAATCATTGTCATGGACATTTCTGTGTATTGAGATCATTGTCAGTACGCAGAACAAAAAATAACCATGTTCATTGCTTATGATTGAGTCCAAATACGGTACTTTTTACAAGGTTAGACTATAAACAATAAAAAAATAGATTTTATAGAAAAGTTATTAACAAATATTTCAAAATATAAAGTTACAGACTTGAGAATTATCGCGTTGTTCAAGGAAGTCTGTAAATAGGTTATTGTGTACCGAGTGTGCGAAGTGGCACTTTGCACTCCCTAGACACATATATTTTTCCTACAGTCACTATAAAGCATAGAAATAATTTTAGTTTTCCGAACACTATACAACACGTTTTTAGGTTAGGTTAAGCCACAGACTATCATGATCTCTATTTATTTAGGGATCGATGCAGACTGTATAGACATTAGTTTTTTTTTTTTTTTTTCAAATGTTTACCCTTAATATAGTACAATTCCAATTTCTATTACAGCCATATTGTAGAATTAAAAAAAAACCAAATAATTTTGTATATTGAAGTGTTGATGTAAAATTAAAAGTTACAGGAAAATTCTCAAAATCTGTACCATATATTTCCCATGTCATTCTTATGGAGGAAAGTCGAAACCAGTTAGTCATATAATTTGCTTATAGTTGTTGATCAAATTTGGCTGATTTAGGATTTATTTATTCCTATTCTATTAACATTTGGTGGGGAAAACACATTTTCCTTGCCTGTAGCTGCAAACCTAGGTACTTAAATCTAATTTTATTTAAATGGGAAATAATATTTACTAGTGTCCCTGTTGCTCGAATTCGAGCAATTGCTGAAGTATTACAGGCGATATTTTAAAACGTATAACAGTCATAATTTCTGATTACCTTAAAATATTCGACTCAAAGATTATGGAAATACTCAAGATGTACATAACAGATAGATATAAACATTTCTTGTAAATATCTTTAATTTTTCAAAAGCTGATCTTGTTTTTTAGTGTTTTCTACAAATAGCCTTACTCATAGCCGCATTAGGTTGTCCATAATGATTATGAATAAAAAAAACATTATTTCTATTTCTTCTCCTTGGTTACAGCCTCCTGTGCCTTAGTGGTGTTCTATGACTTTCCTATGTTTCCATAGCTTGCAAATCGGCTCTTTCAATGAATACTAAGAAATGTAGCACAGTGTTAATTCAGTTTTTTTTAGTATGTCAAATTCAGGCTCTCTCTTGTTTTTCCACTGTAATATTTACGCAAACCCAAATTCAATAGTTAATATTTCATTTCAACCTAACCAAGTCAGTAAATGTTTGTAGCAAACTGTTAAATTAGCAAACTTATTTATGGTTTACAATAAACATAATATGTTCTTCTTCTCACTTTCTGACAACAGCTCGAGTTTCATAACAATGTTTGTTTCGTTTCCCATGTATTTAATCTTATGGAGAAATACAAAACATTAAAGGGCCCCAGGGCCTCACTCTCTAAATTATTTCCCTAAAAAGAAAGTTTCCTGCACAACTTCACGTTACGGTCTTTCCAATGACAACAAAAACATGTCAAGCGGTTCAGTAGTTTCGGAGGAGTAATTGTCACACAAAAAAACTTGCTTGCATATAAGCAATATAGATTGTTTATGGAAATATTTTAGTAAAAATCCAATCAGACAAATTGAAATTTTGCTTAGTCTGCAGATTTGCTGGGGTGGGGGTATATAAATATGGCACTTGATATTGGCAGGGGCAAAAAATAAAACTACAATCACAACAATTTAATACAACACTTAAAACAGTGCTATGTAATAATTTTATTATTTTGCTGTACATTATATCTACAAAATAATAATTATCTTATACATATTTACAAAATTTTTGTATTGAGTAAAATCAATATCTATTTTCATACTAAGCTATAATCTAAACTTAAAACTGTCAACCTGATTTTGTACGTCCTACACATTATCATGGACTTCTCAAACAGAATTATCCACGCTACAAATTACATTTTCTATAGATTATTTTAAAAACTTCTCTACAGTTTTCAGAAGTTAAATTATACATTTTTTTTTACAGTTGGTCGAACAGCAAACTAAACTGGTAAAAAAGTAAGGGATACCTATGTAAAAAGTGTGAGGGAGGAGCACTGATCTTTTATAAAAATTTTAACCATAAATAATTGAGACACCTTCCTAAATATTAAATTCCTGCTTCCTTAAATGTTTCTTCTGTACCGTACTTATTACATGTTTGCAAGTGAGTAAAGTTAGAATATTTAACTTCAGTATTTTTCTATTACATAGCTAAGCAGGAGCTGTCAACTAATTTAATAGCGAGTTGTTGAAATTATGAAATAACTTTCTCAAAACCACATTTTTTATTGAAGTAAACTTTAATGAAGATTTTTTTTCAACTTAGAGTTTGATCAAACATTTTGACGACCTTTTGAACCATGTAGTTGTGAATTTCTACATGGATGTCCCAAAGTGCAATGCAACTATTAAATTAATTTAAAAAAATCTTTTCATCACTATGTATGTGTTTAAAACAACCTGTGTCGTGTTGGACTGTTTGATACTTGTTCCAACTTGGTTACAAAATAAGGGAATCTCCCTTTAGACAAGTCTTAAAGTGTGCTTTTTTATTATAAATCTAAAAACTTATGAGCTAACTTTATGTCATCTATAATAGTTTGTTTACAAAATTTAGCCAATTAAAGGGGGGAGTTTATGAAAAATTGATATTTTTTTAAACGCCATTTTGACATATTTTTGTTCTCCATTAAATTCTGTATCTAAAAAACACAAAATATAAGAACAAAAGATTTTTATTTGCCTAGAAAAATATTGTTATTTTTAATGTTAATAATGTATGGCTATTTTTTTCAACCTTTGGTTATTTTGTTTTTTGTTAATTTTCTTCAAAAACCTAATTAAAACATTACAAATTTTATAGGACCATTAATTGTTGTATTCAAACAAAACCCATCCTACAGATCATAGAGCATACTTAAAGAAACACTTAGAAAGAAAAAGTTATCAATTATCTTTTATGGATTTCAATCCGCACATGATCTAGTAAACCCTTGTAAAACGTGAAAAATAGCTATTTTTAAAAGGTAGGATCAAGTGGAGGTGATAGATTTCTTCCCCTAAAACCGCCTGAAGTTTGTGAATAGAGTATAACATTGTAGATAGAATAGAAATGTAGTGTCCTTCAGAAGTGCCTTCCTATTTGAAAATCAGATGCTCACATTTGAATTTGTAGTTGTTACATAACTTTCAGGTGTTTTTATTTTTACATGAGTGTAAAACTTATTTCGTCCCCACAGCCACATGATTTAACGTCTATGCACTGGCATTTTTAACAAACAAAAAACTTGAAACACATCATATATCCTTATATATAATACGTGAAGGCGATTTCTACGAAACAATACTCCCCCGTTAATAATTAACGGATTTTTACAAACGACGTGTCAAAATAAAGTATTTTTTGTGTAGACCACTCCTTTCACCAATTCCTGTAATACAAATCCTCGGGCTTTGTCTCAGAGGCCATCAAAGTTGGAGTTTCTCCCATAATATTAAATATTTCTTATTCTCCCAGTTCTTATTCTCCCATGGGGGAATCTAAATATTAATTGGAATCTTTGTCCCCACTAATTTGAGAGAACGGCTGGGCGTAGAAACTTGGTAGAGGTGTCCAAAGAAATGTCTTGGTCTGTAGATGAGTTATCAAAAGAAAAAACTAATCAAAATCCCTTAGGACTCTGCCCCAGAAGCCTTTAAAGATCCCTCCACAGAGTTGTTTACATTTTGGCCATGTGAATAATACTTTTTAATAAAACAGCTGTTCATTTTTAAATTGTATTTCAAACAACACGTACATTTATTGGGAGTTACTGAATTCTACCAAATAAGTATTTGCAATGTTATTTTCTGATTTTAAAATTGATTTTCTTCTTTATCATGTCATGTTTTGCAATATAACGTTCCATTACGAAATCAGTGGAAATCCTTTTATCACAGCAATTCTTAAATTATTTCTTATTGAACATTGTACGGGTTGGTGTCTGCCTTTTTCACTACTTTTGCCTACATTTTATCATATTATTTTATTCTACACATATCAAATATTTATGTAGAAATATCTGCTCTTATCGTGTCTAATAAAATCCAAACATAGAAACTTTGTCTAAAATGGTACCCATCTTGACAAATTATTTGCACCTGCCTATATTACGGACTTTGGCGCACTGGTTTGGTATTATTATTGAAAATAACACGACATTTTGGCTGTAAAAGATGCAAAGGTACAAAGAGAAAATGCTATTTAATCAGCTACTGTCATGACAGAAAGGTCATATTCCTTTTAAACTAGATCACATAATCCTTTATAAGATACGTTGATTAACAATATGTAAACGTCAATATATACGTAACAGCCAATTTACAGTATTTTTGCTTTTGGAAATGTCCCATTGCTATGTAATTTGCATTATTTGTTGCCTATGAAGCCGCACGACCAAATAAACGAGGAGGCCCCTAACAGTACAAGAATAAAAGCCAACTTCACTTCAAGTATTCCACTACACCTAATATTCCGTAGAGAGATTATATTGACAACTTTATGTTATTGATAAGGCTGAGACAACTAACTGACATCCCCCATGTCAAGGAATTCCAGCTTTAACAGTAACCCCACAATCAATAATTTCTCAAAACTATGCTAGAGGGTTCATTCATTGGCACAGAGGTACGATATGAACTGACGCGACGTGACAAAGGAAAAATCAAACTTACGCTGTAACGGATATACCTCCCTTTAAAGTTAGAATATGTCTTCCCAAAAAAATATTTTCTTTTGAAATAAAATCATATTACACTGATGAAATCAGGAAAGTGTGTACCTACAAAAGATCCATCAATACGATTTTGATACTATTTAAACGTTCTTCCAAAGGAAGATACACCACATAACATACTAATAATAACTCCGATGACGTACAGTATGGGGAATATTTTATTCATTGAATGATCAATGATGAATGGCAACTAACGCAATTAATATCATTATTGTTTTTACACTTATTACTCTTTAAACAATGCTAAATGCTCAACATATGTATATTTGACCCAATTTATCGCAGTTAGATGAATTAACAAGCCTTGAAAGTAACCGTTGATTCGAAAATTGGCATCGTCAACCGCGATCATGGCAAAATCCTGAGCATCTCCTGCGTTTTGTAGAGATTATAGTCGCCTCCCGCGGTCACGGAAATGTTATCATAGTCTTCTGTGATCGCGGCAAATACCTGAACCCAATCATCCTTACCTATTCGATATAATCACTTTGAAGGCCAGCGGGGCAGAGACCTGATGGAATTTCAAAATGTTTTGTTTGATGGCAAATCTACGTGCCAAGATCTATTCAACGACACCTTGCCCAGTAAATAAATAACTTATTAATCTTATTCTGGTGTTGTACAGTCTCACCCAATTTCACACGCTAAAAATTATATTTCCAAATATTTTCTAGAAGTTCTGAGGAAAAAATGTCCCGTATCGAACAAAATTTTAGTCCCCAGCACTACTAGTATTTATTCTAATACATTTAGATAATGAAGGGGGAAGGAGGACACTTCTCTGGGCTCGCTTAAACCTCTATTTCTCTTTTTTATGTAAATGTCTTCAAACAACAGAAACCTCTTCAGCATGTGCGGTATCTCCATCTGGGGAATCTCAATGAGAGCTTTGTTTCCCAATTGTCTGCGGATGTTGAGCCTACACAGGTCGTCAAGTCTTCTGGGGCTGAACTTCATATGAGTCAGCCATCCTTTGAAACTGTCCATCGGAACATTTGAAAAGTCCTTGGGATATTCTAGTGGATAGTTTTCCAGTTTAAACCTAGAAAATTACATGAGATGCTAAATTTTATTGAGGCCATTTAAATAGCAATGTATTACTTATATTATATTTATTTTCAATTAAAATTATGATTATATGCAGTGGCGGTATCAAGGTAGGGGGGCAACAGGCAACCCCCACCCCAATCAGGCCCTGTAAAAATACATTTAAACATACATTTAGTCATAAAAATGTAACGGAGGTTTTCAGACACAGTTCTAGACGTTAAAATGGCTTTAGAAAGTCGCCAAATGGCTTTAAAAACACAACATTTTCTGGGGGAACCCCCTCCTTTCTTCAGGAGTGTGGAACACCCCCTGTAGTCCATTACAAGGTCGTACGACCGTCACTAACAAAGGGTATGTTGGTCTTGTTGACGTCCTCTTCCATTGCAAACACAAATCATCAGTATAACTGCAATAAGCAATTTATACTTATACGCCAGCCTCGTACGAAGGACGGGTTATCTGCTAGTGATCTTATATTTTATTTCTCTTCTGGTTAGTATCACAAAACCAACGGCTATACTCATTTGCACAGTAATCAGATTTACTTTTAGATTTGTTTTGTAATTATAATGTATGCTACATCAGCACAGGTCTATAAGTTTTAAATTACCATATTATCATAACGGATATGAAATGGAAATCTTGGAGTGTGAAGTAATTAATATAATTAATTAAAAAAAGCCTGGCAAACTCCATTTCATAACAAATTAATTTAAACGCACTACTTTAACATTGAAGCACATCTGGATCAGCTAATTACTGCCACATTGATCATTTAGATATTTAAATCAGATAGCGCAAATTTTAGCCTGATAGTATATTCCAGCTCATGGACATGCCAGTGTTTTTTCCCGTGATTATTGGTTATTAGTCCTAGATACATTAATACTTTTAATTGAAATGTCGACCATATAAAGGTGGGTATTTTAAACCAAGTATGAATGGAGATGAGTGTAGGATGAGTGGCCCGATCTTGTAGTCTTGATAATAACTAATGCTGACATGATCCTTGGACAGGACTGTTAATTAATAGCCCATACAGCCAATGGCAACTAAGGGACCTACAGTTTATAGTAGAATCCGAACCACATTTTTGCCTTGTAATTTACAAATCTGTCTAATTATCAGGATAGTACTGCTGATAGTTGTAGTATTCACTAGTGCAGACGTTAATCCACACCAGGGAGTATCACATTCACAAATCATGCCTATAAATATCCACAATCCGTAAGCTCCAAGTAGCTAGATTACAGGACGACGCCACGGTCCCAGTCAATAGTTATTATATCATTAGTTTTATGCCATCCCCTTCTTGTGAAATATATTTGTTTGTATCTTGAATCACCAACTGAACTACTCAAGTTTATTTATTTCCTTTTTGCAAGTTTTTGAAAATCTGCTGGAACTGTAACATCCAACACTGTACTACAATAATTAGAACTGTTGTTAAGGTATAAGTTCATAGTGGTCACCTTTACAACACTGAGTCTAGTAGGCCTACAATGAGTTTTAGGATTGTAGCCCCAATAGCATTCTATGTCTTAAATTCTCACTCACACGGCTAATTATGCCCAAGGAGGGATTTGGTCGCACCAACTACTGCTCTCCATCTCTCTCTATATCAGGAGATAGAGACCTCTTCCACTGCTGACGTCCTTGGAGAGGACATATCTTAAATTCTACAAATGGTAAATAAATAAAAACTAACCCAGCCGCTACTATTAGTTGTGCAACATCTAAATCAGATTCATTGAGGTAGTCCAGTGTGAACCTGCGGTGTGCAGGCCACATGCAGCGGGTGTCCCCTGACTTGTTGACGTCAGCTCCGGCTCGTATCAGAGACACCGCACAGGTTAGGTTGTGTGACAGCAGAGCGTGAACCAGAGGTGTGCTCACCACGCCTGAAAACACACGACAATATAGAACAAGGTGGTTCATAATTAATGCTTGAATCTTGAATATTTCATCGATATTAATGGGGTTATTTTATTTATTTACTAGGGCCTACCTACTGTATTTAACCAAAGTAATCCAACTTCAGAATTTATAATTATTGGACTATAAAAATTATTAGACTAATACAATACATCTTAGGAGATGGCACCATTCTTAATGGATCAAGAAAAATCTGCAATTTGTCTGGACTGTAATCCTTAACTACCCATGTTTGACATAGTCAGTTCTGGCTCATAAAATGACTCTTGAAACATAACCAGAATTTTAATTAAATTGCTTAAAAGCTGGAACTACATTCTATCTTGCTATTGCTGATACAACTATGAGTGAAAAAAAGGGATTGAAAAGCACTCAGAGAAACAACTTTTATTTTTAACTTCGTTGTAGATAACAGTCTGCTATACATAACCTTTAAGATTTTAGAAATATTATGTCCCAAACAATGCCTTATTTCTTTTTTCCAGAGATAGTTTATGATCATCCATCCCTCTCTCATACTTTCTGATATTATAATACTTGATTAATTCTTCATTTTTATCTTAATCTTTTTATTGCTTACGTGCACCAACTTACAAAAAATATCTGTTCAATTTAATGTTACATACCACCTCCTGGAAAATCTAAGTCCGCATTGTACGAGCATAGTAGCTTCAGTATTTCATCGAATCGACCACGAACATGACTTAGGTCTATGGCTTTATGAAGAGGAGTAATATTAGTCAGGCTGTTCGGCAAGTTAGGGATTGCTCCTGGAAAAAATTGCACATGAAAAAGGCATAACTGATTAAGAAAGAAATACCCCTGCCGCAGCAAACCTGCAGACTAAGCGTATTTCAATTTGTCTGATTGGATATAAAATATTTTCATTAATAAGACATATTTATTCCCAATTTAAATTGCATTAGATTTAACAAGTGCTTAGGTTTGCTGCCACGGGGATACTAAAGAGTTTTCTTTTACCAAAAGTCACTAGTCAGCTATTTGCAATAATATATCTCACTGTTATAGCAATATCTCTGAGGATTTCCAACAATTGTGATAACATCCATGATAATTTCCAGTAATCATAACTCACAACAACATTCAGGATAATCTAGAGCGATAGGGCAACATTTGTAACACAAACATGGTTATTTCCTGCGATCAAGGCAAAATTCATGATCATCTCTACTGATTCATGGCAACAATCAAGATCATCTCAGGTGATTCAAAGCATCATCTGCACATCCGCGATCGCAGACACATCCATGTTGATTTTCCGAGACCTCAGTCTCACCTGTCATTATTTCACATGATCACAGCAACATCCGTAATGATTGTTCTTTTCATGACAGCGGCAAAATTCTTGGTCATCACCTGAGACCACGATAAAACCCGCTATCGTCCTCGGCAGCATAGCAATTATTGGAGGTAGTTGCACCATCATCTGTGACACAATCAAAGCAATTTTGCAATCTTTTTAGTTAACTTGACAATGCAAAAAGAGGACAAACGGTGATTATTAATTTGTGACCCCTAGTAAAATCAGTGACTTTTCTGTGAGTTCCGAGACAGTTAGACACCCTGTTTAGGACAATTCACAGCTTTTTCCCAGTTATCAAAATTCACGTGCAATTCTGGTTCACTGGTTCTTCTACTCACCGTACAGTAGCAGTATCCTGATGGTCTCCAGGTGGCCACAGCCAACAGCTACCAGCAAAGGACTGTCTCCACCCTCATCCCTCAGGTTCACATATGCATCGTTCTTCAGCAGCAGCTCAACCATGCTTGTGTGCCGATGCAGCACTGCGTAGTGCAACAAACATGGACTTTGTGTCATCTTGGCACCCGATCGCAGTAGCAAACTTGTCATCTCCACTGATTTTTTCCAAACTGCCTCACACAACGGTGTGTATCCTACAAAGCATTTTTTTTTATTCTTGTTGTTTCAGAACAAGTACCAGGGGACTGAGCCATGGCTCAGAATAGTTTATTTTGATTGTAAAGCAATATAAAGGATACTCACGTTTTTACGACTAATTTAGGTTATTATTTTTTAAGTTCCAGTGGAATTTTAATATTTATTATGGATACAGCTGTCCAAATTGAGGAAACTATGAAAAAGAGTGCATACAAATTTTAAAATAAGAGTGAAACATTGAGTTGACGCCAATGCGCTCAAAAGGTAACATGTACCATAGCCTATTTAATCAAAAACATAGGTTCGTTGCACACACTTTGGTCAATCTATTTTTTTTCATACAAAAATGAAACAGCTCTTAAATTACAAGCAGGTAGGAATATGAACTGAAGATTGAACGCCAAAATATACACAAACTACCCAGGAAATAAAACGATCTTAACCTTTTCAAAAGATTATTTTACTATTTCATTTAACTAATTTTCTTATCTGGTTGCTCAAAAAGTTTTAAAAGCCCATACACTGACAATTATAACGACACATATCTAATGGCATACAAGGTTACTGAGTGAATCTTTACATTATTCTCTTTATAAATTATTTTACTACAGCTTTAACACAGTGACAAACTGAAACTACATAAGTTACCATGTATTTCCTCGAAGTTGACTTTCGCCCCACATGAGATTAACAATTCCACAACCTCGTAATGGTCCCTAGTGACGGCTAGCATGAGTGGTGTCCGGTCGTTGGAGTCTAAGGCATCAACAGCAGCCCCAGCCTGTACCAGTAGCTCCACAATGAAGACAAAGCCACGCACCGCTGCATAGTGCAGAGCGGCCATCTTGTCTGTGGTTTTGCTGTTTACGTTGGCACCCCTGCTGATCAGTAGGTTGGCAATCTCTCGATGGCCACGCATCGCAGCGATGTGAAGAGGAGTAACATTATCAGCATCTCCCACATCAGGTTTGCAGCCTTAAATTAAAATTCACATTATTAATAGATATATAGATATACTATACTATACATGGTATACCACTGTTATATGGTACTTGTATGAGACTTCATCAGTGAGTAAATTGATGAGAATTGGTAAAATCTACTTCTAAGACCTGGCACCATAAAATTAATAAACATGTTTAAAAACAAATGTTTGGATTCGTAAAAGACATAGTAATTGTTTGGTAATAAATAAATAATTATATATACAGTACATACATTTATTATCATTTTCAGTTATAAAATAACATAAAACAGCATAAAAAAGTCTAATATATTTAGTTTCTTTTTAATGTTTCAGTGATACTGGGATTTTTGGTAAGACGATGCAAATGGGTAAAATGGGAATGGTCCATATCTTGGTCTTGTTACTTTCATTAAGTATCATCTAAGAATAAGATACAGTTATATACTGGATACTGTTATATACTGGATATACTGTTATATCCATTAAGAAGTCTCAAGGTACTGTATTATTTAGGGCTAATCAGCTCGAGTTTATTGTAACCCGAGATTAAAATACAAAAACCACAGTTTAAAAAACCGGCTTTACGAGCTCAAGATTACCAAAGCTGCAGAGTAAACTGATAAGATGCTTTTAGAACAGGGGTAAACCCTAGTTTTAAAAGTTAGTTTCAGGAGTTCAATTACAATTAGACACCGGTTTTGAGCATGAATTCTTTACAACCTAATTGCAAAACATAAAATAATGTTTATAAAAATGTACCCTAATAAAACCTCTCCAGAAAAATATGAATATCACTCAATATCAGATTAGGAATTGTGCTGGTTAACCAGTGGGTAGGGTACTAAAAGGGTAATTTCCTTGGAGCCTTGGGCAAGTACAAACAAGTGTGGGCACGGTATTTATAAAAGTATTAGGGAATTAGAGTATATCAGATCATATATCAAAATAATACTAGAATGTTTGTAAAATGTACTGACTAATAATTTGATGAACGATAATAAACACATTTTAATGATTAGGCCCTAAACAGGAAATACTAAATTGAAACTTTTGTGTAGCTAAATTAACTAAACTAAATAAATACCCCATGTATTTATGATAAAGGGATATTCATGCAGTTATAAATAGCCGGCTATTTAACATCATACAAATCCACATTGAATAACAATAATGGGAACAGACATACCTATATTGTTATACTGCAATCATCCATTGCCCTGCAGGTTTCATAAAAACATTCCCCAATTATAGGTTGTGTTTTTTGTATGTGTGCGTGTGTGTATTATTAATAAAGGTTTACCTAGTGTAAACTGTTATAAGTGCACTTTGAGGTAAATAGTAAAATACGCGAGTAATAATAATTAGCCTACTTTGGTTCAGACATATTTCATTGCCATCTCATTATTTGGGATTGTGTTGGCCAGTAGCAGTGGCTTGACACGTGTTTCCAAGCTGCTGTTGGTAACATTAAACATTCCTAGTGACTGCTATTAAGCTATTGCTGTTTTTAATTTTGGCTTTTACATCATTACGCTATGTCTCGTGAAGTCATTTTTTATCTGCCGGTGGCTATCAGGTCCGCAATTATCAATAACCATGGTCTATAAGATCCCGAGCTCGTGAATCACCCATTAAACGATAATGAATTGAAATTAGAATCAAAAGAAACTGCATGCACATAAACAAAAAAATACTATCTGTTCTACTAATATTTCCATTCTTAGGCTAGGGCCACACTTGGCGACATTGTCGTGGTGACAATGAATGAAAGTACGTAGCATTAAATTAAACGGAGGCAGCCACACTAAGCAACTCACGACCAGTGACAATTGCGAACAGAAAAATAAACACGACCGGAAGAGTTTTTTTATCGCAGCGACAAATACGCTCCCCATGTTATCTTACGGCACCAGCCACACTAGGCAACAAGTCGCTCGCTCACACACCCACTACTGCTTGTTGTTCATGCTATATTGTTCGGTTTTGGACTGGCAATTGTTAAATATGGAAAACATCCAGTAATTTGACACTTTAATCATAAAAATTAGTCCAAAATTAAGGCGAGGGTGAACACACAAAAAAAGTTGTAATTTAATGATATATTAAAACCAACGTTAATTTGTATGATCGGCCTATGGGAACGGGGGGGGGGGGGGGTTAGGCCTAAGGGGCTTTAATGGGGTGAAAAATTTTGTTTTCACCATTTTTGAACCTAAATACATAATATTTCCAAACTATTTTGTCAAGCTAAAAAATAATAAGCGTTTTTTTAATGCTTTTTAATGGTTACGGAGATAACATAAACAATTGTAAATTTTAAGTGCCCATGATATTTTTATGGAGAGTAAACTGTTGTAGTTTGCTTGTTTATGGATATATTTTAATAAAATTTGGCAATATTGTTAACTACTTACAAAAGCTATCAAAATTTAAATTAAAAAGCACACCTCATTATCTTCTCTGTAGCAGCAAGCCTAAGCACTCGACAATTTTAAGGGAATATTTTAGTGGAAATCTACTCAGATAAATGTCAATTCACTTATTCGGCAGGTTTGTTGCGGTGGGGGTATTTAGATATCCAATTAATAGCAACAGAAAGCATTAAACTGTCATTTGACGATTTGGACGTCCACATTGGTTTTAGAAACATAATTTAACCTAACCAAATTTATTTAGTTAAAATGTTTTTTGTTTTTTAATGCAGGTAATTGGTTAAAACTATTGCGCCCTAGTACGAAATATACAGAGGTACAAAACTCTATTTACTGGTATGGTAAAAAAGTCAACTGAAAGGTTGAAATTGTCGCCTAGTGTGGCCACCCCCAGCAACTTTGTCATCGCGACAAAGTTGCGCAAAAAATGTCACTGCGACAAAGTCGCCAAGTGTGGCCCTAGCCTCAAGACTCTATCAAGTCCAAAAGTGAAAGCAAATCAATTCAAACAACAACAACAAACACGAGTTACAAGTCTGTTTGTAATCATACCTGATGCTAAGAGGAATCGCAGTGTGTCTGTTTGACAATACTCAACAGCATAGTGTACTGCAGTGCGTCCTATGTAGTCTTGCAGGTTCACATCACACTCTGGATCCTCACCTGCCGTAATGCCTCCAGTTTTATCCAGAATGTTCGCGTACCACCGATACTGATTAGACCACACATCGTCTGAATCATCCTCCTCAAACCCTTCCACTTCTACGTCCCATTCCAAACCATCCATCCCGTCAGGCGTTTCAGCGTCCAAATTTTCGTTTTTGTTTCTATCACTGTCGTACGTTCCGTGACTGTGGTCGTCATTATGGACAAATATGTAATATCCTAAATTCTGTTTCTCACTCGGTCGAACACTTTGGTAGCAACCGTTACAGTTTTCCTTATCATCGTCAAAGCTGCTAGGTTTTTTTTCTAGTTTTATTCTAGGTGGGCAATCGTCTTTTAATGGTTTCTCGGTTTTCCCAGCACCCAGTAAGACTTGTATCAAGGGAACACTACCCAATACAGCAGCAGTGGAAAGGGCTGATTTACCCCTACTTGGCAAGTAATTTACACGCGCTCCTGGAAAAAATAATGTGATCTGAAACTGAATATTGACTTCTTTTTTGAAAATACATCAGCAAAAAATATAGGTCTAGGTGAATTTTTTAATAAAATTCCTACAGAAACGTCAAAAACCACCGTCATGATTAAATCCATCAACTGTTTAATCATTGGACTTCCACTACTAGAAGTGGGCTAAAAAGAGAAGAATTAAAAGTAACATCACCGTGATTTGGACCATACCCTTAATAAGATATCTGGTAGCCTATCTTGGAATTATTCTAAAATTTACATATTTTATAAAAGGATGCTATACAGAATCAATTTTATTAAGTTTACTCCAATATACAATTTGTTTGTAACAAAAGTTTACAACAGATAATGCACTTTTCTTTGACTTTGTTGGAAACAATTTAATCAAGCTAATGTCAGCATGGGAAGAACTGAAGCTGAGGGCGCAGCTCATAGTCACCTGATGGGGGTAGGCACGGGGCTCATGAATACACAAACTATCAAGAAGAACAGGTCCTACAGATAATATTCTAACAGGTTTTTTCAAACTTGGCGTGATATAGAGTTGTAGTTCTGCACTGAACCACCATGCAGCGCTGGCATCTAGTTTGGGGCACAGTGAAGAGCGAGAGAGAATGGAATTCACTGTGATTGTCCCCTCTCTCTTGCTCTAAGTATGATGACCAGGGTAGGTGCCGAGCAGAGCGTGGGTAACTGAATATTATGAAAAAGCACATATATATATGTATATAGTTTGTGTATTCATTGGCGGAGAGCAGCGGCGAAGTTATGTAAACAGCATAGAAGTGCAGAAACATTGTGTTCCAAACATATATTTCATCATGTTTGGAACACCCTTTTGATCGTTACCAACTTCTGGTGGGAAACAAAATTTCTGTAGTAAACACGTGTTCCTAACTCCGGTGTTAACTCGGCTTTAAAGGAGCAGCTAATCATAACAGAGATAATCATAAAATCACATAACCCATATGCACTGTTAAAAAATAATAGCATTAAGAGTCAGTAGCCTATCATAAGGCCTAGGTCAAATACAATTTAAGTAAGCCTACTTTGTTTTGAATATTAAGATAAATTAACAAATACTTTATAATATTGTACAGTTTATAGAACTACGCCTTACCATTAAACTTAATAGGCCTAAGGTAGGGGCCTACACGTTTTTTACATGTTATTTGTTACCTTTGTCAAGTAGTGTTTGGACAGCATCAATATTTCCGCACCTAACAGCTTCAATAAGCTGAGCTTCTAGGGAGTCCATCGTCTAAGTAGTGACCACAAAGGAGAGCCAACAACATCACTGGAATAAAGAACAAATTAGTTTTAGCAACTAAAGAAGTAAACTTGTAGAGTAGTCTTTCCTAAATTTTAACAGAACAAGCGAGTTAAGTATGGATGGTTAAGACTGGAAGTTTGAAATCCAAATATTAAGCTGAAAATCTTGAATTCAAGAAAAATATCATAAATAAAATAGCCTATAGGAACAAAACCAATGATTTGATTTCAAATTTGTTAAAATCAGAACACAGCAACATTGTGATTAAGCCAGATCTCTTTTAATCGTGGCTAAATCCATGATTATCTTCTGCCATAGCAGAAACATCGTGATGGACAATATTTCCAGATTTTTGTCTCAAAAACTATAGATTTTCCAAACTCATCTTTAGGGGAGTAGCCTAAGTTATTTGTGATTTTGGTAGGCCTATAGTGGCCCATATAATCGATCTGTTTAACTACTTAAGTCGCGTTTACTACGGAGTTATAGGGATGGCCGATTATCGATTGTACAATCAATAGAATCGATTGTTTTTAACAATCGATAAGCTATCGATAGTTTTTTCAACAATCGATAAGCTATCGATAGTTTTTTCAACAATCGATAAGCTATCGATAGTTTTTTCAACAATCGATAAGCTATCGATAGTTTTTTCAACAATCTATTGTATTCCGGCGCGGTGAAGGGTGAGTGTGGGGGCGTGGGGGCGGTGAGTGTCGGTGTTCCTGCTGGGAAGGTCTATTTTTATTATTTTTATTTTATTTTATTATTATTTATTATTTTTTATTTTTATTTATTTATTTTTTTTTTTTTTTTATTATTATTTTTAGGAATAGTGAGAGAATAAAAATAGTGTTAGCTAATTTATTAGCTAGACATAATGAGTAAGAAGCAACACAACTAAAGCATTTATTAAAGGAGTAAGGAAATGAAAATAAAATAAGAAGACTAAAAATAAGTCAAGTGGTTCTTTTCTTACGCAAAGCGACAAAGCATTTGTAATTTTTATTTCTATAACTTAATGCTGATTTTTAAAAACATAAATTAAACGAAAATATTTTTACCATGATACATATTAATAAAGAATGTTAGTTCCTTATTATTAAGTTAAGCATTTGTTTCATTCATGCAATTTCCTTGATTTAAGTTTGATTTTAAAGTAGTACCATTGAGTATACACGGGGTACAGTTTTTTAACTGGGCTACGCTAATATTGATTGAAACTATCGATTCGATTAGTAAACCTTCATGCGAGTATACGTGTATACTCAATGGTTGTACTTAAAATGTTGATTATCTATCGATACTATCGATTGTTATTCTAGATACTATCGGGACAATCGATTGTAAGGGACTATTGACAATCGGTCATCCCTACAGAGTTAGGAACAAGTGTTTACAACTAACAGAGGGTACAGTTTCTTAACTGGGCTATGCTAATATCGAACTGGCTGGGTAGCTGAGTGGTTATAGTGCTCGCCTACTAATTAAAAGATCGTTAAAAGATTAAAAGATCCTGAGAAAAGTCAGTAGCTTTTTGATGGTTCGAAACTGGACCCAGCTGTTCCTGATCATTGGGCTTTAAATAAATGATCCTGGCTAATGAAACAGCTGATCTTAGTCAGTAACAAAGCTACACAGATCATCTCACACCATTCTACACTCATCCTTCGCTCATATTTGGGTTAAAATACGCACCTTAATGATTGATTATTGATTTATTGATTGATTATTGATTGATTGAAACTATTGATTCGATTAATAAACTTTCATGCGATTTTTTCACCATCAGCAAGTTTGGTTGGTTAGGTTAGGTTATGATAGTAATTTTATAGTACCTAGATATATTTAAAAATATCGATTATTATACAATATTTTCAATTCGATAGTTTCAATCGATATTAGCATAGCCCGGTTAAGAAACTGTACCCCTAACAGAAACTAATTTAAGCCTACCTAAAGGCTATGAGTCCAGGTTCAAGATAACACTGTAATTTACATTCAGCACTTGTTATTATGTCTATAAACCTGCATAAATCAAGCAATAATTTTGATTTGATAATAGCTTAAACAAATCTAGTACTTCCCAACAACTGATCTCCTAAACTTAACTCCATAAACAAAACATTATAGGGCTAGGCCTAGGCCTTAGGTTTAATGCTGATAGTTTTTAATATTGTTATAATCTACCTTAGTATATCATCTGTTTGGATATTGATTCCATTATACACCACACTCACTAAAATTTTACATTATTGTAGTTTTCTGTTTTCGTTTGTAAGTTTACACTACAACTAACAGTATACCTCTTTCTTGTGCTTGTGATTTTGACATTGACAGTAGACTAGACAGACCACAGACGCAGAGGCAGAGTGCAGTGCAGTGCAGAAACAGAGACTCAGATACTGTAGAAAACAAAACAAAGTCGCAGGCTGTATTAAAAGCCATGAAACCTTATAGGCCTATACCTTTTAAAAGATATACCTTATATACCTTTTTATTCAACTATGTTTTATCTATGCTATGGATTAAACCATATAGATGAATTAATAATAGAATATTATATTACTTCATCTGCATTGTTGCTATTCAGTCTATAATTACATGTTGAGTTCTCTCTCCTGATAAAATCGATCACATAATCGCTAGGTGTCATTTTATATGACCTAAGAAAATAATTGTCATGTAAAGATAACCTCTCAAAACGACCTCCAACTTGTTTAGCGGTATTATCATTTAGATAAAATCCATATTGGTAGTTTGGCAGTATTTTAACCCGGGACCCCTGGGACTGGAGGCCCACACTCTAGAACTAGACCAGCTCGCCCCCCCCCCCCCCAATGGTACAGTAAACGATATCAGTGTACATTTAACTATTGATATAACTTTTGACAAGATTAATAATTCAGTTTTAAAAAGATTTGTATATCTAAATCTACATCAGTTCTACTCGACCGATTTAATGGTTCGTTGGAATTACTATTTATTTTCTGTTGATTGTTGATTTGCAAATAATTATGAACAATTGTTTTGTTGAGATTACGAAATACATTGAAAACAAGGTGTTCACATTTTTTTATTTGGATGCGACTTTTGCCTGCCTCTATTGAGTATTTTCAAATGCTAGTAATTTGTATGAAATTATCTTCTCTTTCAGATTATCACCTTCCACTAAGGACGATTCCCTCACCATTTCAAAGTTATTTTGCAAAAGATTATGCAACCTCAGAATTTAAATGTTGTTAGAAAAAATTTCTATTAGAGTTTTTTTTTCTAAATTTGTTCAACTGGTATATACAGTTCATCTACTCTACTGGACCGATTGTGTTATCAATGTGCGAGTAATCAATCAGCTAAAACTAATTAGATCAATCTTACTAATATTATAAATCTGAAAGTTTGTGAGTTTGTGTGTATGTTTGTGTGTTGCTCAATCACGCATAAACTACTGGACGGATTGGGCTGAAATTTAGCATGGTGATAGCTCACATTCCCTTTTAACATTTAGGCATATTCTTATCTCAAAAGTCCTTTCGGGCTCCACCCCAGTGGGTCTGTAGTTCCCCATGTTAACCTTATGAGTATTCATATTTAGTCAGCTGTTGAAGACTCTTAAAGAATTTAGTCAGCTGTTTCAACTTTACAAGTTGGTTCTATAATACAGAGGCGTGCAAAAGTAGGTATACAGTAATGAAACATGTTATAAAAAAATATTTACATTAAAACAAAAACCAAACTTTTCCAATTCATTTGAGAAGTATTAAGACACCTAAATCAACTCATAAAAATGTTGTACTTGACTTCCTTGACAATATCTAGTATAGACTCTAGATCTAGTATAGACCAATACTATCCTTGACCTACTTCCTTGTTTGTTGAAACTGATAGATTATTTGTACTGTATACCTACTTTTGCACCCCTCTGTATGCAATAGCATTAAAAAGTTATAAGGTTTCCCAACAGGGTGCAGCACAATTATTATTTTGTTTGTGCATATATGACCACAGCTAATTTGAACTAAGCAGCAACAAAAAGCTGTGATACACAATGAGAACTGTCAAAGTAGGATTGTTTACACTTAGGTTTGAGTTTTTAATTTAATGAATAATTTGTGATATTGTGCGAATGTTTGAAAAATTATTTTTTTCTATTGTCGTTTGGGTCACGAATACTTGAACAGAACCGGTATGGATCATAACATAAACAAATGACGTTGCTGACCCAAATTGGCCAAATCCTATACTAATAGCATTAACATAAAAATGGTTGGACACAGTACCATTTAAGCAATGTTCAATAATATTTACCTTCGAGGCAGTAACATAATTTGTTTATGTTTATGATCCATTAACGGTTCTGTTCAGGGTAGCGGCAATGTGTTCTACCCATCAATAGAGTGGCTGAAAAGTAGCCTAACTTGCACCCCCCCCCCTTAACTTTTCAACCATTTGAGATATTTGAAATCTGTTTGTAGCAACCTTCTTAGCTATATAAGGGGTTAATTATTATGGACAATAATTATGGTCAATTATGAACATTTTGCCCTCAGGGGTAGCGGGGGTAGGGTTAGCTCAAAATTTTCAAAGGACAATGATAGTCAAGTTTGGTATCATTTTACAGGTCTTGACGAAACATAACAATTAATACCGTATCAAGAAAATAGAAATCGGAACAATAATAAGAAAATTTCACTTCAAAATTACTTTTAACCATTGTATTAATCAGCTGCCATTTTGTTATTATTGGTCCGATTTTTATTTTCTTTATGTTTCGTCAAGACCTGTAAAATGATACCAAACTCGACTATACTTGCTATTTAAAAGTTTTGAGCTACCCCCTACCACAGAAAACGTACTACTACAACCGCCCCTACCCCTAAGGGCAAAATGTTTAAAACTGGTCATAATTATTGTAGCCGTTCATATCCAAACAAGTTGCCGCAAACCGATTTCAAATATCTCAAATAGTTAAAAAGTTAAAGGGGGTGCAAGTTATTTTTCAGCCACCCTCATGGTTATTTGGATTTGAAGCGTTTTAGGGCGCTATTTTGTTATTAGTGGGCCGATTTTTTTTTCTGTATGTCAATTTGTATGTTTCGTCAAGGCCTGTAAAATGATACCAAACTCGACTATACTTGTCATTTGAAAATTTTGAGCTACCCCCTACCCCCACTACCCTTAAGGCCAATTTTTTTTAAATTTACCATAATTATTGTAGCCCCTTGTAGCTAAGAAGGTTGCCACAAACAGATTTCAAATATCTCAAATGGTTGAAAAAGTTAAGGGGGGGGGGGTGCAAGTTACTTTTCAGCCACCCTGTATAACAAACACATTGTGTTTATATATCGATGGTTCTACCACAGAGAGTAGAAACATTAAAATAGACCAGTGGCAATATTGAAAAATATTTTCCAACTGTTTCAGTTAGCGGTTTGGGGATGGTACATTGTCTGTGGTTCTAAGCTTTTAATGAGATGCCAAACTCGACAATGCTGCTATTTAATACTTTAATACTTTAGTACTTTTAATACTTTTTTAATGAAATGGCGACTATACAAAGTACGCATTTTAAGTCAAGTATGAATGGAGATGAGTGTAGGATGAGTGGCGCGATCTTGTAGACTTGTTAGTGACTAAGGCCGACTTATTCCTTAGACATAGCTGTTAATTAATAGCCCAAACAGCTAATGGCAACCAAGGGACCTACAGTTTATAGTGGAATCCGAACCACATTTTTGCTTTGGCATATACGAATTAGTCTAATTTTCAGGATAGTAGGGTGACTTGCCCAGTGAATGACCGGTTAAGGATAAAATTCTTTGTTAACTTAACAATGCTCTTAAATGAGATGATTAATTGTATATATTATTATACCTACTTGTTTGCTATTTAAGGGTTTGCCCTATATCATAAATTGTCCATAAAAGATCAATTATGCATGTAAAAATTGTTTTTTTTTATACATCAAAGTCATGAGTCCAGTAAATGACCGATGTCATGCCAGTGAATGGCCAGACCTATGCCAGTGAATGACCGACTTCGGAAGGTTTAGTAAATCACTTATAAAATCAGTAATATACAAAAAAGGGCGATTTGTATAATTTAAAAGTGATAACAAAGCGTAATAGAAAATGCCTAATGCTATATAAAAACATTATCAGAAGTATGTAACATATTTTACATGTAATGTAAAAGGAAAACATAGGCAGGCCTGATTAGCTGACTGTAAAACGTCTTAAAGTGCCAAAGAGGATATTCGATTGGTATAAATAGTAACTCTGGTCTTAATAAAACACCAATCAATAATCATTTCAATGACAAATGTTTACTAGAAAAATAAATCAATGACTTCGATATAGAGCCAGGTCATTCATTGGTTAGGACAAAGAAAATGAATTATAATTTCAGTCTGATATCGAAAATTTTATTTCTTGATAATTTCTGAGCATTTTGATAGTAAATTGTAAATTTGAGTCCAAACCCTGTAAAAATGACCGGGCGGTCATTAATTGGTTTAGCCCAGGAATCTGTTCCAGTATGTGACCGCTTGAATAAAAACAAATTTTTGGCTTACGTATGAAAACAGATAGTTCAAGATTAATATACACTCCTAATATTAATTACTAGCCAAATAAATCGCCATTTCAACAACTTTTTTTTCACAAAAATAAGGTAATGAAATACGCCTTACCTGCAGAGTTCTTATAGTGGCAGAAGCTAAAAACGAAAATTCAAAACATGTCCAAGCTAAATCATCAAAACAAACATAAATAATTAACAATAATTAAAAAATGACGATTAAATATGAAGAATAGAGCAATATCTATTGTCTAAACTAGTTTTTGTCACTCCTGTCTTAATTTAACTCTTTATTATAGATTATTTAGAGTGAAATGGTCATTCATAGGCACCGGTCATTCACTGGGCAAGTCACCCTACTGCGGATAGTCGTAGTACTCACTCGTGCGTACGTTAGTCCACACCAGGGAGTATCGCATCCATAGTGAATTTAAGAACTTTGTCTCCTCATGAGCCGCCCCCTTCAGAGATAAGAAGTAATATAGCTTAGAAGAGTAGACATTTATGGCTTTAGTTGTAAAAAATATCATTACTTCATCTATAGTGGTATGTTCAATACATTACACCGTTCTGGGATATTTTAATCACACTGTATATCGTATGGTATATTAAAATTATTCACATTCGCATAAACTCGTGGCTAACGTCACCCATTCTCTCTACAACAGAGCACTACAAGGTAGCATTTGTTTACATTGTTGTCAGCGGTTGCTAGGCAACGTCGGCGATCAGCTGTTCGCGCGGTGGAGTGCTCGCTCAGTCAGTCTGGCGTCAGTGGTTGTGCAGTGAGGACGTACCATGATAGTGGATACTCCCAGTGGACCACCGTCTATCCTAGACTCCCCCACCCTGGCTAGGGTTGAGAGGGCGAGACTGCGAGAGGAAGGGACCGCCACGGGGAGGAATTCACCGATGAACATGTCTACTTATTGCCCGGTAAGTGATTTGTTTAAGCTCCGATAGGGTTAAGTGTGGAATATTTAATTAGCATGTGTAGAATGGTACATCATATTATCATAGATTGACAAATCTATGATATTAATGATATGGCTTTATACACAATACTTGTCAGAGAATCATTTGCCTAATTAGTTTTATTTATTTGGTTAGTATTGGACAGTAAAACCAAATTATATGTGTAAGTTTACAAAATGCGTATACACGTGTTTAACATAGTTAACCAATCAACATTTAAGTGTTTTTAACATCAATGATTTTCACAAAAACGTACCTATGCTACCAATATATAAATGATTTACGGTAGTCATGTAGTTTCATTATATTCTATACAATAAATACCAGAGTACCTTTTTTGATGATATTTGACCACTAATAATTTCGACACGAGGTTATCATAACAGAATTAATGTTTTGAGCTTACAAAACGCATATGCATATAATCAATATAAGAAACAATTAAGACAAAATTAAAGTTGAAGTAAATTGACAAATAAGTCACGGTCGTGAATAATTTCAAGTTTTAGATTTTAAGCTTCATTTGTCAATGCCATTGGTAAAAGCATTTTTCAAACTTATATTAGGAGAAGCAGTATGAAGAGGCGATTTACTAAAATCTATCCGTCAGTTATCACTAACAAAAACTTTTCTACAGATGGTGTAAAACCTTTTAATTTATGTTTAGATGTGAGTTTGAATTTCGTATGGTCGCCATTTCAGAAGAAAGTATTAAAGTAATTTGAGATGTTAAACTTATAAAGATATGTAATTTCAAGTTTATACACACGTTTACCATTCAATTAATAGATTTTTACTTTTACTTGAACATTTTCTTGTACCTCCTGTATTAAAAAGGTAAATGCTAAATGCAACCAAAGATTTTGATCGCGACTTTTAAAAACTACACAAAACATTTCTAAGCGCCGGCGAAGTATTGATGTAGGGGTAGGGGATAACAGACGCACTCCATTCACAAGAACTACCCTTACTCCTGCATAATGCACACGTCTTGATGTGATGGACGAGGGAGTGGAGGGGGTGACAAGTACAGGTGGAAGGGGTGATGGGGATTAAACAGCTGATCTTCAATATTTTATTGCGGAAGTCGCCTTGTGACGATTTTATTGTATCAATGGTTTTCGCATGAACTTCATAAACTGATACCATAGACTAACCAACACAAGTAGACTTCTCATCCCATTGTAAATTTTGAAGCAAGTTTTTCGTGTCTAGTTCATGTACGTAGCACAAAGGCGCTAGTGTTGACGAAACTTTGTTTCTATTATTTAGGGTTGATTTCTTGATTTGTGCTTTACTGTTTGGTTATATAACTAGGGGACAAGTTATTATTTATGATTAGATCGTATTATTTGGTTAAACAAGGTGTTAAATGGCTGTAATAACGGGAAACAAATTGTAAACAAAACACGACATCTACAGAAAACCGTACAGAACTAACAATAAAATTGTCTTCAGCTGTTCCATAAGGATGAGAAATCTACTAAGGGAGTATGTTTTATCTATGCTGATACCTACCATCTTTGTTGCGGTCAGTTAAAATTTCTAATTTTAATTGACTATAGGCCTACAGCATTTCAATGGTGGAATGGATACATTGATATATTCGGAGATGTATGTGAAACTTAATGGAGATAGCTTACCATGGTTAAAAGATGTGAAGTGACTCTGACCATCGTGAGTAGCGTTCCAAGTATCCATACGTACAAAGAGTAGTTGTTCTAATTACTGTGACTATATACACTATATGATATGTACAGCAGGGATAAATGTCCCTTAGACTTTTGTAATTTTTCGATGTAACAAAGTCAACATCTATAGCTGTACTATTATAAAATGTAGCTAGTGCTGGTGTCTGCCTGGGCCGCTGGCATGACTAAAATACTAAACCGAAACAGCTTAAGCAAAATCCAATCGTAATTATTGATATTAATTACTTAGATGAAAATTATGTGGTAAATTAATAATTTCAAACTTTATATAGTATACATATCCTTTAATTAATATTTCGAAACACTATTGAAAAGGCACAACAATATTGCTGAAGTTTAAATCAGCTGATGTTTTAAGTGATTTATTGTGAGTGGAATTTTTAAAGATGTGTCTAATAACATTAATTTGTTTATTTAAATTAAATAAATAGTGGTTCAAGAAACCTCAAGATTCATATCCAAAATAGAGGAAAACGATAAGGAACGAAGGGAGACGATAGTGAATGAAGTATAAGAAAATGTTTTTCGAAGATTTGGTAAGATTGTTTTATATTAGCCTATAGACAACTTAACATGAATTATTATCAAAATGTCAGTTTCCATAAATTATCTGAATTAAAAGCCACAAACCTTTATTAATTGAAGTGGTACTGTTGAATTTTGTTTCTAAAACGGTTGGCGGGTGTAACTATTTTATACCAATAGATAGGAGGAACAAATCTTCTCTTGCACTTCCTCTTCCCGTTGCAAAGCACGGGTACAGCAGCTAGTACTCTATAACCTATGATAATATACTCGTATCATTGGATTCGAATCATGAGGCAGATTTTAGTTAGTCCTCACATAGACTAGGACTAGACGAAAATTGATGATCAATGCAAATATAAAAGGGCATTGTGATGGTTGGTACCAATCACAAAAATCGTAAGTCCTTCGCTAGAAACAAAAACGCCAACTATATCTGAATGTGAATGCTAACATCAGGTGTTTCTGTAGCCAGGACAATTTACGCGTAGGCCTAATACAATCCCTATGATCTAGGACTTCACTTATGTATATGATAAGTTTAATAAACACTATTCAAATTCAGTTAACAATACAAAATATCAAAAATTTATCTATTTTTTAAAGAGCAAGTTCTTAAGATCATGTAATAAAAAATTATTTTTTTATACAATTTCTAACTCTCCGTAACGATCAATTTATTGAAAATGTTGTGACTTTGTTGATGCAAACTGGTTTTAAGATTTACTATTATTACAATAGAATATGAGTTGAATTGGATGTACCGATAGTTCAAGTTTTAAGCCTCAAAGTGCAAGTGGTTATCATATGCAGTCTTGCTTGTCGAAATGTTATCAGCTTGTTTCCGCGGGAAGTAAGATAGCTGCTGAACCAACTCGAGTATTAATTATAGCATTAATTTACAATGCCTTATTTTAAAATTTTTTTAACTTTTCTTTTCACAATTATTTGGGAAAATCTGAGAGGGCAAGAAGAGTGTTTGCTAAATTGTTCAACAATTTTTTATATTTTTTTCCATAAAAGCTCGTCTTTACAATTTAAAATATATTAAATGACAAACCTTTTTATATACACTTTAAATTATTACTTGGATGTATTATTTTGAAGTGATAGGCCTATTTATATTTACAGACCTACTCTAAACCCCCAAAATAGTTTTTAATGTCAACTAACATTGAATATAACATCGTGAGTCTACCTAGATATCCTACATGTTGAGATAATAGTGATTCATCTTGCAGAATCGATGTCACATAATTCTGACTTCAGTTCACAACACTCAGGTAGTTACGCCGATTGTATTGCGTGTTCACATTGCCGAATGACGATGCCTGCCTACATTTGCTTACTCTGTGCTCATCTTTTAAAATTGCTCTATGTATTCAGGTCATCACATTCAAATATCACTTTCATCAGCGGCAGTATTTAAATTTTTTTTTTTTCAAGCGGTATACTTTTCTCTGTCAAATTACGTTAAAATATAAACCGGGTGTTCGCATAATAAATAGTGTGAAGAATAATTGTTTTCCTAACTTTAAACATAATTAGCGAGGCTTTAGTTTGGAAAACAACACATGTCGAAACACAATGCACAATGAACATGCGTAGTAAGATAGAAACACGCGTCGTATAATGTATAGTGTATGATGTATCTTGCACGGTTTGTAGCAGTGGTGGTGTTGAAGCGCGTTTCTGCCCGCATGGATGTAGCGTTTCACTTTTTTCACACGATAATATAAGGTCAAAGTATCCCCCATGTGTTCACAAAGTGTACATAGGCTTACTTTTATTATTTCAAATTACGTATGCACTTTAATACATTACATCAGTAGGAAACATGTTATTTTTTCTAAAAGACTCATTGAAGACACTTTTAATTATCAATTGTGTATTTAAATGTATTTGAGAGCTGCAATCAAACTACTATTGATACATGAGCGATGAAAAAAGCGAACGAATCTTGTCCAATAACAGGGGCATATACATATAAATAAAAGCCACAGGGGGGATATATAACACTGTTGCCTTTATTTCACCATACGTGTGCGAGACCCTTTCAAAGCAATACTTTTATGAAACTGTAATAATACAGTAAATACTCGGAGAAGAGACGTTAAAATGGTTCTGGTTGTACCATAACCGAAAGTAATGCTCGTTAATGTACAACTAGGTCGGATAGGTACTTTGAATTCACAGTCGCCAATATGGTTTCTATTTATCCGAAGCCCTAGTTCTATTTTTACAACAAATTTGCCATTTCCGCCTAAGTGACAGACAATGTAGGGCGATACGTGATGCTATCGCGCCCAGGGAAGTTATCCATCACTCTGTGCTCAAGTGACGAACGGAGAGAACTAAGTGAGCTATTAGGGTCGAGAGAAAGTACTTCACGAAGCGCCCAGGGAAAGTAAACAGCTGGTGTCATTGGTCAGTACAACAATGTACTTTTGACAATGCTACCAACGTTACAGCTTGTAGTATGCTGAAATGCATTGTAGTCGATCATGCAAAACCTGTTACTCTGAAATATAACTTCATAGGGAAACACAGTAAGGATCTAATGTTGGCACAATGGGAGCGTAAACATTAGACCACGTTGTTTTTATTGGCTGTTGTGTTCGTTAGGCAAGTTTTTTCCTAAGGCCAACGTTTTACTTTTTTTTCACGTGTAACTTATTTACATAGGCCTATTATTGACACCCAATCCTTAAAAATGGACCGTTCTATTTTTGGAGTAATGCCAGTCATAGTATCCCTAGTGCTTGAAACTTATTCTGTTAGAATACAATTTTAAGACCCGATTTCCCCAAACATTAATGTAAGTTAACTACTCAGAGTTTTAATAGCTCGTTAGTTTCGTAACGGATGTATAAGCAACAATATATATTGACAACTCTAATAAGCTGTTTGCACGAAACATGGATAGTGCATTAAATCAGTTTTGTGGTATGTTACATGAACATTTTTCTTGGCGTCATTATAGGAACAAATTTGAGTTGTATGTGTACTTGGACGTTTTACTTGTTGCCGGATATGAAATCTAAATTACGTGACTGATAATTTTACATTATAAAATACGTTAAAAGTTATGAATCGGAGTGAAATTGCAAAGGTTTTCAACATGTAAGCTATGTGTATACATCATACCATTGACTTTGTATATTAAAGTATGCTTCTCAACTCTACAGACCACTTTTATGTTAAAAAATATTGACCTACCCACATTCACAGACTTCGCTAGTAAGTGTTTAAAAGTATATTTCCTCTCATAGTTTTTGTCACTGTCACTGCCTGATGTGTCATCAAATACGTTAATAGTTTAAAGTAATAAGTTATCCTTTTAATTTGGCTCCGTTATAAAGAATCAGTAATTGACGGGCCCTGTAACGGAGGGTCAATTTTCACCTTCGTGTAGGCTAAATAAAAACTAGTTGCAGCTTGAAAATGAGAAATGGTTGTATACTTCAAAGATTCAGTCGAGGAGAGTCAAAGTATTCAGTCAAATCTACTTTATTTGACAATTCTAAACTATTCAATTTCTTCTTTCTATTTGATTTTACTCGTCAAATATACATTTGAAGATTCTACACTATTAAAATATGCAATCGACATTCTACATGTAAACCGACGTTTCGTAACATCCCTCGTAAGTTAGTTCCTTCATCAGGGCAGATCACGCTTGTGGTTCTGGAAGTTGGAGGATTGAGATGAATACAACAGTTATGCAATGGCCGCGTTGTTAGATACGATGAATATGCAATGCATATTGTAGGATGTTGGCTAAATAAACCTCTAAAGAATTTTAAATTTAAACTTTAACATAATTGGATATACTAGTTAGAACCCACCACACAACCCATCCGCAAGATTCGAAACAGTAAAATATTTTGGAGAGGTTTGTTTTGACAAATAATAGATCTGATGTGCTAACAAGTAGCAACAGTAGGTCATGTATTGTTGTGTGATACGTCAACCTCCTATTGTTAAATGTTATTGTTGATAAACAACTGAGAACAAACTATCAGCCAAGGACATTCGATTAGGTCCACTGAATAACACATAAATAAATATTTACAAATCTTTGCCAACCATTTTAGTTCAATCAATTTTTAAATTATTTTCTCAAATTGTTTTCCAGAAGTATTTTTTTACTAATTACCGTACTGAAATTTCTGAGACAAACTATATATTTTTATTTATTATTTATTTATTGTTTTAAATTATTTTTTAGTTATTATTTATTAGTTTTTTTTTCTTGATTTGAAATAACCCTTTATGTACTTTGTTTACTTTGATTTGCAAAGTAATTTATTTGTCTTTTTAGTGATTTAACTTTTCCAATATAGTGTTTTTAATCGATATCTCCGTAATCCACTTGATGTTAGTTTTATTGTTCCACAACTTTTCTAATTTCTATGATCTTTATGTTTATTCTGGTTATTGGATAACTTAATAAAATACCCAAATAACGATATTATTTTTTTCACCATATATTGGTTCTAGTTTTTAGGCTCTTTCATTGTATAGACTAAAGCATAAGAATACATCCCTCTGTAAAATTGTATTTAACTGTTAGAGAAGTTGTGATTTTATTTGTTTGTTCGGTTGTCGAATGTATAAAAGCACTTGAAAATGAACTCTTGCGAGAGGTGTGAGATATTTGTTTCTGATGATTTACAGACCATTCATTTGTTAAGATATATATTTTGGACAGTATCTATATATTAATAGGCACGCATGTTTCTTTACAATATTTTTTATCAGCTCGTGTGCATTGTAGGGAAAACCTACGCATAGTGTTTGAAATATATTTTACTGTAGGTGTGCAGAATCCCTTTATAAATTAAAATAGGCTAAAAAATAAAAACAAAAATAATTAAAAAAAAATAACTACGACCTTGTGGGTTTCCATGCTGGTGACGAAATAACAACAAAATATAAACAGAAAATCCGAACAAATGGAAGAAATTCCAATCACATAATTTATTTACAGCATGGGGTGTACATAAAGAAATGAAGAAGTAAATAAAGAAGTATGTACATTAGATATTTGTGGTCGAGTTTTTGACCACTGGACGACCACTAGTTTTAAGAAAAACATAAACGCATTATTGGTCGAATCCACCTCCTCATTCTCTTGTGTTTTTGAACCACCGTTCCTAAGATCGTTTTATAAATCATTTCAGTTCACAAAACACTGAAGGTACTCTTATCTACATCGATGGATAATAAGAGTGTTCCAAAGGTCAAACTACCTCTCAGAACTTCTCCAGTCCAGACTCAACCCTGCTCGGGTGATGACAGAGTTCTATAAATTTATCCGTAAAAAGGTTTTTGTTTGTACACAAATAAATTTGAAGACAGCAGTTATTTTGGTGAGGGTTTTATTAGTAAAAGACGCATTTGTGAATTAGGATATCCTACATTTCTGCACAAGCTGTTACAGGTATGTTTAAACATTGTTCTGTTGTTCATATCGTAAAATAATATTTAGATAGTTTAAATTCAAAACACTAAATCTCATAAAAATAAAAATAGGGCCTCTTAAGAGTTTTACGTATGGTTGCACTGTAGATAATAACATTATAGAGAGGATAAAGACTGTAACGAAGTGAAGTTACGGCAAAAATCCCTTATAATATCACTTAACTATGCATACAACCACAATTGACGTTAAATGTGTATTTCCGTTATAATTCAAACAACGACGAAACATTTACTGAGCAAATTCTTTTAAAAAAACTTTTCGGATTCTTTTCAACATGGGTCCTAGTTATTATTTCTTTACTTTTGCTTATTCTTTTCAAATACAGTAGGGTATTTAACCGCTACACCGCTCCTGAAAGTTTTAAAGTGAAATTCGAACAAAACGGTGAATGACAACGCAAAGTCGACATCAAAGAATTCTAATTTAGCTGTGGAACTCTATACGCAATTCTCAATTACATGGTGAGGAGGGTTAAGTGGGCTTATTTTAAAAGCAGTTTCTGAACAAGGGATTTTATCCTTTGATATACAAACACTCCTGTTTACCAGCTTTCCTTTAAACTTTATTTAATTAGTGGTTATGGTTGCATATCAAACTGGCTCTATGCTTTAATGTAGATCCTCTTTCCACTTTCCTGACATTAAAACACTATTAGGTTAGCTTAACTTGTATAGATGAAAATGTTGTTATGATCAGCTAACTTTAAGTTATTTCATCGTAAATAAGCTGGCAAAATAAGCTGACGCTGTACTCACATACCAGCGTAGGTACCTGTAAAACTTAAAAGTCTTACGCGACGAGCATCTTAGTACCTATTATTACATAGAAAACATTATACAAATATTTAACAACGTTCCAACCATTATATTACAGTAAGGGGTTTTGAAGGCAATCAAACCTGGGTTAGCAAATGTCTTTAAACATCGACAACATTTCCCATTAACAATTATTTATTGTATACGCGTTCATTTGCAGATACTAATAACTAAAATGATAGCCCGTTTGGTTTTTGAATTGAATGTTTTAAAGAATAACATAGAAAACAATTTAACATTTTAAGTTTTGCACAGGAATCAACACAACACAGCAATACAGTATCAACACAATACAACAATACAATATCAACAAAATACAAATATACTGTATCATAGAGCCAGGAAGTCTCAAATGCATATTTGTATAAGAATCTTTCCAACCAATCTTAGTCAGTCAAATATTTGTTTTTATCCAATGAAACCATTCAATTGTATTAAACATATTTGGAAAGTTCACGATTACCATTCGACTTCGATATATTCTCTTTATATATTAATCTTGACTTTGTATCCGGGTTTCTTTTTAACGATATATTGCATCTCGCTATCTAAGGCAAGGGAACTTTCACTTCAACATTCTTAAAGTTCTCGGCTTACCAAATGCAGACACGCCAGTAATGAACGATCCTATATTACATCATTCAGCGTCTGCTTCCTTGTTGTATTTGGAAATGCGTTTTTAATCAGGTATTGAAAATTGGCTTGCCATAGGCCTATTAACAGGCGTGCTTAATGTAAAGACAAACATGTAAAAACTGCACTTTTAAATTTTATTAACCTCTAAATTAGTTTATGTCGTTAAATTTGTATATTTCACACACAATATGATTGGATAATGATAACTCTTCTCCTTTACACTATAAGAAAAGCTGGGCTTTAAGCTTGGACTTTTTTGTTTTGAGGGATTATTGATTTAGATATATTTAAATACAAATAACCGCAAGTACATCGTAGCATTACCTACATATAACAACTTAAAACTCATAAGCTTGTCAGGTTAGCCTAGGTTAGTCTTGTTGACGCTTTAAGTTCTTTAAAGATTAAAGATGTATGTATGGATCTTTGGTTTTAAAACGATAGTGGTTTTATAGTGAATGATTGAATTAAAGTTTTTTAACAGCTTGAATTAAACCTGGCGGAGGTTTAAGAAGCTATTAGACATGTACTACCTCGTATTAGGCCCATTAACTTATGGACTAACCTAGCTTTCTCATGATAAAAACTGTTTCTATCAATCTTAACTCATGATACCAATTTTGAATGGCTCAACAAAAATGGTTTTAACTCTCGTGTGTAAATTATAACTGTATTTTTCTGTATTGTGTAAGATAGTACGAAATATGGTGAAACGCCTGTTCCAAGAGGACTCGTACTTTAAGGGCTTTTACTGCCCTTCTCATTTACAACGTTTTAAGGGCTCTCAGTGCATCGTGTGGGGCGTGTTGTACCATCGGGGCTACATTCCAAATTCGTCTTTAATTTCTAGTGTTTAAAATTAAAATGCGTTAGTTTCTCCAAAAATCGATTGCTTGGCAAAGTAGCAAATTTACAGACGGAGTAAGCATACATTTATTCATGAATATTTTATTATCAATACATCTCTCATTATCACTGTATCCAAAAATTTACAGCGTTTGTTAATCCAGAATAAATTCAAGAGGAAGTAATGTATTTGCATTTGTATGTATTTGCCGGAATATTATGGGTCGGTAAAGTATTATAAAACAAATCACGGCTAGTCTTATGACGTTTCATGACTTTTATTCTGGAAAATCCGGTAGAAAGTTCACTAAGACCAACCATCAATGGCTTAGATTATAATGTAACTCAGAGGTCAAAGTATAACCATTGATGAACTTTATTATTTTAGTTCAACTATGATGGAAAGGAAAACGTCCCTGTGGTGATCCCTGTATATGAGAACTATATCAACTAATAAAAAAAAAAACTTATTAATTACGTTTGAATCGTCAATAATATTTTACATTACTTTACAAATTGTTACTATACAGCAACAAAGAAACAAAAACTTTCAAAATTAACTACTTATTTTTTAAGATCCAATTTTGAAAAGATATTATATTTCATTCGTCACTTTTTATATTTTCTTCCTCCAAACCGAACAAAACACGTAGCTCTGGGCGAGAAAGTTATTCTCGAAGTTTATTCAAAGCAAGACAGGCAACAACTACGGCAATTCTCTCGAAAACTTTTAGGCCGTTTTAAGAAAACTGAATCAAATTTAACTGAGTTATATACCAACGCTAACATTACGGATAAAGTCCTGAGTCTATCTACGCTAATCCTGCTTTTTTTTTGTTATGTTTGATGTTTAAATCTTTAAACGTAAAAACATCAGTGGTCTTTGGTATACGATGGTTGGATTATTTGGACACTATACATTTTACTGGTTGTTGTTAGAAAATGGTTCACGCATTTTACTAAATCACCCCTTACCCCTGAGGTTATTCTGATTAGTTCGATGTAAAACATGATACAGTGATACAAAAATGTATAAGTATTTTCCAACATTGACTACTTACTTATAGAGTTCAACATTTGTATTCCTGTATTTGACAGAACATTCTTAGTTAGGAATGTGTCAAGGTCTTGAATTAATAGTTAAGTTGACTTGCACATTTATTTTATTAACCTATCATCCCATATTTGCTTAAAGGAGGAAAGATATTAAATTTAATCCCTATCTTTAGTTTAGATTAATCCAAATATTCCTAATAACATTTTAAGATCCATGTGTTTACAAGTGAAATGTTATTGCCTGTTGTGAATTGAATAGTCGTTACAGAAATTCCAGTATTTTTAGAATATGCAGCAAAGATAGACACTTTTAAAATATAATGCGGAGAGAAGACAAGTTAACAATGGATTACGATGTACGTTTGTTGACGCTAGGTCCACTCTACTTGTTCAAGGTCTTCCTGAAGCAGTGAACGTAGTTTCCATGTTCTCGTAGAAGTGTGACTATGCAGGAAACTAGTTCTTTTCCACTTAATAGTTTCCTAGTTACAGACTAAACTGCCCCAACCTTCACACTTTTAACTAACTAGTAGGTCGTCTTCTCACGGGAGTTAAAGAGCAATTTGGATTATTATGGACGGAAAAACACATATTTCTTGAGCTGGGATTTAAATATATTTAGATCACAGGTACTAACTATAGTTGTTTTACCCGAAGAAAATGCTAAAAAAACCTCATTGGGACTTGTTTATTTTTGTGTTTTTTAACTTACTGAATAATGTTTCCTTCTTCCCAGTCCACGAGAGATACGACGCGACGTGGTTTTGGAGTTACCTTGACCACTATGTTAACGATATACACAACCTCATGTGTCATGTTTACGCTCCTCTCATTCAAGGTCAAGCCAAAGCTGTTGGTGTTTTTGGTATCACGATCATCTACTTTAGTGTCGTGAAATTTTGAAACTTTGATGAACAATGTGTTAAGAAACTATGGGTTCTCCAAGTTCAAGTTCGATGATGGTGTTTCTGTTATGAGATCGTCACGTGAGATTGTTGTCGGCGTTTCTTATCACGATTACTAAAAAATGTTTACACGACGTTTCAGGATCTGAGGTTACATTCCGTATGTTTGATAATCTATTGAATAAAGTGTGGTTTCTTAGTTTGAGTTACGTGAAGCTCCTCCCATATTAATATTGCTCAACCCTTTAATTGCCTTTTACTAGGTATCCAAATTAGTTTACGATTCGGATACTTTTTTCTGGTATCCTCAATAAAAAATATTAATTTGTCACTATTTGGAGCTTACACATTGGAAATGGCTGAGCATCCTTGGTAAAAAATTATCCCGATATGCTAGCTCATTCTGATTTAAAAAATGTAGAGCTAAATCAAGATATAAAGATATATTATGAACAAAAGTAAAGTAGTAATGAAGTTTTTGCAATTTTGATAATTTTTTAAATATTTATTTTAAGTTTTGGCACGGAAACCATTGAAAACTCTACTACAGATGTTTAAATCACCCTGCGTATCACCAGTTTCAGTCATCAAAGGTGACAAGTATGTATTTGATGCCCTTGACTGAGACCAGTCACTCCAACGCGATGCCAAGTTTCACTACGTACGCTGAATCACAATTCGCGCGTGATCATTCCTAAAATACTTTATCGGTTGTTTAGAGAGTTACCACTTAGTCACAGGGTTTCACCATATGTTCACCCTGAAACGTTTAGGAAAAACTTGTTTGTGTTGTGGCTATTTTAGAAAAACATTTGGGACTTAACACAAAGATCTAAAATAGTTTTCCCTAATGAAACAAGTATTTCCCATATATTTAAATCTAAACTGAGTAACAAAGTGGCGCTTGTAATTAATGTATTTTCTAAAATAAGCGGTTTTCCATGATAACCGAAACCTTATTCACACCCTGTCCACAACCTGCCTCTATGATCGTCTTCCTAATTGATTAATTACTATTCTGCGTATTTTAATTTGTCGATAATACTAGAACTGCCCCAACTATGACTTGTGGGTACAGATGTATTTCAGACGTGTTGTAGAATTTCCTGCTTTCAAAGAAACATCTAACTATAAGAACGATAACAAACTGGAAATAAACAAAAAACTACACCTTCCATTTTGTTCCAATAGTAAGACGACTTGCCCCAATTATAAAATATTAAAATACACAAATGTATAATTTTATTATAATATACTTCAGCTAGCATCCATCGCTTGTTTACACAGCTATTTGGTGAAGTTAGTTAATAATAAAAGTTGTTTCGAATTAAATCTAATACTTAACCTTTAACTGACTTCTTCTGCTTATCTTTATCAGCTGGAAGAAACACTTTAACAGGTGACGTAATGAGTCAATGACACTTTCAATGACTAATTGTGAATCATAAAAGAGGAGCCACTCCTCAAGTTTACTATAGTCTGTAGTGTATACTATTGTACACAGACTTCAAAAATCGTCAACGATTATAGGGTGATTTGATCACAAGTTGTATAATTTATTCTTAGTATTGAATCACTCAATTTGTCTTACATTCTCATTTGTTGAACTGAAAATAACATGGCGAGAAAAACAATTGTCTAAAACACCTATATTTTTACCGGGTGTTGTCTTAATGTATTCCTCAGACCAATGGGTATTATCACTCTTCACTCCGTATTTGTTTTCTATTCGTATACCCAAAATAGTGACAGACTTTGAGAAAATATCGCATTAAATACCACTATTGGTCTAGCCCTTTATAACTCCATTTTAGTTTGGTTTAATTTCGTATTAGGGTCTTCTGGAGCATTAAGCGTGAGTTGGACACATTTACGCTCGCTAAAAATATATCCAAACTATTTATTTTCGTTAAATTTATCAGCAATGTGTTTTCAATAATTTATCTAAAGTTGTTAGCTTAATAGTATTAAATATTTCTCCACACAATCGATGGTAAACATTTTTAGAATTCACTTCATACTTCTCTACATTTAACAACGATTATCACCTATTCCACTACAATATAAAAAGTGTAAATTCTTCTAAATCCACTCCATACTTTGTGGCCAAACGAATAATCCTACAATAAAATAGAGATACCAAAACTCGTACGCATCGGAGAGTCGTTCATATAAGCCTAGCTGTATTACCCCCCCCCCCCTCAATTGTACCACTAAATCCCTCTGTTGGGGGGGGGGGGGTAAGGCGGTTACCAATGTAAGCTCATCTGATCAGCTCAATAGATTGCGGTTCGACTTGCACACCAAAGGGAGAATGTTCATGTTCATATACAACATGAGGTTCGAACTCCACATCAAGATATTTTATAGGCGATATCTAATCCTTGAAAGAGATATATGTAAAATATATTAAATTTAAATAAACAAAAGATCGTTAAAAATCAATAGGAAGGTGTATGTGTACACATGATACTGAAGAATTAAATTTAAATTAATTTTTATAACAATATATAGGCTTAGGCTAATTTTTATTAATGTATTTTCATTAAGATTTCTTTACTTAATACTTCAAAGTGTATATTCATGAATTTATGTAGCACCGGCTACACTATTAACATCTAAAAACAAAATTTAACCAAATCTAACAAAGAATTCACATTTTTAATTATCCAGATATTAGAAATATTAAATTTTTTGCTGTAAAGATAAACCATTGTCAACTTACTATTCGATAAAAATGTACAAGGAAACATCAAACAAATCCCACATTGTTATCAAAACGTTTAATAAGAAGACGTTGCAGTAGAGGTACAGACCCAGACTCTATGCCGTAATATAGGTTGCGTGTGAAATCCCAATATGATGGATTTCCGAGAAACAATAACTATACGGCTACCTGCGTGTTGGTACAAAAACCTAGGCTACTTCATTTAATGAAACGGACTGATGAAATAATTTCTATGTCCGGTTGGAACACTAGTATTGAATTTTAACTAAGTAAACTTAAGACGTACCTATGGATATTATTGGAGTAAAAAATAATAAGATTTTCAAACACAATTACACAAAGATCCATTGTCTTGTACATAATAATACGAGTAACTTATACCTAATTCAATGAGTAATATTCTATATACATCGTGCAATCACAATGAGTAAAATCGTCTAAATTAAACCTAAATTAAATTCTACAAAAATAATTTCGCCAGGTGCAGAAATAAATGATATTGTACACCACCTAATATTACCACTGCTATAAAATACATTTAACGAAAAACGGAACAAAATTGGAAATGTGCGAAGACTGCGAAGCAGAAACAGTCTTAAACATTCCCGGAGCGTCCTCACATAACTGGCATCACTGACAATCTTACATTTTAATGTAAACTATAACGTAATTATTTTTATTTTGTTTGTTTTCAGGTGAGTTTCTGATGCCTACCGTCCCAGAAGTGAGGGCAAGTATAGTATAGTAAATTACAATTTAATATTAGTATAGTATTGTATTCAATTTCTGTGTCACTGAAGACAATTGAAACAGTTTGACTGTACACGAAATCGTGACAAATATTAAAAGGACAATTTCATCTAAAATGCCAAGGTCTCGAAGTAGATCGTAAAATGATTTACTTCCAAGACCGCAAATTGCGTTATTTTCATTTGTAAAATTACTCGAGAGTTTGTCCTACTTTCGTGGTTCATTTAGTTTCTGAAACATTTTCATAGTGGGTTTTACAATAAATCTATTTCTGTGGATAATGAATTTATTTACATTTTAACTAAGTCTAATATCGCTTCTACTTTCCTGTACATTTATTTACTGACATTTCAAATTATGGTTCAATTGTGCAATATTGAACAAATTATGATGTTTAACGAATCGTAAAATTTGTAACTGACAGAATGCCTAGTATTCGCAAATTGCTGTTTCTTAAAAATGTTTAATCTCTATTTCACATTTTATATTAAAGACATTTCCTATGGCAAACCATTTCGTTTGTTTGTGTGATAGACGATAGTTTTTCACCATATGGAAATAAGAAGTATTTTGTATGTGTAGATTAAACTAATTTATGTTACAATCTGTTACCAATTTAAATTTAATAAGGAATATATTGTTAATTATTGTACCTTTAACAATCTGTCGATAAGTATTTAGCATCCTGGATGGTAAAATTCAATAATAGTTATATTTTTTTTCTAAATTTCATTCCATTGAATCTTACAAACGTTCGAAATCTTAAAACAATACCAGAAACTTTAAGACAGACATGTTTTTCAAATCTGTAACAAACAAAATGAGCTATCTAAAGTATACTTTTAATAAAAGTTTGTCAATGTTTTAACTACTGTCATATGCTTTAGCAATTCTCGAACTTTTCTGTTCGTATCTTATTTAACATAGGTTAAACGAATGAATACGAACACAATTTCTTAAATTTTTTGACAGTCGAACTGATTTAAATTTATACAATGTATCGTGGTTATCCTGGTTCGATATTTTTTTAATTTCACCCTCTCTACAGAAGACTGAGTACACATTTCTCCCGCCAAATATTGGCCTGCCTTATACACAGAATTATAAGTGTAAAGCAGGCTCAAGTTTTGCTCATGTAACCCTACTCGAGTCACCTCGGTACGCTACAATACGCTCGGATCCATTTCGTCTTCACGCTTTCTGAATGTCAGTAATTATTCGTCTATCCCCCGCGCGGGCGAAAGTCTACTTCTTCTTCTCATCAACAGCTGATATCTCCTAATTAAATTGCCCACGAATCTGCATAACCTCGTTTCGCGCCAGAATAAAAAGTTATGGTTACTACTGAGCAAGCTCTGTAACTACCTTATCGTGCATGTAATTCTGTAAATGTGTTAGAAATAGTGACTTCTTAATTCGGTACAGTTATATTAAAGTTGACTAAAATAATAAATCTAAATTCTATCAAATTACAGTCTAGGTCGTAAACAATCTAAAGAGATTATTTAAGTAGACAGGGCATATATCGTTGCAATCTAAAAATCGTCATTTTTACTGTGTACATTGTCATATATTTTTAATTTATTTATTTCAAAATGTGGTGATATTATAAATGAGTCTCTGAAAAATTAGTCTGAAGTAAATATATCACATAACTGAAAGATGGGTGAAGGATGATTTATTGATTATATTTAAATGTATAACGTTAATCAATGGCCTACATAATTAATAGAACGTACAATAATAGATTCAAGCTGATATGGAGTTGAACAAAAAAGCAGTTTTATAGTAAAACTAGAAGCTTGTAGGGACATAGGTCCCTAAAAAGCAAAAATGTTAAACTTTGAAGTTAGTTTTTTCTAAGTTGTAGTTTTGGTAAGCTGAGCAAAAAAGACATTCTTTTCTAAACAGGGGCAAAAATGGGTCAGAGTATACATTATTTACTGAAAATGTTCGCCCTCGTTTCGTTCCCAAGAAAACTGTGTGATATAAATATCCTGCCAAATATTCAGCTCGGGGCGATATTATTTCATATTCTGACATTTTTAAATTTTTCATTCGTCAACATATTTTATACGTGTCTTGCGTGCACAGTAAAATTTGTTTTAGAGATTTTCACCGAGAATTAATTACTGCTCTAGTCTTAGTCTAGATGAATGCATGTGAGTAATCTTTGTCAAATAGAACTTCCTTTTATTCACCGTCCCTACTTAAAATCTGATAATTAAATTTTCAGTCGCAACCACATAGTATGAATCTCATTACAGTAAACTATGAATCCTAATTTTATGTGTATTACGTGAGTGGACGTTGATGTCAAATCAAGAAACATTTTTACTGTATTAGGGAAAGTTTTACATGGAGCGATGTATTTTTCCAAACAACTGGACAAGCAAAGTTGTTGTAGGTGTATCGTTATATTTAGCTTTTATAATATTTCAATATAGGTAAACATAAAAATGCACTCTACAAAATTTGCACTGTTAAATAGTGGACACATCTCCCTAACATTATTTTCAGCTTATCGATAAGGATGGAAAATCTACGAAGAAGTGTTTATAACGATGACCTAATAGATCGTTCTAATAGATCCATTGTTCTAATAGATGGCAAGAACAATATTTATTTGGTATTAAGATTCCAATTTTTACAATTATTTTACAAGTGCGACATAAATAATTTCACGACCAATTATTCATTGGTCAAATCATGAACTAAAGGGGATATTAATATTATTAAAGAAAAAAGGTTTGTTCTAAACAAATATTTTACAGAAAGAAACTTACGTTGTACCAAAATATCTCTTTGTTCTCCAATAACGTCAGACATAAAATAAATTAGAATTATTTAACACGATCTAAATTTGAATATAGATGCTACGGGTAAAATTATGTTTTAAATTAATTCTATATGGAATGAGGACACGGCAAGACAATAGAGCTAAGTGGGTTACATCTGGGAAGAACTGATGGATACTAAATGATATCCTCAATATCCTTCCTGTCTCTAATATCCTCGGATATACTCTATCTTGATATTGCTAATGATATTATTTGAATTGTATACTCATGGACGTCGCAACATTTTGCAATGCATTGATTTTACTTTGATTAACTAAATTAAAATCATATAGCACGATCATAAGTTACTTGTAAATTTATAAACAAATGCATATCCTAACAATCTTTTTTTAATAGGGATAGGCTATGTGTATTTGGTTTGATATATGTTTAGAACCACAACAAAATATTTGTATTGTAGAAAAATGTTAATGTATTCTCCATATTTTACCGTGTGTATTTTGAATTGGTGAATTAACGTTTTTCATTATTTTACAATGATTTATAGCATGCAGCATTTCACGATAATAGGTAATATTTGTGTCATTTTACAACTAAAAGGAATCCCGCTTTGTTTTTCTAAGACATATTAAGCAAGTAAATCAGTTTTCTGCAACAAATAACATATTTTGTAAGATTTAAGTTCCTTATCCTATCGCCATGCAATAAAAAAAAAGAAAATACGCTTCCATAAGTTGAGTGATTGAGTTGGAGCAAAATAAGATTATAGCTAATTTAGAAGTGAACATGTCTATGTAAACAGACTGGAAGCAGAAAACAAACGGGTTAATCCCTCAGTCGCAGTCGCCAAGGGTTTGCATAATGCAAAGGGTAAAGTAGGTTATAAGGTGAACATCGTTACTACCCTCCCTTGCCTCCACCCACCCCTGTATCGGGCAGTCATACCTTCCTCGTAACCCACCTGTTAGGGCAGGAATAACAACTTTCGTTGCAAAAAACAAAAACCTGTGATTGATATAAATACATTTTTAAACATTTTACTTTGCAAACGGGAGATGATGATATTTATTAGGAAATGTTATTATTAGTGATGTAAAGAAATAGTTTTTTTCACCTGGTAAAACTTGTTTGTTGTTTTACGGCATTTTACAAAATATTTATAATCATACGTTCGTTAAGGTACGTAAACTAGAGTTCTTGAAAGCGACGATATTTGAACTTAGCAATCTAAGTTTATATTGCACTGTAAATGTATTTCGTGTGGGAGTTCTCATTCAAAAACATTCTTCTTGATATTATTGAATTTGAGGCTTCTTAATAGACTATTGAAGAACCAACTAAGAAATTCACTATTCGTATGATACGGATAAATATTGTTCATTCAAGAAGGTGATAAAAGTTATAATAAATAGGATGAAAAATAATTATCTAAAAAGAATAATTAGCTATTATTATTTTTAAATCGTGTTACGTTTTGTTAAAGCAATACATTTCGATATGAACATAATACGAGAATATTCATTTCAACTAATTAAACGATTTTTTTTCTATACCCGGTAACATTTGAGGGCGTTGGTATCTTCTTTTTTATTGATGAATATTGTGTTGCTAAATAAAAATGTAATACCATGATACTCAAAGATATCTATTAATATAATCAACGAGTAGGACACTATAAAACTAAAAAGAGGTTAACAAAAATCTAAAAAATCTAAAAACCGCTAAAGTCTTAACAAAAATTAAACCCAGCAAAACAAGCATACGATTACAATAGCATGAGGATTCTGTTTACAGTATCCAAAAGCCAATGGACATTCGTAGTTATGCGGTTCATACCACATTAATAATGTTACACATAGCACAGGTACCTGACCACATGCCGCATGGATTTGCTCTGATAACTCATGCTTGTGCTGAATACCTACATCAACTGGCATTGTTAAGTTACTGTAACTAAGTAGATAACTGTACTGGCAACGAGCTTCGGGATGATTGTAGCTTCAACAGAATAATGAATTCAAAGTATTAAAACTAGGAAGCATGATCAATTTTATAGATTGTTGAACTACAAAGCATATAGTTTAATATTGTAGATTGTGTAGGGTATGGACCACAATCTGAAATTGTAACTCAACAAATCACTGTTTTGAAATAATTTCTAAGTACTATTAAAATTAATGTTATTTGTGATATACTTTTCACCTTGTAAATTCATTTCTTACATAATTACACTGCTCCTAATGCAATGCATTCTTTAAACTACATACGTTGTGAATTTTGTAATGTTAAATACATTGCTATATTTTAAATGTAGCGAGATTGTCTAGTGGTACAGCGCGGTTCTTCACCCTCCGAGGTCCCGGGTTCAAATCCCGCCAACAGCTGGCTTAAAAGCTGTGTGATAATGGCACGACCCTCTACGCCTACCTTATGGTAAACTGCTTATCGTCCTAGTACGTGAAGATAGAATATAACAAGAAAATAAATCTCTATTTCTATAACATTGTACGATACATCTCATCTAGCAAGTAGATCGAGTATATTTCACGGTTGCTTATGATTGGTCCATCTCGAGGTCGTTTTCTTAGTTTTCCGGCTCGTTAGTCGTTACCCAGTCTTAAACCTAAGTTACGACAAACTCGTTTTAGCGACTTTCCGGAACATTTCGATAAATTTACAATACTTCGAGTACATAGGTTATACTCCAGATGATCAATAAATATTATGTTCAGAGGGTCACTATTGGATTCAGGTTAATTAATTTATTAGTTTTGATTATCTAGTTGTTTTCATTAAGTATCATACACGGTTGACCTAGAGAATAAAGTAAGGACACGTTTGTATGAGTATTATAATATTTTTAACAACTTAATTTCCAATGCTTGAAAAATCTCGATAGTTAAATATATTGATTTTTAGGTAGTAAAGGTTTCTTCACTAGCATTTCTTGCAAATGCCCAATTTATTGTGTACTGAATGAGGCTTTCAAAAAGTATTAATAAAAAATTGTGTTTTTTCATATCTTTTAAGTTAAATATTACACTATATAATATTCTAATTAATTAGCTTAATAACTGTATTGTCATTGTAATAATTGCTCTAGGACTTGCTGTATTTAAGGAAACCCAATTACATTAGTATATTAGAGTAATGAACTCGCCTTTGGCTCGTTGGGGGCTCCGCCCCCAGGCCCCCTAGCTGTTAGTCGTCATTATTATATATTGATGTCATTATTATATACAGGGTGATTACCGAGAAACGCATGTTTTTCAAATAACGAGTACTCAGGTAATTCAGAGCAAAAAAATGTATTTATGAGTGGAAAAACAGTGTACACAATATGCAATTTCAGAATAAAATTACTTGCAATTTAGCATTTAAAAATTACATCTCTAAGGTGGTGGTTAGAGAACATTGATAATTTTACGGGTCGCCTTCTGCTTTGATACAGCGTTGAAGGCGTTCCTTAAAACTTTCTACGGAATTTGCTAACATCTCTAGTAATGGCGTTGATTTCCTGGCGAATAGCTTCTTTAAGTTCCTGTATTGTTTTTGGTTTGTTTATGTAAACTCTAGATTTCAAAAATCCCCATAGAAAAAAATCTGGAATTTTAAGACCTGGTGAGCGCTCGGCCAAGTGACACCACCAAAACGTGGGATAACTCTTTTAGGGAATGTTCGCCGAAGGAATTACATTCTAATGCGAGCTGTATGCACTGTTGCCCCATCTTGTTGGAACCATACGTCATTACGTATCTCGACACGTTGATGGCGCAGTTCCGGCAAGAAATATTCTTCCAACATTTCTAGGTACCGTTGTGGATTCACTGTCACTGCTCTGCCGTCGCGGCTAGGACTCTGAACTGTTGCAAGGCGCACTCTTTCAACTGTCTCAGGGGTACTAACTGTCCTTGCCAGTCCAGGAGGTTTCCTCTTAAGCAGGGATCCAATTGAGTTAACATTATGTATCCAACGCGACGATCAGGAGTAGCGCCATACCGTGCAATGTTAAAATGTGTACGAAAGTCTCGCTGAGTCTGAGTGACTGATTCACCATTTGCGTAATATCGTCGCATGACAAACATTCGATGCTCAAGGTCCCACATCTCGGCAAAAATTGAAACTGCACACTTCCCCCTACACATCGCAACAACTTCCGGCCGTCGCCGAACGATATTCCTTATGTACTACGAAAGTCAAAAACATGCGTTTCCCAGTAATCACCCTGTATATTACCCCAGGCGGTGCAGTTAATAAAATCTAATATACTTAGCAGAAACTCGAACTATAACTACAACTACAAGCTGTACTTTTTATGAGTTGTGAAAACTATTCTGGTTTTTATTTTAATTTCCCCTCGTACGCGGAAGGTAATAATTGTAAACCGGTAAACGCTCCCGTGCGCCCCATAACGCCGTGGTCCCCTCTTGCATGTATTTCATGGTAGTTAATCCCAATAATAACCCATAAACACCATAATTACCCATAAACCCCATAAATAGCTCGTTAAACGCTAGTGTCCTCTCGCGGAGTCTGTCCTACTTTCTCGGTCGTGGAATATTAAGGGATTCACCCGTGGTTGATGTTGTCCCTGTGCCAACGCTATTTCCGCATAATTTCGGTTAGGTTTTAAATTATTAAAGTTGCTTCGGGACCGCGTGAAGACGAAGAATAGATTAGTGTGTTAATGACACATGACAATTTTGTTGTTGTTTATTGCAGAAACAAATATCTATATCAACTATTACTTGGTTCTTTGATTTATCTTTGATAGTCTAATTGAAAACAAATTCGGTGGGATAAAAGTCATATTGTTATAGAATTATAAATTAAATAAATGTAAACAAATCTGGCAAACGTTACAGATTTTATTTTTGTTTCTATGGAGACCAATAATTATTTATTTAATTTTAAAGTTCCACTTCGAAAGATTGGTTGCCCATGGAGAGTAGTTGGAGGATATGATTTCAAGGGAATGATTTGAATTATCTGTTAAGGGGTCTTGTGATCTTCATATTTGTGTAAAATATCAACCCAGTCTTTTTAATAGGTAGTCTTCACGCTCTCTGTGAACAAACAAATACAAAGAGAGACACAATCTCTTCGATGTAATATAATATGATAGACTATAGGCCTAAAACTAAGATAGCTTGGTAAAATTAACATAGCATCAATCTCTTTTTTGCCCTCGTCTTTAGAGCATCGTTTGCCATAGGTTTGTAAATTTTAAAGTCAAACTTGAGTCTACTATCATCTAAAAAATACATCGTAGACAATAAGTACTTACGAATATTATTCCACCATTTATGCAAGCTTTTTATACAGCATTTTTACTCTTTCACTTCACTGCCTCACCTATTTCAGCGGGACGATTATACGAATTTTAAAATGAAGCTGGAAAATTGGCATTTAACACCCTAAAATACGAGACAATCTAAACTGGGGAGTTTATCTTGACAAATGATTGGTTTAATTAATTCCAAACAGTGGATCAGGTGGCCTAACAAGTTGGTTCCGTAACTCAGGTGTACCAACCTCAATTCGCCCACGCAGGGCTACCAACTACCACTACATATTGTAAACTTTGCAGGGTATAGAGTATCGAGTGTATTCTAACAACAATGCTTTGATAAATCATAATCATTTGCCTCCTTCTCACGAAGATCCGTTTCTGCAATCATTTTGTTTATAGGTGTTAATGTTGTTAAGTGTAACATTTTTATAACGCTTTCAGGTTAACTATTTACTTGCGTTAAAAAAAAATATCCATAGTACTATAGTTACACTTTAGTTCCACGTACAAGAATATGATTTTTTTACATCAAAACATAAACAAACTATTTTGAATGGGTGTTATCGTATTATGATAACATACTATAATATTACATTTGGAATGCTGATTTATATTTTGTTTCCATCGAGTTACTTTTTTATTTTATTCCAAGATGTACAAGCTATTAGTTTATCTATATAATTATTAGTTTGCACATAATGAAATTCATGTTTTTTTTAAGTTTTTGGCATCTCTCACGTTACCTGCAATTTTTAAGATTACATATAAAGTCGTACAAATATTTTCTTATGTAGGGCCTACATTAAACAAATACATTTCCTTTAGATACTGAAAAGGTTCTACGTATGTTGAGTGATAAGTACTAATGGGAGTTTAGATTTGAAAATAGATTCTCAACTAAAGTAATAATTTTCAGTGCTAAATTAGCTAATCGAGTAGTATTGTTGACCTGTCACAGTAGTCACAGTAGTAACTCTAGCTAGAGCAGTAGATTGGCTAACTTCCATGACCATTGTACTGAAGTATGAAACATAGTTCAACCATACAAAAGTCACATGACGCTCGTGGCATAAGACACAACAGAGGCAGTTATTTAAAACGCGTATAGCCTACGACCTTTGCACTGAACCGCTACAATATACTTGTACAACCAAAATACATCAAAACAACAAGAGCCATGAAGAGTCTAGAAATAGCGTTTTCCATCAAGCTGCTTACTCGAAAGTTCTTTTTGACTTCCTTAACACGCCTTAGTCGGTATTGGAGATTCTATTTGGTTCCGGAAGAGCAGAAGGAAATCCTCATCAAACAATTAGCATTACACCTTCGCATATGCTTTTTAATTTCTTCGTAACAGGGTGAAGTCGCAGATGAGAATGACGTGGTTCTGTAGAATTGTTAAAGCCACAATTGATCATTGAAATTACTGCATTAGCTTTGTTATTTTATGTTTGAATTTGGAGCCGCAAATACATAGATGTTGCATAGCATGTTGAAAAACATTTTAGGACTTCTTTTTGTTGTAATGGAGACTAATGAACTATCTCAAAAACGTAGACTCGAAAATATTAAAAACTACAGAGAATAAAAGGGATTATAAGAAAATAAATAGGACGATGTTTTGACCTGGTGCAACCTTTGTGTACAACAATTGCATATGAGGATTTACCGTACAGATACATACCTATGATATGAAAGGCTTTTTTACCATCAAGAGTTTTTGTCATACACGTGTCTCGTGGTATTTTAACGCACCGTTTTGGCCACACACTGTCCAGCTCCACTGTACACAGTCAGCACACAGCACACAGCACCATTCCACGACAAGGCCTTGCACTAATGTCAAGGACCACGTCCAGGCTGCCAGTGGTATGCGACAACATCAGCTGAAAAACTTTTACTTCAGCTAGCTATGACAGAGCTGTGTTTTGGGAGCATGTGGTAACTATGCAAAGTTTGAAACGTGCACGAACTTTGTACAGATCCAGAGTGCTGCTCGGAAATAGGTTACCTATTAGTTATGTCTGAGCGAGTCGATATTCCATATCCTTATATAATAGTCTCTGTACTGTCATCACTTTCGTAGTAATTGACACGTTTCATAAATAAACTACAGAGACACTTAAATCCCCATTCCAAAAAAATACGGTACTGTACGAGTGGTTTCCAATACCATTACTGTATGTTTGCGTACATAGAAAACCAAATTTAATTTGTCCATAAATCTGGCTACCTACTTCGGTGAAATCAGTAACATATGGTTACGTGCAATTCCGCCCAATCGGCAATACATTCACACATTCGCACGTTTTCAATGAAAAAAATGTCAGTGTCATGTAAATTACGTCTTTAAAATATCACGGACCTGTTTAGGCTACAACTACGTACCACTGTAACTAGGAACTGCATGTGAAGAGTGACTAAAAGTACCCGTGCCCTCATTTTACAACACAAAAAATTTAGTCACAACTTTAAAAATAATCGTACTACAATTTCAAACAAAAGTAAGAAACAGATTACTAAAGAATTAACTTAGGGAGAGTTAGCCTGATGTTTACTAGTACTTTGTTTTAAAGAGGTTGACAAATTACTAAAAATAGAGCCTCTCACTACGTTTACTATACTCTTTGACCCACTTCTATCCAAAACACACTTAGTTAACTTTAGTAGTAATTTAGTTTTAACTAATAACTAATATACAACTACTTATATGTGAGCGTTACAATAATTCTATAAGCTATGCAATACTCCACGTATCGCGCAATATTCTCTTGACCTCCTGGCCTTGCTGTATTTTCAAGGCCGTAGGACATCCGTTATGTAAATAGCCACAACTTATTGCACCTAAACATTTGCCCGATGATAACTTACTTTCTATTATTACAAATATTGTACAGATTTTGAAGTTTATCAATCTTGAAACCAATCATGCATCAATATCTATTCGAACTAAATGAAAAACTCGCAGCACAGATATTATGATGAAGTATTAGTATAACAAATTTTACTTAAATTTACTAATTCGACACTCATATTATGTTTCTCAGAATTTGTCATAGAGATATTCATATTTTGCTTATCAATATCGTCAGCTTATATTGAAGTATAACACTGAAAACGTATCATTAATCATACATTAGGATGAATATTGATTTACCAAGAATCCAAAATTACACAAATCGGTTTAACTGTTTTTTTTTACTGTATTATATCACCCTAATGTGCAATATTGTGTCCAAAACCATAGGTTCTGCTTCATTTGAAAAATAGAACACTGAAAATGTTGACAGATCTCTTCAAAATGCCTGTTCAGTAGCATCGCATTACTCGCGGTAGGTTCCTAATGCAGTTTACTTTCAGAAATGCAAATTTACTCAGTTAATTTATATTTTGATAAAGTCGTTTTGTATGAATCGATACTTTGATTAGTTATGAACAACTGAATAAACTAAATCCTTAAGTAATGTAACTGGTTTTTTTTTGTCCCAGAACCATGTTAATAGTAAGCATTGGCCATGTTAATAGTTTAAGTATTTACTATTATTAATATCAAGAGACACAAAGGTGTCTATAGATTGTGAAACACAATTATTTGAGAAACCATTTTACAGGTAACTAAGATCTGATTGGAATATCTTTACCCAAAATGAAAATACTTTCTCTAGGTAAGCTATTAAATTTAGTTGATTTTATGGTCTGCAGGATCTAGGTTAACATCATCATTTAATCACAGTTAAAAGCTTATATGTGAGGTAACTTGACATAAAGTACATGGTTTTAACAGTTAATACCCATTTGTCGTTAGACCCTTATTAATCATGCTTTCTAGAAACACGTTGACTTAAGGTGGTAAAACGATACCAGTTTGGCAGTTCCCTTCAAATTAGATCGAACAAACTGTCGTCGAAATGTGCAGAATTTAAACATAACATTCAAAAGTTATACAGAAATAAGAGCTTCCTGTATGGGCATCCCATTTTTGTTCGTTTGCTATATTGATTTCGATGTTAAAATTTAATCATGACAAATAATGAAACTAGTTTGTACCTACAGCAGCCACCGATCGGTTTGCTAGTTTATACAACATGTTCGGAATACATTCAACAGACACATACACATCAAATCTACATAGCTATGTCCTAGACAAGGAACGGTGGACTGGAACCATCCAATAGCAGTAACACTGTCCAAGTCCGGCGTTCCCCATAATGAACCAATTTAGCCTTCCTTTACGCCTCTTATTGTTGGCTACATAATGAAGCCTTTTGTCCCGCTTCTCAAATTGATACCAAGGTTTTGTTTGATTGAAAACCAAGTTTCCGCCTCCTCCGGGTTATGCAGACGTTCACGGTTGTTACTAAATAGTTTGTGTTTGGGGTTCGATTTCGCTGTGGGAATTATAACCTGTTTGGAAATATGAATTGCATTTGTTATCACCAGACCTGAATAGTAACCAAAACTTCGTCGAAGTGTAAGCATCAATGATATTGGCTACAACGACCACATAATTTCAATTAGGTTTTATCTCTACTGATTATAAATATTTTTTATAAAATCGCTACAGTTAACCCTTTAGCTCTAAATTCAATTGCCACTAATATTTACAGATGTAAGCTTCATATATTATGTGTAACATGCAATTACTTCAGTTCGTGTTTATATCTTTTTGTCAACAAAATACTAACTTTTGAAGTCATCACTATACGTGATTCAATTACTTTGATATCAAGGACGATTACTTAATGTTAAACATTAGAAATGACAAAATAAATGTTAACAAAAGCCATCTTCTTTATTTCATTCAACAAAACAACACATTTGTTTTGACAAAAAACAATTGAAAAACATATGACTGTTTATTTATGTATATCAGGAAACAGTCTTTTGGCAAACAAATAAGAAAAATATGTTGAGGCGTTTTCTTTGTAAATGATAATTCATCGTACGTCACTTTCCGCACAGAATATTCGTCAAATCGACTGCGAATGAAAGTGTTGTTTTTTTAGGCCCCTAATGAAAATACTGTAGATACACATATTGTTTAAGGACGAGATATTTTGCTCTGCTTGTTTGTATGTGGTATGTATTATTTGCAGATGCAGTGGAGTGCAACATCAATAACTTTCTAATCATATATACAACGTAACTGCTAAAGAGGTAACTTTTGAAGCGTTGAGTAACCAAATAAAACATGCATAATTAAACAGGCGGGGAAATAAATTTACAGGGAATGCGATAGAGGAAACAGTAAACAGTTTATTGACGCCTAAATCAGGGAAACTGCGAGAGGTTGAGGGAAAGTGTAAAATATTCAGAGGTGTTAACGACGCCTCTAACTGGCGATGAGATGGCAGCCTACAATGTTAGGTTGCGTGAGTGTGAATATGCATGTACATATTCATGGAATGTTGTAAAACTACTGAAAAACATACTTGGACAGTGGGTAAATTGCAAAATTAATTTTGGTTCGTTGTTGGTGCATAATCTCAAACAACGTTCAACCAAGTTGTTGAATACCATTATGTAGATGTGAAATACTGTAGGCTAGTGCTCACAACTAGAAGCATTCATCACCTTTTCCAAGTTCAACCACTGATAAACAGTGAACCAGTGTTAGACTTGTTATTTTGTGATTCAGGTATACTTTAGTACAAAACCAAACCTGCATTTCAAACAGTTCACATGAGTGGGAAAAATTAAAATTAACTTTTACATTGAGTCCGTACTTAAATACGCAATGTCAAATGAATATGTGTTATCTGCCACCAGTGTCATTTGCCACCACTCTAGGATTTGTGTCATTTGCCACCACTTTATACCTGGCTGGGTGAGTCATCAGCTCCAACCCTAGTCCGTCGGACGACGCCTATGGCTGATTTTAAACTCGCCTATATGCAATATTTGCATATATCCAGTCTAAAGCCTGGATAAAGAGTGATGGGAATCAGTTAGCTCATTTTTCTACACTCCTTTAATCTATGATTATAGTAACTAACTATAACGACTAGTTTCATTAAAAAAATAATACAAGTAATGCAAGTCTTTTTCTACTGAGCCTTTATAAACTCCGAGTATTTCCGTCACCAAATACAGAGTTTTCTGTTTGATGAGTAATGAATTAAAAATAAGAGTGCCATTTAAAAACTGTTTTAATGACATATTAAATAAATATTTCTTAAATAAAGGGTGAACAGCAGTGCCACCATTGCTATCTCAGACGCTATTAGATTTAGAGAAATAGGAACTTCAACTATTTTCTTGTGACAAAAAAATATGAATTCAACTTTTTTTAAATCACCACCATTTTCAAATATTGAGGCTAACTTTAAAATTTCTTATTTTACAACTTTATGATGATTTTAGCATGTAAATGCAATTTAAACCGTTTTTGGTAGTTGCATTTCTTTTATAAAACTACATGTTTAGGAGTTACAGCGTGTTAAATTTGGAAAGGAGTGCCTTTTTGTGAAAAATTTTCATGACTTAGCTCATGTAACAATAAGATTATGAAATACAGTGGGCTTATAAAATTCATAAGAAATTTGAACTCAGATCGCTATTTTTTGTGGTTTTTTTTTGTTAAAACTTAAAGGAATAATTTAAATAGGCCTATTATATCCTATATATATTTATATATTATTCAATATTTATATTTATATTTTATTATCTTTTTAGAATTTAGATGCAATTTCAAGACATTTATAATTTATTCTTTGCATTTTTTCTCCAAACTTACTCGTTTATGAGCTATATCATGCTGAATTTAACAAAAAGCTACTTTCCTCTAAAATTTAACACGCTGTAAGGCTGTAACTCCTTTACGTAGCTTTATAGAAATAAATAAACTGAAAACGCTTTAAATAGTTCAAATAGTTTAAAATACCTTAACATAGATATTCCTATACTGTTTAAATTGTTTAGTTTAGACATAGATAAAACATAGTCTATGGTTTAGACTCACAATGTGTGTTTTCTTTTGCCGAACAAGATGGTAAAATTAATTTTCACAATTCACATTTGTAACTGGAGTTATAAACATGAAATAAACATAGAAATAAATAAACTGAAATCGTTTTAAATAGTTCAAATAGTTTAAAATACCTTAACATGGATATTCCTATACTGTTTAAGTTGCGATTATGTGAGTTTAGACTCAAAATGTGTGTTTTCTTTTGCCGAACAAGATGGTAAAATTAATTTTCACAATTCACAGTTGTAACTGTAGTTATAAACATTTATTCAATATACAAAAATATATAAGTACAACTACATAGTTGTGACACATAGGAACGGTCACGGTGGGAATTCCGGGGCGGGAATTCCAGGAACTGACCCTACTGGTGGCAAATGACACTGGTGGCAAACGACACTGGTGGCAGATAGTAGGACACCATGTCAAATGGTACTATAAAAATACACGTGGTAGGGTTTAACACACAACAAAAGAAAACCATACTCCAAACAAACAAAACTTATTACTTTCACACGTTTGGCATCTCAAGTCAAAGGTGATTTTTTTATCTCGCGAACAAAAATGAGTTGGCAAGCTAGAAAAAGTACTTTGAAGTTCGAAGATAATGTTTACCGAATTTGATGGAAGCCTCTGAGTATCAAGATCTGCAAACAATATGATTCAACAGAGGTGAACATTCAATCACTGTTAAACCATGCAACTTATTTCAATTTTCCAATAAAGGGATTTAAAACCACTATTGGCTAAATCGTGAAACTTTTATTTGCCTTCGTATCCATAAAAGTGAATAGCAACTTTCTGGTTTAGTCTTTCATCCGTGACGGATCGGATCGGAATTACATTTTCTTTTCAAACGTGAACTATTCCGGATGCTGGGTTTTCAGTAATGTTCCTACACCGAATCCAAACCATGGGAAAAGTAATTTCACCTGACATATTTCTGTGAATCTGACAGTTTCCGTAACAATGACGCCTGTCAGTCGGGACTGTCATTTGTCATCGAAACAAACTCCGGAACAATTTTTGTGACTGTAGAAGAACGCTAAATAATGCTAAAATGTTGTTAATCTTCGAAGTTGTGGCATCTCTTGATGTTTAAAGGGGGCCTCCAATACAGAAACAATTCCTTTCAACTAACGAATTTATCTTTTTAACTTTATCGGTGGAACTAATAAGCAAAGTGGTAGGCCTATCCGAACCAAAGGTTTTTTGCATTATTATTTTGTCATTGGGTTAACTAAAATGTCTTGGTGATGGCGGGATTTTAACTCAGGTCCTTGGGCTGTGGACTTTGACCACTAAACAGCCGTGCCCCTTACTCTACGAAAACGCTCTGACTGAAAGTTTAAATTCGCCGCACGAAATAATTGCCGGTATGTGTGCTAACACTGGTGATAAAGACAACCAGGTCACCACTTGTTGTTATCAATAGAGGCTTGACTTACCTTAGCATTTAACTGATAAGTATTGTGTGTTGCTGATTGTGTGGTTGTAGATACAGTTGAAATCTTCAAACATTGTGACGTAATCATATGTTTATGCTATATAAACCTCATTCGATAACAAATTAACTTTACAGGACGATGGTACAAATTTTCATCTCTTAGTTTTTAAAAGTATTTTTTCTTTATTTTTAGACCTAAAGAGGTTCCGTTAAGCCAAATGGCAATCATGTGACCAATCAATGTAGTTGTAGTGTAGCTATGTTACTAAAGTTATGAAAAATATGGTTTAAAACAGTATTTATCATTTTTCTCGCTTCGAGTATACAGTATAATCGTCTGTTTGCATCAGCAGTCATAAATATAAAGCGAAAATTCAAATTTATAAGCACTTCATAAACGTACGATTGTACTCAGCTGTCCTTGTTTCTTTGGACTTTAAAAAAAATAATTCTGTTTAAATAACCAGCCTCGAGCCTTACATTAAAATCTGTGGTACATCATTACATATCTAATAGCCTATGTTCAATGTTCGAGATCACGATTAAATACAGTACATTTTGCGGTACAAATCTTCTCGGTATTTTTGATGGGTTAACACTTAAAACTGAACATCATAGTCGGGTATCTCCCGTCATTTCTTGTATACTAAAATTAAAATTATTTATATCCCTACCACCATTCTAAGGAGGACACAGTAAACTATCAACGAAACGCCAAACCATGACGTCATACTGAGAGGTGCGAAGTGCCATGACTCAATTTTAATTATGTATGCACGCCACGTTGGTGGTGGATATATCTTGTAACCTTGATTATCAAATTCCAGTCAGGCGTTGCAAACGATTTTGGGGCCCCTTACTTAACATTACAAAAATAGGTACAGTGCTTACAGCATACGGCATTACTTGCGTAACAGATATTTTTATATTGATATACACATGTTTCCGATGAATTTTTCGATCATTCGACTGCATGACTACATGACTTCTAATGTATTAAAAAAATTTGAGTTTTTGCAGTATTGACGAAAGGCCCAAAATGATATGCTATTCGACAATACTATTAAATCAAACGTTTCAAAAGATTTCAAACATAAAGACATTATTTTAATTAAAAAATATATCCAAATCTGATAAGTGAACTGCCATCGAGAACGTTTTTTGTCTTTGCACAGCATTTTTGATCCTGCCCAACACCTCACCTAACTGGTAAACTAAATGGTAAACTATAAATGGATAACTTTAAGTGACACTGAATATAATAATATGAAATGAGGAGATTACATGCCAGTTCAACGATATCACACTTTCAGAATGGCTCATTCAACTACATTCAGAAGATTCTCTAAAGAACCACTACTATTATACTCATTACTTCTTTGCTGTTAAGGTGGGTATGTTCTAGTGACTAAAATCGTTGACTATATACCAAATGGTATTTAGTCAAAGCTAAAATCAAATCGTGCCAATTACAGATGGATTAAAGATATGTGTAACCACCAATTGGTTTGGAGCCCCCGCCCCCCCCCCAACCTATAGCCTATGTTTACATAAACTGGAAAACCAAAAGGAGTAGGTCTGTCCGAGAAAAGATTTTTTTTAGGAGATTTCATTTTTAAAATCCATATGGTAATTTATCTTATAACTATCTATAATATATTAATAATATCATATTTATCAATTATTGATAATAAATATGATTGCATATATGAATATGATTTGATAATGAGCATGATAATACATAATCTGTGCACTATGTATCATTCCAAACTATAAACGCTACTAGATTGAAATGTTTCTGTGTTCGAAACCCGTTTTTGCGTTTCTAGTCAAACAATTCAAACGACGTAAAAACAAAACGCTTAATGGATTACGCAACAACCTCCGAATCAGGAAGTTGACACGATCTCCGATCTCAGTTTACACACGCTAATGCGCACACTCGTCCAACCGTAAACAGCTGATTGAAACTGGAGGGAAAACGTGAAGAAATCGCGGTAAATATACCACGGCTGTATGCATTCAGAATAGCTATAGGCTTACGATAAGGTAGTGAACTGAAAATGCTTCACATTTCAATGGAACTATTAAAGTTTGCAATTTTAAAATCTAGATACAAAGTGATAACAATGAAGTAACTTAAGAATACAATTATAAATTGGTAACCCTAATAAACTTGGTTTGAGATATTGATTGTTTGGTTGGAAGATTAATAGTTTTTGATTCAGCTTTTGGCTAAGGTTAAATATAAAAAACGATCATGCACTGTGGAGCTGTTACATCTTTAATTGCTTTTAATTACTCAATTTCCGTTTAAGCTTTGCAATAAAAAAAACTTGATCTTACACGACCTTCGATAACCTTAGGTTAAATTTTTTTTTTACTTTGTTTCCCGCCATTTAAATCAAATGTTCCTATACCAGTTTTGGAACAAATCTAAACAGCACATAGACATACTATGAACATCCATTGATTAAATATGTTATAGACCTCTTTGTTAGTTACTTTTGCTCAAATGCTGTTTGGTAATGTACCTAAATAAAAAGTCGTATGATTTAATTGTTTTGAGTGTTTTTGTTTGAATATAGTTTACATTGGCTTTGTTAATATTGAATTTTGTCATTGATGTAGTCATTTGTAATATTCCTGAATCAAGCATTCTGACGACTATATATTGATGACCGTGATAGGATATTCATAGTAAAATATCTTTTAAAGCTTGGTGTAATTTGACAGCTCTACAGTTATTGTCCTAAATCAACTTTAATTCTCGTTTTTCTATAGTGTGCTTAGTGTAGGCATACATTTTCAGATTTTAATAACTTGTATTAGGCCTTCTATTTTGATTTACTCAAGTTTATAGCAAGACTTTACATTTTTTTTAAGAATAAGTGCACTTAAAAAATCGTATTAATTAGTTATTAGTATTTTATCAATCAGATTTTAATCAAACATGACAAATATATTTTGGGTCAAAACTCGCAGGTCGAGTCACGTTTACAGACTAGTGGGAGGAAGCTCAACTTTTCAATTATTGTTTTACATTCGCAGCCCGTTGCCGAATCCTGTCATTTTCCATTTTTATTTCTCCGAGTAAAACTTTTGTCATTCAGTCGTAATGTAATTTGGTTGAAAAATAAGTTTTCTGCCCCTTCTTTGTGTACTTTTATCTGATTTGTTATTTAATTTATTTCTTGTTTCCAAAAAAAATTAGACAATGCTCAAAAAGATTTGTAGAAACAGGTTGAAGGGACGGCAAAACCCGTTGTACAATACTAAAATATAACTAGATATTTATTCCTGATAATATTACAGTTTTATAAAACCAGGTTTGTATATCAAGTAAAGTTTGGATTTTTTAAATCGTGATTCGTTCTTAAAAATTCAATGGCAAGTAATCTGAATGAAATGAGAATTCTTGTTTTCGGGTAGAAGTTACTCAATCTTCATTCAATCTCGAGGTATTCAGGTCAAGTCGAAACAAGTTCTTTGAAGGAAAACTTCCGCCAACTCTATATGTAATCGTTAACCATGAGTGTCTAGGATAAGGATTTATAATGTAAATATATTATTTTTATTTAAGTTTATTAGTATAAAATTAACACAATATTTTTTTAGTTAGTGGCAGTAAATTTGGTTACGGAAATAAGGGAGATGATATATAAATCATAGATAACTTTACAAATGCATATAACGTTTTACTTGTATTTTGCAGGAGCATTTAATATACATCGTGTCCAGGCTTTAAGGGTAAAATGTTTTAAAGATCTATCTATGATCTTGGTTGTAAAAGCTTGTATGCAATGTCAAACATTCACAAGTAATTTTTAAACAAGAGTAAAACGGTAACAGAAATCAATACAAATTAATTTTATGAAATAGATGTGTTTAGTTAGATATTCAAAATAACTAAGTGAACTTTCAATGTCAATATTTGTATACCGGTGTAGGACAGTGCGACAGTCTAGAGTACATAGTTGAATTGATTGCCAATTAGAGAGCAGAACAGTGATGTTTTGCTCTCCGTCGCTCTTTTGACTAATAAACTACACTACTGCCATTAACACTGACAGTGTTGATTTAATTAAATGATCGGAACCATTGCTCTAGCCTGTACAAAAGTTTTCTCTGGAAATAAATTTTTATTTTGATTTGTTTTGCGTGTTGGTTAATAAAGAATGCATTAGGCCTACATGGTATTTATGTAGGAAATAACTTTTAGGGTAGATGTTTTAGTCAATTGTCGGAGGCAGATATAGTATCACCATAGTAATCATAGCACTGTGCCGTATAAAACCACTGTGGTCTTTAGAGTCCCTAAAAACCAAAGTAAGCTCAACTGTTGTATATACGAGCATAGATACCTTTTATCTATGATACGAGTAAATGGGTATAATGTTTTACATGGCGAACGCGTTAAAAGCAATACCCAGGTTATCCTTATGGGGATGGGAATCCCTAGTCTGTGATAAAATGTAAAGTTTATAGATGTAATTAAACCTAAAAAACTTACGTATGGTTTAGTTTGATTTGAGTACTTTGTGTATGATAAATGTACGTGTGAATTATAAACGAACCCTTCAAGATCGGATTGAACATCAATGATTTGTGTTAGATATGGCAGCAAATTCGTTAGTACGTAATTTTACAGGACAAGGATACATTTTAAGTGTAATAGTTCACGTGCAATAAATTTAGATACAATCCTTGTACATTTTTAATACTAACTAGAAATTAGAAGCTAGAAATTAATTGAGAATCCATTCAGATTGCTGAAGGGTGTTTTGGCAGTACGTTACTAATGGTAAATCCTTTTTCAGGTATGTCCTATATTGTTAGCAGACACCCTTAGTGTAGTATAGGTAAGTTACAAAATGCAAACCACCGTATACTTACTGTGTATATCATTGCAGATTAATTTAATCATTGACAACCTATTTAAATTTTGAGTACTTTTTAAAACTATTTTACCATAGATTATTTTAAATATATATTTATTTATATCTATGGAAATGCAAAGGAAAATTGTATGTATTATTCTCCTTAATTGTCGATGTTGCAATAAGGTATGTCTTTTAATTAGGTATCAATGATTCATTTACCTTTCAAAATGCTTTACTTGTATATTTTCCGTGTTATTTATTAACACTGCCGGTATTTTCTGCTGTTAATGCGTGTAGTGTGTTTTTCCTTAATTAAACAAGAAACTGCCAGTAACAATTTATTTGTCTTCGATATCATGCCGAAATAACATGTTTTCCTTTAATTCAGAAATTGCATTTAAATAATTTGTTATAGGAATAAAACGCTGTTTTCATTTCCAGTTAACCTAGATAGTTCCAGCGCTTTGGTTGCATTTACATATGTTGAGCCCGGTCCATTCGGATTCATTGGCCAATGTAGAATTTACATTTCGTTGGCTCCAGCTACCCATTTAGCTCTTGTGTTTCAAACAAGATGCTTTCATAATAAGCTCAGTTTGTATTATAGCTCGAGTGCTATACGGATTTTTCAATAGGATAACTTAAGCCTATAATTTCAAAACCTAATTTTAACCCTGTTTTCACGGTTCTTTTGTCCTTCAGAAGGGGCTCAATTACAATCATAATTATAACAATCATTATTTATAATGATTTATAAATAGTTTTATAACAATCATTTGCGCATCATTTGGAATCAGAACTAAGTTCCCATATGATTCAAATTTAACGTGAAATTTTCTTAGGAAGTTGAGAACACAAATGAATCTTGAAGGCAAGGTAGCTTTTTTATTTTTTTTAACTTTTTAGCTAATCTGAATCTTTATTTGCATTTTCTTTGTTATCAGTCCTTTGGAAAAACCAACTTGAATTTTAACTACAACTCGTTTTACATTCTTGCATTTCAATATACCTATTTATTTCTCATTGATTAAGTTTACGTTACAAAGCAAAAATGCGCTACATGTTTCACCTTTTCTAAAAATGTGTGTTATGTATATATATAATTTCAAAAACATTAGCTAAGCTACGAATCAAATCTAGTAACTACGAATCGACAAGAAGGTAAATGTAGTAGTTAAATAATCTATCTCAAAGCAAAAGAAGACTGCTCGCTTTTAGGTCCTTCTATAATGTCCATTACCTAAATTAAATAGCTTCTAAATAGACAACTAGCATGGGATTCAGTCATTTAAAATATTGTTCACAATGTCATACCCTGAAGCACTGTTGAGGCTTTGCCACAATGATCAACCCACATCCAATTTCGCGGCTCTTCCGAAACTATAATTGGTTTTTACCACTGCAAGAAACGTTGCAATAGTTTGCCGCTGAATTAGCGAAATAGGAAATTAGATTACGAGATTCTCTTTGCCCACCAATCTAACGAATTGCTATAATTTGTCTTCCTTTGTTCTGCCACTTATTAACAGATGGTAATTAATATTTAACGGAGTTATTTTGATTTAGCAAATCAAATTGCATTTATTGAAGATGTTTGTACTTCCAGAAGATTATTCCACTATAAACAGAAATATTAACAGCTTAGTTTTTATACGTTATGGTAACAGCTAATTAATAATGATTTTTGGATTTCTCGGTATAGCTTTGAAGAAAGGTTGACAAAGCAATTTCGCTTCGACATTTGAGGTTTGTCGTTTTAATCACAGATTTGGACAAGTTTAATCTAAATAATGTTGGTCACTCTACGTTATATTATAATCCAGTCATTTGTTTGTCCCTACATCTATTTTTAAGTTAATTACGTTCCCCACAGTAAGACACCTTCATTTCGGAAATGTTCAGAACATAGATTTTGTGCGGTCGACTGAAAAAACAGCACTCTGGAAACCTTGTGCAGTGAGCATACATTAAAAATACACTCGTAATGTAATTTTCACAGGTAACTTAAGGTCAAGTTATTAATATATTCATAATCTCAGTATTCTTTATGTTTGTAGTGATCAAAGTATTGCGACAGTCCTCAAAGATTAGCGCCATATTTAGATTATTTAGTCATAATAATGCAACAAAGACGCAAACAACATAATCAGAATTTCAATTTGAGTCTTGGAATAATAAATGGGTTTTGTTTATAATGAATTGTTTCTGAACGAGAACACGATCTGATGTAAAGCAGTGCAGCAATCTACCGTTCCCCAGTTTGGAGTTTGGACAGGCTGCAAACGGTTATATAAGCTTTCACTTTCTCCTATCGACCAAAAAACTGATAAGTCGGTATCTCTGACATTTCCACGCCGCTATCGGTCCGTAAACGGTCAATTATTGGCTCGCTCCCGTTCCGTTCCTCCACTCAGTCCGGTTCGGTCCCGTTGGTGAACGTGGGAGAGTAACACCCATAGTCTAATGGCAGACAATTGCCTTCGACATGTCCCTACAATTTATACAGATGTCTCAGGGTAAAATGCTAGGAATTCGGGGGAAATATTTCGACAAAATTTCAAACGTATTAAAGTTGAAAAATGCCTATAAGACTTCGACCTACACAAGTTGCCGACGACTGTGCAACCCGGACTGAATATACAATACACACTGACATTGGGTCACTTGGAAACATAACCGGCTATTAACTGATTGGTTATTATGCTCACCTAGTAATCGACAGGTCGCCGGATCAATCCTGATTAATAGTCAGTAGCATTTGATTGTCGAAACTGGACCCAGCTGACCCAGTTTACTATCAACAAAAACCTAAAGAAATGCACTAGAACACTTGACTAATGTTTGCATTGCAGTCATAAACGCTTGTATGTAAAACCGCAATATTAAATAAACATTGATAATCTGCAAAGTTATTAATTTTATTTCGGTGTGTCGTTTGTACAACAGCGTATTTATGTCAGTAACAAGTGTCTAGCTGTGTATATATGTAGTTTAAAAACTGTAACGACAATAGTAGTAATGTAAGATTTTTTTCTCTGACTGTCAATGTGGACTCCTAGGTTTAAACCAAACTGTTAACTACGTGTTAAGCTATTTTATGAGTATCTCTTAATTAATGGTTTTCTGTTATTGATGGACCAAAGATGGGTTTGAATTAGCAAGTCTACTTTGCTATTTTACCAATTAACACGCATGTGAACAACTGCATTTTATTTACCAGTCTTTGAATAATTGTCAATAGCATTTTCTTTTGTCTCTGTACTTAGCGATGTTTCACTATTTTATTTGACAACTGTAGCATCAATGATTCGTTTACAGTAAGTAATAGTAATTGTCTAGTGTAGCGTAGCGTCACAAAGTTAGATATAAAGTCAAGTGTGCCCAGAGTGTTTGGCGCTTCGTAATGACGAGTGGGGAGTGACTGCAGCGCGTTGAACGCTGAACGTTGAGTGCTGACTCACAATCCGTCTTAACAAGCGGCAGCGTCTCAGCAAATGCTGATATTATCGTTCTGACATCTTTGATTGTATTTATATCGCAAATGTCGGATTTGCGAATAAACTTTCAAATTCAGCACTTTAATTTCTAGATATTTTATTTGAACTTTTTTAAGGATGCTCTGGATAAAAGATTGGTTGAGAAGTTATTTCGTGCATAATTCCCTGCACTGGCTTAGCAAGATAGTAAAATTAATTATTTGTGAAATTGTGTAGGTAAATTCCCAATTACAATTCAGTAGATAATCCTTGTTCGAAATACACAATCTTTGGGTGGACGTTTCGCTGGAACCATTTTACATATTATATCAAGAAGACAAATAATTGTAATGATTGATTTGTAAAAGAAATTAAATCCATACAGCTAGAAAAGTTAACATTTTCAACTTCACATAAAAGCTTTCTTGGTTGTTTACTAAACAGTTTGGATCAGATTACTCGTTTGTTTGAAACATTACTTTTAAGTGGTTACATACCTAATTAATGGACCATTGGGGTACCATTTGAGCACCATTATCACCGTTATGGCGGCAGTTTTGGCGGCAGTTGAGCGCCTTGACCGCCAGGAAACACTTTCTCGCCGGCGGCCTCGTCACGTGACCAACAATTGGCGGGAAATGACGGCCATTTTGACACGCAAATGTGTATGAGCGACGATAAACGATTATATAAATTCAAATAAGTCTAATGTTGTACAAACCTCCAAAATATCAGTTTTCCAAACCGTTTGAAATAACGGGTAGAATGGCGATGGGTCCGTTGTTGACTTGTGTCAGTGGGCGTTTCTGTTCGCCTACGATCTTTGTTTAGTCCCGTTTTTGTGTGACATCCTTCTCCTGCACAGCAATTTTATCTTCATTTATTTACACTGGGAAGGACGGGTGGTTATTTATTCATCTTGCATTTTAGTGCTAGATACAAATTTTTTTGTTCAGTGTACCTGAGATGTGCTAGTTCTTTATCATAAAAGTGACATACAGTTTGATACATAGCATTAAAACTATCTCACGTTTTATTCTGATTCTACTAAGTAATAAGGCTACGAGCCGTCTAATTCCATCCTATCACTCATATTCAGGTAAAAATACAAAAAAGGCTTATCTCAACAAAGTTTATTATTTCATAATGATACTCTTACGTGTAAAAGCTCTGATCGTAGGTTCTTAGAAATGATCTGTGTAATGAATAAAGATTGTAGAACTGCGTTAACCTTCGATCTATTCGTCATCCAAAGATCTAACGAGTTATAGCTAACCTGGTGACTAGTTAAAATAACCACAAATATTCTTGGATATTAAATAGCGTGTGGGTTTCCTTGATGTAAAACTCTTCGCAGGGAAATAATAAAATTATATATTTAAATTACAAACATAGATAGACGTTATGATAATGTAATTTTTAGTTAACGAGAAACATTTGTACCGATAGGGTTTTTTTTAGGAATTCACATTATAACGAATAATTACAATTTCATACTAAAGACAAACGAATGTAAAATAAAACATTGACTCAAATGTGCGCATAATATCGTTGTCAAATGTTTTATCATTATTTGTTTTATGATATCTTTGTTGTGTGTCGATAATGATAATTTGAGTGACTGATAGTATATTTTACCCTAAACGTCAGTCAGTATGCTATGTTTGTTCAAAGCAATTGATACTGTTGTGATGGATCTGGTAAGTGGGACATGTCTGTGGATTATTTTGTGGTTTGTAATGTAAAATGTATTTACTGCAAATAATATGGCTGTGAATTCAGTATTTATATCCGTTTTGTGTTCATGTGATGTAGGCTAGGGTTTTGCTACTTATGTAATGCGTTTAGAGCTTCTAGAGATTGACTTTTTGGAACTTTCCCCCCGTTATGTCTCACTTAACTCTAATTGAAGTGCTACTTGTTAGAATTTAATGTATATTTGTTGTTTACGGTAACATATTTTTAATGTTGGTCTACAGGAAAGTAAAATCTGATTTTAAGGTTGTAAACACAATACCCACAAGATCTGCAATGAAGTATTGTATTAAAATAATTTGGTTATGTACCAAAATAGCTGATCGATATGATGTGTTTTTTTTTAATACGAGTTTAATGTTCACTATAAATCGCTATCCATTGGATACTGTTATATCATGAGTTTTTTTTTACCATACTGGAATTTGAGAAACGTAGGCTATACCTACTTGTACATTAAAAATTGAATACATTTTCTTGCTACAAAAAATATATTTAAATGGATTACACAACTTAAACGTATTTAATTATTTATGTAGCAGTGGTTAGAGTGAAACTTTTGATTATTGATTATCCGATACTTTAGTGTACATGAATTGCATTTAAATTTAGCTTTCCTTTAACTCCTTCCCTTCCCCAGTCTTAAATATTTTTTTGTTCTATTTCTAATACAAGAATATTAAACACACATCTTGTTTCAACAAACTCTATTTCCAACTCAACTAATGTTTACCAAAACATGTTTACAAAAATCATCTGTATCATATGACTACTTAATACAACATCCCGCCTCAAGATGTCTACATCTTCATGAAGCTCGGTACCGCCTCGGTATCTTGATGGACCTTCCGTAATGGGTAACTGTGCCAGCGTCTGGACGATCACGTGAGTTAGATGGACAATTAAGGACCGTAGATGAACAGTTTGAAAGAATGCAATCTTCTCCGTAGTATGGTGCAGGAACTAAGAACGTCTGGTTTCGTCGAATGGTTTTCTTGTCAATGTCCACAAGGTAGGAACGTGGTTCGTTCAATTTCCTGACTACTTTACCATGTCTACGTAGATCTGTGATCCATACCATGCTTCCCTCTTCTAATTCACTTAAACCCCTCGTTCCATGTCGTTTATCAAATTGCATCTTATACTTCGACTGGTACTTATTCTCCCTCTCAAAAAAGTCTTTATTTTCCACAAGATTTCCAACCAAAGTAGATGGAAGATTGTCTCTTATTTTCCCTCCAAACATAAGTTCTGGAATCAATGGTTCACTGTGATTAGTTGAGTTCTGAATACACACTGGACAAGATTTGCTTTTTCTTTCTATTTCTTGAGAAATTCCAGGCCACCACATGGTTTCCAAAGCACGTTTCCTTGTTTTTGTGATTCCCAAGTGTCCACTGTGAAGCCTCTCAAGCATTTCCGCTCGTAGTTCATGAGGTATTATCATCCGAGTTCCTCGAAGCAATAACCCATCAATACAACTTAACTCGTCTTTCACGTTAAAGTATTCTTGAATCTTATTAGGTAAACTTGATTTTCCAGGCCATTCGTCTAAAATTTTTAGCTTGAGTTGTGCACATATTGGATCCCTCATTTGTGAGTGAAGTACTTTTGTCACATTTTCATCTGTAGTTTTTATTCTAATCATACTGATTTCATGGACGAAGGCTTCCACTTCTTCTGTCAATTCGCCATCTTCATTAGCCGGAATAGGACATCTCGATAGCAGATCTGCTATGGCAAGGTCTTTTCTTGGGGTCCAGGTCATGCGATAATCGTATCTCATCATACGCATTCGGAATCGCTGTAGCCTCGGTGAGAGCTCGTCCAAATTTTGTCTTTTGAAAATTGAGACAAGCGGTTTGTGGTCGCTCTCAATTGTGTACATTTTACCCATCAGGAAACATTTTAAACGGTCACTTGCCCAAGTGCACGCAAGCGCTTCTCTCTCAATGTTACTGTAGTTTTCTTCAACAGGCATTAGAGTCCGAGATATATATGCCACAGGTTTCTTGTTTTCTCCTTCAACTTGTAGTAAAACCGCTCCAAGACCTTTTTTTGAAGCATCACAAGAAAGAATCGAGGGCTTTTCCGGATCGTAAACAGTTAAACATGGCTCTGATGATAAAATCTGTTTCACTGTGACAAAAGCTTTTTCCTGAGTTGGTCCCCAAAAGAAATCGTTTTTAGTATTTAACAAGCTCGTAATTGGCTCTAAAATCTCACTGCAGTTCGGAATAAATTTAGCCAGAAAAGTGATCATGCCCATGAATCTCTGGACTTCATTAGCATTACTTGGGGCTGGTAAGTCCACAACTGCTTGTACCTTGCTTGGATCAGGCTTGATTCCTTCCTTAGACAGCACAAACCCCCAAAATGTCACAGTCTTCTTGCAGAACTCAGACTTCTGCTTATTCAAAGTGATTCCATTAGCTTGCACTCTCTCTAGAACGGCTCTAAGACACTCGTCGTGTTCCTCTTTCGTTCTTCCCCATATCAAACAGTCATCAATGTGCACTAAACAGTTCTTTGCCCCTTCTAAAGCTTTTGACATACGGCGCTGAAACTCTTCATGAGCAGATGTAATTCCAAAAGGTACCTTACAGAATTTATACCTCCCGAAAGGGGTGATAAATGTTGTGTAATCTTGAGACTCCTCTGCAAGGTTCAGTTGCCAGAAACCGGAATTCGCATCGATCTTGCTGAAGTACTTGGCTCCCGCGATCTGGGACAATGAAAGTTCAATCTTTGGAATAGGATAAAACCGACGTTTCACACTGTTGTTGAGTTTGGATAGGTCCACGCAGATCGTAACCCCACCTCTCTTTTTTGCGCAAACTACCATTGGTGCGCACCAATCAGTCGCGTGTTCAACTGGGACAATCACTCCTTTTTCAAGCATATTCTCTAACTGCTCTTTCACCTTGCTTTTTAAAGGTATTGGTACAACCCTGGGGGTAGATATAGCATAAGGAACTGCATTCTCCTTCATTTCTATCTTGTACTCTCCTTTCATATTTCCCAATCCTTGAAATAAATTAGGGTACTCAGTAACCCAGTCAATATCTGATGAATCTACAGAAAAGATCCTCTTCACCAGGTTCAGCTCTTCACAGGAACGTCTGCTAAGAAGTGGAACAGTGATCTCCTCAGAAATATACGCATGATCATAAATTGATACACCCTTATGTTCAAGCTTCAGCCTTAAAGTTCCCAAAATATTGATTCGTTCTTTCTTCTTTGCACTGTACACAGGGGATTTGCACTTTCCTAGAGGCAGAGTCTTAATAAAATCACCAAGAACTCCTACTGGAATCATGGTTACATCAGCGGCTGTGTCAAGTTTAAATTTTATAAGCCCTAACACTTGGTTTCCACAGCTTGCTTTTACCTCCTGGGCCCAGGCTCTGTCATTGTTTTCTATATTCCCGATGAAAATCTCAGGAACCTGTAGATCTCCACAGTCTGAAACTTGCTGTTCGATTTCTTTAACAACGTTTTTGTTTTTTCTCATCCACTTTTCGCGGTAGGGACAGCATCGAAAAAAATGTCCAATCTCGGAACATTTGTCACATTTGGCTTTCCTAGCAGGACATTCGGCCAGTGATCCGTGCCAATCATAACCACATTTCCTGCACTTCTTTGTATTTTCTGCATCCTCGATGTATTTCTGGTCACAAACTCCTTCTGTCCGATTCGGTTTACCGTTTTGAACTGACGTTTTATTTACCAAAAAAACATTAGTATTGGCAAGTTCACGTTTTTGGCGTTCTAGCTCCTCATGTTGGCGCAAGGTATTAATTGCTTTCTCCAGAGTCAATTGAGATTCCAGCTGGAGTCTATCACTCAGACCCTCATCTTGCATACCAATAATGAGGACGAGAAGCATCATCTCATCATTTAGTTCACCCCATGCACACGTTTTCGCAAGGCCATGCAAATCTGTTATAAATTTTTCAGATGGATCACTCCCTTGCTTGTGTCTCAAAAATTTTGATCTCTCATAAATTATATTCCGTCTTGGCACAAAGTATTCATCAAAGGCCCTAAGAGCCTCGTCATAAGTATTAGGTTTTGGTGAAAACGAATCGAAAATATCTTCACTTCTACTACCCATTACAAACAAAAGTACATCGATTTGCCGAGCGTCGGAAGTGCTATCCAGACCGCAACCCCGTCTGTACCTTTGAAAGCGATTCCTCCAGGAATGCCATTCATTCGGAGTAAAAGAGAACGTTTCTGGAGTTGGTAACGTGATATTGACCATCGGAGTAGGAGTATACATAGCTGCATCATTTTCTCGGTTCGTATGTCCCAATGCAAAACCTCGTGACTCATCTTTAGTCTTTCTAGAGTCCCTTTCTGAAACGTAGTTGAGTTCACTTTGGGTGTCGTCCTCACCGTTATCCTCATACCTTTGCCTCCGAGTATTTCGTTTTTTTCTGCCCTTACTTGACATTATGCGTGGTTTTAGACTTTCAGTTCGATAAAAATCCACTAAGCTGCCACCATGTTCTATTTCTAATACAAGAATATTAAACACACATCTTGTTTCAACAAACTCTATTTCCAACTCAACTAATGTTTACCAAAACATGTTTACAAAAATCATCTGTATCATATGACTACTTAATACAACATTTTTATTAGCTACTTTTCTAGTAGTGTTTATTTTAACCTTCGTGCTTATTCTATTGTTTATATAACACCGTCATTGTGTCAGGAAGGCAGGCTTCAATATAATAATTGCCGTATTGTTCCCCATTTCGTGACAGCCTGGTTACGCCCAAGTTCCAATTATTGTATTGCATCGTGAGTCTAAAATCTTTCCTCTGAGGCGGTTCCTCTGCTGTAGAAGTTTCAGGAAAATCATGAATAGTAAAATTCAAATACACAGTTATTAGTTTAACAAAATGTAGTAGCGCAGTACTATTGGTACTTGGAACCATTTCTCCTCTTATGTAATTATTGGTTACATGCCAAAAACCAAGGAATTTCATCCGGATTTTTTGGGTAAAAGTAATTTAGGAAATATACTAATGTAGTAAATGGATATAAACGAGTTTTAATACGCACAATTATAACAGTCATTTATAAAGTTAGATAATACCTTTGATCAAGTATTCTTTAAAACCAAACAGAACTGTTATCCAATTTAAATAATGCATCTAGCCTACGGAAATGATCAACTAAGTAATTTATATAAATTCTTTTAACGTACTCTTTACATTACTTAGTACTTAACATACTCTCATTTTCAGCCATTTAACGTCTAGTTCTTCTTCCAGGAAATTGTTACAGTACTTTTGTAATATCAGTATCACTAGTCAGTCATTAGTTGAAAGAAATCGAACTTGAAGGAATTTTTGCTTATGTACTTCACAACAACCAGTTTTAGATATGAAGAGCGTTAAACAAGAAGTCGTGGACGAACACTTTGGAAACTTGCAAACAAAGCTAAACGAAAAATTGAATTATCACCGTATAAGTTCATCTTGCTCGCAGCCACACTGCACAAGCTGTAGGATAATGTGTACAAGTTCCACAAACCGACATAAACACACGACTTTCAGTTCATTGTTGCAGCAACGGACAATTTATACGCGTATTTGTTCAGCTAAACAATCAGCTGTTCTAAGCTTCAATACGGTTTTAGGGTTCGTAGCAAACGTGTCTTTAGGAAATCGTTCAAATACCAGTTCTTATATTCATTGTGTTGTGGTGTTATTATAATTTAGATTTTGATCACTGAATAACATGTTAAGTATCATGTTTGTAGAAGGTCACCTTCCTTCCTTTTACAAATGTTATTCTATTTGAAGTAAGAATATAATGTGTTTTTTTTCTTTTCAACTATTTTGTAAAGTGCGTTAGTATACAAAACCTCTAAGTGAATGAATAACATATAAATTTTAAGAAAAATATATACGGAGAATTACTAAAATTGGAATTTTTGTTACATTCCAAAGTAGTTTTGAAAGAACGACATTTAGTATATTTAAAAAGTGGAACTATATCTTTTTTTGTATCTAGGTAAAAATGAATTGTTGTTTGTGTAAAATAGACTTTCTTAAATTGAACTATCAATTCTTTCATCAATCATCATATTACACAAAACTCAATACCTTTTTCAGAAAAATATGAAAAACCAGATCGTTAAAAAACAACCTGATATGGGACGAGGATTGTAAAATATCCACACGAAATCGCAATGTCAAAAGAACGTGACCAAACCATTGTTTGCATTTCTGTTTTGTCATCGTTGGTAAAATATACATTTACATTGATGAAATATGTGACCTTCTAAATTTAAAATGTGGTATACAAATACTCCTGTTGTCCCAAACCTGTAAACTGAGCAAATTTAAAGTTGATATATATATTTTTAAATCACATTCTAATCCATAGTTTAAAATTGTTAATGTTAGATATATGCCAAATATGAGAACTAGTTCGCTAAATGTAAATGTAAGGTTTCTTGTACCAATATTACTGAATACTTAACCAGGTCAAAGGTTATGTAAAATAATAATAAAATAGGTTTTTTATTATCTTTCCTACAGTACCAAAAGTAACAGTCGTGTTTCGGCAATATATCACTACATGAAATTTAATAAAACCCCATATGGTAATTATTCTATGAATTATAATAAAACTAGCAGAGTACCCGTCCTTCGTACGGGGTTGGCATAGAAGTATAAAATGCTTATTGCAGTTATGGGAGAGGACACAGTTTAAGGAAATTTGGGCTTTTAATTTATACAGTATCCTATAGTGTAGCACACATCTACCATAGCCCTAATGTTCTACCACTGCAGCTAAGCCATGGAAAAAGTATGTTCTCATTGTGTACCACAACTTTTTGTTGCTAGTTGGTTCAAATTATCTGTTATAATAAATACAAAAAACATAATAGTACTGCACCCTGTTGGTAAGCCTTATAACTTTTAATGCTATTCAATCATAGAACCAACTTGTACAGTTGAAACGGCTGACAAAATTCTTTAATTCCCTTAAATATGAATACTCATAAGGTTAACATGAGAAAATCCAGAGCCACTGGGGCGGAGCCTAAAAGGGTTTTTGAGGTAAGAATATGTCTATATAATACCAAATTTTAACCTTGTCGGTTTAGTATTTACTTTAGTATGTACTTGTCACAAACATCCATCCATCCATCCATCAATCCATCCATACATCCACACTTTCTTACTTATAATATTAGTAGGATAAGTAAACTGTTGTAATATTGCTTGTTTATGGATATATTTTTATCAAAATTGGCAAATTTCTTTCTTTTATACTAAGCTAATAATATTTGCCTATAAATCACACTTCGTTACCCTCCCTGTAAGCAGCAAACCTAGGTAATCGTTAAACCTAATGTTATTGAATTAGATTTAATTGAAAATAAAGTCACACAAATGGAATTTTACTTTGGCTGCAGGTTTGCTGCGGTGGGAGTATTATGGAATTTATATTTATGTAGAAATAAGACATTTGTGGTCGTAGTGATTAACTCTAATTTATATAAGATACTAAATAATCCCGTTGGTCACAATTAGTAGCGCCGGTCACTTTGTTATTTGAACAGCTACTGCAAACCACCACTACTATTCGTATTTGCAGCCATACCCGTGCCTTGCAAAGGGGTCAGTATGAAAAAGAGACAATGTTGGTTCTTTGAAAATGCCAAATGGTTTCACTCCTACCATTTTATTCAGAAACAAACTATAACTGTATTACTGAACTCGATAATAGTACGTTTTGGTTAACTCATACTGTGAATGTAGGCTATTTAGGCTACCTACGATACAAAACCAAAAATAGATTTTAAGGTACAATAAAAGAACATGTTTAATGGTTTGCACTGTAAACAAAAAAGCTATCACAACACCGAAAAATAGAGAAAATAGGAAAATAGAATCAAATATGGAAAATAGGGTAATTTTCTAACATATTTTAGTGAAATTATAATCAGGCAAATGGTAATTCACTCAGTCTATAGATTTGCTGCGGCAGGGGGGTTATACTGTTTACACAAAAAAAATAAATAAATAAACCTCATAAAACTCAGGATAATGGCCTGGCAATGATCATAGAATCTGAATTATTTATTATATCCATGAATGATTTCTTTTACAACGAACTATTCCCTGTAAAATATTATTACAGTATTTCACAAATATTAGTACAAACTCAGTATAATCTAATCATTGTATTAATTGTCAAAGGTATAATAGATCATAAACATATGGTTTGACAGCTCCATTTAAGTAATGTTAAATAATGTTTACATTCGGGCTAGTGACATCATTATTTTAAATTTATAATCCTTACCATCTCTGTTCTTATATTTGTGCAGTATTTAATATGTTTGAACCAGCTGTGTGGAATTGTGAAATCAAAATTCATTTGACAATAATTAGTTCTGCTTGTTTACATTTTTAAACTGTGTAGGTTTGTTCTTTGTTGCCATGGATACCATCAATCAATATTTACTTTTAAATCTCTCCCCTCAAATTTTTAAAAGCCCACGGGGCAGAGCCCTAGGACGATATCTAAGCGGGAATAGTTCTATATGTATCCTCGGAACTGTAGCTTCATTTGTGTGCAATTTGAGCCCAGTCGGTTCAGTAGTTTTTTAGTTTATCTCATACAAACACACACACACAGACACCACCTCTTCTTTATAATAGTATAGATGACAAAATTAAACTAAGATACATATATCATTGAGTATACACATATCTAAAAAAACTATTTTGCTTCTATTGATTACTCCTAATTATGAATAAGTGAGCTGCTGTGCTGTATCGCGATAACTAATATGCATTGAATAAAAATGTTGTGTACGGAATTGGTCGAATTTTATTTAATAGGTGGATTGAAAATTAACATAAAAAAATTAATTTAAACCTTAAATCTTCTTAATAGGGCACGACAAACCCTTCATTGCCCTAAATGCATAGCCATCCGGTCTAGTTCGCGAATTATATGAAGTATATCTTACGAAATATCTATGTGATTATAGTACACACGTGATCCAAATTCTACGAGTTATAAAGTTATACGAGAATTTAATTATAAAGCCAAACAAAAAACAGAAAACTGATAATTATATGAATATATATTACGGAAAAGTAATGTACATGGGTTAGTATCGATAGGGGTTTGCATGAAAACAGCCGTACACCTATTTTAGAACAATTGTTCTGTCTTATGTAAGTATAAATGTTATTATTCTAAATATATACATATCTAACATGTAGCAAGATAATACATTCCATCTTGGCTGCAGTGAAGCCAGCAACATGTAAGTAATAGATAATGCAACAGGTACATCGTGATAATAGCGTTGCAAATATTACGTTATGATGGTGGTTTTAAGATAAAGCGTGGATGTACAGTAGTTTGTTTGAGTAATGACATACTCTGTAGCACGTAAACGCAATCGTATCGTGATGGATTAAACCAATAATTATATAGAGGTTTATTTATTTCATTCATTCAGAGGTTTGTTCATTTATTTGTTAAAGTGTTTCAAAATACTTACTCAAGTGTTAGACTTATATTATGTTTATGGCATTCTTTCGATTTATAAGACAGGTTTAGTTTTTTCAAAGACAGCAAATTAAACAAAAAGTATTTCCAACAAACATAATATTCTTTTAAAACTACAATTGGCAGTGTAAATAAACTTGAATGCAAAAGGATGGGATTAGGTTAAGTTATGCAATGCATAATTACATAATCAATATTGTCTATCACAGCATATTGCTATTTTCCACATTCATTATTTATCGTTTAAACGGCGATTCGACATTGCTGTTTTTAAAATTCAAGTGTTTAGTCTGTTTAGGACCTATTATAATTTTAGTAAGATTATCTAATAAAAAATGGCAAAGGTTAGGTTAGGTTTAGGGTAAAGGTTTTCTCTTCGTATTTTCAGTAAACAAGATCATGTTTTACCTACAAATTATTTATAATAACTTAAAAATGTAATTGATGATAATTATAATGCAAATCTTGAAATCTACAGAATGAGTAAGGTAAAGTTCACCATAGTTTTATTGGTTGGTTATATTTCCCATTCACAGATACATAAGTGGTGCAAATGCTGTGAGTCATTTTCCTGCTTTGTGGGCTTTAAATACCAAAGAATCCAAGTACCGTAACTCGAGGCAGCTGTGAGCAATTCTGTCTCAACTGGCTTAATTCTCGATGACTCATCACAAGTACCAGTGTTCCCACTCGTGGGATTTATTCCCCGGATGAGGGATTTTTGCGGGATACATTAGAATAATACGAAATTTCCGAATAATAATGTACAAGGTGCATAGATTTGTATGGCTTGAGTAGTTTATGTTGAAATCTCAACATTATTTACACTTAGATAGTTTAAAAGCTGAATAATGTCGAGTGAAAAAGCTGTCCGGTAAACTGAAGGAAAGAAAGGGGATTTTCAAACCGAGTAGGGATATTTTGTTCGAATATATCTTCAGTGCTATTGTCAGTGAATAGTGCATACCAGTGTAGATGTAGTGTGTAGAGCTAAACCAAGTAGAGATGTAGAAGACAAAGTAGATTATGACGTAGACCTACCTTGTGTCTACAAGATGAGGGGTTAAGACCAAACTATTACATGCGGGGTGAGTTGCAATATCTTCTTTGTTTTTAGTATATTTACTATATGTGATTTTATTTTATTTTTTTACAGATAGGCTTTACGACTTAAATTATTTTGAAATTAAAAATTACTTTATTTGCGGGGTGAAGTTAGGACTTGCAAGACTTCTACTTAGGGGGTCTCTATGTTTAATGGTAAACTGCAACCCTTTCTACAAAATATATATACATTAGGTTTAATGGTAATGTGACTGGTCTAGGTTAATGTTCAAAGACTATTATGGATTTAGTAATATTATCTTCAATAATATTCTTATAATCACGTGAGATTGACGAAAAGGCTGATTTACCATGTAGCAATTTCTAACCGTTCGTTCGTTCATATTACAGTATATCAATATACTGGAAAGTTCTTATGTTTGTTGACCACAATTGCATAGAGATTTTGCATGTAATATAGACAAAAATTACATTTTTTCCCATGCCTCTTTATAAAACTCATTTGATACTACAGTATTAAATAACTGATAAATTAATTTAAAAAAACCTTTACTAAAATTACATTTGTTTATAATGTTCAATTATATTGGATTATTGTAAACTTTTACATTCAAAATGCGCTACGTAAAGTATAATATAGACAAACTGCACACTATTTACTGGTTGAAAAGCTTTCAATCCTACACGAAATATAAAACAACACACAGCGAGTTATTCGCATTAAGGTCAGTTTCAAGGATGCATGCGAGTAAGCTTTTTATGATGTCGGCGCCAGAAGACTGGGAAAACCGATGAATAAGTTTGGCGATGAAAATACAAGCGCTGGCAGAACATTTCTGCTCAGTCTGCAAATCTAATAACTCTCTTTCTAAGTAGAGTACTTCTCTAAATTACACTTCAGCTTTAAATCTAAATCACAGTTAAGTGCGTTTGAGATTTATAATCGCAAAAACACATACATAGTTAGTTCAGTATGTGCAGTTTATTAAATTTACTGTGTTTAAATAAATCTATGAGTTATTAGCACAGTTTATAGATATACTTTGCATGATATTCAGTACACAACCAACTGACAAATATCTAGTTATAACTTGTATATTGTTATAGCTTAGACATAAATAAGACCAGAAAACTTTATATGTTAGGTGAATCCGATTATCGTTCGTATACATCTAAGCGTGTGCTCCCGCTATCTCCGCGTTCCGCCACCTCCGAACCCAAATCTGTCCCGCCACCTCCGAATTCTTGAGTGACCCTTATAATCCCGTCACTGCCTGCGTTGGTAGCTGTCATTGCATCCACGGCTGCGAAGCCCCGTGGATGGTAGATTTAATGAAAATTTAACCCGTGGGTTAGGTTAGGTTAGGACAGGACGGAAAGTCTTAAGGCAGTTAGTAACCGAGAATTATAGGGGTCACTTTGAAATTCGGAGGTGGCGGGACACGGAGGTGGCGGGACGCGGAGATAGCGGGAGGTAACCCATCCAAGAACTAGTAAACAATAATAATAATAGTAACCTAATAGTTGTCATAGGTCAAATAATCTTATTACAGAAAAATCAAACCAATTGATCTGTTTCTCTGCTCATAAGTAAATTGACTTTGGACAATTAGGTGAAAATTTTAATCATTTTGAAATAAATATAAATAACATGTTCTACTCGGAGAGATAGTGCAATAAGCGTTTTGTATCATTTAACAGCTCTCCTCCCCCTACCTAAAATCTTTGATTGTCTTGATTTGAACATTTATAATCTGTGATCCAAATGGATATAATGTTATTTAATGTGTATAAATAATTGCACCACTATATGCACTGCGTAATAATTATTAAAATAAAATAAGCATCTAATCGCATCTGTGCTTGTACAGTACAATAATAATCTGTTAATTTAAAGTATGTTTCTAGTTGGCTTTTAAATTTAAATTGAAAAATATATATGTGTTTGGTTTGTTTATACAAGCAAATGTTTAATCCGTGCAACGTACTTATCTCCGTTCGCTTGATTCAACAACAGTTTAGCACAAACAAATGTTTAATTACTGTATACCTTAATTACCTTCATAATTACTTCAAAACAGTTATAACCGATCAGAAAATGTTGTACGAGGCTTAGTTTTTATAGAAACCACCAGATCATCAATGAAAATGTGATTGTTCTAATATCACTAATAACGAAATATGTGTCTTTGGCTATCTAATACTGAGATCCTGGGTTTCAAACAGTAGTTCTACCTATGTTGAAAAAATAGCAGATCTTTACTGGGAGGATAACTTTGTTTTTGGAAAACACCTAAAAACCATAGGCCTACTATTTCAAAAGCTTAAACTAAAAACTGAGAAGATAATCAAACGAATAAATTGTGTTAAATATATGGGAATGTTTGCACATTTGCATATAAACATGTTGGGTTTATTGTGTCAGTTATGACGAGGTGATAATTATAGCGACTTTATCACCTGCCATTAGTGACCTGACCGTGATCATTAACCCAGATCGCTCATCATTAAGACCACAGGTACAGAGTGATAATGATATCAGATTTATGACCTTGCAGATTGTGAGTATCGAATGACCCATATTATGTTAAAATGGAGATCTTTGAGTTTTGCATTAAACATACAACATTACAGTTCCTACTACTATTATTTTACTATTTTTTGAAGTATGAAACTGTTACTCATGTTTACAAAATGTACACAAATAATTTAAGATGTGTGGTAAAGTTAAAAACGGTTAAACCACATTACTATTCGTTATAGCATTTTTATGTACAAATCCAGTATGAGATAAAGTCATTATTGGATGTATTACTCATAACTCCGCCTTAAGAAAAGCCGGTTGCGTCACAAGGTATCCCAGCTTCTAGTCACCCAGGATGAATCATTAGGGTGTGTCAAATACTACAACACGTCAACGTGTCAACACGTCAACGCGTCAATGCGTCAATGCGTCAACGTGTCGACCGTAGGCCAAGGCCAGCAGGTGTTGGTCACCAGCAATGCGGAAGACCGAGAGAAAGTGCGTATTTGTGTGGGTGAGGAGGAATGAACTTTTCACAGTATCGATATGTAACCTAATCAAATTTTGACGGGTGTGGATTTTTTCTTTAAGTAAGTAATTTAAAGTTCTTTTCTACGGTCAGGGATTATTTCAAAATTTCAATATTGGCCTATAAAACTTAAAATCCCTTATAATCACCCTTCACTCAATTTTCTTTGAATTATTTTCGATCTTGAGTGAAAGGGGCTTTTGATAACACAAAATGTTGTAAAATTAATAAGTTTTGTGTTGTCAAAAGCCTTTTTCACTCATGAACAAAAACCTTCCTGCAACTGCAGGTTAGCAAATAGTTTAGTTAATTTTTTTGGTTTAAGGAAAGAATGTGTTTGTTTGCAGCGGAAGTCGGCGAATCAACAATTGAATTGGTCGTTATCAGCTGATAAGTTGGAGATTGAAGCATTGCAATTTTACTTCTTTTCTCTCAATCCTTGAACCTCATTGAATCGTTACTTACCACACTAGTGTTATAAAGGAAAAACAATGCGGTAAAGTAAGTAGGCATAAAAATGCAGTCAATTGAATCTGTTCTATTCTAAATATTGAACTGGAAAGTCTAGTTAAAAAACGGCCGTAGGTAAATATGTTTACTTTACATTTAACTCATTATGCTGTAATTTGTAACTTCTTAAATCGGGGTAATTTTTTAAAATGTCGGGCTAAAATTATGTGCCATAAAAATACACGCAAATCATTTTGGGCCTGCCGATTAATGCAAAAAACTTTAATTTTATTTTAAAAACAAGAAAACAGCATATGACAAGATTCCTACTTGGACAATGGAGCCAAGCGTGGTGTGGCCTACAAAATGCACATCTCCACACCACAACAATAACCCCAAAGACACCACGCGTAAAATAGACTATTGATAAGTCAATAATTCACCGCGGTGTGAAAGTGGGTCAAAAGAAAGTAAGAATGCCACTTTGTTTGGGACTCTAGTGCGGTTTGCGGTAAGAGTTATATGGGAAAGTCAAAGTATTGTTGAAAGCACGGTGACCTGTCTGGCAACCACTGCCAACATGATCGTGATTCGTGTGGCATTGTTGATATGATAACAAAGGCAGTGGCCTCTAGCGTGGCAGCATTGTGCGTCAAACCTACATAAAACGTTTGGAATGTATTTAAATAATCAGGAATTCTCAGATGTATCCGCTTTTGAAATGATTAAATAACAATTCTCGTAGAAATAACTGAAATATTGAAAATGATTTGGGTACATTGTTTAATGTTACAATATGTGTAAAATTGCAGAATTGTTTTCCGAGCTTGTTTTAACGGTCGTTGCTTTGCATATTTGTTCCAACTGAACGCTGCAATATATTTTGATTCATATTGTAAATTCTGCCAAGAAGTCTTCACCACAATAACTTGGTTTCTTAATAAACTGAATCAAATTAAATGTTTAAAAATAAGACAATCCAGTGAAAACTACTCTATAAAAAATGTTGCTAAGGTCAGAAACGAATCAAAACCCTCTGGAATGATTGTAATGCTCTTTTATAAAGTACTTGGGAGAATCATACCACTCTTGGTCAACCAACAAAAGTAGTTTATATCATTTTTTTAAAATTTATTTTATTTTTTAAGACGACGCACATTAGTACAGCCGTTTACCTTTTTCTGCCGTTTTGTTTTGAGTTGGAATAGGATTCCGAGATGTAGTAAAACTCGTTCTGTACCTACTCATTACTATTATTATTATTATTACAGTAAACATGCATTTGTATAAAAACATATATTCAAAATATTGTATAGTGTATTAAAAAAAACCAAATGAAATTTTAACATCGTCTTAGTTACGCATTTCAGCCTTTGAGAACTGCCAGAAACATCGACAGCCAAAATAGCGCAATGATGAGGAACTATTTGGCACTGCGCACAAAATAAATCACAGGCTAATTTTGTACATGCTGACGACTGCTGAATGCTGATAGCTCGGAGACATGATTAGTTTTTGGACATTGCCGTTATCAGTGTACAGATGCTGGGTTCTTAAATTCTTGTTGTCAAAATATTGTAAATATTGGTATTAATCAATAATCAATATAGGTCCAATTAATCATAATTGATTTATAAGGTTATGACTCACTTTTTGTTGCAATGTTAAGAATTACGTTGATTGCTATAAAGTATTATTTAACTGATATTTTATATTTTAAACAATCTTCCCCAAATGAATGTAAATGTAAATCGGTACTTAAGTACATACTGAACATCATCCAAATAGGTTTGTCCTATTTGTGTACAGCTACTTTTCCAAGGCTATAGTTCCTTATATCTTTAAAGTTGTTTATAGACTACATAGGTAAGCCTGATGAGTCAAATCACACCATGAGTCATGTGGTGGAAGGCTGCATGGCGCAACTCGCTACTTGAGTATATTATAGGTAGCTACATCTTTGACCTCTCCTAGATTGGTGGTTCGGTTCCCAATCTTACCTTTCCCTTGAAATAGCACGTCTCTCTTGATGAGTTTTGTAATGTTGGAACGTTTTCAAATTTGGAATTCTTAGATGTAACGTAAAGATTGATTAAGTATCTGTTGTTGATCTAAATCTAAAAGAAGCAGTAAATAAATAATAAACGGTATCAGCATTCTGACACATACTTTCTCCCATAAGTTTGTCAACAACCTTTATCATGTGTAAGTGGTGAGAGTAAATATACGCAAATGGGATTTGTACAATTTTGTTCAGAATTTATAGGACTATTACATGATAAATTTTTATCAAAATCGTTCGAGTCATTTTTGGGAAAATCCGATTTTTCTGTTATTTTATGGGGGTTTTATGGGAAAATGACATAGGTAATTACAATAACTTTTGAACCGTAATTTTTACAGATATGGTATTTGTACCAATTTATTCAGAATTTAAAGGGCTACAACATACTAAATTTTTATCAAAATCGTTCGGGCCATTTTTGAGAAAATCCAATTTTTCCGGTTTTTTATGGGTTTTTATGGGAAAATCCCCATTAAAAATAAAAATTTAAAAAAAAAATGAAAAAAAACGCCTGGATATACCATGGATTAGAACCTACATACCAAATTTCATCGAAATCGGACCACAGGGCCCAAAACGAATATATCCACTCAAAACTCAAACTCGAAAATTTTGACGAAAACAATACTTTCTCCATATACTATGGTATAGGGGGAGAAAGTAAAAATGGTTAGAGTCATTTTCATTACGGAAAGACTTTGTATTATATTTCAACACAAAAACGTTCATATGCAATTAGGTTTAGAAATGTGGTATTTTCTTTTTCGTTATCCTAGAGGAACATAGGACTTGGAGCCCCTACTCCCCTAACGGGCGGACTTTGTACGACAGCAGGTCGAAATATCACTTAAGGAAAGTGAAGCCGAGGTCCAAGCATACAGATCACCACCCTGTATTGAAGCCTCTTGCTGAAGTACAGATTCTATTCCTGCTTGAGCCCCTTTTGAACTAGGTAGTAAAATAACTGGATCAAAGCGATCATAAGCATTATCATAGATTCATTTAAAACTGACCGAAATGTCTGCAAGCATCTGGTGTTTTTATACCATCTTATGTATACCTTTGTGTGTTGTCATTAGCGACAAAGTAAGAAAAACGCCACTATAGTATTGTCTGTGGGACAAATGTGCAACTACCGGTTAGTCACCGTCATTCATCCACAGACGTGCGCAAGCGACGCAAGCAGCTCCTACGCGCAACCGGGGCCTGTGATTGCGTCATCTGTGCTTCGGACTTGGCCTGTTAAAAGTTGACCAGCCAAAAGTTTATGTCAAAGAACGAATTCTTTGAATACAAATCGATGTGAAAATTACTTTCAAGCCTCCATTGTGTTGCTTTGCGTCCAACATGCAGTTTTAAAATGCAAGGAATGAGCACGTGCGATCATGCAATAGCTTACTATTTAGTTAATATTAGTCGATAGGCTGTTTCACAGGCTTAGTAAAGAGTGTATAAACATGATACTTGCTATCCATTTCTTTTCTACCATTTAAATTGGAATTTAAGTTAAGATCTAAGCGATATTAACTACTTAGTTGGTGATTGTTGAGCTATGAGAGATATTTTCAAATATGTACGTGCTAAAATAATTGGTCAGAACCTCGCATTTACTTGAGAAATGCAAAATCTGTTTTACGAATCATTATTTGTAAATTTTAAAAGAACTGTAGCAAATTATTTGTGCTGAATTGTTAGAAGAGTCTCAACACATAAAAGTAAAATAAGTGGTTGGCAAGACATTATATTTTTATGCAAACTTCATGCAAATGTTTCGATGTAGGGAGATAATACAATTATTAATTTAACTACAAATTGTGACAGACGTTACTTCTACATAAATAAAACCACACAAACAAAGTGACGTTTTTGCGAGTTCTTTGAATTTACCGCCTAGGGTTAAATGGTTTTTGAATAATTTAGATGAAAAGAGCGAGCTGAGTTTTCCAAACGAGGGTCCAGAATGGAAACGGAACCAGATGGAATTTAATAATAAAAAAGAAGCTTGAAAGAGACAATGTACAGTTCACCTTAGGCGAGGGAAGGCACTAACACTAATCTATTTTGAACTGCTCCACATCTATGGGTCAATCTAAGCTGCTGGATGAGAAGCCAGCGAAATTCTATCTCCACTATTAATAGTGGACTTAAGTTTTCTCTACCTTCCATCCAGTGAAACTATCTTACAATTATTCTAAATACATTCGGTTGTAAATAAATATTTATTTTTAAAATGTCCGATTTATGTAAAATGGTATTGCACAATAAAGAAGTATTATTTTAACAAATGAATTGGAAGAGCTTCAAGTAAAATTTAAGTTTAAAAAAATGTATTTATAAATGTTGTAATGCTTGAAGTTTGTTCAAAATATTATAAACTTTCATAATGTAAGATTGAATTTGATCGTAAAAAGTAGTGAATTAAGATAATATCCATTGGAACGAGTCGATTAGCGATTGAAGATAATATCTTCAATATATTATCTTCAAGATCTTCTTAAGATATTATCTTCAATCACCAATTGATTCGTTGCTTTGCTATGTTTGGTATTTTGTATAGGCATGACAGCCGATATAAAATTGATTCTATATTAGATTAGTGTATAATACTGTAATTTATTTCCTTACCATCATCTGCTAATACCGTTAGAAGATTAGAAATGCACAACCATTATTTCCCGATCGCATGTCTAGGGATGGATTCAGATCAGTCAAGAATCGACAATGGTATAGTGTAGTGTTGCGTGCATCCTATGGTGTTTAGAAGAATAATTTAATAGCATTTGTTTCTTCACCCCTCATGTTTTTTTTCTGAAATAGCTGTTCTTGAAGTGTACATGGCCTTTTGAAATAGTTGCGTCCACAATTTATTCATTTTATTTATTTATTTATTCCTACGGCAAATGCCATTAAAACAAGACACATCAAACAAGATGGTTTGCAAAAATAAATACTCAAGAATTGCAATTCACATGGCACAATATACATACAAAAGACTAGAAAAGGTTTCCGATTGCATTGACTGATCCGACTCATTTAAACAGCATAAACTAATTAAACAGCATATACACATTTGTTGTAATCATAATGTACAGAAGAACGTTTCATGTAATGTCAGCATTAGGTTTCCTGTCGTCTTTTAGTTATGTATTTTGTTAAAATCTTACCACATTAATTGACGCAGAAATTGCTCTGTTATTGGTTATGGTCGTCATTATACGATTATTGTACACTCTTGGACAATATTTAGTCAATTGGACTGCAATGGAAAATGGCTAATCTTTGCAAACTCATAATTTGCCTTACAACCTCTTTCCTAAAAAAATATTGTCCATATTCGCAATTGTGTCATTTGTAATGAATATTTCAAAACTCTTCAAAATAGGGATTTTCTTTCTTTTTACTGTTCTTTTTTATGGTTGGGACAATTTGTACTCTTTTTTTTGTTCGACGTCGTTGTCTTTGCGGGCGGTCTGGGTGGTTAAGATTCCACTCATACTCACAACCGTACAGGAATGTAGACAGTACACACACAGTAGCACACCTGATGTCACCATATGGTCACTGTACCAGACTGGACTTGAGTCGCAGGTTACGTCATAACCCAGCTGTTTGTGACGTTAATATTTTGTCGAAATACGTTGGTGAAATAGTATGACATTCTAGAATTGATTTTAACCATAGCCAACTATTTAGAAGAACAGGTAGGCTTTAATTTTGTGGTTTGTGAACAGTTATTTTTAATTGTACGTAACTGTACAAAAAGTTTATTAATTATATTGAAGTACCTCAATCGTTGATTATTTTTGTTGGACTCAGTTAAGATAAAAACATTAAATGTGTGTTGGCGTCTTTTAAAGGATTTAAGGATCCGTGTAAAAGAGTTTCCCCCTATTAATTGGGGAAGTTTAATGAACGCATATTTAAGTTTCGTGGTTAATTAAGTTGATTAATTAATTAAGCTAGTGTTTCATTTTTTGAATTTATTTCATTTCTCTATTTAAAATTTGACAAGGTTTACGTGTATATTAATTGTAATGGCATTTGACTTAACTTTTAAACCAATGAATGTTTAAATCATATTATTTTCATTTATTCAAATGTGGTTAGTTCACTAATGGCTTGGTTTAGAGTTTTCTCGTAATTAGATTTTTAATCATTCATTGGGTCCTAATGATGTTTTGTTTTAGTAAAATCAGCTGTTCCATTGTTGATGTATATTATTTTAACTCACCCAGTATATTACTACTCCTGCAAACGCTGACTTGCCGGTACAGATCATCCTGAAGCTGTATGCAAAACGGACATGTATTGTAGTATTTTCTTCTCTGAGGTGATCGAACTATTTTCGAATCTGGAGGTCAAACCACAGAACTGTGACGCAGAGTTTTCTCTCATTTCAAGAACAAATTACTTGACCGTGAAATGATAGCTCTAATTAGTAGAGGTTTCATGGTTCAAAACCTATCATTGGCTAACATTATACCAAGGTTGCCACTCCAAACAGTGTAAAACGATAACTTTATCGCTTTGTTGTGATTGCGTGATTAATAATTTACAACGACAAAGTAAAGAATCAACACGTGGCTAGTTTATAAACTAAATATTGCCGACCAAGGTTAGTGTGTTTTATAAATAACGTACACTGTTTTCAGCGTGGAACACATATTCTGATAAGTATTTGGTATTCATGCCTTCGCCGATGTTTTATTTATCTCGTCTCGTTTTCTTTGAATTGTATGCTTCATTATCAATATTCCACTTTGTACGTATCGGTGATCAGAAAAATTACAATGGTTTTCACTTTACACTTTTTGTGAGTGTCTATCTCATTAATAGTATCCATGAACACCAAACTATAAACTATGAATCCATCTATGACAATCTATTGAAGCTTTGAAATTGTAGGAAAAGTAATAGAATTGAAAGTAATAAAACTGTTTAGATCATTAAACACAATAATACAATACATCCATTGTGAAAATCAAAGTATAAACATTTTCAAAAAGTCTTCTAATTAGGATTTGTTATGTAAATAGTAAAAGAGAACTGTTAAACGAAATCAAGAGTATCCCGAAGTAAATGTTTAACATAATTCAATACATCCCGCGTAAGGTTGAAAGGTTAGAAGGGAGGAGGGGCAAGTTTTGAACAAACCCAGTAGTTGGAAGTTGGAAAGTCAAGCTTAAGCAACTTGAGCACAAAATCAACCTTCACAACTTCCAAGTTACTATCAAGTTCGTATCTCATACGTCACTCACGAGCTGTCAAGAATATATTAATGAACTTTAAACTGCAGCAAAGTAACATTGTAGCTTTCGTTTAGTTAATTAAATATCGTATATTTTTCCACCAAAACAATTGACCGGGTTTCCAGTTAAACTATTAAAACGCCAACGCATTTCATAGAGTTAAGTAATAACGTGTAGCTTAACATCAAAATACCCCCGCCGCAGCAAACCTGACGCCTAAGCGAATTTCCATTTGGCTGAATAGATTTTCAATTGATCTATTTAAATAACATTAGGTTTAATGAGTACCTAGGTTTGCTGCTACAAGGAAACTAATAAAGTGTGTGTTTTAAGTAAAATAATTATTGCTTAGTATAAAATGAATATATTTGCCAAGTTTGATCAAAAGATATTCATAAACAAGCAAACTACAACATTTTACAATATTCTCCATAAGAACAACATGGGAATTTTAAATTGACCATTTTTTTTTAGTTTTCTCCGTAACCAATAACCGTACAAAAACACTTTGATATACTGAATTGTTTGTTTTTTTAAGCTCTTTAAGAAGGTTTAGAGAAAAATTGGAAAATTTTGTGTTTTGAGGGTGAAAAGTGAGAAAAACCAATTTTTACCCCATAAAACCCCCCATAAAACCCTGTTCCCATGGTCCGATCATGCTGGATCGCAAACTCATTCAAGTTTATCCCGCCTTACACCTTCAAACCAAATTTCATCAAAATCGGATAAAAATTACTCAAGTTATCGTGTTCACGGACACATATATATATATATATATATATATATATATATATATATATATATATATATATATATATATATACATATATAAAAATTTGAACGAGTGGTGTTTTTGGCCTCTGGGGACATCAAAATGAAAAAGTAAATCGGTCCCGGGCCTAAGTCTTACCATGAGACCTACGGTAATAGCTACTTCCCTATAGGGAAATTCGCTAAAATTAAGTCAAATCCATCTGTTTACACGTGCTTAATTTTAACCGACTAATGGATTCAATTTAAGCTTTACAACAGATAAAAGATTAAAGCGTTTTAAATATTTATATGTAATATTTTTTTATAAACTGATACAACGTTAACATTATGATTCGGTATTATACATTTTGAAAATGTTGAAAGAAATAAATCGTCAAACCGTTATAATTAAAATTTTAACCTAGATTTTATAATGAACATCTCTCATAGAGACCAAAGAGCTAGTAATATTCTGATTACGCTGTAAGTACTCAACATCAGGAGCAAATAAACCTAACCTCTAAATTACCAGCAATAGTTATAGCTATGTAGCATCACGTGTTTTTGGGTCGCCGGAATTTTATCCCCCTGGAATTTTACCCCCTGGACAAAGCTGACGTCACTATGACGTAGGAACCTGAGTGACCAAAAGTTTGTTAGCGGCCGGAATTTTACCCCCGCGGATTTGGAAGTCTAATGAAAATAGCCAGTGCGTGATTAATTAGATTAGCGATAAAAACCGGAATTTTACCCCCTCTCCATATAACTATCGTTTAGACAACTAAAGATGTACGGGCCGGATTTTTACCCCCGGATTTTTACCCCCCGGAATTTTACCCCCGGATTTTGACCCCCCGGACTTTTACCCCCTAGCCGATTTTAGAAATTTAATGATTGATTCCCTTATTTCTGTTTTTAATTAATTGTAAACATTTCATTATTTAGTAGCCTATCTTTATTTATTTATTTTGTAAATAAATGTTCGGAACAGTCATCATTAAGTTGATTGTTTATACGTCATAATAACCAACTGTTGGCTTCAAAAATCGAATCCTAATACTAGAATCTCAAAATTAAAATTAAAAACTTGTTCGATTAGTTAATGTTAAAAATGAATTAATATACAGTAGGCTACTTAATAATAAAATGTTTACTATAAAATTAAAACAGAATGAAGATAAATAATAATTATCACTAATTTATATATCTGGCCAGGGGGTAAAATTCCGGAGGTAAAAATCCGGGGGGTAAAATTCCGGGGGTAAAAATCCGGGGGTAAAATTCCGGGGGGTAAAATTCCGGGGGTAAAAATCCGGGCCGTACACTCTAGGTTTTTAAAATTTGATGTGTTCTGATTTAATTCACAACCGTGAAAATATATGTTTAATTCAGCGTTTAATCCATCGAGCTGATTTCGCGAAAGTCAAAAGTTCGCGGCCGGAATTTTACCCCCTGGCTTGTGACGTCACGTTTGCCCAGGGGGTAAAATTCCAAAGGGATAAAAATCCGCTACCCCGTGTTTTTATGTTCCCTCTATTTCCAATTTGGTTCGAAATAAAATACTCTAACGCTGTACTTGGTAATATCACTAACTCAATGGTAATATTTAAAAGTAAGAAATATCACTTGTAAAGCTGCATTGCTTTGATGTTTGTTGTAAAGACTCACTATATGCCTTTTAGTAACCTAAACTTTGACACAACCCTTTGACTTTTATCGGGGGAAATAGAGCTCACAGATTGGCCGAAAAATTCCTCGAATTTTCCTATGACGCACAGGACAAACGGAAAGGATAGATATTCTGATTAGTCTTATCAACGGACAGTGTGGGAGTGTGAAATGACAAGTATTCTTATCAAGGGTTTGAACTCACCGCTGTCAAAAGCCCCCAGTATCCGAGGCCGACCGCAAATCTGTCTGAATGTCTAAACCAGACCATTCCCAGGCCTGAAACCGCCGTAGTTTGATTGAGACAATACTTCAGTGGCCTTGTTTAAATTGGGTGCATTATTTCAAGTTGTATACTTAATAAGTTGGTGGTAGGGTGAAATGTAGTCGTGTTGTTGTTATTGAATGACGAAAGTTGTTAAAAAAAAAACACTGTTCAACACTCAAATCGAGATTGTTACCAGATTCAGATGGTATCTGTCATTGGGATGTCAATCAATGATGCTATCGAACAAAAGTTTGATGTTAGATGATAACAAGACCAAGGCTAGACCGTTACCTTCCAAAAATACGCAAATAACACCAAAGGTGAAGATATACAAAACAATATTTAATCTTTTAATGTTTGGGGAAGCGTCAAGAACCCAATGATGATTTTTCGTGGTATATTTTACAAAATACAATAATGGCTTTAAAAAATGTTTAAGGAATCTAGCCCAACGGAGTCTTCTAAAAAGACCACCCGTATTTATGCATAATGATTCTGTATTACTTTTTGCTTTAATTCATTGACGCATGATGTATCACAAAACAAATTGGACAAATTGTAGTTATTACGAATTATTTTATATTCACTGTCCTTTGAAAACATATATCTTATTTTATATTATCATTGTTAAACAATGAAGTTTTTACTACTTTCCCCCCAATTACAAACAGTCAATCTTATGTTTAAAAAAAACATATGTGAAACATGTATACCTCACCCGTTGAGAACGGGACATGAAAATTCAGTAACAAAAGCGGTAGAAAATATTTCCCAACAATTAACTGAACGTCAACTCCCTTTGATAACGCATTTGTTTCCGTGGTTCTAAATGATCCTTTGTGGGAAATGAAAGGTGGCATTATTTCCTCTGGGCGCCTCTTCTAAAAATTATATTTTCATTTATAAGATATTTATTTCTAAGATTGATTTACGTTTTTGAAATGTTATTAATACTTTTGTGTAAGTCAGTTGTGTTCGAAATTTTAAATTAGGCAAGGAATTGTATCATTTTTTTGTAAGTTTACCATTGTAATTATGATAGCATACTATTTTGACTGACCAATTCGCTAATTTTCTGTGCTTAAGCCAGAACTACATTTCTTCAGAAAAAGAAATCGTTGTTTCAACTAGAAATGCTGTCAGATTCTGTATAAAATTACGTAGAAAAATACATGTAATGCTTTTGTTTACTTAATATATGCTACGTAAACAGTGCACTCATCGGATGTACTATTCACTTTCAAAATTTTAATAATTTATTGAAAATTAACTAGTATTAAAAAATTAAACAAATATAAAAACTAATTCTAAATTATTAACCCAGGAACAATAAAACTGCTTAAGCGTGGTTATAACTGTTGTTTAAGGCGCTTTCTTTATTTATGTTCTTGCTAACATCTAGTCTTGTTTAAACTGAAAGCTAGTTTATTTTATGTCCTGAGAGATATTAACAGCTTCTCGGTCAACGTCATCATTAATTTAATTACAGACTGGAAAATAGAAACTCGTTCTATTTCCACAGACTGCTATTTATGATCCACAAGATGTTTAACAACCGCGAGTTTTCATTTTATAGTTACATTTTTCAACCGTTAACGTAAATACAATTATTGTTTGCTGAGTTTTTTCAATTCTATGAGATGTAATTAAAATTACGATTATCATTGTACCATGCCAGAGAATTTAATAATAATAATTCGTAATTGTTCAGATTTGTTTTAACTACTGAAAATAATAATTTGGGTATAAACTGTGTTTTGACCATACGTTGAATGTTTTATTATCTAGGTAAACAATAGTTGATTACTATATCTTGAGGATATGTCATGTTTTACAGATAAATAAAAGCATCGCCGAATACAACATTTAATTCAAGTTGTATCCTACAATTTATGCGGCGGATTTAATTTGACTTTCCTTTGTGGAAAGCTGTCAAGCGTAGTTTTTATCCGAGTTACCGATAAAATATACAGAAATCAACTGCTGTACTGTATCACTGCTAATTAAATAGGTTATTTAACATTTTCTCCGTATACTAACTCGCACAAAAAAAGAACACAACACTCGCATGCATGCCTGACTATTACAAACCTTGTTCGTGAACGTATAAGTTGAAGGAATTTAGAATGAGGACTACAACCATCCAAACTCACTAGCAACGACATATTTATAGTTAATCGGAACTATAAGCAGACGACACGATTACTGACAATATTCGTCACATTAATCGATTAATCAATAAACCAATGATTCACTTTGCAAAACCACATTTTTATCTAATTTTATTATTCAAACTACGGTTCCTCTTAGCTGCCATAACAAAGCACACTACAGCGCAATGGGCAAAGGTGGAAACCACAGATAAATGACATCAGAATGAGTCGCCCCTGTGTGGTTGAAGTACCAGACAAACGTATCAACTCATCACTAAAATACCACATTGTATTATGATGCTATATTAAGGCGACACGTTATTGTCAAAGATCGTTACTTAATTGCTATACGTCAACAATATTCTTATACAAAGTTTCCATATTTTCAGTTAATTTAGCCACTCTTCTATTCCTACTCTACTTCTAAACCATAACTTCATCATTCAACTATTCATGTCCATATCAATTCCGTCACTACAGTACGACCCATAGTTCTCGCTCTTTGACTTGTCAAACACTGAATCATTCCCTCACTTCCTTTTTACCTACCAATCACTCCATTGCTAATCCTTCCATCGCTCCATTATTACATAACTCCATTACTACTTGCTTCTCCACTCCATCGCTCGCTGCCCAGGAGGACAGAGTCGCAGAATACAGATGGACCGGAAACGTTCCTCGATCACTGCTTGATCCGCGGATTAATTATTCCAGGAGGCGGATCGCAACTTCCGGTGATCCGGAGGTTAACGATCCGGGGTCAGGAGGAAGTCGAAATCGTGCGGTGGTGGAAGTGGAAGATCGCAAAGTGGCTACATCGTTACATACCAGCAGAGACGGAGCAACACAAACATATGAAATTTAAAGTATGTGACTTTTTCAAGCAGCCAGTAAGTGAAAGTATCATATTAGATCTTCTAATATCTCGCCTCAACCCTTCAAGGTAAACAATCTCTTGGTTACACACATCTGACCCTGTTGCTCGACAACTTTATTTTGACACATCTAGGAAAATTGTGTGCCAACTCAATTTAACGATATGCATGTTTTTAGTTGTTTTTGATACATGAAAAAACCAAGTTAACGTTCTTGATATTTATTTATACGATGTTTAGCATAAACCACACGTCTTCCCCTCATCCAAGAGCGTTCCGTTCTTGCACAACGGGTATTCCAAAGTAACAGTTTCCGACAACAATAGATACTATGAATTTGTTGTAACTTAAAATAAACTTGTCCTGATCTAAACCCAGAGCATTTAATACGTATTTAATACATTCACACTGTACCCTGTCAATAGGAAACAAATTGTGACAAGATATTCGTTATCTATTTTTAAACCGGAAATCTCTTTTACCCTTCCTTGCAGACTCTTAAGTTGTTTGATCTCGGCGACTTCCCCTGTACGCCGAGTCGCTGTTTCCGGCTAATTTAATCCGAATAAGCCTCCTTTATCTGGTCCGAGGGTGACTCAGGGTGGGGGAGGGGGTGGGGGGTTGTTAGAGGAGCTATTTTTCAACAGGGTCAAACCAAGGGGAGGAAGACGTCTAAACAACATACAGAGTGAAATCCCCGACTTGTAAACAAGTTGATTTTGGTTCACCAAGATACAAACCATCCCTCGCCATGATCGTTTACACAGGTTGTGATAACAAGTGGAACATTTTGTTAATACAAGACGTTGATGTATGGCTTCAGACGTTTATTTTATCAACCTGTCATATAAGTTTGGTAAATGATAAAAACATGGGGTGGTTTTGTAAGTGTGTGCAGTTGTTGTGTGCAATCTCACTTTGATGTAGTTAAAAAAGTAAGACACTTTAGGATTGTATCGTTCCCAAACTATAATTAAGTGTAGTATTGAATTAAAATCATCCAAAGATATAAAATTGAACTATGGTAAGGATCTAAATTATTCATATATTTAGAACAGAATCAATGATCCTATATTTACAGAGATGATTATAAATCTATTTAGGATTCAATTATTAAACAACTAATATTTTTTTGTAATGTATTGAACACAATAGTAAGACAATAATTGTTTCGCTATGACGTCAAATAGCTTAATTATCAAGAATGGACTTCGTTTGATATCAGCAAGGGATTTAAATTATTTCAGTGCTGTAAATTAACTTTCCAAACTAAGACTAATGTACGCAAAGCTCCGAACAGCATTAATAGCAATGATGTCGCCGTTCGGTCCAGACGCGTGAATTATCAGTTTTAACTCTCCAAAGAGTAATACAACGTTAATCATTGTTAATTTCCCCAAAGAGTATTGTGATTGGACACCTTCTGGATAAGTTACTAACCGTTTGTAAGTGTTAAATTATGACGGTCATGGAACCACATCACAACAAACCTATGGACCATGCGAATCCCAATTCGACTTATTCAAAATGAGTTAGTTTTACAAATGATGTATGGGGTTTTATCTAGTCTTTAACGTATGAAACTATTTTATGGTCTCAATAAAAACACTGACGCTCGTCAGATTAAATTTTTTCTGGTATGTAAGCAATGAATCTTATTCTATTCTAGTTATATGTTCGATATAAGTAAGTAAAAATTAAGCTTACTCCGAATCCAATGTAGAATAAAATAAAACTGCTATTTTTTATAGTTACGCAAATTTACATAAGTAATCATCTTTGCTGTACTAGTTGATGTATTTTCATAAATCGCTGTACGTATCAGACTTGTCTTCTAGTATATGAAAAGAGATTAAGCGATTTTAAAAGCAATTAATGAAGTGTTAAACGATGTCAATTAGAGTCGCATTCGGACATCCTCTTAACTGACAAGACTCTTTACTGACAATAGAAATAAAAGCTTTACACGAATTTTGTCTACAAGTGTTTTAATTTAATTGGCGCTTATCTACAATGTATTATTTAGCTAGATCGTTTAAAAGATTTTATTGGAAACAACGAGTACAGTTTAAAAATTAATTTAAATTATTTAACTCGTCCCTTCTTGAAAAAAACCTCTCTATGCTAATAAGGGTAACCTAATTTTTGAACTTTGGTACTTCTTTTGAAACTGTGTACAATTAGATCTGAGCAATTGATACAAACCAGTTGTATCCAATAAATAGCTAAATTGTTACAAATCAGAGTTTACCTAATAGGTTTTATTTCTGGGTACAGAATTTGGTTCTCTTGTCCCTTTCATTCAAGACTAATTGCTTTGTAGTACCGTTTGAAGACGAACCTAATTTCCTTCTAGATTAGTTTAATAGTTTTAATAGTAAACAATGTAAATTACATTGTAAATTACATTTTTTTACAAAAAAGAAAAAAAAGAAAAAATTAATTTTAAAGAACCCATTTTTATTGATCTATCCCCAATCCAGTGTTAACAGTAAACAACTCAATACTTTCGTCCGTGGTTTTGTCACATCCATCTCAGATCTAACAGGTGTTTGTCTCTACACAACCTGGGTGTGTTCTTCAATGTTCATTGGTGTGTTCTACAATGTATTATGGTGTGTTCTACAATGTATTATGGTGTGTTCTACAATGTATTATAATGTGATCTACAATGTATTATAATGTGATCTACAATGTATTATGGTGTGTTCTACAATATACAAAGATGTGTTCTACAATGCATTATGGTGTGTTCTACAATGCACAGTGTGTCGTCTACAGCCTAGGAGGATTAAAAAAAAGTCTACAGCGGTGTGTGCAGTATTTTACGTTGGTCGAGAGCACGTACACTATATTACAATAACTGGACCCAGCACAGCTACATGACACTGTCCCGGGACTTATTAACAATTAGCGCTGAGTTCTGCCAGCTGGTTAACCAACTATGTTCATTCACGTGATACATTAACTAGTTTTAGAGCATGTGGTTTTCTACTAGTTTCTTTAGAGGTTAGGTAAATGAAAATACAAGACAAGAGAAAATATAGAGTTACCATTATCACAAATCAGTATGTTTTATTGTATAGTACCACGTGAAATCTCAATAATTCTAAGGTATCTCATTTTTAGTGATGAGGAACCATTAATATATTCAGAATATTATCTCATCTTAAAAAAGTTTCTTACAATACACTTTGAAAAATAGTAGGTCTAATTTGATTTTAAAACCTATTTACATGCACGACGCTTTCATATTTATTATTACGTAATGTTTTAATAGGTAATAATATTCTTGCCTTTGTAAGCTTCAACGGGCTATAATTTTATGTTTTGTAGTTATATCCCGTTGGAAAGTACGGGTGATATAACATCAACATGCTACCTGCCTGTATAAACTATACTGTTTATAACATCATTGTTAAGCTCAGTAAAAGCTCCATTTAAAACCAAACAACCCATTCTACTTCACTATACATTTCCGTAGTCACGTGAACTTCTGTACTAAAGTGTAAGTGTAAAGAAAGGACGGGACCGATGAAAGTCCACTAGTGGCGCTAGTGTCCGGTGTAAACGAAAGTGTAATTAGCATTAGCATGTAATTCGATCCTGGACGGGTTATGTCAATGAAACTGGAACCACGGAGCCTCGTCCCACTACTTTCACTCTCTACACACTCTTGCTTTCGTGTTTTTATAATCGTTTTGCGAGGTAAAAGGTGGAAATTTATATTTTTGTTGTAGGAGAAATTATGGATAAAGTTGATATGGATAAAGTTGATTTAACTGATACGAAATTTTTGACTGCATTGTAAGTCAAGTAGATTATTTTATGTTTTTTATTGGACACCGTTTTGTTCATTAGGTATTTACGTGGCTGTATCTCGCATACACATACATTTGCAAGTTGGGTGGTGTTGGTCTAGTTATTAAAGTTCGGGAATCCTGTCCTGGAGGCCTAGAATCAAACCCGGCTAGTCACAAATTAACCTTTTTTTTAGATATGTGATGATTGCATTACCCGGTGATACATATTTACAGCCCATCTGAAGCTGTTGATATCCCATCTACAAAACAATAAAGGGTAAATGTTTCAGGCGAGGATGTCCTGATAACTTTTTGGAGATACAGTATTCTACATTTTGATGCACATACACATACGATAACAACAATAACATATCTCTTCAGTCAACACATATAATATTTCCACTTTACGTTCATTATCGTCTGTTATTATTTATTGATTACACCCAGAGTCTAGTCGTCATAAGAAATTAAATATTTCTTATGAGAACACTTTACCTAATGGAAACAACACACATACACAATATGATTCGCATATTTTATCTCCAACACTCATTAATATATTTAAAGTGGCCAAAACGTGTTTTGTTTGTAATGTTTCCTCTCACTCTGTATTGATCTGATGATGTTTGATTTTTGATACATTGCACATAGATAAACACTCCCCTTTGTGGATTAGTACTTCACTGTACCATTGACTATTGGGATGTCAAAGATTGTATAGTGTAATACTGCAAAAGTGCAATTAATAATAATCTTTAGACCTTTTTAGGAATAAAAAATACATCCACATTGAATAGGAAATACAGATAGAGAAAATGTTAAGGGTATAAATAAATGTGTTATGTGTTAGTCTGCATTATGTACTAATTAAAAAATACAAATAATTAATCACAACACGTCACCGCTGTAAGATTAAACAGCCAGGGTTCTCAAATCATCCCCGTGAACCAACAACCCTCCTTGTTAGGGGCTAATGCCGTTAGCGGCGCAGACGTGACGAGAAATAACAAATCAGTGGAATAAGACGTCACCAGCTGTAATAAAGGGTTGGGGTTGACGCGTGCAGTCAGGGGAGGTTGGTACCTAAGGCTGACTGGGAAAAATGAATTAGAGTTCTCTATTTCATTAACTTGTCGTACAGTTGGAGTGATTTTTAAGTGGGTGTAATTGTCTTCATACTACAATGACATAGATGGTGTGTAAATACATATATTTTTAGTTCCCCAAGTACGCATTTTTGAAAAATTTTTAAAATAAATACTTAAGTACAAATAGTGCAGGAGTCGATGATAGTGACGATGAACATGTTAGATAAGTCTGTATTTTGACAGTCAACAATTTTCATGGGGTTTGGATAGTAAATTAGGGCATATTGTTAAATTCATTCTATCACCGTTTAGCTTATAGCCAGACACTAAAATAAAAAAAAAAAACATCCCAGAGGAACGCTTCTTATGAAAGTGACGAAAGCCTAGTAGTAAAGGGGGCGAAAAATAGTTCTTTACCGGATTAAAGATTGTTTTGTAACATGATAGGTGGGACAGTAGAGGAGTAGTGGAGAAAGGTTTATCCCTAGGTAGTTTATTGTTTCTAATATTCACTGGTATCTGACCACGGAGAGGTGCAACAGACCATCAAGAAGGGTCTGCTCTGGCAGCAGAGAGAGAGTGAGAGAGAGAGAGAGAGAGAGACTTTTCTCTATGTGGAAGGAGAGATACTTCATATGACAACCACGGAGAGATGCACACGCCATCAAGAAGGGCCTACTCTGGCAGCAGAGAGAGAGAGACTCTTCTCTAGATGGAAGGAGAGATACCTTTTATGACAAGAGATTATCTTCTCCTTATATATTTTTCTGTTGCAGTCACTGGTATCTGACCACGGAGAGATGCAACACGTCATCAAGAAGGGTCTGCTCTGGCAGCAGAGAGAGAGACTCTTCTCTAGATGGAAGGAGAGATACTTCATATGACAAGAGATTATCTTCTCATTATATATTTTTCTGTTGCAGTCACTGGTATCTGACCACGGAGAGATGCAACACGCCATCAAGAAGGGCCTGCTCTGGCAGCAGAGAGAGAGACTCTTCTCTAGATGGAAGGAGAGATACTTCATATGACAAGAGATTATCTTCTCATTATATATTTTTATGTTGCAGTCACTGGTATCTGACCACGGAGAGATGCAACACGCCATCAAGAATGGTCTGCTCTGGCAGCAGAGAGAGAGACTCTTCTCTAGATGGAAGGAGAGATACTTCATATGACAAGAGATTATCTTCTCATCATCTATGTTTCTGTTGCAGTCACTGGTATCTGACCACGGAGAGATGCAACACGCCATCAAGAAAGGTCTGCTCTGGCAGCAGAGAGAGAGACTCTTCTCTAGATGGAAGGAGAGATACTTCATATTGACAAGAGATTATCTTCATTGCTTCAAACGCTCCACCGGCACAGATAAAATCTCCGACATGGGACAGTTTATCTTCAAGGTGAGTAATTTATTCCGTTAGTAAAATTGTTGTGCAGAATGCTGTGTAAACTCTCTTATAAAACACGATGATATCATAACGGCACATCAGCTGTCAAAGCTGGGGAATCACACACGTGGGATACTGTGTAGTTTGGTCATCAAAAGAAGTCATTAAGCATCACACAGGGAACACGTGTAGCTTCGCAAATAACTCAGTTGTTCTTCTTTTCCTCGGTGTTTATTGTTTGGTGACATTTTTACAGGGGATATTTTACATGTCCAGTGCGGCTCAAATCCATATTATGTGGTTGTACCGTTTCCTCTTTACTAGGTTTATTTCTTTATTGGATTGGTGGAAACATTTATTGTCATAAATTGCTCGATTTGCGTTTTTTCCAGAACTCTCTTGGCTTAAAAGCTATAAATTTTAAATTTACAAAAACTTTAATACAATTTTATGCATACATAAAATATCAAACATTATTAATTAGTTAAGGTTCAACCACAGGATTAGTCTTTATAAAACTATTAGTCGATGTTTAAGAAATTACCCACAATCCATTTTACAGTTATAGAGATACTGTATTCCCTGTTACGTATATTTTACATTCAACTTTTAATTTTCCCATCTCATGCTAGAATCTTGTCTAGTTAGTGTCTTTATACTGTTCCTTGCTCCAAGACCGCCCTCCCTAATTTCCTCACAACAAAAGACGTTTTCTTCGATTTCCATTCACAAAGCCCCAGCGTAGGCAGACATGCATTGTTACTTTCGTATCCGGATTTTGTCATTACGTTGTTCCACATTGTTAAAGTTTTCCTACTTACGACTTAATCAAGAAGCATAGGATTGTATTTTTGTTCAGATCTTTGCTTTGTACAATGGCAGTGTACCACATTTTAATACGTTACGTAAATGTGCTGCACCATTTACGGTTGATTTGTTGGAAATATACTAAAATAGCCTAGGTGGATTGAGGTATTGAATGATAAAAATAATAAACATTCTCTTTAAGATACGAATTCAACTATGCCCTTTTAGATTTTTTATGTGTATAAAATGGTTTTTTTTTATTGGTGTGATTCGATGATTTTTTAACGTTTACTACGAACGAGAATGTATGATTAGGCAATTCAGAAAGATCAAATTTGAATCAGCAATGTCATAACTATTAAATAATAATTAAACATTCGGTTTCATTTTGAAAATAGATTGTGATTTTATAAAAGAAATGCTAAAATATCTTTAACATTATTAAAAGTTTTGAGGTTACATTAGTTTTACATGTTATCTGAGTGACTAACGAATGTTATATTTTTATTAAAAATACCCACCATAACACTGAATAAAACTTGAACCATATCAGGGATTTATCAAGCCCGAAAGTGAAATAAAACATTAATTCATTTTGATTTATATTTTAAAAGAGTTCCGCTGGGTACCATCGGGTCAGACTAATTGTCAGTGAGGTATGAATGGTTTAAATGATTGATGGAACTGTCAGCTGGTTGCATTGTTGTGAATCTCCACAATCCTCTTCGCTCATTGGTCGATCTCCGATGTGACGTAATTCCGTTCAACAATACCGCACGCTGATTGGATGACGTGTCGTTGAGTGACGTCATCGTTTAGGTACTTCATGCCATCCGCATTCTGTTCAATTATCACCTGGTTCTATGTTGAAACAAAGGAATCCTTGGAGTTACGCGGATTGTTATGTCTCCAGTGTGGTGATTTACCGAATTAAGCTTACGATTCGCATACGCTTAAAAATAACATGTATACAGTAATATGTTTTGTTTCGATTTTTGAATCAATTATCTGTATTGGTGTACACAATTCCTCTCCTCTTAAGCTATTGACGAACTTTAATGTGAACCTTTTTTGACGATGCTGATCAAGAAGTTATCTACTGTTTACATTAAAATATATTAATAACATAATTTTCATAACTTACGGTTATAGAATGTTTCCATAATCAATGACATAAATAAACCTCCCACATATTTGTGTAAAGTATTTTATTTTATTTGTTTGTGTTGTTATTTGTTTGGATCAGCTGTCTAAAATTGTGAAAATAAGCATTTAGAAGTTCTGGCTAACATTGTGGATTTTCTCATGCTTCCATCGAGACCAACTATTAATATTTTCTTTTGAAACCCTAACCTCAAATCCTTGGACATCCAAGGGGCGTAGGCCAGGAGGAACTCAGAGAAGTGAATAGTCCTATGACATTTCTAGATATCTGGACAATTTGTGTACTTAATTTTGGCTGTATCGGTTTAGTATTTAAGTCGTGGCAGCCGGACAGACAGACACCACCTCAATTTTATAATAGTATAGATTAGAGATATGCTGAAACTGAACATTTTCAATGACCAAAATTTCCCAACAAAACTCAAATTAAACAAATCTTTTATGTTTGTCGTAGATAACATGCAATGTATAAAAACCAGCGTTTTTTGTTTCCTTTCAAACCCAATTGCCCTGATATTCCCTAAAAACAGTAGAAACAGTATTTCAGGCGTTTTTTTTTTTTTTAGATTTAACGTAAATTTGTCTAAGCAAAAATCATAATATTAGTTTTACTCTGCATGTAAACAAAATGACCTCAATTTTAGCCATAAGTAAACAAGGCAGCGCGGCGCTGAGCCAATGTTTACCATTACAACACCGCGGCATTGTGGCTTTTTGGCGCCTTTTTATGCACTTTGCCCCCGTGGCGCGCCAAAAATAACACCGGCTCGACGGCGCGGCACTGCTGGGGCCCCTGTTGATCGTAACTTGGATGTAATTTTAACATTTGTTAAAAAAAAGTTAACGTTGGTACGCATCATAATTTAGTTTTTAGGTGATAATAGTATATTCTAATTATGAAAAGACTATCAAAGTACATAAAAAAGATTGTTTTAGGTTTTGATAACTATTGCCATTAATTGCTATGTAGCGATTTTAATCATCGTTTTTTTTTTGTATATCGTACATACTGTAGAAAATATGTAACAAGACAGAAAATATACTAGAGTTATCATTTCATAAAATATTCGCTAAACTATTTCTGATTACGTTTAAACAATATTCTTAAATAAACTATCTCTTTCAGTATCAACTATTTGAGACCGTACACACTGCACATATACCTCTGAGGGCTATAAAGAAACTCATTTCCAATGTTCTTCCTTTCATAAAAATAACATAAGTTTTGCGTTTCTTTTATAATGAAGGTTATGCGATTTCATATTATTGCGTAATTATTTCCAAATCACTTCAGATTATTTATGGATTAGTCTTTATTTAAATATCTATTTCGTGTGCTTGTGTATGTTGTAGATGTTTTTAAACTGTCCAATGAGTGTTTGCCATTAATTACAATTGTATTTTAAAAACGTATTATACAAATGTAACAAATAATAATTGGGTTTGTTAAAAGTAACACAATATTGCCAGACAAAGAATATCGTGTCACATGACATACGTTACCCGATTTAGGATTTAAAATCTCCTCACAATTTGGATCAAGGAGATCAACACAACAAGCCCGGATGATGATTACAACGCAAAGGACAGACCACGGGTCGTCATAATCCGAGGTTTGGGATATTTCATAACATGATTGAGGATCATTGACTATTGAAGGCTGGGATTTGTCCACGTATTTGAAAATAGAGGTGGAAGGTTAACATGAAGACATCTTACCTTGAAACTCACTTGGTCAAACTTACAATACTAAATATTACTAGGAATTTTTAAACATGAGTTATTTTTTTCTATAATTTGTGTGAATTTATTTAAAATTAATATTCAGCAAAATAATTTATTGTTTAGTTGAAATAACAATAAGAATGAGACAAAATGTTAGTTGAGTCATAAACAGCACAGAGTATAACGTAGTTTATAATAGAGATGACTTTTTAATCATTGGAAAATAAACTACGTCAAAGGCCTAACTTTTTAAGTTGACGTCATACTAAATACTATTTTTGACACTGAAATATAAAGATCAAATAAATAATGAATAAATGCACGGTAATACATTATGTGCAGATATAGTTTCAGATCAAATATTCAAGGTATAAATCACTGAGAAACAGATTGCGAGTCAACTTTCATTCCATGCTACGTCGAGTTACCAGTTAGTCAGGTAAAGCCCCCGTACCCCCCCCCCCTGTCCACCCCCCTGTCACACCCCCCTGTCACACCCCCCTGTCACACCCCCCTGTCACACCCCCCTGTCACACCCCCCTGTCACACTCCCCTGTCACACCCCCCAAGTCACGCCTGACTTGACATCGTCTTGTCCTCACAGCTGACGACTTGATCGGCTAACTCCTCAAATCCCCTGAAATCTCCCAAAACTCTTCCTCTTTCGAAGTATAATCGATTTTATAAAGTTCCAGCCACTTTCCCTGCTTGTCATGCTTGTGTTTTTATCACTTTTTCCGGAATTTATTCAATAAAGGTAATGTAGTAGTTTAATATCCTGCGTTTTGTTTATTGGTAATGATGGTAAGTTGATGGCGAATTAAAAAATCATCGCTCACATTTCCTTTTATATATGGATTTAGAACCTTTTGACAACTAACACAAATTTATACACTTTTAATTCTTTAAAACCGGATTAAGTTTTTTTAAAAGAGGCATGATTATATGTCTTTTTCGCATTACTTCAGGCTACGGGCCGCCCAACTATCACTTTGATAAAATCCATTGATTTGCAGGATTTGAGTCAGGGACCAACTTGCTTACCAAAAGAGACACATTGTAATATGATGTACTAATTCTTCCATCCCAAATGGGTTGGAATGTGGCTCATCACATCTTCAAGCTCACTGTTAACATCTATTCACCAAATGTCCAAGCTTAAAACGCTTAAATCAGAATACTATTTTAGTTTTCGTGTTTAAGCAAAATTCACAGTCACACATGACTGCAAAGTCACTTAGCTGTCTCACCATATCGCAATATACATTTTTTATACCTGTCGACATATGTTTCAACAATTCACTTCTCAGCAGTCCACACATGTACTGTGAGGCCACAAATCTGAGTTTGGCGGGATGGTCTCCACAAATCAGCTGATCGGTATTCACCCCCGGTCCCAAGGACAATCTCTCACCATATAGACCTCATGTTTATTTGAAAGGTCGTCTCTATTTTTGGCGCCAGCCTCAATGCCTTATCCCTGTTGAATGTTAGTGTAAACAAACAATTAATTGTTAACGACATGTGTACAACTAAGCTGCTTTGTTAACTAATTCATTTAGATATTTGAATATCTAAAATTAAATGTTTAAAAGATTTATTGAGATAGCTAATTGTAAAATGTAAAGTAGACTATCAATATAAGTTTATAACTAACTCTTGTTTGATTAACTGTTGCACCCTACTTAAGACTCTGTTGTTAAAATATTCTTTGTAACGAGGATTATTATTAATGAGTTGCTCACTACAGTTTCAAATATGCTCTTTTTTCTTCGCTGTACTTATCTTTTCTCATTCTCTTACTTTCTTTAACCTTGGTTATTTCGGTTCACATAGGTATCTGGCCTGTGTGTAGAACGTATCCACCGAACCAAGGGGTTAGCTGGTAGAGCACAACAATGAATTGTACTGATAATTGAATTGCATTTTACTAATTGTATTTTAATTGCGAGACCAGGATTCGACCGTCGTGCTACCAAATGAGCCCCATCGACTTTGTAAAAAGATATCACATGACAAATACAATTATAATTATATGTACTGTGATGGATATTGTAATGTATAATGTTTATATACGATGATTATGTTGTGCAGGTGAAGCTGGTGGAAGTCGAGAAGGTGGAGTGGATCAACAAGAAGTCGTACAGCACGGTAGGCATCACCCTGCAGAACAGGGAGACCAAGATATTGCTGAGAGCTCCGATGGGCTTGGAGGACTGGTTCGAACTGTTGGAGGTGAGTTTCCCATAATACCCAACAACAACAAAACAAACACAAAAACAATACAATACAACAATAACAAAATGTGTTATTGTTTCTTAGTGTTGGTGTATACTTTATTATTGCAGTAGGTAAATTTTTAGTCTAATACTGATGTTGGCTAGGAAGTGTTTTGAGCTTTCTTGAAACTAACTGATTCCTAGAGTGGATCGTGAAATATTTAATATTTGTTTCTAATGTTTGAATCGTTTATTTAAAATGAAGTGTTATCGGGTAACCTCTTTACACTAAAATATCAACCAGTTGATTTGCATAACGAATACTAAATATTTGAGCGACGGTTAAGTATTAAATTAAAAGCTTTATCTATTAGTAAATGCAATTACTTTTTTAAATAACTTAAGGTTAAATGTTAACGTTTTACATAGTAGTTTGATTAATATCACACTCCAAATTTAGTACAAGCATTAAGCTAACTCTATTATTTTCTGTAAATGTATTTCTGTTTAAACTTGGTACCGTATTTAATTAAAATATCCTTACTAACAATCTCTTTACTACCCCTACAATATCAATTGAGATCGTATAGAGCTGAAACTATTTATTACTGCATACATTCTTATTCGTGTCGAACCAAGATAGTAATCTAACTGTATATTACAATAGGTTTTTATCTTAAAATTGTTATTAAAATACAACTCATACAGTATTAACTATAATCCAAAGATAGGTTCATAACTAATACTAAACCAAGTGTTGCTGTGATTGTTGTAATAGGCGTGTAATAGCATTTATCCTAAATTACATTTCCTGGTTTCGTCATCGCCGATACCAGACTATTGTTGGTCTACTTTTAGGATAAGTTTCCCAATAGTAACAAATCTGCCCAGGCCCCAGGCTGGGTGGAGGCGGATCATTATGTAATGGGCAGTTACTTATGGACCACCAAACACCTGCTTCCCCTGTGCACGCTTTTGTGATTATCTTAATTGCTGAGGTAAACTACTCGATAGGAAATAGTGCGCAGAGTATAAGACTGTTTGGAATATTCCAAAGAAAAATATAGAAAGACTATCAGATTCATGTAATGCATTCCTAATAATATCAATTAATGTGTAAATTTATAAAAGTGGGTTTCTTTTAGTGGCTTAAGGCTACGATTTTGAGTGTTCATATTTCTTAATGTGGAATTATAAACCACATTTTCATGTATGGAGAAATAATTACTTTTTACAGATATTGTAAATAAGTTAATACATTTAAAAAACGGCATGTAAAGTTATAGACGCCCGTTAACTATTAGACACGTTGGTCTCGATCATTCTGATCATTCTTGGCCGTATTTCATGTAAAAAATTGCATTTTATGTTGGGTAAATAACATTTACTTCAGATCTATACAAAATATTAATTTTAAAATATTATTTGTCTAAAATTTAGGTAATTTAAACTTTAACTTAGATAAATGTTTAAATGGGGACTTCTATAATAACCTAGTTTAGTTTAAAGACTACAAATAACTCGAATTTGCAAATCCTGTTATATTATTGATAGTGATAGTAAGAAATTACAGTAGTGACATTCCGAAACATAATTTCAATGTAAAATCACTGCTATAAAAATTGATTAAATATTAGTAAATTAAATTTAATTTCCATATGTACAATAGAATGTTTAACGTGTAATTTCAAACTCGTTCTAAGAAAACTGCAGTGTAATAAAAAACATATTCTTGTAGCTCACACATTAATATGGTAGTTTGTCCTTGATATGTCAAGATATCTTAGAATTCTCCAACATAAATTCAGTGTTGAATAAACAATACGGGGAAACAGAAAACTAGTCGTCTGGAAATTTATGAGGTAAGAACTTGGTCGGGCGGCGCTCATGCAATGTTTTGTGTGGGAAATATGTCTGACATGTTGGAGATATAAATGTTACGTGTTTTAAAGATAAATGAACGCAAAATAACGTGTACCGCAAAATTGTTATAACGGGATTGAGCGTGGTATTTTAAGTTTGACGGAAATATAAATGTTGTAAATATATCTACTGAATGATAACATCTTGGAAGTATTCTTATAATTTATTTTATTTTTCTTGACGTTAGTCTGGAATAAATATTGCTTGTAATGAATTGAACAATTAATTGAATAATTTTAAAATAAACCCTATTTTTGTTTGATTATAACATTTTGTTATGTTTGAAACGTAAATATTCTCAAAGTAAATGAAGTCCGAAAAATGTCTCAAACGAACGATATAAACATTATTGACACCCTTCTTGTTTATTTTATGTTGATGGTAGCATGAACAGTAGACTTTATATCAAATTAAAGAACACACAAAACGTATCTAAAATGAAAAGTGTTGCAAAATAGAGCTTGAAAAAATATTGTTTACCATCGGTGATAAGCAAAAGGTGTAACTCTCTGTCCAAACAATACTACATTATTCAGTCTCAAACTTAATTACTAAAATCAACAGACTAATCGCCTATAGCGATTCAGGTGTGAGATTATACACAATTGGCTGTGTATTTTGTGTCATAAAATTTGAATAATGAGAACCAAAATTGGCGTCAAACCCAACGCACGGTGCCTAGAGTGGAAGGGGTATTTTGAGCACCTTTCAAACCTACACAAAAGAAACATTTTGATGGTTAATCGCCAAGGAGAGTAACCAGCCGCCGAGTTGCGGTCAATAGTCTGTCTGCGGGTTGTCTGAAATGTTTTGGAAAGTGAAAAATGTATTATGATGGTAAAATAAATATTATAATTGCCTATTTTACTCATAGAATTATAGTGTTTTACTAACAGTGGTGGTGTGATGCAGGATATTGTTAAAAAGGGGGAGGATTTTGTAAATTTCAAAATTTAGGAGAAAAATTGGCCAGTTTATATAGTTTTGGTTTTTTACAAGTTTATTTAGGAATTTTGTACAGATTTTGATGAAGGGTTGAAAACACACAAGTAACAAATGCATCGAAGCACAACATTTTTTTATTCACTAGTGGATTTTATTTTCAGAATTAGACAACTCTTCTTTTTTGCGTGGAGTTTAGAGTTAGGTTTTTCTCAAAATTGTTACCAGAAGTACATTAATGTATTCTCATGGATAAAATACAAATAGAATGCGGATAAAATGGCGTGCATTCAAAATTGTGTATACAAAGATTGTATAAAATTCGCTAAAATGTTATCTGGTAACGTAAAAATTACGCACATGTTCACACGAATAAGACTGAACTTACTAATCATGTTTATATTTTCTGGACTAGTAACTTAATATACTATTTCGTTTTTATACTTTACAGTTTATCGTATTTTTTATAGTTTGCTTAAATGATGGTGCAATATGACGATAAATATATTATTTAACCTCCCGCATTAAAAGGACCATATTCGTGTAAATAAAATTCTAAACAGCGATGAGTTTGAAGAGCTTATGTTTAACATAATTTAAATTCTAACAATGTAACACCTGTTTACTTCTGGTGCTTTTAATTTAATAACATTTGCTGGAACTTTTTCTCAAAGCTAATTATGTTAAGGTATTTTTAAGAAGGCAATCTCGATTCCTCTCCTTCCAAAGACTTTGAGTTAAAGAAAACTTTCTTTATCGAGGGCACGTGCTGTATTAATTTATTTACCGACTTACAAATTCCTTTTCAAGTCTAATGAGTTTAAAGGAACGGTGGATGAAAATTGGTCGGGATTTATAAAGAAAACACTTACTGTAATTATGAATAAAATGTGTGCTGCGTGTATATCATAAGATATTAATGTATCTCTTGATAGCGTATTTCCCCTAAATCGTATAAGGCATCGCCGTATTAAGTGGCATAAGACCTATACCCTGGACCGATTCACTCCTTTTTCATTGATTTTGGCAAAAAAATAATACTATTCGTTCTAAAATTTACAAACCGTCGTCCATACCACATTGTTTTTTTTTCAAAATTACTTACAGTGTTTTTGCATGTTTTCACCGCCAAATTGATTTTTTTTGCGGGAGATGTAGTGAACCCTTACTTTTCATAAGCAACTATCCTTTTATTACTTAACCTTTCTGTATCGATTTGAATCATGTTTTAAATCGCCATGTTCAATGCCGCTGTGTAGTATTTTCTGTAATATTACAATAACCCATTTCAAATGCTAAATAGACAAATTAATTGAATTGTTACCAAAATAATTTATCAACACTTTTTCTAACCATGTGCCTCAATTATGTTTATGTATGGGTTTAGTAAAAAAATGTATCGTAAAAGTCTGTCACACTTGAATAAAAATAATGAAAGGCGAAGCCAAGCTGAACTTGAACGTTGCTTCACTGAGTTCATGCGTTCAATGGGTCAATGTTCAAAGTTCAATGTTCAATACACAGTCTTTATATGCACGCGATGCGGGACTTTCACTATATGCACTCTTTCAACCCGACCCCTTAGGGTGGAAACAAACAAAGCCGATAAAAATCACCCTTCTTTTCATAAAATCTACATATAGAGTTCAATCCATTCCATACTTTAATGAAGCCTGACAATTATTATTTATTGGCTGAAGTATTAGATTTTAATATAAGTATATTTTCTTTTTTGTCCTGTCATAAAGTGCGCATCCTGGAATCCATTTAAAGTTTTTTAAAACATTTGAAAACATAAGCTTTCTAAAATTATTATCGTGTAAGTTTTGTTGAGGGCTATTTAAATATTTGTATTAATCTAACAATAAATCTGTTAGTATGCATAGGAATGTATATTATTGGATTAATTTCCAAAAGTCAATCTAAAAAAGTTTTAGAAAGTAGGTGGTAGTATATTATTTATAAGGAGATGTATTTATATGGAGGTGTTTAATTAAAACTGTACAATGTATTTGTTTTTAATTAAAGAAAACCCTATTTTAGGGTATTTTAACCCTATAGATTTTTTGCTTACTGTTTTAGTTCAAAGCTTTTCGATAGGGCATCCAAACCTGGGTTTGTGTTACTATCTTACACTAAACCTAATCCAAAATGTCTACGAAGCTTATTATTAAACTTGCCTCGCACTTGGTTTCGATCATAGTTTATTTCACAACATTGATCAATTATACTACCCATGAAAAGTTAATTGCTAGATTTTAGGTCCATACTGTAGTTTACATTCAATGGATTCTTTACCTAATGAGTTTTAAATGTCTTTTATCATCCAATCTATTAACAATGTCAATCGTGCATGCACAGCCCTAATTAGGGTAGTTAAAGCCCATAAAACCCAATTATTCAATAAAACAAGTCGTATCACGAGAAGTAAATGATTTATTTAAACACGAACAATGCAGGTATAGCGTGTAGGGGTGGGTCTATTAAAACCCCGACAACTTCCTAGACTTGATAACACGAGGCTACTAGTGTCGACTGGCGCCAGTAGCTGTAATAGCCTGTGTAATAATGGGGGAGGAATCTGTTATAGGGGTAGTCGCACCCCAGTCAGCATTTTACACTGAAATTTCAAATAGTCGTGTAAAATGTTTGAATTTAATTGGTTTATGTAGATTCGCAAAATTAACAAGAAAAAAGTTTAAAATTGTGATGAATTTGAACCGTTTGAAAAAAAAATTGTATTTGAGTACTGTATATTCAAAACCATACCTACTGCACCTCCACATCACTATGATGAGACAAGAGACTCAACTAAAGGCCAGGGACACACTTACCGGCGAAACCGTCGGACGCAATTCTATTTAAATTCTATTTACCATAGCATACCTAAAGAATTTATCCACGTTGAGGCACATGAGCATGTTTTTTAGACAGCCATCGCAGTGAAGTGAAATGCAGTTTTGGATTGTGTAGTACATGTCACTGGGTCAATAGGGTATTTGACATGAAAAGATAGGGAAAATAATTCTACGATGATCACTGCTCGTTCGTTTACCAAACGTGCTTAAGCCTCTTGCCTCATCCATTCGATCTTTATTGTTTATTTTTAGCCTAGTTATGTTATCAATTTGTTTTGTGTTTGTCACCAGGAGTGTATGATGACCAGTAAGGAGCGACGCAGAGCTCTGAGGAAGCTACACAACCCTCTCTGGCACGGAGACGACGAGTCCGCACCTTCCCTCACCTGGCTCATCAACAGGGGTGAGTTCCACAGTTTTTGACAGCTTTAGTTGTGCAATATTTTATGATTATTTCCCATTTTTGCGGACAAATAGCTTGATATTTTATAGCTTCTCATTTCAAAGTGTATTTTGTTATTGAATTTGATGCTTGAATTTTTAACGTAGGCTACATAACTGTATCAAAAAGGAGTTTTAACCTCATTAGCAAATACTCAAATAGCTGTCTATTTCGGTGTTATAGAGAACATACAGAATTTTATTTTTATTTTTTAACATCCAGATCAAGTGAAATTGTTGACATTATCATTAATTTAGATATCAACCAAACCATTGAGAGTTTAATTTTAGTGATTTATAGAATCGTATCTTAAAATATTCGAACTAAAGCATTATTTAGAACTAGTAAAATATCGATAAAAACACAAATACTTAGGATATATATTTTGCGTTAATGTTGTGAATATTGCTTCCAATGATGGTAGTTCACAAAGTCAAGTATGCAGGAAAATTAATCTAGCTACAATCGTCTACTGTACCGTATTAGTATAAACAAACAATTCTTCATTCTCTTCAAACCTAATCATTTGTAATAAATGAAAAAAAAAATACTTTCAATTTCCTGTTTGGACAACAAAAAGTGTTCGATTACAAAACTCATTTCATCAAGTCCACGCAGGAATTCTCATTAGACGTTTTGGCTCCAAGAAACAGACTCATTCACTATTGAAACCCCAATCCCCGACGTCCGAAATATCAAGTTAGGGACCATTAAAGCTCCCCTGTCCCCAGGCCAGGGCCGCGTAAAAAGACTACTTTTGTCATCATCTCTCGCGATATTTCAAAGCTACCCATTATTCAATCGAATGGCTGGTTTCGTTTCTTTCACCTCTCGTCCGCAATCCAAACGTCATTTAGTGTCCGCGCAAGTCTTTATGGAAATTTTATAGGTTTTGTGGGGTTGAAAAAAGATAAGGGATTTTTTATTTATTTTCAAGCTGCAAATGGAGTTTGGAGCTTTACTTTAGCATTTATTGGTCTCTGTGAAAGCACAACTTTTGTACAATCATAAAATAGCTTTATTGAAACGTTTCCTCAGTAGATAATCTGTTATAAAATATAAATGTAATATTTAGATTTATTGGACGAAAAGCAATCACGTATTTTCGTAAACATAATGTAAGTATTATACCAATAATGTACCACGTAAGATTTCGTGATTGGCAAAACGAAATATTAACCATTTTTCAGTATCTATACAAATAATACTTCAAGAATATTTTCAAACTTACATTCTTTTTAAGTAAATGTAACATTTTTCGTGAAACTGCAAAAAACACGTTTAAAGAGAACTACAGAAAACTATTTTAATGGTATGTAAATGGGCAAATGTAATGCATCAGTAACGAAAAAGACCATTAATAACACTCTGGTGACTTTTATGAGCAAATACAATTTACTAAGATTAAAAATATATGCATGTTTTTTTATACTGTATAATTAATACATTTTAATGGAAGAAATTTTCATATTCAACAATTCTTTTTCAATGAATTCAAGAGCCAATGCTGTGTTCTATATTCTTTTAAAGGATAAGTTTTGACTAAACCAATATATTATGAATAAATTCATTACATAATTCGTTCGCTTTACAGAATCAATTGTGGCATAAATGTTCGGCCATCAGTAAGTTTTAACGAGAGCCTAACCAAAGAGTAATCTCGCTTTCAAATTGAAAGTTAACCAAATTAGGCCGTGGATGAAGTCTGCATCAGTGACTTCTCGTCAAGTCGCACTCGTCAAAAGACTGTTGTACTTGATTTGACTCAGAATAGTCATATTTGTCAATTTTAACTACTTTTTACACTTAGTTATAAACAATTTTCATTACATTAAAACATCATGGGTAGATCATCGAAGTAAATAATACACAGATATAAAAATTGCAGAAAACTATTTTTTATTTATAAAATAATTTCTTGTTATTAATCGTTTTTAGTATAAACATCTTGAACATGCCGAATTTAACACATTTAAGCTGGTAGATACAATATTTCGTACATCGTCCACTAAGCCCTATAACAATCTGATGCGAATAAAAACGCCCAATTAATTGTTGCAAAATCAGCAAATCACACGTAAAATAATAGAAATGAAGTCCAACATACACGAGCTATGTATTGACTGCAAACCAAGTTATGAAGCTGCATGCAAACCGTGCAGTGAATGTACGGCGATTCGACAGACTTGGCTACTTGTTTACGCAACAAAAGTTAGACTGCTAAAATCAACGACCAGATCTGATCTTTATATCTACATTCAAAATGTATTGCCAACTTTAAAAAGAATACTACAAGTGATCTCGTATTTTATTTACACATGTGTGACATTCCAAGACGGTCGCTGCACGGGAGCGACGGGATATCTGCAACAGTTCCTGACAGCTCCTTGGTTTTTTGTGCCCAAATGTTTGTGTTCTACGGTTTAGATACAAATTACCCTGTCCGTTACTGCAGCGCCGTCACGGTACGACGTCATGCCGATGGTTTACATTCTAGTCTGTTTTTTACTCCGCCACCCGGAGCGCGTCTTTCACACTGATTTGAACGTTTTGTGCTAACATCTTTACAGCGTTTTTCTGCATTTTTATCTGGATAAAACGTTCATACCTTGGTTTTTTTTTTTAAGTTGTAATTTAGATTGCTCCAGTAATATGAGTTTATTTACTATGTGAGTCTTTGAAATAATTATATGACTAGGACATAATATGATCATAATTCGCAGTTTTGACCCAGCGTTAGTTCATTTTACTTGTTTGGTTTGCAATAAATCGCATATAGTTTTCTCTATTCATTCTATACTATGCAGCCTTAGGCGAGATAACAAACTTATTACCATCTGCGAAAAAACCATTGCACAAATCAGTAAACCGTAAACATTTGGTCATTATGTTTGTTCAGATTCCGATTTACTCACAATATTGCACAACATGATGAACAATAAAATAATTTTAGCTTAAGAATTTTTCGACCTATTCTGTCATTTATTCTATTTTGTCGATGTTTTGTACATATGAGGTTAGGAGGATGATATGAATGTTTTATTTTAGTATTTAACCATCTAGACCGTTTAAAATTAAAATTACCTTTACACAAAATGCTCTATTTAAAATCGCAACTATAGACAAAATGTCTCAATACAATACTTAATGAATGACTTTTTCTATTAATATACATAATGGAGTTTAAAATAACATATTGTTTGGTTGCTAACAAATTTGTAAATGTTAGTAGTTGGAGGATGTATTGTGAAAATGTTTGCAGCTTTAGCTGTAACTTTAGAAGGTGTGCTGAAGAACGAATCAACCATTTTAGATTAATTCATTTGATACTCGACAGTATGGTGTTGATCCAGACTTAGCTTTAATATTCAATCTCAATCCCAATCTAAAAATTAATTTTTACATCCACTAATAATGGAATAGTATGAGGATGAATTGCATTTCCAAACATGTAATTAATTCAAAGAAACCAAAACATAAATACAAACAAAACATTTAGGTATTTGTCCCCATCTACTTTATCGCAAGACTCTGTAGAGTTGGTTTTGACGGTCCCTGTGTCGCCCCGTACGTGACATGTACGTGTTTGTCGTGTTGTTACAACATGATGTAGCGTCTACTTCTACGTTTTATCTTATTCCTCGTCTAAACTAACCAAGAAGCTTATCTTTATTTTAGCGTTTTCACAACTAAGAACTGAGGGTAATTCTAGGTTGCATCAGAGATTAAAAGAGTAACCAACTTATTTTGCCAAATACCAATCTGTAAGTATGATCTATTATGTTGGTAATGTTAGTATTTTTTACGCTTTTTATGGGTGGGCAATATTTTTGAGGCAAACTTGTAGTGTCTCTCAATTATCAAATTTTATGGTAGTATAATGTTTTACAGTAAACAAACGTGGCTTTTTATTTTTACGCAATAAAGTACAGCTTTATACTTGTTGCGTTTACAAAATTGTAATCGTTTCATTTTGGCCAACAATTCCCTATGATTAAAGTTGAGCACGGCTTTTAATGGAAGTTTCTTGAATTTACAAGTAATGTAAATCATTTACCAATGAAGTCTGCAATATTCCACTTCCTCGTTCCGTTACTAAAGAATTATCTCAAATAACATATTCCTACCATAATTGTTCCTCTTTTTCAAATTCATTCATCAACAGGATTATCAGAAGTAGTTCATCTATTTTCTTAAACTATTTTATGTGGTCAAGCTCAAATGTCGTATAGTTCTATTTAAAAAAATATCTATTTGTAATGTCCTTATCAATATTTATAACCGGTTTCGATTTGATCATTCTCAAAAAGTAAAGCAAACTATTCAGTGAGGCGGTATTTTTTTGCGTGGGCTGCTGTGGGTTCTTTCCCAGTAATCTGCAACGCTTTTCCGCTGTTCCGTCGTGTTCCGCTGTTCCCCGCGGTCAAGGGGTCGAGTGGACCACGGGCCGCGACGGTCATGGTCGTGGTCTCCTTGCTGACCAGTGGCCAGAACCTAGCAGTAGAGTTGGCTCCCATCTCCCATCTCGGGTTACGGACTGTTGTATACCTCCGTGGAGTGCTTGCCAAGTTTCATATCATCATGTATTTGCAGATAACTACATAATCCGTATAACTTTCAGCATTTTATATCTCAAATAACATATTCATATCATAACTGTCTCTCTTTTTCAAACCCATTCATCAACAGGATTATCAGAAGTAGTTCATGTATTTTCTTAAACTATTTTATGTGGTCAAGCTCAAAAACCGTATAGTTCCATTTAAAAAATATCTCTTTTGTAATGTCCTTCACTAATATTTAATAAAACGGTTTCGATTTGATATCATTCTAAGAAAAGCAAACTATTCAGTGCGGCGGTCTTTTAACTACCCATGAAACCTAAGCTCTAAAAAGAATATTTACATTTATTTTGTTTGTTAACCTTAAACTATTTGTTTGTTAGCCTTATCAATTGGACCTCACCGACAAGTTTTTTTTTTGTTTTTGTTTTTGTTTTTTTTTAACTTGGTGTGGCCAAGCTGTTGTAATTTTCATAATAAATATATTTGTATTTGATACTTAAGTACTATACCGACCACACCTGATAGTTATAACCTAACCTGACCTGACATAAGGGTGGACTATGTTTTAGGTTAGGTTAGGTAAGGAAGATTTTGTTATTTAAATTAATTAAAATCTTATTTGGAAGTAGATTTATCAATGTGGTCGGTATAATACCAAAAACCTTTATTTTTTGTCTCTAAGGTGTACATGCTATACTTTAATATTAAAGTCTTAAATAGTATTTTACTGTCCAATACTTAGTACTCCTAGACTTGACAATACATTACCAGTGTCTATAGTTATCTTTTCATCATTGTACAGTAAACACAATACAGTCTGGACCAAGGCTTGTCTTGTCCCCTAAGGAAGTGAATTCCTCGGCTTTTCATTTCCGATCTCCTGCCCTCCAGGTTTCCTTACAACTCTTGGTATTTATTATTTTGTCTTTTTTTATTTTTGGGAGACATATCCTTGCTTTCCTATTGTGGATATATATATTTTTTTAGTTTTGTTTTGTATTTTCGGGTCTTATTTATTTGTTGAATGTATATTCCTTTGCATACATATTTGTCTTTTAATGTATTGTCAAAGAAAAGTACATGCAATTTGTTAACTTCAAAATACACTTTAATTACTACAAAAAATTACAAATTACAAAACATTAGAGATTGATTGTTCTCATTTTAAACCAGAATGTTGAAATACGATATGTTATAAATAAGATTTGTTGTAAAATCAATTGTTTGCATTACAGGATTTTAAAAGATGTGTTATTAACAAACCCAAAATCGTTTGTAAGACCTAACTGTCATGCAAGCTGCACAACAATTTTATTTCAATTGTTATTTTCATTTCTTAGATTATTTTCATTTTACAACATATTCCATTATGGAATTTAGAACTGATATATTTTTAACTATTTAACTTTTTTTAGAAATATGAGATTTTTAAAATATTTAATCTATGATCTACTCTAAAGTGATCTTCATTGAATAAAAAAAAAACAGGGGTAGGCACGAGTCCTTTGACCCATGTATTCCAAACATGAGACATGTTCTTCAAATACTATACACTATACTGGGTGAATAATGGACTGAATAACGTGTTAAAATGATTTAATGCCCAGGAACTGTGTACCAAGTTTTGAGGCTCTATCTTTATAACTTTTTGAAATATTTAACCATTCCGGGACCTTTTTCCCACCCTGTAAACATCACCTAATCAGTATGTAATGTAAACGAGACTGAAAAGTGAAGACGATACAATTTTCATCAGATACCATCATAATTAAGACATTTTTTAAATTTCATTCTCAAAAATTCTTAAGACAATTGGAGTATGGTGACTAATTTCAATAATTACCTTTATAACAAACAATGACTATAGTTTATAATTAGATTCAAGCCCTTCTTCTCGTATTGATCCAGACTTCACATCCTTAGACAGTTGTGAGAGGGTTTCCACTTTAGGAAGAGCATCAAAGGTTGAGCTTTAATTGCACTTTAGATGTGGTTTGGTACAAGGCGCAATAAGATAAGTTGGCAGATCAAAGACTGCAGAACAAAGCCTGTTCCTTCAAAATTGACGTCATGTAACAAAATAATGCAAATACTGCAAGTAAAGGATACAATATTGAACTCTGACACAATCTTTGTAAGATTGACTAGACCCAGCCAGTTCTGATCAATAGACTTCTAATAAAATGTCTACACTGAAGAAAAGTGTAATCTAAATTAGTAATAAAGCTGCTGACTATCCTATTTCATTCTAATCTCACCACATTCATATTCAGATTGAAATATGAATCTAAATGTTCATCGCTGTCTTACAGAATTGAATTGAAATATAGTAGGCTATTCAGTTTTGAAACAGTAAATTAAATTAAAACGTACTTCAGTGCACTTAAGACTTTTATGAAATATAATAACACGAAATGAAATCAACGATTTCTAATCTTTTTCTCCAATTTTCTTATTCTTTAGTCTATGTCTGGATGGATTTAATCAGGCTGTGGTGGACAGTGTCGACATGATGATCAGCTGGTGACAGTGTGGGCAGGGAATTAACTACCCACACCTGGTAAATTGTCTTATCATTGTTCCAGTGTCTTGTAGCTGATGAACATTGTTTCTCCTCCAAGTTATCAATCATTATCACTTAACTGAAGTCCTCATTTCCTGCAGTAAATTCTAATGACAAAGCACAGCTAGCAGAACAGTTTTACTTACAGCCGGTATTGCTTTACATTCTTACAATTGCCTACATTAACATTTGTGTATGTTATTTATCCATCTTTTTTTTTAAATTTATATAAACTTCTTTGATAAAGCAAATCAAATAATAAATATTCAGAATCAATTCCTGAATGCCAATCATTTTATATACATAATTTATTTTTTTGGTTGGTTCTGGTAGGGCCCAAACTTTTACGGGGTATTCAAAACTGGGGAAAACGTGTAATTGATGAAAGAAGGCCTGCAATTCAATGTTAAGAAAACTGTACAACACAATTTTTGCTACCTATATCAAAACCGTTCCCGAATGTCCTTTATTGACTAAGCGTTCAAAAACAGATTTTAACAATAGAACTAGCTGATTGTATACCCCAACTAGCATCTTAGCTATCAACTGATTCATTTTCATCCACCACTCCCCCTGGTGTGTTGGGGTTGTGATAACTATAATCCTCATATTTCAAGGGGACTTTGTGCTGTGAAAATTTTACCCAATAAACTAGATTTTAAGTTCTACTTGGTGTTGCAGGAACGCTCAACAAGGAAGGACATTTGCTATCCGACTCTGTGCCAGACTTGGAGGGACAACAGAGAGACTGTGATGATCCTTGGAGAAGGACTCAAGGAACTCCACTACACCAACGTCTGTCTTGTAAGTATCCGGCAATGGCTACTGGTTACTTCCAGTAAGTCAAATACTTTCTTGACTCGCCTACTCCCTCAAACTCAACTGGTTATTTAGTTCTTGTTGTGGTTGATAGTGTAGACTAGACTACTGTGTATGAGTTGACTTGTATCAGGTACATCCATCCAATGCTACACTCATTGATTTGTATCTCGCTATCAAAAGCCGCCTACATATCAAGAAAAGCTGCTACTGTAGTTCTTTTTCTTTTCAATCCAAGTCATCTTCACTTAGTAAAACACTCTCAACTTATTTCCGCTGATAATCTTGTTCTTTCTTATGTGAAAGATTTCCTCCAAGCTCTCCTCTAAATATACTTAACACGTTCGCTGCGGGTGGGTCAGTACTGACCCACGGCGATCGAATCGCTCATGCTGCCGGGTCAGTACTAACCCACACTGCAGTGAATCAATATGTTGCTCAGTGCTAGCCTAGCGTCAGTCGAAGGTGGACCTACACCACGTTAGCGTGTAGTGTGTGACTTGCTTTGTTCACCGTTGAGTTGGTTCCCGCGGCCCGCTCCCGCCGTGGCGGCTGGGTCGGTACTGACCCACATTACTGTGAACGCCCCTCGCTTTGCTAATTTTTTGTGCTTTATGACGTCATATTCAATTTCAATTATTTTTTAAACTATTTTATTTCAATAATATTAACATTTCATATCTTTTATATCTGTAATTTTTGTTTAATATTTAAATTTTTTATACTCCGGTTCTTGATGGGTCAGCACTGACCCATGTATATGACGTCACATTATGAAGTCATAATTAATTCCAATCAATTGATATACTATTTTATGTTGGTTATTTTATCGTAATGACTACATATATATTTAGAACATATATTTTTAGTAACATATATAATGTATTCAGTGACATTTCCATTTTTTTCTGACTCTGGCTCCTGATGGGTCAGTACTGACCCATTATTATGACGTCACTTTTTGACGTCATATTCACTTCCGATCGTATTATATAATATTGTATTTCAATAAGGACACAAAAAGGAATGATATACAACAATAAAGTTTTTTAGCAATACGATTCGATTTTATAATTTCCTTTAGCAGTGAACGTGTTAACATAATATTGCACTGACTACATAAAGAAACTATATGTTCCAAGGACAACAATGTGTTCAAAAGCAATTAGGTAGAAAGCCTATTGGTCAAAAGGGGGATAGCCCAACTCCGTGCGGGGGTCAAATTTAAGCCGAGGAAAAGTTTTATGGCCCCCGAAGGTTCCAGTCCAACTCCGTGCGGTGGTCACTTTTAGTGTATAGTTCAACTCCGCGCGGTGGCCATACATCTAATCTCTACGCTACCTGGTTGTGCTCTCGGATGAGATATGAAGTGTTTAATATAAACTATTCTGTATACCGTGTGTCTCAAAAGTAATGTTAAACTTGTATTTGTTCATAGCTACTTTAGTCATATGACAGTTTAGGTTAGGTTAATGATTGTGTATTATAGACTTTGGAACATATAAGTTCACAGTCACTCTTTCTCACGGACTTTTTTTAACTCCGCGCGGAGTTGGAGATGTGCCGCAAGGGACCCGAAGTGACTATCACGCGGATTTGGACAGCTGTCCAACTACAACTGGTTTTGACAGATTTCTGACCACATCGCGGAGTTGGGATAAGCCCAACTAAAGGCATGGGCACAACCCTTGAGAATAAAGCTTGGCCAGGTTAATAAATTATAATAAGAGTAAATTACAGCCCTGAAAGGTCTAAGAGTTTAATATTAATTGATTCTGGTCCTTTTTGGGGAAGCATTTCTTTTGAATATTATCACATCCTTACCTAGTGATTTTATTATTATTACGATTGATATAAATCACACGATTGATAAGAGCCCATTTTGAGTCTAACAACAGAAACAGTTCACTCTTGCTATAAATTCAGAACAAATTTTAGTTTTTTTTTTGATGAATTTTGATTTGATCCAAGTATCCTCCTCCATAAAAATATTTTACTAACTACAGTAACCCACATTTAAATCACTTTTAGGCCAAAACTTTTATGCACAAATTAAATTTGCCACTTTTATTGTGTCTGTTGAAAATAAAATTATAATTTTCATCAGCAATAATTCATCAATTATAACTCCTGATGCATTCCTCCAATACATAGAAACTGAAGACAAATAACTATTGATCTGTAGAATTGAAGCATCAAGCTATTTCATCAGAGTGTGGAGAGAGAGCAGCACCTGTCATGTGTCGGTAGTGCAGATTGTTCTTGGTAAAGCAGATTGTTCTTGTTACCAGATTACAAGTTCTTTACTTCTACTGTAGGCCTACATATTTTCATTTCAATTTGGATCTCTTCATGATAGTGGTATGATTTGGAAAGAACTCTTCATCGCAAAAATATCATTTATTAATCTAACGAATTCCTTCAAATAAAAAAAATCTTTTGTATTTTTTACATTTTTATTTTATTTGATTTGTTGAGCACAGCAAAATCTAGGACTATTTTTTTCTTTCCAATGTGTGCCCTTGCGCTAGTTAGGTTACAGGATGATAGACTTTCTTTAATGTTGATAGTAAGTCCTGATAAAGCTGGGTTTTCCTAGACGCGGAATCGGCCAGCGGAGAGCGGACAACGGAGAGCGGAATTGAAATTAACATGGCATTCCGCTCCGCTGCTAGGAAAACAGTAACATTAAATTACCTAAGACAAGCTGAGTCCGCTCTCCGCGTTCCTCTCTCCGCTGGCCGACTCCGCTTCTAGGAAAACCCAGCTTAAGAGTTTGAAAAATATTACACTGTTTGGCTTACTTTTTCACCAAAAGTCTTTCTTCAAAGGCGTTAATGTGTTAAAAATGTTCACCTAAGGCTAAAATTTTTAACTATAGCCTACTAATTATCTGGAATAGTGCATCTCTTCAATCGTTCAATCTTCTACATTAAGGTAAGTTACGAAATGCCAAAAATAGTTTTAACATATTCTCTACTAACTTATACCAACCAACTCTCTTTTGTATCTGAGGTCTGAATTGTAGTTGGCAGTTAATATGTGAAACGTTCAAATGGAAAATGCTCTTTGTGTTTATTTTTCTTAAATGGAGATGTACAAGAATCCACATGTTTTGCAGTGCTTACGGATATAGACATCAACAGCTGTTCATCCAATCTAGACACACCTCCTCCTTCGGTCCCTGCTACGTTCCGGGGTCGACCTTACCCTTACAGACTGAACAACGATGTCTTCTTCATGTCTACTGGTCAGTTGATATGGTTATTTTTTTATAAAATAAATGATTGTGTGAGAACGTCAATGAATTTGTTTGTGAACACTAACGAACACATGTGATGCCAGGGCCGGCCCTTGCTATTACTCTGTTACTGTACCACAATAAAGGCATTTTCAAGCATCTATAAATTAGGAGTCTACTCAGAGGTTCAATGATGCTCAATCAACAACAAATTGGAAACTGGAGTAGTGAAAGCCTTTTTCCAATATTTTCAGATTAAAGCCCATTTTCCATTTCTCCATTTTGACCCGTTGGTAAAAGATAAAAAATCTAAAAATCTCTACAAAAGATCGGTAATTTTCATTAAAAAAATTACAAAACCTATGTCAGGTCCCGTTCAGTCCTCCTTTGGACCCAGGCTCAGGTTAAGTGGTTCTGGTAACTTCTTGTGTCAGCCTTGTCTAATGCAAGTAAGTTGATGAAGCCGAATTTAAAAAATAATCAAAATCTTTATTAGATAAAAAGTTTTTCAAGTAGATTTTAAAATTATATTTTAAGTTTTCATTTCTATAATTCAGGGAACAAAATTAATCCCACTAATGGGATTGTGCCCCCTGAATCTCTCAGTTAGTTTGGTATGCTACGGAAATGTAACGATAAATTGTTTCTAAAATTTTTTAACTGGCTTTAATGGCTCATTTTTCAGATAAAATTCAAGCTAAGTCGTCCAAGTTGCCATTTTGAAGTGTTGTGTAGCTGTGAAATGTCTAGTATTCAGTAAGATGGTAGAGTCAACTGATTTTACTTTTGGTGATGTAAACATACTTTTTCTCTGACTTTAAAACCATATACACCAAGGAAACAATAATTACCTTTTAGCGATTCCTTAGGCCTACTATCTGCAGCGGTCATACATTTAAAAAGAAATTTTCCGTTTATATTATACCTTTAACATGATAAAACTTATACAAGTGTCTGGTTTTATATAAGTTCTAAAATGATTCTCCTGTAAGTAAATGAATCTGTGTTGTTCAGGTAAGAACGATGAACGCTACAACGGAGGCTCCATAACTGCTTCGTACTGCAGCAGCAGATCAGCGCTGACTCCAGTAGGATCATTCCGCAGCTCTCATCTCTTCAGTCCGGCAAAAACCGCAGCAGCCAACAGCACGCAGATCAAATACAGAGGTAAACAGAATTTCAAACATAACGTTTTCTAGGAAAATGACACACAGGAACGGGCTTCTTAAAATTTTACTGTTCTTCTCACTTGAAACTCTAAAGTCTTGTCCTTTTAATCCTTCATACGTAGACCCACAGCCTGAAGTTGGCTTTGAACTATCAAGCCATGGCATTCCATAGAAAAGTTCTGTTTGGTGATTTTCAAGCTTTGAACTTAAACCCCTGGGTAATCTTGTGCTGTATACATTATACTAAGCCACAAAACAGCGGCGTAGCACAGCTCGACCTGAACCAGAAGTATCTTAGGAGCCATAAATCTCTCTTTCTCTGACACTCCAGGTGAAATTCACTGTGGAAAAAAATTTATCATTAATAGTGTTGTAAAATTGAATCAGCTAAAGTAAATGGTTTATTCTGTAGTACTCAGAGGAGTAGCATCCATGAAAAGAAGTAAACATCTATGTGTAGAGAGGGAGATGAGATGATACAGTACAAGACAGAGATAAGGGTACATTCTCAGCCTCAGACTCTTAGGCCAGGCGCACACAGGCGATTTTGAATCGCGCAACAGTTGCCCGACTAATCGGGGGACTGTTGCGGGACTCACTCGGAGACTCTGAAGTCTAGCGACAGTTGAGCTGGATAGCGCACACAGGCAACTTTTTAGTCGTGAATCTAGTCTTGAGACGTGTTGGAAATACATTCGTTACAGCGTTCTGAATGGATTTCAATGATACAGCCGTAGTATGTGCTTTGTTGCTGAAGTTTCGTGCGCGAAAGAAAAAGAGAAGATACTGGGTTCATCCCATATATAGTGAGCGATTTGTGAAAGGACAGTTCCATTTTGTACAATGACTTAGAGAACACCCAGAGAAGTTTTTCAAATATTCAAGAATGAGTGTCGGGAGTTTTTATGAACTGTTAACACTTGTGATACCAGCAATTTCGTATCAACCTCTTCTCAACTTCATCAATTAATTGTTCGACATCCTCATCACGCACACTCATACTTACTTGTAATTTTCTAAAAACTTCACACACACAACAAGTGAGCAAACACTAGTGACAGTTCTGGCCACGAGTAGTTCCTGGGGTGAGACTGGGCAACACAGCGACTATTTAGTTGCATGTGTGCGCATCTACACTCGTTTCAATGGATACCAAACCTGGAGCGACAGTCCCGCAACAATTCAGTCGCAGAGCAGTCGCTGGCAAATTGGGTCCGGGAACATCGGTTGCAACAGTTGCGCGACTGTCCCCAGACTGTTTTCTTCGTGTGCGCACTCCAATTTAAAACAATGTTGAACATTTTAGTCGGGCAACTGTTGCGCGACTCAAAATCGCCTGTGTGCGCCTGGCCTTAGATGATAACAAACACCTTGAAAATTGTGTCAATTACCATGTTTAGGACTTATAAAACAGTGACAGAGGAGGGGAACAGGATTGATCCCTCCAAGAGAGCTGTCAGGTGTTTCTCAGGACTCAGACATCAGGTACTGAGGTCTCAACTTTGTCATCCTCCTCAAAAAAGTAAAATCCTGACATCCCCAGTGTATTATGTACACTACATAATGAAATGGCTGAGACTACAACTGATGACATAATTTTAATTTAACTGAGCCTACTTGGAAGAAGTGTATCATCTTCTATTTTCTCCCACACAAAATATGTTTTTGCTTGCATCATGAAAATGTTCATTTACCTATTAGCTACTTTGTTCACCCCTAATTATGGATACTGTTATTTTCAGACCGATCTCAAAGCGATGCCTTAAACTGGAAGTCCAGAACAACCGAACTTAAAAATCGAAGATCAAGTTACCTACAAGATGCAACCCATGTGTGAACTTAGAGATTGAGAATGTGTTTTCTCTTCAACGATTTTAGTCAAAACTTATACTGAATAAAACCAAATATTTATTAAGTAGTCTTGTATATTATTTATGTAATTTAAATGTTTACCAAGATTACAAATTGCTTTTGCTGCCAGTTTTACATGTTTTGAGCTTTTAATACATTATCATTGCTTGAGTCAATTAATGTTTTGTATTTGAAGAGAATTATTGTAAGTTTGATTGTAATCTGTTAAGAGGGCTGTATTGTAATCCTAAATCAGGATTAGATCTTTATAATAGTTGTTAATGTAATCTAGTTCGTTAATTACCTGTTGTGTTAACTCTACTTTAAGTTTTACCAAAAGTCAACGATTTACAATGAAAATATTGTAAAAATAATAAATATGTTGCTAAATAATGAACTTATTAATTTACTTCTAAGGTTAATTTTCGTCCAACTTCTTTCATGTGAAATTTTGTTCTGCTATATTTTTGTTAATTATAAATACATAAACTAAATAAAAAAAGTCTCATAACACTTAAACATATATTTACGCTTATACTGTTACTCACAAGACGGTAAATATACATAAAAGATGGTAAGTGATGACAGATTTCGATTGGACACTCCAATTCACTTTCCGCAAATTTAATAACACGTACAATGCTGATTAAGAAGTTATTTAATTATAAATCCCTAGTATAATTATTCTTTCTGTCAAGGAACATTACTGCATAAAAGTAGTTCTAAAAGATTAGGAATACAGAAGCAAAATGCTTAGAATAAAAACACACAGGAAAACATTTTGCTTGGCAGGCGTGAACAGACTGCAATTTTTGTTAATACTCGAAAAAATATTTCTCTTATTAAACTGTATCATTGCATTGGATATATAAGTGTACCGTGTGGATACGGATAGTGTATCCATTGTCAGTGATTGTATTAAGTGTCAGTAATTGCTATAGAATTACAACAGTAAACCATCTAAAACAATACATAAAATGAAAAGTCTGAAATATTTTTTTCCTAAAGAGAAGTTATGCCAGGTTTGTCTATAAATTAAGGTCCCCAACGAGCTCCTATTACAACGAAATAAGCTAGATCAGATGTAATCCAAGCCCTAGCTATCTCTCTTTTCTCACTCCAATCCCATTCATTATCATAATACTCGTAGCAGGTGTTTACAATGGAAAACAAACTCCCATCGAAGAACTAAAATAAACATCATGAATTGTTTGCACATCAAAGAACAAATAAACACCTGATAGACACAATATGTGTTGTAAAAACTGAGTGTAGATTTGTGATTGATTGTAAAAAGCAGGAATATTTTTGTTGGAACCAAAAATACTCCTCGTACAGTACCTTCATATTTTTCATGTAATTTACCATATTATTAATCTAAATAAGCCATCATATTCTATGAAGCGAGTAGCTAGTTTTGCAATTTGTTTTTATTCTATGACAATATACATACTAGGATGTGAACGTTGAGTAGAAATGTGTTCAAAACTCGAGTCATACCTGTATTGTTGGTCTCTGTGATATTTCTGACAGTTCTTGTAGTAACGTGTGTGGCTTGTTTACTTTTCTATGTCAAACCGAAGAGTAATGTTTCTGTGTAGAGGTATGGTGAATAAATAGTTTTCATTATGGAATGGTGCTATAATTACATATACCTTTTTGTGCTTATATTAAGATGAATTTATTGTACATTTAACTATTGCATTGGTATATGCAGGCAAGGCCGTATCTAAGCATAGGCGATATAGGACCCCCACCATAGTTACAATTCACAAATCAATGCCACTGGCCATATCTTATTATCATTAGTGGTATGTTTCAATTATTTGGTTGTAACTTTTCCAGTGTGGGAATGCTCATTATTGTTTGAGAACTGACTAACATGGAGATGTTTACAATTTCAACGCAAAGGAGGGAGATGTTCATAGTTTTGCCGCCATTGCGGAGGATAACGATGATGTGTCCACAACCGCAGAACTCGACCATGAAAGACGTTCACGATTTTGCCGCCATTGCAGGAGACATAACTAACTGATGATGAAATGTTATTGTTGAGTTCTGATTCAGAAAAAGCATGGGTTGCATATTTATAAGATTTCTGAAAAAGCAGAGAGGTAATGCCATTTCTATGCGTTCCTGCCCAACTACTTTACATTTTAATTCACACTTGACATAAGAACGTCTGAAATACTAGAAATATATTGTTTGTTCTTTTATTGTTGACTTACCAAAAATAGTTTATTTCTTCACTAGGCAGGGCCTAAAGTGACTCTTTTCGACCCGAGCTCAAGTTTTACGATCGAGGTGAAGCCGAGGTTAAAAAATTAGCGAGGCTTGAAAAGACACTTTTTTCCTATGTGATAAACTATATTTTTTGTCATATTGCACCATTATTTGAACAAACTATGTTACAAAACTGAAATAGTTTTCATTTAAAGATAACCTCTTGAAACTAGTTCTATCTTGTTTTCAATTCAATTTGCTAACAAGCATGTGATTAGTATGTGATTCAATCGTTTTGTCTATACGATTGTGATAGTGTACATCGCACTATCGATGTATCGGACTATTTACAATAGGGCAACTATTAACTACAATCGATTAAACGATCGATACATACAATTGTTTACAATCAAAATTTACAAATAAATTGACAACAGCTGATTTTTACTCCATTCGGGCTATATAACTTTTGCTATACAAAAAAGTTACAGACAATTTTAGTGATTCCGGTGATCGGGCTATATGCAGCACAACCTCATTCGCATTCCGTATCGAAAATGTTGCGCCGATCGAGACATTGTTCGTGGCAGCTATCACGGTGATCTTAGGAAGTCAGAGGCAGAAGCGCTCCATAATTAAAACGCGAAATAAGGCGATGGTAGCTTCAAAAATGTTTTACGTATGACCGGTTGTGTGTGGAGCCGGTTGTCCACAGAACAGTTCAATTGAAGTTTATAATAGCATCAGGGCCGATTTACCAAATAGGCAAGGTAGGCACGTGCCTAGGGCGCGAGGCAATTGGCTTTTTTGGGGGGCGCCAAAAACTTGGAAAATAAAAAAAAAATCCGATATTCCCTCGCGGCCGTGTAGACATCGTAATCGTCTCCCGCGTTTGTGGCAAGATTCTTACTACTATTTTCCGCGGTCGGGTCGTTTAGACATAATTATCGCCTTCCACGATCAAGGCCATATATGAACATATCCCGCGGTCGTGAGGAGATTATCATCGTCTACCGCGAATGAGGCAAAATTCTAACCTTTTCCCGCGATCGTGTGGGTGTGGCCATTATGATCGTCTTGTACTATCGTGATAAAAATTCTGATCACCCCTCGCGGCCGTGAAGACATCATTATATTGTCCCCCACTGTCGTTTGGGCATAGTAATAATTGCCTCCCGCGATAGCGGCAAAATTGTAATCATCTCCCGCGGACATATGGAGATAATTGTCTTCCGCGAATTTGGCAAAATTCTGATCTTTTCCCGCGGTTATGTGGGCATTAGGCTACCATCGTCCTGAGCGATCGCGGCATGATTGTGATCATCCCTTGCGGTCGTGTAGAAATCATTATTGTATCTCCCGCGGGCTACATAGGGGATTATGGTCCTATGTAGACATCACAATCGTCTCCCGCGGTCATGAATACATGGTAATCGACTCTCGTGATTGCGGCAAAATGTTGATCATGTGCGGCAGTTGCGTAGAGATCGTCGTCGTCTTCCGCAATCGCGGCAAAATTCTTGCTGTTTCCCACGGTCGTGTGGACATTATCATCGTATCCCGTGATCGTGGAAAAATATGATCATCCCTCGCGGCCGTTTGTAGACATATTATCGTCTACCGCGGTCATGTAAACGTTGTCATGCGCGATCGCGGTAAATTGAAAATTCTAGGTAGAAATACAAAATTCACATAATTCCCGGTTCAAAAAACTCCCGCATGATTCCCGTATTTCTCGGTCAATGGACACCGTTGTATAAATTGCAAAGGGGCGCTACTATTAGTTGTGCCTAGGGCGCTGATAGGGTCAAAAACGGGCCTGAATAGCATCCCGATCCCATACACTGTCACTTTCCAGTCCTTCCATTGTAAACAACGATTGCTGCATGTACGATTGTCCGCACCCAGGAAGCTACAACTGTGAACTGATGACACTCAATGCTACATATAGCAGATGCTAGACAAAAAATATTTGTATAACATTACTACATATAGCATTGTAATATGTAGCACGCATTTCTTTTGATCTTTATCAACTCCCATTGGATAGCACAATTTTTGCTATATATAGCAGGATATGCTACATATAGCAGTGTTATATAGTACTTTTGAAAAGTAACTTTTTCTACTTCTAGCAAATGTTATATAACATTGCTAGATGTTACACAAATATGTTAAACAGTACGTTTTGCTACATAGTGTAAACCCGGCTTTAGTTATGTGTTTTACTTAATAACCCACCTAGTGAGACTCATGAGTTAACAATTAAAGATGGCTTATGGAGAAGAGGTGATGAAGAAAAGTAAAGTTTATGAGTGGCACAAACGTTTTCGTGAATGCCATGAAAGCATTGACGATGACTCGTAGTGGACGTCCTTCAACAGCAGTCAATGACGTAAACATTAAGCAAGTACCACAAGTTGTGCGTGAAAATCGGAAATTAACAATCGATGAAATTGTACTCCTCAATTTTTACGCCATTGACTGCTGTTGAAGGACCTTACTATAAGGGTCATCGTTAATGCTTTTACGGCCTTCACGAAACTGTTTGAGCTACTCATAAATTTAATCTTTTCTTCATCGCGTCTTCTCCTCTCCATAAGCTTGTGTTAACAACTCAAGAAGAGTCTCACTAGGTGGGGTTTTAAGTAAAACACTGAACTTAATGTTTGCATACTGTTTGTGAAATGCCATATTTTTTAATGCACATGACCAACAGTAATCGACAATGAACACTTGCAGGTACAAGAAAACCACTTTCTAATGCTAGACTACGACTATACTCCGAACGACCAAAATGCCCTCCCCAGGAGTCGTACCAACTACACTGTTATATCATTGAGTCAATGGTTATAAGTATATTCAGACAATATGCTACAATGCTTTGAAGGTGGTCGGTTCTCTCAGCATGTTGATGAGAAACTTGGATTGCCCTAGATAAAGCAAGTGACGTCTCCTATATAACTACTAATGTCCATCATAAACTCTATACTCATACTTCTGTACAGAACAGAAACCAGGGCAGTTCCCATGAAGACCAAACAAGGTTTAATCGAGATGAACTTTTTTTCTAACATGGGTCTCTTCTACCTTAACATACATACCAAGTTTCGTAAAGATCGGTTGAAAATATTAAAAGATAAAAATGTTTATGTAAAAAATACAAAATGGCGGATATCTGGTTAACGAAGCGATTTTGGAAAAAATGTTATTCTTGATTTTCTCTTTATTTTGACCCAAGGAATCACTAGGTAATATGTCCCCACCTTTTTTGAACACCCTGTATAGATAGAAGATAGATATGAATTTTTGTTAAACAGTGTCACAAGCAAATTTGGGATTTATTTCTCATACTCAGAATTAAAATAAGCCTGTAAGCAACTCCCTTAGCGCGATAGCTTGAGCAAAAATGATCCAATTTTGATGAAATTTGGTAAAAACGTGTAAACCTACGTACGTTTATTCGAACGAGTTTGCGAACCAGCATGATCGGACTATGGGAACGGGGGTTTATGGGGGCTTAATGGGGTAAAAATTGGTTTTCCAATTTTTGACTCTAAAATTTCTTTCTGGACCATTTTGTAGAGCTTAAAAAAATAATTAATTTTGTATATTGAAGTGTTGTTATGCCGATCAATTGCGGAGATAATTAAAAAAAAAACACTTTGAATTTAAAATTCCCATCTTATTTGTAGGGAGAATAAATAAACAGTTGTAGGTTGCTTGTTTATGGATATTTTAATCATTTGGCAATTTTGTTTATTTCATACTAAGCTATCAACATTTCAATAAAAACACGCCTCCTCTTTGTTAGCTAGTGTTGACAGTGGTCAATCACTACTGTCGGGGAAAAAAGTTTAGACACTCGAGTTTGGAGCTCTACAGAATAGTAACGAAACTAACTTAGAAAAACACGTAGTATATATAAATTTTCGTTGTTTTATTCTACGTATTCCTGTGAAAACAAAAATTTTTTAGCTCGTTTAGGAAATTTTTTATGGCAGTCGGAAGCTAAAAACTCCCTGTTTTTAGAGTATCAAAACCCATCTTATGACTTTGAAAATTCGCACAATGTAAACTAAACGTCAGAACTTTATCAAACTTTAATACAATATAGATACATATATAATGAACTAATTTGTGAAGTTTCAGAATTTTTACTCTACCCAAAAAGTTTTTGTTGTAACTTTTGTAAATTAACTTTTTCTCAAAAACGGCAAACGCTAGGAAAAAATTGAAAAGCTTGTTTTGAAGGGGATTGGTTTTTGTATTTGAAATATTGATAATGCTCAACCAAGTTGTGACGCATGTTATTGATATAAATTAACAAAAAACTGGCTGATCTCGCGCCTGCAAGGGGTGCAAACGCCATTGCCCGCGCAGGAATCCAGTGCAGTGTTGCCACGATGGACCTTGACCGAGCGTAAGGCCCTGTACACATGAAGGCGGCAGCCGCCGCGGTGGCCGCAGCGGCGGCCGCCTAGGACCGTACACATGGTAGCGGTTGGAGCCGCGGTTACGCTGCGGTTGCGGTGTTAATTGACCGTCACTTGACAGCCAGTACTGTATTTACCCAATTATTTTTCTTTTAAACGCATAACGCTTGACAATTCTTTTCAGCAAAAAACTCAACTAACTCTTGCTACGCAATCTTTTTTAGTTTATGTCCTAAACGTATCTTCTTTTTGTACTTCTGTAATGAACAGATCAGTGTCAAAGTTTTCTGGTTCCACAGCAGCACGCATGGTCATTTAAACTTACACTACGAGCACTACATCAACTCCAGCCACAGCTACACACTTCACCAACACAGAGAGCGATGTCCACAGGGCAAGCGCGCAGATGTCTGTGATCCTATAGTAGAAACTGCAGTCAACCGCGGCGGCTACCGCCCTCATGTGTACGCTCTCATGCCAACTCAAGTAACTCCAACCGCACGGCAGCCGCGGCGGTCGAAGGGAAATCTACGACCGCCGCGGTTAGTTGCGGTTGACTGGAAGTGGGCGGTTGCATGTGAACGGTCCCATTTGCTCCTTTGTACTTTCAACCGCCGCGGTTCCCGCAAAATAGCAACCGCGGCGGCTGCCGCCCTCATGTGTACAGGGCCTAAGGTGATTCACGCAGTGTATGTCACTGACGACTAACTCACAGGAAATATCAGGTTTGGCATTCTTCCAAAGGGTCCAAAGTTTTACCATCCCAAATATGTCATCAGTAATCCACCTCAGTCTGTCTTCAATTTTAGCTAGTGTCACATCGCTAAAAATGGGTGCTAAATCTAAATTGTCAGATTCGGAATATGCAATGATTGCCAGTGCTATATGTTTTTTTTTAGAAGTGAGGGAGTGCCGTTGGTGGTCCAAAGCCCTCTTTAGAAAAGGTGATGGGAAATGGTTAGTAATTAATAATAATAATAACTGCTGTTTAGTTTTGACTCAACAGTTCGTAGCCCATCGCTGCCCAGTGTCCAGGGGTTCAATTTGGCAACACTGTACGGGGTTTGCGCCCAGTCAGAGCCGGTGGCGGTCTGGAAGTGCCGTATTCGGCCTCCGCTTTATCCAAATAAAATGTTAACTTATATAAATAATATGCGTAACAATGTGATTGAGCAGTATCAATATTTCAAGTACAAAACCAATCACCTTCAAAACAAGCTTTTCAATTTCTTTCTAGCGTTTGCCGTTTTTTAGAAAAAGTTAATTTACAAAAGTTACAAAAAAAACTTTTTGGGTAGAGTAAAAATTCTGAAACTTCACAAATTAGTTAATTATATATGTATCTATATTGTATTAAAGTTTGATAAAGTTCTGACGTTTAGTTTACATTGTGCGAATTTTCAAAGTCATAAGATGGGTTTTGATACTCTAAAAACAGGGAGTTTTTAGCTTCCGATTGCCATAAAAAATTTCCTAAACGAGCTAAAATTTTTTTGTTTTCACAGGAATACGTAGAAAAAAACAACGAAAATTTATATATACTACGTGATTTTGTTAGTTAGTTTGGTTACTATTCTGTAGAGCTCCAAACTCGAGTGTCTAAACTTTTTTCCCCGACAGTAGCTCATGTTCTTCAAGTTAATGTTGTATTATTATTTATATAATTTGCTTATTGTTCAACTTGAACAGATTGTTATTTATTTATTTTGAAAACTGAGTTTATTAATAAACTTTGCCTATTCGACACAGTAAAAAAACAAAACTTAAATTTATGATATAAATAATATGTAACTTAAATTAATCCCATAAATCCATATAAATGATTTTGAATGATTTTACATGATTCTTTTAACACTTTTATGACTATTTCATTTTTTAATTTTGATGGAAGATTATATTTTTTTTTAATTCTTCAAAAAATTTTGTAATAGTCCCTCTTGCACCAATCATTATGCCAATTACTGATATAGAATTTAGATTATATTTGTTTCTCAAATAAGTTTCACATTTACTATAAATATTCCTCTTTTCTTCATCTACTTCTAGGGGTTGATTTGTTGATGTTTCGAACCTTATAGTTGGATCAATTACAATTCCACTTTTAGATTTTGTATCATATATTAAAATGTCCAATCTTCTGTTCGATCCACCATCTTCAATGCTATTTCTTCTACTACTTGCCAGCCTTTTTTTCGTAGTTCTTCTGCGATCATTGCTCTTACAGCATGGTGTCTTGCATTACGCAGTAAGGCACCAAAGAGACAAGAGCCAAGGACATGCGGAAGGGTTTCAGGCTCCTTGCAATGTCTGTAAAGGGTTCCATCCTGGCTTCGAACTGGTACGCTGCGTACTGGTACAACACCAGATATCATTTTTAATGAAGTGATCCATTCTCCTGTAGTAAGGCCATTTTTTAAATATATCCATGTGTTGCTACTAGGCACTTCTTTGAATAAAGTTAAAAAAAACCTCAATACCTTCTCTGTAGCAGCAAACCTAGGTAACTCATTAAAATTAATGTTATTTAAATACGAAATACATCTGACAATTTTCACGGTATATTTTAGTAGAAATCCAGTCAGGCAAATGGAAATACGCTTACTCTTCAGGTTTGCTGCGGCGGGGATATTTTTATAATTTTACCAAAAATTATGAATAGATTGGTATGGATATGCTACACCAACTCCTGTCTTTATATCCTTCTATAAAGTATTTTTTAGGTAATGGGGTGTTTTTTTAAGTCAAGAAAAAATTTATGCAGTAATGAAAAATTGTAACTATCGTAGCCAATTTAATTTTAAACCCCTCTAAACACATCAAATAACTATCATATTAAAGGTAAATGAATATGTATAAGTACAAAAATCAAAAAGAAAATGTTATACTTAAAGGTGTGTCAGCCTGATATTTTCAGTCAAGCCAAACATGTATGTAGTAATATCGTGATCATCTACCGCGGTCTTGGGGACATCATCTTCTGGGATTAATGCAAAATCCTGTATCTCTTCCTCAGTCACGAAAAAATCATCACTGTCTCTTGTGGTGAAGGCAAAATCCTGAATATCGCTCAGCGGCAACAGAAACATAATTATCGTCTCCCGCGATCACGGACATCTAACATCTCCCGCAGGCATTTAGACATAATTATCGCCTTCTTGCACAATCGCAGCGAAATTCTGACAATCTCTAACGGCCGTGTAGACATCATCATCGACTCCCGCGGTACCGATAATGTCATCGTCATCTTGTGCGATCGCGGCAAAATCGTTAAACATCACCCGCGGCCGTGTAGCCTAGTTGTCATAATTAATTGATAGACTCCCGCGGTAACGGAAACGTCATCGTCCTCACCTGAGAGCTCGGCAAAATCATGAACCTCACGCGGCCGTGTAGACATCGAGAATTGACACATCCCTTATTTAAACCCATTGTTTAGTTATGCAACGCCATTTGTTATTAGGCTAACAATTTATTATAATGATAATGAGAAATTGCCAATTTTTGATAGTAACAAGACCAGGGTTTGGACTGATCCTATAAAAAAAAGAAATGCCAATGCGTAAAAAAAATTAAAAATCCGAACCCTGAATCAACATTTTTGAAACCAAATAACTGATTCACGTGCGTACGACAGGCCCACAGCTAAAACGTGCTGTAAAAAATAAATTAGTAAATATTTACAAGCAATAAAGAATATCTGCAGTAGATCTGTTAACACATAGGGAAAGTGACTTAAAACAAACATGCTAATTAAGTATATGATGATGAAAATTAATAATGAATGTATAGTTCATTATTGAGATAGGTCAGGGTAGACAATGTAGTTTAGTAAATTGAGATTTGCCACAATTTCAGATGATTGTATAGGGATGATCGACAGTACATGTTCGTGTAGGCAAAAGTGTGATTGGCGTAGGTCAGTGGCAGCATGTGTTGCTGTATATCGGATCATTACAGCGATGTTTTACACTCGATAATCGCGATAGTCGAGGAGGTGGGTGGCGTAGGTCAGTGACAGCGTGCGTTGCTCAATATCGGAACATTATAGCGATGTTTTACACTCGATATTCGCGATAGTCGAGAGGGTGGGTGGCTTAGGTCAGCGAAAGCGTGCGTTGCTAGATATCGTATCATTACAGCGATGTTTTACACTCGATATTCGCGATAGTCGAGGGGGTGGGTGGCTTAGGTCAGTGACAGCGTGCGTTGCTAAATATCGGATCATTACAGCGATGTTTTACACTCGATATTCGTGATAGTCGAGGGGGTGGGTGGCTTAGGTCAGTGACAGCGTGCGTTGCTAAATATCGGATCATTACAGCGATGTTTTACACTCGATATTCGCGACAGTCGAGGGGGTGGGTGTCTTAGGTCAGTGACAGCGTGCGTTGCTAAATATCGGATCATTACAGCGATGTTTTACACTCGATATTCGCGATAGTCGAGGGGATGGGTGGCGTAGGTCAGTGACAGCGTGCGTTGCTAAATATCGGATCATTACAGCGATGTTTTACACTCGATATTCGCGATAGTCGAGGGGGTGGGTGGCTTAGGTCAGTGACAGCGTGCGTTGCTAAATATCGGATCATTACAGCGATGTTTTACACTCGATATTCGCGATAGTCGAGGGGGTGGGTGGCGTAGGTCAGTGACAGCGTGCGTTGCTAGGTAACCACGTCCCGACGTCGTGTCGTCGCATTATGGACCGACAACTCAGTGATATCGACATGGAGTTTATCAGGTAAGACCTACCCCAATAAATAATAATTGGCTGACATTTGTTACAATGATAACTTTAACATATGTTCAACTTGCTGTCAAGTACTTTTTTGTCTGATATGTTATCATCAGACTTGGGATTCGGCGATGTAACATTTTGGCGGGAGGTCAATAACTGGTTAATGATCTTTGACTAAAAATCGTTGTAATACAGTAATGTGTACTTGACACTTACATTTACTGTAATGCTGTTCCTGTTACTATAATCTTGTATCATGTCAGTTTCATTTTTAGTTGTTCAGTTTTGCCTGTGGTTGAATCAATAATTGTAACAAACTATATTCTGAGTGCGAAAACAACAATCGTATTGAATGACGAAGAATGTGTTATTTTTTTTAAAATATTTTATAATCATATTGCACAGATAAAAATTTAAGTGAACTTTTTGAGTTATTTTGATCAACTTAATTTTAACAGTGAAACATGTGACATCATTAAAGTGAATTTGAACAATAAATTAATCCTTTCAGTGTATTACCAAAATTACGCACTCTTGTCAGCTATCTAATGAGTACAGTACAGTCTACAGGGACTTAACATGAATTAGCGAATTTTTAAAGATATTTATTATCTTTCATGCCATCTATTTTGTAATTACAATCATCATTTTTTTCAAGATTTTCTGATATTTTGATTTTCAAATTATGTAAACTTTTATCGGCTATGTCAACTGTTCGATCCTGATTTTCATCCGGTAAATAACTCATAAGCTTACCAGGCAAGAATGACAAATCGACAAATCTCTTTTCTGATAATATTAGATTAGTTGCACAATCATGTTAAAAATTAAATTTTAATAATGCTGTACTTCAGAAGCGGGTTTCCTACTATGGACTACATATTTTTTATTTCGTAAGTTTTAATTGTTGCACATTTAACACGAAGAATGACATAAATTGATCACAATACAAAATTAATTCTAACAAAAAGCTCTGAAATGTGTAAATAACTATAACCATAATTGTACGGCACATACAATCAAAGAAAAAATGTTGCGAATTTGAGAACTAAATTATAATCTTGCCATTTGTATGTTTGTAATTGAGCAAAAGCAAAATAGCTGTAAGCCACGTGAGAGATAATCAATGTTTTTGAAAAATATATTCACGCATTCTTGCACATGATAGGTAAACGATATGTATTGTCAAGGGGGCCGTGGTGTTGTTGGTATTTTGTAAATACTCCACAATAAAATATTATTATACAGATTGACATTTTCGTTTATGCTTATCCCAGCCTTACCGCATACCCGGTAGGCCTACAGTTGTAAATGCCGCTTATAATGAATGAAGATCGCATCATTACGAAAATAAACAATAATTCTTCTACATGACAAATGGAAATAGAACAAAATTAATTGATCATTTGCAGTTTTTGAACTTTTATCGTGAAATTCTCCATACAATACAAATACTGCATAGCGTGTGACTATGTTCATATTTAAAATATTCACGAAACCAACGTATCATATTTTTCGAAGTTAAGTTTCTAACTAAAGTAGTGTAGACCGATCTATCGTAGGCCTAACACTCGTAATTAATAACTAGTCACAAGTAGTTACGTAGTCCCTTGTACCACGGGATTCAACACTCAGCGATAATTTCAATTAATCACAGAGTAATCTTCAGTGTAGGCCTAATCTTTGCTAAACATCGTGAAAAATATTTGTAAACCGTGTAAACTGTAAAGTAACTACCGAGGAAGGGGATTCGATTGGTTTTGCAGGTTATTTAAATAATTTAACTCCTTGGGATTAGGCCATAACTGATTTCGTCTTACTCTAGATGCGAATACTACCAATTTAACGTTGCAGTGATTTGGACGAATGAATTGAAAGTGTGTAGGGTTTCAGTTTAGCGAAACTATTCCTGAAAACGGTATTGTGTTTAATCAACCATAGTTAGACATATGTGCTCTTCCAGACGACCATTTACTTGCCGTTCCAGATAATTTCCACTTTTGTGTAAAAATTAGTTGATAAATATTCGATTTTGAATTCATCGATTTCGTCGCCGTTTTACTCTTCACTTACATCTTAAAGAATTTGTTTACAGGCATTTTTAATGTTAGAATCCAATCATATCAAATTTACTTAACTACAATTTAAATATAAGCTTAAAGAACCGAATGGCCTAGATTAGACAGGTTTAAATTTGTAAATAACAAATTTGAAATAATATACCAAATATTGGAAATTAATAGCATTGTATAAGTGTTGAAAGGTCGACGAAAATAAGCTTAATTAATTATCCTAATATGGTATTTAAATGGCTATGTCGTAAAATAGAAATAAAAGAAATGATCGTAGAATACTATAATAAACCAACAGACAATACAACTCAAAATGTGTAGGTATAATAAAAGGAAAGATATCTTTATAATGCAGTACGAGAATATACTGTATCGTGTGCAACTTTAAAGTTTCAGCTTAAACATGGCAAGTAGTAAACTTGGAAGTGCCAAGTTTTTATCAGGTTTAAAACGTCATTGTTGAAACAACTAAAGTTCTTAAAACTGTAAAAAAAACGATGACTAATAATCATTTATTTAGTTTTTTTTATAAAACATGTGTTGATAATTATGTGAAAAATTACTTCAATTTTATTCAAGGTTTGAGTTTTACAGCATTAACTTAATGAAAAGTTTGTTAAAGAAACTCAATGGTTATGTATAAACCCACCTCTGTAAATATTTTTTCAAATCTTCTTGATTCTCTGTGTTTCAAACTGGCATGACTCAAACTTATTTCCACGCACTATAAACTAGTTACACAAAAAGCTATTTCCTGTAGATTTGATGTGCATCCCTTTATAAATTGAAATAGAGGCTAAAAAATAAGCAAAAAAATGAATTTAAATTTAAAAACAAATAACATGGGCCTTACGGGTTGCTATGCTGGTGAAAATAAAAACAAAAAATATAAACAGAAAATCAAAACAAATGGAAAAAATTCTAATCACATGTTTTATTTACAGCGTAGGGTAAAAATAGAGAAGTCTGTACATTATTACATTACATATGTTTGGTCCAGTTTCGACCACTGGACGACCTCTAATAGATATAATTACATTGAGATTCAAATTAGAGTTAAAACAATTATGTTATAAAACAAGATGCTTAATCGCATATAACCACAACACAATATTGAAACATAAAACATATGCCCCATTGCCAAATAACTAAAAGTTGATTGAAATTGGAATTATGATGTAACCAGAAACAATTATGTAGTCTCGTACATTAAAAGCTTACATAATGCAATACGTATTAGTGATATTCATGATTTATATTGGTACCCCAATCTAACTTATTCCCCACATAACTTATCTTGAATTATTAAATTTGCAACCCTTAAATTATCCCTAGTCCTATTGTGATACTTGCATTTCTGTGTCTTACCGTACCAGACTTCTTGTATCCTCTAGGGTAATGTGATCAGTCAACCTTTTAAATTTGTCATATAGCCTATAGCTTTGACAGAAAAACTAAATTACTGTAATGTAGTTCCGAAAATACTTCACAATCTATATAAAATAAATAGTAAATACAGTGTAATTTCTTTATCAGCATTGTACGTGTTATTAAATTTACAGAAAGTAAAAAAATACATCTAATAACACTTAAAACACATATTTACACTTATTATACCGCACTGTAACTCACAAGACAGTAAATATACATACAAATCACTTACCACTTGCCATCTTTTATGTATAATTACCGGCACATGAGTTGACAGTATAAGTGTAAATATTATGTTTTAAGTGTTATTAGACCTATTTTTAATTACTTTCCGTAAATAAATAATGTTTATCTTTTAGCGAATTACCCATATAAGAAATAAGCTACTTAGCTATTTATTATAGTATAGTAGGTCTCATGGTAAGACCTGGACCCAAGAGTCCAAGACTGAACTATTTTTTGTTTTGAGGTCCCCAGAGATAAAAAACATCATCCGTTCAAATTGATATAATATTAAATTATATTAACGTGTCCGTTAGTGCAATAGCTAAAGCAAAAATAATCGAGCATACCTATTTGATGAAATTTGGTAGAAAAGTGAAAAGTGTAAACCCACGTTTATTCAAAGAGTTTGCAACCCAGCATGATCGAACTATGGCATCGAGGGTTTATAGGGTATTTTACGGGGTAAAAATTGTTTTTCTCATCTTTGACACCAATAACATTAAATTTCTTTCTAAACCCTCTGGTCAAGCCAAAACAAAAAACAAATAATCTGGTACATTGAAACATTGTTATGTGCCAAATTGTTAGGGAGAAAATTTAAACAAATTTTAAATTTAAAATTCTCATGTTATTTTATAAGGAAAATAAGTAAACTGTGTTCCATTATGCTTGCTCATGAACATATTTTGATGAAATTTAGAAAAGTTATGTAGGAGAGTACATATTGAAATAAAAATATGCCTGTCGATTAAGCCTGTATATTGGCTCTAACAGTTTGATTTTCTACGCTTCTGATAATAACAGGAAAAGGAACTACTAATAAATATTATTTTTAATTTTATACTTTTTCTCCTTAGCTTAATTATTTATAAAATAATTTCCTTGATTAAAATGTTAATGTATAGAAAATGAGACCCCTTAGTTTTACATTTAAAACTACGGTAGAACGGCAAAGTTAATATTTTCCATTACGTAACAAGATGAATTCTGACATGTTCATGAGTTTCCACACATGACATGGAGATGATGAATCACAAGTGTTACATAACTACTGATTTATTTAAGGTACATTATAGACCTTTAGCTTTGAGCCCCAAAGGTGAAGTGTCAAACATCATTTGAGTAACTGTTGTATTAAGTCTGTTCTTTTTGTCATATGATTTATTTGTGTTTATGTTTTGTTATCAGATGATTTTTATAAACAATGTTTTAGTTTTAGTTTTGAAATAGAGATGACACGAGATATTTGATTTCTATTCCTGGATTAGAAATAGAACATAGTGGCAGCTTAGTGGATTTTTTACTAAACTGAAAATCTAAAACCACGCATAATGTCAAGTAAGGCAGTATAAAAAACTAAATACTCAGAGGCAAAGGTATGAAGACAACGGGGAGGACGACTCCCAAAGTAAACTCAACAATGTGTCAGAAAGGGAATCTAGAAAGACTAAAGATGAATCACCAGTCACAAGGTTTTGCATTGGGACAGACAAACCGAGAAAATAGTGTGGTTATGTGTACTCCTTCTCCGATTATCAATCTGACGTTACCAACCCCGGAAACACTCTCTTTTACTCCGAATGAGTGGCATTCCTTGGGGAATCGCTTAAAGGTACAGACAGGGTTGCGGTCTGGACCGCACTTAACAAGTTGATTTACTTTTATTTACAACTAGCAGAGTACCCGTCCTTCGTACGGGGTTGGCAACTAAGTATACAATGCTTATTGCAGTTATACTCGATCTTTGCGTTTGCAATGAGAGAAGACACGATTTGAGAAATTTTGCTTCCTCAAATCTACGGTATGCTATAGTATTAAACATCTACCATAGCCATAATGTTCTACCACTTCACCTACACAATAGAGAAAGATGGATTATTAAAAATTCACAAAATATCGCAAATTATTCTTGAAATTAAAAACATAAACATAACTGTATATAATCCTACTTTGACAGCTCTCATTGCATATCAAAGTTTTTTGTTGCTGCTTCCTTCAATTTAGCTGTTTTCATAAATAATAAAAAAAATAATAGTGCTGCTTCCTGTTGGTAAAGGTTATAAATTTTTAATGTTTTTGCATATCATAGAACCAACTCTTTTAGTTGAAACGGCTGGCTAAATTCCCTTTAAATATGAATACTCATAAGGTTAACATAGGGAACTGCAGAGCCACAGGGGCGGAGCCCGAAAGGATTTTTGAGATAAGAATATGCCTATATGTTAATCGGGAATGTGAGCTATCATCATGCCAAATTTCAGCCCGATCCGACCAGTATTTTTCGCATTTACTTGTCACAAACATACATACATCCATACATCCAAACTTTCTAATTTATAATATTACTAGCTGTAACCCACGGGCTTTGCCCCGTTTAACTTCTTAATTTTCAAGATTATCTCGTTCGCATGGCTCAATCACGTCCTTGTTGAAGTTTGTTCGCTACGCTCACTCACCTTTAGGTTGGAGCTCGTTCGCTACGCTCACTCACCTTTAGGTTGGAGCTCGTTCGCTGCGCTCACTTGCCCTCAGTTTAGCTCGTTCCCTGCGCTCACTTGCCTTCAGTTTAGCTCGTTCGCTTCGCTAACTCGCCTCCAGGTTGAAGTTCGTTCGCTACGCTCACTCACCTTTTGGTTGCAAATTAGCTGTTGTCATAAATGTAAAAGAAATAATAGTGCTGCACCCTGTTGGTAATCCTTGTAACTATAATGCTATTGAACATCATAGAACAGGACCAACTTGTTTAATTGAAACAGCTGTTAAGATTCAATAATTCCATTTCTCATTAGGTTAACATGGGAAACTCCAGAGCCACTGGGGCGGAGCCCGAAAGGATTTTTGAAATAAGAATATGCCTATATGTTAATCGGGAATGTCAGCTATCATCATGCCAAATTTCAGCCCAATCCGACCAGTATTTTTCGCGTTCACTTGTCACAAACATACATCCATACATCCATATATCCATACATCCAAACTTTCTCATTTATAATATTAGTAGGATAGTAGGATGGGTAGTGGGAGTGAAGATTTTTCTATTCAATTTCATCAAAACCTGATGTACATGACGAGACTCTTCTCTTCAGGCCTTTGATGAATTTTTTGTGCCAAGACGGAACATAATTTATGAGAGAACGAGACACAAGAAAGGGAGTGATCCATCTAAAAAATTCATAACAGATTTGCATGGCCACAAAACGTGTGCATGGGGTGAACTGAACGACGAGTTGGTGCTTCTGGTCCTCATTATTGGCATGACAGAGGAGGCTCTAAGTGATAAACTCCAGCTGGACTCTCAATTGACTCTAAAGAAAGCAATTAATACCTTGCGGCAACACGAGGAGCTATTGAAGTTGAATTGAAATCAGTCTGATTAGTATAAACACTACAGACGAAAATGTGACAAAAGTACTTCACTCACAATGAGAGATCCAATCTTTGCACAACTTAAGTTACAAATTGTGTGCAAATGGCCTGGAAATTCAAGTTTACCTATCGAGATTCAAGAATACTTTAACATGAAAGATGAGTTAAGTTGTATTGATGGGTTATTGCTTCGAGGAACTCGGATGTTAATACCTCAGGTCAGGAACTACAAGCAGAAATGTTTGAGAGGCTTCACAGTCGACACTTGGTAATCACAAAAACAAGGAAACAGGCTTTGGGAACCATGTGGTGGCCTGGAATTTCTCAAGAAATAGAAAGGAAAATCAAATCGTTTCCAGTGTGTATTTCAGAACTCAGCTAATCCCAGTGAACCATTGATTGATTGATTCCGAGGACTGTCCCGGACTACCTGTGGCAAAATTTGTCTGTTGGCTTGTTCAAACACAAATACTAGTGGTATATGGTTATTTTAGACCACTAATCGAGATACTTTTAAGTTGAGGAAATACATCGAATGAGGGCTTCAGATGTTATTCAGGTTTGCAAAACCACATTTTCGCGTTTTGGAATTTCTCAACGCGGTTTTTCAGATAGTGGGACACAGTTTCACCATTGACTAAAGTGAATTTAAAATGTTTGCAAAGGAGTGGGGGTTCTTTATATTCAGGAGTAGTCCCCACCACCATCAGGGAAATGGGGCAGCTGAAGCAGCTGTGAAAGTAGCAAAAGGGCTAATGAAGAAAAACAAGTATGAATTTGAACTTGATGTCCTTCTTACCGGACCTCACCTCTTGAAACCGGCTTTTCCCCAGCTGAACTTATATATTTGGAAGGAAATTAAGAGACAATCCTCCATCTAATTTGGTTGGAAATCCTGTGGAAAACAAGGATTTTTGAGAGGGAGAATAAGTACCAGTCGAAGATGGTTCAAGCGATTGGTTTAAGTGAATTAGAATTTGGAAGCATGGTATGAGTCACAGATCTACATCAACACGGTAAGGTAGTCAGGAAAACGAACGAACCACGTTCAGACCTCGTAGAAACTGACATGAGAACCATTGGACGAAACCGGAAGCTCTTAGTTCCTCTTAGTTCTTAGTTCTTAGCTCTTAGTTCTTAGTTCTGCACCGTACTACAGAGGAGATGGTATTCTTTCAAACTGTTCATCCACGGTCCTTAATCGTCTATGCAATGATGCAACTCACATGATCGTCCTGGCGCTGGCACAGTTACCTGTTACGGAAGGTCCATCAAGAAACCGAGGCGGTACTGAGCTTCATAAAGATGTGGACATCTTGAGGTGGAATGTTTTGTCTGTTCTTTTTGTCGTATGATTTATTTGGGTTTGAATATGTTTTATTGTCAGATTATTTTTGTAAACATTGGGTTAGTTTTAGTTTTTAAATTTTGTTGAAACGAAATATGTGATTTATTCCTGGATTAGAAATGGAACAGTAACATAAGTAACAAAAACTTAAATTACCGGTATAGCTATTTATGTAAAAAAAAACTCAACAAAAATGAGTTAAAACTGTGCTTACATGTGCTGTAGACTAAGAGGGAAACTTTAGTTGTTGGCGATGTCTAAAGAACTTGTGTGCAGATATAGCTTCAAACGAAGAAGGAGAGCCGAGTGAGAACTAAAGATTCAAAAACCTTTGGTGGCTCAATTTCAATATGCATGTAATTATTGTCAGATATCTCCATTCTTGAAAGTGTGATAGAACTTAACTTCAGGCAGACTGGAAAAAGAAGTTAAAAAATTGGAAAAGATGAATATATATGTGGAAGCAAGAATACTGCTCCAATACTTCAGGATCTATGTAACCACAGGAATAAGTGGTGAGGTGTGTACCTAATGAAGTTGATCACTTAAGCATCCAAAGTAGATAAAACAGATTAATCTTCAAGACACCAAACATAAAAAACACTGGAGGTGAGAGGGTTTTAATTCGCCATCTAAATTAATAATAATTTGGTCTTTACATGAAGGAGCTGTCAAAGAAGGTTTATAAACATAATAGTAGTAAACAAGACTGCAGACTGATGTCATGGGGATTGCCAGCAGTCTTCTTTTTTTAATTTACAGTACCGTAGTGTTATTTTGAACGTCATCTCAACAATTAAATTTTGTTCAATTAACTTAATGCCACTTAATTGCGTCCAGTGGTGTGACTTTCAGTGTTGAGCATTTTTTTTCTTTTATCCCTACATTTTGCCATCATAATTAACATGATCTTTAACTTGTCTGGTGTTTTGGCAAAGTTAGAACATAAAAGTTGTGCTGCATATTTCTCTTAACAATTATGGTCACCATTTCAAATTAATGGTGGTTGTAAGCTCCCAAAAACAGTTTATTTAGACTTCCTTCTGTAAATAAAAAAATAATAGTTTCACTCTTAATTAGGTATGATTTTTCAAATAAGGATCTATTTATGATAGCAATCTTAAAAGTTTAATGGAGGCAGAAAGTCATTATAGAGGATTGTGTCAATCTGTCACTTACAGAGCACAACTAAGTGATTGTACTCTCTTGAACTGAACAACAGTCCAAACTTTGATCCATGAAAGCTGCTAAGGCTCTTTATGGGGAATGTTTGGCACTGTAAAATATAAATAAACCAGAACCCGTTGTGGCTTTGCTCAGGAAAATTTAAGTTTATATGCTAAATGTTTCATCTGATACAACAAAATAATAATTATAAAAAAACCCTACAGAAGAGAGATAAAATTAATTTTTATTCAACCTATTCATATAATAATCAACAACATTATGGTCCAATCACAAAATTTAATTTAGGCGGTTTGAGGTGAATGAATGAATGAATGAATTATTTCTTTATTCCAACAAAGTATATACAGAATATGTACACAAATATTTAAAGGAAGAAAAAAAACAAGTGAATTTAAGAATAAAATAAAACGAGGTGTTAGCCCGTCCTACTTACGGGAGTAGTCAGTTAAAACTGTGTATAAATCAGAACAGCTAGCTTACACGTATAAAGACAAATTTTATAGCATCCTACAGTAGAAAGAGTAATTATCAATTGAGAAAGTGTACATGCCTAGTCAACGATATCACCTTCCAATTCCATTGCATACCTGCCTCTTCCATAATCAGTATCAACACAAAACAATTACTCAGACTATACACAATTTCCAGTAGGTCTGAATAGAAACTCCCTAAAATAAAACGAAAACATCCAATAAAATTCACAGTACACATAATTATAACGTTGGTGTCCTGACATCATTAAACAAATCGTCCACACATATCCTTTATATCAATTTCACTGCATCAATTGCTAAATAAATAAGTGTAAACAAAGAAAAGTAAAAACAACAACATATAGTTTGTTTTGGTAGACAGCTGAGCCAAAAATAAAATAATATTCATTTAAACAAAAGAACTGGTCACATGTTGAAGGAATTTAAAACGTAAAACACGCAGCGAGCCTGTGCGTCGACTGTAGTTGCGTCCAAAACATAAACATTAATAATCAAATGCAATAAATAAATAAATGACAGCAGATATGATGAGGTGAAAATATGATGTTCCCCAACATTTCTTTTGTTTAATGTAAATGTAATAGTTAAAAATATGTGACTGCTGAAGTTAAACTAAGGGAGAACTTAATTTAAAACATTAACTGTCCTTCCACCAGGGGCTTCATGAAACTACTCAATCAGAAACCACCTACATAATGTTTTTGGCCAGAATACCAGAATACCATTCTCGCTGTCGCTGTATCTCCTTTCACTTAGGTTTACTCGCTTGGAGCTATATATTCTAAACAGTACTGTCAGTTCCCCATAACTTTATTAAAAAGTATATTATGTATCTCAAAGACAAGTAGTTACATAGAAGTAATATATGTATCTGAACAGGTGGTAATTTTGGCCTCTAGGGACACCAAAACAAAAAAGTAAATTGGTTCCGAGTCCAGGTCTTGCCATGACCTACTGTAATAACTTATTCCCTATATGGGAAATTCACTAAAACGGTGTAGTCATAAACAATAACTTGTTCGCTATATCCAAACAGGAAAGCACAAATCATAAAATTAAGCCTTATATAATAAAGAATCAAAGAGTTTGTCAACACTAGCGCCCAGTGTCACCAACGTGAACTAGACATAAAAAACAAGCTTCAGAGTTTACAGTGGGATGAGACGTTTACTTGTTTTGGTTAGTCCATGTTAGATTGATAACTTTATATGTACAGTAGGGTTCTCTCCTATAAATAATAATGTCATACGATGATGGGTTTGTTTAACAGACAACCACTTTTATGAATCTAAAGAAATACTTTGTTTTTTATTATCTTATATTTTTATGCTACCTACTTATAATAGCATCACTATTGGGTTAGATTTAGTTTTTGAACGATTATATGATCTTATAAATTGTTACACACAGTTAAGGAGGCAGTGAGGGGGACTGACAATATTATATAGCAGGTGCTCTTTAGTTTCCTGATGCCATAAACACTAATGGAAGACTGTCATAGTCTGGACCTTTTCACCACTTAAAAGTTTAAACCTCTCTAAACTACTGGCTTCATTCATGGACATTTTCATATTAACTGCTACAAACGAATATTTATTATTGTAACTAGCTGTTGTACCCGTGCTTTGCAACGGGAAGAGGACACAAAATAGAAACATTTTAATCTTTACATCTGTTGCATATAATAGTTACACATCTGCCAACACTTTTAGAAACAAAATTCAACTTGTATAGCCTTTTTAGAAGTTGAAGTTATGACTTTTAAATCTGGTAAGTAGTGGATGCCACCATTTTGGTTTTGATTAATTTTAAATCTTGTGTAGGCTGATTTGAGAAAAACTGACCAATTCTTCGAATAAAACATTCACATACATGATTTACCCTCTTCTCCCTTAATCTATACCTATATATAAAATCCAATGTAAGTATGTTTGTTTGTTTGTTCTTTATGGACTCCAAAACCGCTCGACAGATCGTAATTATACTTTCAGGCATTATTAAGCATTATTCAAGGATGGTTTGTGTGAAGTTTGGTGCAGATCTGTCAAAAGGGCTCCGCCCCAGTGCCTCTGAAATTTCCCACGTTCCTTATGAGTACTCATATTTAAATGGAATTAAAGAATTTTAACAGCTGGTTCAACCGTTCAACTAAACAATTCGATTCTGTGATGTTAAAAAGCATTAAAAAGTTAATAGGTTTACCAACACGGTGCAGCACTATTATCTTTTTAAATTTATGACAACGGCTAATTTGTAACCAAAAGGTGAGTGAGCGTAGCGAACGAACTTCAACCTGGAGGCGAGTTAGCGTAGCGAACGAGCTAACCTGAAGGCAAGTGAGCGCAGCGAACGAGCTCCAACCTAAAGGTGAGTGAGCGTAGCGAACGAACTTCAACCAGGACGAGATTGAGCCATGCAAACGAGCTCATCTTCAAAATGAACGAGCATTTGACATAAAACCACATTAGGACAGGACGATGTCTGTCGGGCCAGCTAGTTACATATATTTTTCTCTATGTTTGACAAGTTGCAAACATACTAATTATTAAATTAAAATGTACAATCCATGATCCTACCACATAGTTGTGTAAAATATTACATTTAATTTCTTTGGAACAGCTCTGTTAGAAATTGTGAAATATTCAATTTGACAGTTTTTCTTGTTTGCATTGAAATGTCAGTCAAAGCAAATGTAAACATTGTGAGTGTTCTCATTGCAGCCATAGAAACCAACTAATATTTACTTTTAAAATCCTCACCTCAGAACTTTTAAAGCTAAAGGGGCAAAGCACACAGTCAGTATCGAAGTGTGAATAGTCCTATAATGGTCCTTGGTATGGTAGCTATATTTTTGTAAAATTTAAGCCAAGTCAGTTCAGTAGTTAATGCACCTATTAGTAACACACATACAGACAGACACCACTAGATTTTTATATAATAGTACCGGGTGTCCGAAAAATAACTCCCTAGTTTTGATAAACGATTGTTTATTGTAGAGAATACATATTCTTATATCTAATACATGAAATTAAAGAGGGTTTACTCAAGTTTATTTTGACAGTAGTACACCTTGATATGTGACCCATTTGTAGCTCTACAGATGTCTAACCGGTATTCGATCTCTCTCCAAGTGTTAGTTAACATATCTGGTGTCACTGATTCTACTGCAGCTACGATTCTTTGACGAAGATGGTCAATGTCACGTATCTTTTCTGAATAAACCAAGTTCTTAATGTAACCCCACAGGAAAAAATCCAGTGGTGTTATGTCTGGGCTTCTTGGAGGCCCTTTCGGTTTCCCGGCAAGATGGATGGGGAGAGCTGGCCCGATCGCGTGGCCTCCAAGAAGCCCAGACATAACACCACTGGATTTTTTCCTGTGGGGTTACGTTAAGAACTTGGTTTATTCAGAAAAGATACGTGACATTGACCATCTTCGTCAAAGAATCGTAGCTGCAGTAGAATCAGTGACACCAGATATGTTAACTAACACTTGGAGAGAGATCGAATACCGGTTAGACATCTGTAGAGCTACAAATGGGTCACATATCGAGGTGTACTAATGTCAAAATAAACTTGAGTAAACCCTCTTTAATTTCATGTATTAGATATAAGAATATGTATTCTCTACAATAAACAATCGTTTACCAAAACTAGGGAGTTATTTTTCGGACACCCGGTATAGATAGATAGAAGATATAGATATAGAAACATTTATTATTGTAATATAGGAAAAAGAAAAAAAACTGTTGTGTCTCTTGTTTGTTCAAGTTTGTGTTTTAAAGATACATGGGGACCTGTGTGCGAATAGAGCAGTTTATTAGTGTCCTAAATAATGGTGTAAATACCTGCATTCATGTGATCAATTTGTTGCTAAATTGCAACCGGTTTCGACTCACAAAGGAGTCATCGTTGGGCCAGTACAGATAACAGGTACAGATGACAGTAAAGATGATGTCTTCTCGCTTCATTTGAAGGTCGTCAATTCATGATAAATAAATACATTTAACACGCACACGTACACGAACATAAAAACAAACATTTATTAGTGTCACAAACTTTTTTCTAAGGCAAAATTAATCCAATGCAATTAATACACCCATTTACATTTTAGCGAATTTCCTGTAGGGAATAAGCTATTGCCATATTTTAGCCCTCAAAACATAAAATTTTCTTATTTGTCTCTAAACCATTGTCTTGAGCTTAAAAAAGAAAATCATTTAGTACATGGAAGCATTTTGTTTTATGCTTCACCGATACAGATAAAATTCTTAGAAGTGTATTAAATTAAAACTAGTGTACCTGGTGCTCGAATTCGAGCAATTGCTAAGTATTACAGGCGTTATTTTAAAACGAATAACAGTCATAATTTCTGATGACTTTAAAAGATTCGACTCGAAGATTATGGAAATACTCAAGATGAAGATGTACATAGCAGATCGATATAATCAACATTTCTTGTAAGTGTTTTCTACAAATAATAGCCTTACTCATAGCCGCATTAGGTTGTCCATAATAATGATTATAAATTCTAAAAACAAACATTCTATTTCTTCTCCTTGGTGGTGTTCTATGACTTTCCTATGTTTCCATAGTTTGAAAATCGACTCTTTCAATGATTACTAAGAAATGCAACACAGTGTTAATTCAGTTTTATTTTTAGTATATCAAATTATCCATGCTCTCTCGCTTTTTTCAATTGTAATATTAACACCAACCCAAATTCAAATAGTAAATATTTCATTTCAACCAAGTCAGTAAATGTTTGTAGCAAACTCCTCGTTCCCACCACCACCCGACCACCCCTGACTTAAGTCTTTGACTTATTTGCCAGGCCAATTCCCCGTGAAAACTTCTTTCTTTTTAGGCATCAACCACATTCAATCCTCGTCCAGACACATTATGTGTCCAAAAGCCTAACAGCAAGACTCCCTTTCCCATACAGCACTGAGCGATAGGGACTATTGAGATTCACCAGATCCTTTATGGCTGCTTTATTTGAACCTTGCCTCTCCCCTTCATGAGCAAGTTTTCATTCCTTTTCTTTCTTAGTTCTTGTTTGTTTCTTTTTTTATCTAAAAGCCTAAATGTATCCCCTGTTCTCTCCTATTTGTCTCCTGAAGTGAACAATTTATAAATACGTGACTCACGGTTTTTATTTCTCCAAATCTACATACTTCCTCTTCCACCAGGTGAAATCTCCACAAATTCGCCTTGAAACTTTCCATGTCCTGTGACAAACTGCTTTTCATAATAGCCCATATCCCAATCTTGTTCCAGTCTCTTTCTGATGTTAGGTATATATATCCGAACGTTTACCTTTAAAACGTTAACATAAAACACTCTGCTCCCGACGCACTTGCTACTCATCTAATATCTCCTCTCTTCTGTTTCTGTTGTAGTCCTACCCTACCCACCTCCAAAATCAATAGCTTATGCAGCGATTATCCAACAGTTATAAATTGAATGTGAAATCTTCAGGCGGCTGTTGGAGAGCACACTAAAACCCAACACGGAAGGGGCTTGTTGTATTCGGCTATCAATGACAAAAGTATTATTTGTATTTCGTTCGCGTCTACCAGTTACAGTTCGTCGGCCTCCTTCTATTGGCCGTCCTGGTCGACGTCTTATAGTCTCCATTATATCAAACATTTTTGTTGTTTTTATGTTTTGATTTTGTGCAAATAAAAACTGGTTTAAAACAGTGAAACGTAAATCTTTTCAACTAATCTACTATATCTTCATAGCACATGTCTCCAATTTTAGTATAACCAGCTGTTTCAAATAATAGTGTCAATTTCAAAGTATTCATCTGTTCAAATGTAAACAAACATTTTCTCCCTAAGAATAACATGGGAACTTTGAAGGCCACTGGGGCAGAGCCCTGATGGAGTTCCAAAGTTTTTTTGTTTGATGGCAAAACTATACATGCTAAGTCCTTTCAAACGACACCTTGGACATGGTGATCGGTAGCACCACCGCTCCAAAACAATTACGACAAAAATATGCCCAGCGTATTTAATATATAGATGTCCATGTTATTACTTACTTAGTTGAATGAAATTAATACCTACCTTATATTAATAGGCAAGCATGTTTCTTTAAAACCTTTTTTCTCAGCTCGTGTGCATTGCAGGGAAAATCTACGCATACTGTTGGAAAGATTTACCTGTAGATGTGCAGGATCCCTTTATAAACAAAAATAGGCTCAAAAATAAGCACAAAAAATGAATCTAAAATTTTGAAAAAATTAACATGGATCTTATGGGTTGCCATGCTGGTGATGAAATAACAACAAAATATAAACAGAAAATCAAAACAAATGGAAGAAATTTCAATCACATGTTTTATTCACAGTGTGGGGTGAAAATAAAGAAGTCTGTACATTAAATATTTTTGGTCGAGTTTCGACCTCTGGTCGACCTTAATAGTAACTTAATAGGTAACTTAACTAGTAACATAAATAAATAAATAAATATTCATTGTTGTTGTTTGGGGAGAGTGTTTACTTGTAATTGTAAGTATTTTTATGGAAGAAAAGAAAACTGTTGGAGTTTTCTTGTTTATGGATAAGTATTTTTTTTAATTTCACAAATTTGTTTATTTTATGCTAAGCTATCAACATTTCAATAAAAGAACACACCCTATTAGTACCTTCCCCATAGCAGCAAATCTTAGTACATTCAAATTAAGGTTATTTATGTAAGAAATATAGGGAATGACTTATGATGAGTTATAGCAACTGTTGTGACCCCTCAACCTGGTCAGCAACAACAAATAAGGTATAAAACACACTGGGGCATTCTGTGACTGGGCAAGGCCCCACTAGAAAAAACAGGCCATGCTGCAGCACGGGCAGCGCAACACTACGTCACAGTGTTTGGATAGTTGTACTAAACTCTTACCATTAAAATCTTCAGCTTGTTTATTTACCTAAAATATATGGGAATGGTGATGGCAATGAATTTATCAATGAAAATCTATCCACTAGTGTGACGTCATGGATCCTGCAGCATGGCCTGTTTTTCTAGTGGGGCCTTGGACTGGGTCACACAACTACGTTCTTTTTTGATAAAAAATCAGCTGTGTTTTAATAAAAAACATCTGGTCCATATAAATGGGAAGTCTACTTCAGTATCCAATAGCATAGATAAAACCATTGACTAGTGAATACAGAAGTTGTATCAGTAGTCAAAGATAAAACATACTCCCTTAGTAGATTTCTCATCCTTGGAACAGCTGAAGCACGGTCCCCTGTATGGAACAGGCCGTGGTCTTGTAGAATTGGCAACGTCGCAAGTGGTGTTGTTTAGTGACAGACGTCCCATAAGATAACATGGCAGACAAGTGATATTAGCTCATTAATTCACACTTTATTGATTTAAATTTAAATTTATGAACATAAATTTATTAAAATATTGAAAATAAAACATACAGAATTGAAAACCGAAACAATATGAATTATAAATCTATATCTGTACATTTTAATCGGAGTCAATATTGGCATAGTCCAGTAACCATAAGCTGCTTCCAAACAAAACAGCTGTTACAACACATGCCGAGTGAAAATTTAGAATTTTTTTTGTTTTTATGTCCCTGGCCTTTTACTTCGTAGATACTGAATATGTAGTTTATCATTATGTGTTTTAATATTTTTGGGACGGGGGCAACATGTTACACACAATTATTTGGCTTTAAATAGGTTCTAGGTATTTTTTTGTATTTTTAAAGTCTCAAAACTCACGACCGTCACGTGTCCCTAGGGTACATTTTGCAACTTTAATGCTGTTTTTAGAATAATTATTCATGCCGAAATATATAATGTCACAGTTTTATTACATCAATAGTTATTAAACTTACGAAAAAGGAGCATATGATAATTTTGTTTTCAATGTAAACTGACTACCACGACTAAATAGGTCTTTCCCTCGATTTGACGTCACGACCATTAGGGAAAAATTTGCAACTTCGGAGCACGACAGTGGCAAGCCTGGCGACGATGGAGTCAGTTGGTTTTAGAGACTAGTTCGGGGTGTACGTCAGGATTGTAGTGCCGGTCGTTTCGAGTTGAAAGGAGGAATTATAAGATTAATAAAGGCAAGTTTGTGTTTTTTTGTAATTTTGGTGTGTCCATGACCGTACGTAGTCATTTGATGAAGTGGACATGGTGTTAATTTTTGTTTATAAGATATTTCAATTGCTAGATTAACCTAGAAGTCCACTTTGTATCCTCGAACATGAGTTGCAGGGCTACCGCCAGAACAGAGCCAAATAACACGTAATGTCTAATGTCACGACCAAAGTTTCACGACCATTGCGATTTTTTCACGACCAATCTTATGGATTATACTGTGTTTGGTCGTGACAATAACTTAAATATCATTGTAAATTGAACAGTTTAGTTCAATTGAAACTCATATTTTTTATTATAACTAACAGTATAATTGAATGATTGTTTAGAAAGATTTAGATTATTCCAGAGAATTCACGACCGTGCCGCTTGTCCCTGACCATCACGTTTATGATTTCTATCATATAAATTTCAAAAATTAACATATCATCATATTTCAATGTTTTATACACAAAAGAAGCACGCGTCTATAAAAACATAACGATTTTTCGGGTCTCGGGTAAGTTTTTTCGGAGTTATACAAACTTAAAAAGATTTTATTGGCTTTTTCAATTTTTTGAGTATTTTTCTAGAAAGACCAAATATACCAAAAGCTTAGTGAGCTGTTTATTGTGTAATGGCCCTAAAAGTAAATTAATTTATAGCAAAACATAGTTATGAAAATAACATTAACAATTTTTAATATTCAGTTTTATGTGCGTGATGGTCGTGACAAAATTTAGTGTTTTTCCATCAAAGTTGCTCTATAATAAAAAATCACCAAAGATATTGCGTTACCACGGACATTTTATGAAACTTCAAATGTTTATAAAATACAAAAAATAATAATAACAGTTTCAAAAAACGCAAAAAAAATTAAAGTGCTTTTCCTGAAAACGTACGTTTCCAAATTTTCACTCCACCTCGAAGGCCGCGGCTTGGAGTTAAAGGCTGAAGCCAATTTTATTGTTAGTTCTGTACGGTGCACTATAGAGGTAGTGTTTTATTGTTTACGATTTGTTTCTTGTAATTATTTCAGTAATTTAAAATCTAGTTTAACCAAATAATAAGATCTAATGATAAACTAATGATAACACGTCCCCTATAGTTATAACCAAACAGTAAAGCTCAAATCATGAAACTGAAACTAACCAAATAATAATAGAAATAGAAACAAAATTTCGTCGACACTAGCGTCTAGTGTCACCGTACTTGAACTAGACACGAAAAACAAACTTCAAAATTTACTGTACTGAGATCAGAAGTCTAAGTTAATGGGTTAATGGAAAACCCTTCTAATTGTACCTATGTAAAATCTTTAGGCGCTATTGATAGAATAGACGAGATACTGGATGAAAATACCAAAAGAACTGTAAATCGTTGTTTGTTTATAATGTTTTATTTAATTTTAATTCAGGGTTATAAGTTACCACTGAAAATAGGGAGGCTATAGGCGAATTAATTAGTTGTCAAATAAAAACTTAAAGATCAAACATAGGCTAATTAAAATGATTCAATATCAATAATACCAAATAGTCAACTAACATAATTTATTTATTATGTAAGACATAAGGCCACGACAAAACATTTCGGGTTTGATTCTCAACTAAATTGGGCCTAACTTGTAAGATGGATAAAAGGAAAAAAGGTTATTATTTCGTTGTTTTGACGAAGAGAGATTTTTTTATAGACTACTGTTTGCCATTTTAAATTATTAGAACATATAACCTTTAGCTCAACAAAAAAGAAGGATGTTCTATTATGAAAAAAAAACCACAAAGAAAAATAATGTGTCATAGAAAAAAAATTAAAATTTGTGTATGTTCGCTCGCTTGTCTATCGACCTTGAGATTGTTTCCATCTCAACCAATCAAAACAAATGTTTTGATCGCGCTGGCCAATGGGAGAAAATCTTTCTGTGCTGCCTGTCGCCTGTCAGGGTCAACAAATCCTATCAACTGTTGGAAATGTAAGACAGGTTCGAGCAGCCATATTGTAGACTGTTTTGAAGTTTTGATACTTGCGCCGAATGTATTGTTTTAGTTTGTAGGTACGCGGCGTTGACACTTAAATTTGTATTGTTGTTTTTTACGTGTGACGTTCATACTTTTTTATAAATCGTGTACGGTGTCGATTGTGATATTATTCGTGTAATCTGAAATGTTGTGATGCAGTGTTTAGGAAGACCTTGAAACTGCTGCAATGGATTGTATCTGGCAATACCATTAGAAATGTTTGAGCACTACACAGAATGCCGGAATTTTTGTCAGGTAACAGGATTTTGCATGTGTTATTCCTCTACATCATAGGTTAGGCGTTTTGTACAACACATTTTTTGGCGTTCAGAGTAGAATAGGTCTTGGGAGGTTACTTGGGGTTATCTTTCTATCTCGGTAGTAAGAGAGCCTGTTCTCACAGTGACAATAAACATTACATGTCTACCATGTTGTTTTAATTGTACAGGCATAACATCGTATTATAATTTCATTTAATTAGCCTATACTTTGGTCAATGGTCAACTAGAGAGGAACTCTAGCCAGTAAAAATGAATAACTTACCTATAAATCAAAACAACTTAAGTGCTCAATTGTTCCATTGCCATTGTCTAGGCCTAGTCATAAGTTAGTAAAGATTGCTTTAAAGTTACACTCAACTGTCTTAAAAGTGACGGGTAGGACATTGATAGGCTTTTGAGGAAGGCCTAACTTGAGTTACTTTTTGACGGTAGGTAGGCCAATCGGACGTGGCTTAAGTTAGGCGTCCGGCAGTGACGTCACCGGTTTGTGGGGGCCCGGAACACCAATACTTACCGCAACGATATGAAGAGCAGCCAATCGTTGTACTTGGTGTAGCCTATAGTGTGATTGTTGACGGAAAGCGGCTGGCTGAAGGGTCGACCCTACTCACACACACGCAGGCCTCACACACACAGACGCAAGGGATTAGGACGGACGTGGGACGGACCATTGTCCTGCCATTCGAGTCATCGGTGGCTCACGGAAATTAAACTATGATTTTTTTAATTTTACGTTTGTTATAAAATCTGGTAACGCTTTTGACTTCAGCTCAAAATGCTTAGTAAAATGATACCAAACAATATATATTTTGCTTAAGTTTACAAAGTGTAAAAGCTATGAATATTTAAACGCGTTTTTATTAGCTAGCTACTTGTCATAATTATTTCGTGTTTGGACTCATTTTTCATTGAATTAAACAAAAAATGTATTAACACTAACCATTTTACTGTATATCTAACATCAAATGAATTGCAATTTTGAGGTATCATTAACAGATGTTATATTTCTAACTTAGTGAATAGGGGATCGGGGCTTTCAGGCAATTGGTGGTGAGTGTGCGTGCGTGAGTCGGGTCCCTCGCAGGTAGGGCTGAGCTCCAGCCGCACTCCGGTAAAAATCAGACTAGTGGATAGAGTACTCGGCTGATGTCCAAGAGGTATTCAGATCGAATCCCATCAACGACACTAACTTTTTGTCAAAGATTTTGCTTAGAATGTGATTTCTTCTTAACTGTAGGCCTACCGGTACATCATTTGTTAGAATTTTCATTCAATTTTTTTCATCATCAACAAGTTTGGTTAGGTTATGACAGTAACTTAACTTCCGTACCGCCTAATCCACGTCTGGTTACGGAATGCGTATCCTCTGCCTAAATAATACCTTAGGCCAACTATTTCAATATTTAGGGGGATGTGGGAGTTTTCAAATACCAGTAGTCGAGTACCGGTATTGTGTGTTGTAGTAGGCCTACTTGGTTTCACTCGATTAGCCTATCCTTTTACAGAAATTTCATAAGTATGTTAAGTTACCAGTAAACTGTCACCTAGGTGCTCGTTGGTAAGAGCTTAATTCGAGCGAGATTATATTACAAGGTAGGCCTAACCATGTACCTAAACTTACACTCTCGCAGACCAAATGGAAACGCTTTACCTATATGTGTTTAGCACTTGTGGGTTCTTTCAACGTGTCTAAAAACGACTCCAGACAGAGCGCAAGTGAGCCCGAGACTAGGCGTGCGAGGCGATCTGAGTCAGGGTGAGAGAAGCCGAGCATAGTCCGGAATACGGGGTTTAGGCCTACGGTTAAACCGACGTCCCCAAAAACTCGTTAAAACAGACCGTTTACGGTAACTTAGGTACTGTGATATTCAACATAAATTTAGGAGAGCATTGTATTTAGACACGTGATCACTGGTCTCAAATCTTTCCCACAAGAACAGTCGTTTCAGTACCGCCCACCTCCTGCCGATCTAGTCCGGTTAAACCAATGTGCTGATAAAAATTGTCCGGTTAAAGAGATGTAATTTCCGCCGAGTGTAGTCCGGTTAAACCGATGTCCGGTTAAAAGGTGGCCGGATAAGAGGGAGTCTACTGTATTTTATTTTTTGATCCGATATATCGATAGGCCTATAACAAATTAAAAAAGTAGGCAGATTGTTCATACACATATGAACACCTAAATTAAAACAAATTAAAAAATTATCAGCTGACAACTACGATAAACAAATATTGTTCTGTATCAACAAACAATAGGCCTAAGTAAAAATTTATATTGAAATGAAACTGTTATAAGTTAAACATAACTAACCAAACTTGTTGTAACATTTAGAAATTCCATTTGATATTCTCCACTTTCCTTTTCTGTATTCAAATGGAATTTTGAAATGGTACAGCAAGTTTGGTTAGTTATGTTAGGTCTTCCTATTGTAGTACCGTAACCCCTAACCTCAAAATCTAAGAGACCTCTGTGTTATCCGAGACTCACGGTACCGGTAGCCGAGGTCTTCAGTCCCAACAACCTCGGTTAGTTGGGAGTGTAGGCCTACTCATATCACAGTCTGCCGCTGAGATGCCTTAGCATATGAATTAAATTCCATTTAATTGGATAAAATGTTTCTGTAGAACCACTTGAGAATGCCATATATGGCGAAACATGTAGTGGACCTCATACACTATTTTTGAACTGCAAGACGAGGTACGTAAAGTTTAGTCTTAGCATATGGTTCATTAAAATAGTTCAGAGGGGTCCTTCACCATTCAGGAGGAGCACTTTGGTTTAGTTGCCTACGGGCATTCATTGAGACAGGAGGTTGAATAATATTTGCGGCAAGTGTTTTTTCATTGTGTCGTTGTGCCAACATGGAGCGTACCGTCAAGCAACGCTGTGAAGTTTTGCTATAAACTCAAAAAATCTGTGTCGGAGACCCTTGCCCCCAACTCAAACTTTTTGTTGACAATGTTGGAACTCCCATGTAATAGGCCTAACGTTGTCCAGACAATTTGGATCTTGCTGGACACAGTCCAACATTTTTTTGCGAGATCTCCAACCCTTGACAGTTTTTGTTCCTCGCTCAGGACTTTTGGCACCAGCTTCACGCGGACACTTCTCATCACCAAATTCTTCGTTACGATAGTGTTGACAGTTCCCACTGAAAGGCCGGTCTTCCCCTGGTGTGGGCGATGCCTGTCAGAATCCAAAACTTAATTCACTTGTGTCACTTCAGCCTTGGTTCGAGCTGTTGTCGGGCGTCTGACGCTGTGCTCGTCTTCGATGAGTTCCCGGCTTTCCTTATACATTTTTCTTTTCTCAAACACTTTTGTGTGGCATAAACAGGCCCGTTTTTGACCCTGTCAGCACCCTAGGCACAACTAATAGTAACTTAGCGCCCCTTTGCAATATATACAAGGTGTCCACCGGGAAGTCGGATATCCGGGAATTATGCGTGAATTTTGTATATCCACCTGGAATTTTCAATTTACCGCTATTGCGAATGACAACAGTGACGTTTCCGTGACCGCAGAAGACTACAATATGTCTACTCACAGCTCGAGGGATTATCAGAATTTTCCGTGATGGCAGAAGAAGATGATATCTACAGAACCCTGATGGATGATCAGAATATTGCCGCGATCACGGAAGACAATGATGATCGCCACACAACTGCGGGATATGATTAACATTTTGCCGCAATCGGGGGAAACAATAATTAAGATGTCTTCACTACTGCGGGAGTCGCTTGCTATATCCACATGACCGCGGGAGATACAATAATGATTTCTACACGGTCACGAGGGATGATCAGAATTATGCCGCGATCGCGCAAGATGATGATAATGTCCACATGACCGCAGAAAAAGATTAGAATTTTGCCTCATTGGCGGAAGATGATGAAGACGCAATGGCGGGAGGCGATTACTATGTACTTAAACGACCGCGGGTGTGATGTCCACGGCCGCGAGGGGTGATCAGAATTTTGCCTCATTTGCGGTAGACGATGATAATGTCCTTACGACCGCGGGATATGTTCATATATTGCCGCGATAATGGAAGGTAATAATTATGACCACACGACCGTGGAAAATAGTCAGAATTTTGTCTCAATCGGGGGAGACGGTTGCGATGTCTACACGGCCGGAAGGGATTATCAGAAGTTTACCGCGATCATGCAAATACAACAACAAAGTTTTTTATCTTCCAATTTTTTGGCGCCCCCCAAAAAAGCCAATTGCCTGAGCGCCCTAGGCACGTGCCTATTTGGTAAATCAGCCCTGGGCATAAAACATCATCCCCACAAGCCTGTTTAATGAGGGCAAGGGTCTCTGGATTTTATGAGTTTTTTTTAAAGCAAAATTTCACAGCGCTGCTTGACGGTAAGTTCCATGTTGCTGTGATGACACAATGAAAAAAATACTCTGCGTAAATATCGACCTCCTGTCTCAAGGAATGCCAGTTGGGGACTAAAGTTAAGTGCTCCTGAATGGTGAAGGACCCCGCTATTGAACTCAACCGGTCGGACCCCCCTCCACCGCTCTACATTGATCCAGTCCCGATACTTATTCAGGGTTGGTACGGTCAGGGAAAACCTGGAAATGTCAGGGAATTTTGTTGGTCTGGAAAAGTCAGGGAATTTTAGAAAAAATCTGGAATTTCTCTTGAAAGACTACATTTTTTACAGATATGAAAAAAATCTAAAAGATTTTCTGATTTCTGATTTCTGATATGCTACATTTTGCATCTACGCCTCAATACTTATTCAAAAACATCGAAGTTTGACGAAAACATCGATGTAACAAAAACATCGGGAACCTACCATCGATGTAAAAAACATCGAACATCGACAGACATTCCAATCATCACCCTCTGATTACTGGCTTTAATTGAACGCACCGAGCTCTCAGTGTTTCTACACGACCAAAAGAATATAATCCCGGTCACTTGGTTAAGAAATCCCGTTTAATCCCTTAAGATTTTTGATGTTAAATTCTGAGTGTTAAATTAGACATATGGTGTTTAAATAGTTGTTTTAACATTGCTATTATATTTTGTTAAGGTAATTTTTTCGATTGGGGTTAGTTTTTCACTAAAATAAAGCATAGTAGGCCTAAATAAAAACGGACGTCATAGCCAAAACTCCTGTTTTATCCCACATCCCCTTCAAATTCCGCCACTTTGTTCAGAATTTTATGAGGATTCCAAAAATATAGTAATACAAGGAAGTAGGTTTGCAAATAAATAAGTTATGGGCAAATCAGAATTTTATGAGGATTCCAAAAATATAGTAATACAAGGAAGTAGGTTTGCAAATAAATAAGTTATGGGCAAAAAACAGATTTCGGTACATAGCGTTTAGCTAAGAATGCATAGCCTAACAATAGCTAGGAATCTGGCTGATAATTTACATCAATATCACTACCTACTTCTTCAGGATCATCAACCAGCCCTTCAAAATCACTTAATCTTCTCATAATGCACCACGTATATCGCTACTTTTGATTTTTAACACTAAAACAATGATAAACGTAATAAAACACATCAGTCATCGGTGCGAGGTTAACCAAGCTGTTTACAAATACGCACGTCAGCTGTCTGCTACAATATTTTCGGAACTAAAATGAAAAGCGTATAGAAACAGACATCAGGAGAAAGCTCTGAATCTGCTGAAAAAAAACAATACCTAACTCGATCCAGTTCAATCCGATTCAGTCAGTCCCAGAGCCGTCGCCGTAAACAGTGTTTGTGAGTCGCAAAAGCGACACATAACACTACAGCGGATGTGTTGTCGCTTTTATGACACATAACACTCGGAGGGTTAAGATTTTTGATGTTAAATTCTGAGTGTTAAATTAGACATAGCCTATTGTGTTTAAATAGTTGTTTTAACATTGCTATTATATTTTGTTAAGGTAATTTTTTTGATTGGGGTTAGTTTTTCACTAAAATAAAGCATAGTAAATAAAAACGGACGTCATAGCCAAAACTCCTGTTTTATCCCACATCCCCTTCAAATCCCGCTCTACTCATCCCATGTATGGAAACACTGCTAGTACCGCGATGCGCGGAAGGATAGGCCTACATTCATCGTTTCAATTTCAATACGATACTGAATACAATTCCTCATTGAATTTATACCAATACTGATTCAACCTTTAATAAACTAAAAAAAACTGCACTTGTAGGAAATTATAAAAAAAAATTGTATCCTGTTAGTTGAAACATTTAGTAGTTTAGTTTGGTACTACTTTCTGTCTCCGGTACAAGCATGGTAGTTATTTTTCCGATATCACATGTTTCTTCCGATATAAGCCGATGATCTCGCAAGCAAAATATCGATATAGCCTATATCAGTATCAGAAGCACTGTATCTTCTATCTGCTAATGTCAAGTCAAGGCCAAGTAGAACATAAAGTGTGAGGTTAAGTTAGTTGGTACTCTTAATTTTCCAGATTCCAGATGTTAAATTCTTTCCTTATTGGTTTTATGAGTAAACTATTTAGGCCTACATTTTTTTCTAATAATTCTTGATTCTGACTATTCAATATCGTCTTACAAGTCAGGGATTTTCATTTTCCAAAATCAGTACCAACCCTGTTATTGAATGGAGGGTGTATAACTTATTACGGTATGTTTTTAATTGTGCTTATTTGGTTTCTCCATATCTGATGATAACTGATTTATGTACCAGTTACTACCCATCATAAAAAACTATTATAATTACTGTAGTAGATACTTTATAATGTCTCAACATACCTCATGCTATAGAGTTTTTTCTGGAGCATCTTCCCAAATTTTGGCTTTATTATTAGCTTTTAAGCTTAGGCTTAATTATTGGGTATATTTCTCTTGTAATAACAATATATCCCAGCTATTCAATAATTGTTGAATTTAGTAATTACCTAGGTGCTTGTTGTCCTTAAAAAAAAAATCATTTAAATTTTAATCGTCCATCTTTCGTCCTTGTTGCAGATTCTTGATTTGGGGTCAAATAAAGCTTTGCTATATGAAGACAAGGGAATAACTGACTAATTGCATGATCATATGAAGTTTAAATTTTTAAGGTAACCTTTTCATTCTGAAAAAGAGTTGTTTTTTAAGCTTGTTGAGTATAATATTTTTAACTGATTTTCAAATTTTATAATTCATTAACTATAGTTAAAATAGTAGAACCTTTGGATTTTCATCATTGTGAGATATGTCCTACCGGTATAGGCCTAAGTCAAGTGAGCGAAGTAGACGGAATGTGTATAATGGAGGAAGAATTTCAAAGAGAGTGAGTAGTAGACACAGAGGAAATAATTGTGATCTTTTTAGACCCCGGAAAGCTCAATTCCTAAAACAAGTAGTCTCACCATTTATAGGAAACAATCATTTAAATACACTTTACAAGTTGACGCAAACCCTACAAAGATATCAACAGGGTGTGAAATCTGACAAAGATTCTTCATCTAAACAAAGATTGACGAAGGATGATATTGAAAAAAAATCAATTGAACTTGCTGATCTTGCTTGTAAGATAATTTTTTCAACACCTGTTACTGTCACCTATGACAAAGATGTAGAAAGATGTTGTGATTATGTAAGGAGCTGTTTTTTTACATCAAGTGAAGAAAAACAAGCCCTTCTTCAACTTTTGATAACAGTGTTCCTAAAACAACTGTGTAAAAGATTTACCTACAAGAAATGTTTGCAAGATTTGTTGAAAAACAGACAGATCCCACTAGAAAAGAAGGAAAAATGGATAGAAAGTCAGTGTGAGGCTCAAGAAAAGCTCAGGAAGCCAACAGACCGTGGAAGTGTCAGGTTTCTTTTGGAAACGTTTCGGATTGAACCTACATTAATTTATCAAGTTCTTGAAGATTTGTTTGCGTTGCCTGACAATGATGAGATACTTTATGACTATATACATTCTTTGTTAGATAACATGAATAGAAATCATGTGTTATTGAGTAATTGTTATTATACACTCAGGAAAGATAGTAAACTGTTAGAACAATTTCAGAGCATTATAACTATGGCTGAGCAAAAGCCGAATCTACCACCGATGACAAAAGATTTATTGTCGAAGCACTGGAGGGAGCTCAGTAAACTTGTAAAATAGTTTGGGAAAAAAACACAGAGCAAAGGCCACTTTTTGGTTCCAGAAGAGTTCGTTGACAAAACAATTTAAGTGAATGTAGCATTAACTAAATCAACACAAATGAATATCAGGTTAAGTGCCATAAATTAATATGTTTTCTTAAAAGGACAACACCAGTTTGCTAAGTGAGTTTGTTATTATGTATGGAATTTCTCCTTGATAAAAATAAAGTTGTTACTACACTTTTAGTTGTTGCCTATTCCTTTAAAATATGGTTACCTATACTGTATTTGTTATTTGAATTAAACAAAAGAGTAAAAAAAAAAATAATCTGAAAACAGTTGCAAACTAAGCTTACAGATTGTTGTGCGTTATCTAATGGTATTACTATTTTTAATTGAGGGAAGATGTTTATAATAAATTACTGAAAAACATCAGTATTAGAAACTTTTTTTTCAAGTCTGTATTAACTATTTCTTCTTTATTTGAAATTTACAGATCATGTTAAACGAGGAAGCTGTAAAACTTGACTCTGGAAAAATTACTTTTATAAATTCAATTCAAAATAGATTTATTTTGTGTTTAATCGTTTACAAATTTGTACATATTTTTCAATTTACAAACGTTAATCTTAAATTATGGCTTCCACATTCCCTAGTTCTCAAAATAATCTTTCATTCAACACAAAAATCATGAAAATCTGTCATGTGGCTGATTCAGAATCGTGAAATAAAAAAACCCTGTCATATTTTAATATATATGATGATGATGGGAGGTCTAATTTGTGTATAGGCTAGTCAATGTCATAGCTCTCAATAAGTTTGATTTTAGTAAAGTCTATGTATTTGACAAAAATCAGTAATTTAGATCAGCACAATTTGTCGGTGGATCACATCAACCACAGGGATTGCTGTAAATAAACAGGTGACAACTTTAATAGGGATGGAATGCCTAGTTACCCAATTGCCAAAGCTATTACATCAACCAACTCAAAGTATCAAACATAAAACAGTGAATTGTAATGTAATTGGTTCCTTCACTGAGCCAAAGAAAAAAAAATCTGTTCTGAGCTAGGTATAGGTGTTATTGTGGCACTTACAATAAAATCATATCCCCATTAGGGGGTAATTTGCAAAAACAATGATTGCATAATATAGTTGTTGTGTTTTAGTAATTGAAGCTTGGCTAGGGATGTGTTCAGAGTTAAACTGAGATCATTCTGTAGAAGTTTTAGATCATCCCGTCACCCTGTAGCTGTCAACACTAATTGATGGACTATTAATTAACAGCTGTGTCTAAGGAATGTCGACCTTAGTCACTAACAAGGCTACAAGATCGCGCCACTCATCCTACACTCATCTCCATTCATACTTGGCTTAAAATACCTACTTTGTATGGTCACCATTTAATAAGAAAGTATAAAGTAAATATGTGAGCCGTGTCTGCAACTGGAATACTAACCCCCCTATCAAAATGTGATTCTACGTAGGCCTAATTGTAACTTTAATTTGTATAATTCCATTTGATAACAGAAAAGGCATGTGGGGAATATCAAGCAGAATTTTGAAATGTTACAGAAGTTTGGTTGTTTAAGTTAGGCTAGTTAAGAACAGTTTGACAACGAATCTTGAGTGTTCTTTGACGTCAACATGACGTAAGATCAGAGGGGCAGTTGTGGAATGCTCAGATAGTAATATCTGAGCTACTTTACTCTTCAATTGTTAAATTTTTTGACAAATTTCCTCCGTGCTTATTGTTCTTTTAAATAAACTATTAAAATTTTAATCCTCTATCTTTCGTCCTTGTTGCAGATTCTTGATTTGGAGTCAAATAAAGCTTTTTTGTATTAACAAAGAGAAGACAAGGAGAATAAATGACTAATAATTGAAAATATTGACTAAATAAATTGATCCTTAGAAGTTAAAATTTTGAAGGTAACATTGCTGTTCTGAAAAAGATTGTTTTAATAGAACATAATTCATAATTTCTGAGTATAATAATCCTTTTGAACTGATTTTCAAATCATTCTTTGTCTAAAATTAAAGCACAGTAGTGGATTCAACCCTTGGATTTTCATTTTTGTGAGATATAGTACAAGTGAGCGAGCTAGTCAGAATATGTATGGGCCTAATAGAAGAAAGATTTCAAAGAAAATGAGTGGTAGAGACAAAGGAAGTATTAGTGATCCTTTTAGTCCCCAGAAAGCTCAATGTTCAAATAAAGTCTCACCATTTATAGGAAACGATAATATAAATACACTTCAAAAGTTGACTATTACCCTAAAAAGAGATCATCAGGATCTGAAACCTGCTAAAGATTCTTCATCGAAACAAACATTGACAAAGGATGATCTTGAAAAAAGATCAGTTGAACTTGCTGATCTTGCTTGTAAGATGATTTTTACAACACCTGTTACTGCCACCTATGACAAAGATGTAGAAAGATGTTGTGATTATGTAAGGAGCTGTAGTATGATGTTTAAGAAATCAAGTGAAGAAGAACGTGTCTTTCTCCAAATTATGATAGCAGCGTTCTCAAAAAAACTTTGTGAAAGACTAACCTACAAGAAATGTTTGCAAGATTTGTTGAAAAATAGACAGATACCACTAGAAAAGAAGGAAAAATGGTTAGAAAGTCAGTGTGAGGCTCAAGAAAAGCTCAGGAAGCCAACAGACCATGGAAGTGTCAGGTTTCTTTTAGAAGCATTTGAGTTTAAACCTGCTTATAATTTAGAAGTAAGAAGTAAGTACTTTGAACCTATTTATCAAGTTCTTGAAGATTTATTCAAGCTGCCCAACAATAATGAGATACTTTATGACTATATAAATTCTTTGCTAGATAACATAAATGGAAAGAATCCGTTATGTAGTTATAATTCTTCACTCAGGAAAAATGGCAAACTGTTAGAACGGTTTCAGAGCATTAGGAATCTAGCTGAGCAAAATCCCAAAGTTCCACAGAGGACTAAAGATTTATTGTTAAAACACTGGCATGGTCACTTTATGGTGGAAAGTAGCACTACAGGTAAGAAAAGACTTTATGGTTTTAGAAAATTTCGTTGACCAAACATTGTGAATGTAGCATCAACTGAATCAACAGAACCGAATATCATTTTAAGTCTGAAACATGAATTTATTTGCTTAAAAAGACAATCCAGTTTGTTTAAGAAGTGAGTTTGTTATTTATGTATGCAATTTGTCCTTTATGAAAATAAAGTTGTTACTACACTTTTAGTAGTCATTCCTTTAAAATAAGGTTATAATTATTGTAATTTGAAATAATTATAAAAGTAAAAAAAATAAGTCTGAAAACAATTGTGAATTAAGCTTACAGATTGTTGTTGCGTCTAATAGTACCTATAACCCTAAGGGAGTATGTTTTATCTATGGTATTACTATCGTGTTTTAAATTGAAGCAGGAAATGTTTAGTATTTTACGGAAAACCTACATAAATTAGAAACATCTTTTCAAAGTCTGTATAAACTATTACACCTTTCTTTGAAACTTGAAGTTCATGTTACGAGGAAGCTGTAAAACTTGAATCTTGGCTCTGACAATTGATTTTATAAATTCAATTCAAAATAGATTTATTTTGTATTTAATCATTAACTTGCTTATTTGGAGAAAATTATAAAAAATAACAAAGATGATAAAAAAATAATGTCTTCAATTTACAAGTCAAATTGTTATGAGTTTTACACAAAATAAAACTTTACCTTCCTAATTAAGACTACAAATTGGACGAAATATGACATTGTTAGATATAATCATTGACTATACACAGAATAATGAACCCTTCCTAAGGCCTATGCCTTGTCTGATAGAGGTACACTCCTCAAAATGTCTAAAGGAAACACTCATATGGTTGGAACCCACACAAAAATATAGATAGCTTTAACGACAGCAACAAAGACAGATCTTGATGAATATGGACATTTTAACTAATCAGGTAATAAAGAAAAAGGTTATTATAATGCATCAAGGCACACTATTATTAATAGCTTCTACCGAGACTTCCCTTTCCTCATTTAACATTGGAAAAAGCGTTTGTAAGAAAAGGTTTCCCTCGTTTTTAAAGGGGTGTACGGGTGGTTTTGGACACCCGGTATATGAACCAACTGTCACAAATTTCTTTACAAAAATAAAGAACTAAGTTGTGTGAGCCAGTCACAGAATGCGCTAGTGCTACAATTCTTTTTATACCTTATATTTTGTTAGTCTAAGCGTATGGATCATAACAGTTGCTATAGATAGCTATTGACTATAAACCAAGAAATGGGAAGTCTACTTGGTGTATAGTCAATGGCTATATTGAATGTACAAATTTGAATCCAAGAAAATAGATGAAGTTCAGGTCTATCTCACCAGAGGTTACTAGCTTTGACTATACTTTAATATTTTCTTATTAAATGGCACATTAAGCTTTTAATGAGATGCCAAACTCGAAAATGCTGCTATTTAATACTTTAATACTTTAGTACTTTTAATACTTTTCAATGAAATGGCGACTATACAAAGTACGCATTTTAAGTCAAGTATGAATGGAGATGAGTGTACAGGATGAGTGGCACGATCTTGTAGTCTTGTTAGTGACTAAGGCCGACATTCCTTAGACACAGCTGTTAATTAATAGCCCATACAGCTAATAGCAACTAAGGGATCTACAGTTTATAGTGGAATCCGAACCACATTTTTGCCTTGGTATATACGAATTGGTCTAATTATCAGGATAGTACCGCGGATAGTCGTAGTACTCACTCGTGCGGACGTTAATCCACACCAGGGAGTATCGCATCCACAGTGCATGCCTATATAATACAACTAGACATTCAATCCCCATGTTAAATTTGTAGCCAGTTTTTTAACCAAAATCATCATAGTTGATGTGAGCCACCGACAGACTGTGCTGATCTAAATTACTGATTTCTGTCGAATACACAATCTTTTCTAACTAATGGAATGACTTATTGTGAGCTATAGCAACTGTTATGACCCATCAACTTGGCCAGCAACAAAAAAAAAGTAGAAAATAGAGTTTTAGTCACTAGTGCATTCTGCGACTGGCTCTTGCAACTACGTTCTTTTTTAAGAAGAAATTGAAATTAGCTACAGCTGGTTTATATAGATGGGACATTTACTTCAGTATCTAATAGCCAATGGTATTTGTGTATTGGGTTGAATATTAACTACAATAAGTCCATTAGTTGGATTTGATAAATAGTGTTGTGTATTTGACAGAAATTAGTAATTTAGATCAGCCCAATCTGTCTGTGGGGGAGCGAGCTGGTGTAGTGGTTAGAGCGTGGGACTTAAGTCCCTGAGGTCCCGGGTTCGATCCCCGCGAAGTCACCAATGGATTTTATCTAAGTGATAATGCCGCAGCCCCTAGGTCTAGTCTGAAGTAATGTGAACAACAATCCCAGGCTCGGGTCTAGCGTCAGCGTCCTAGGACAAAAAAAAAATCTGTCTGTGGATCACCTCAACTATGATTTTTATTGATAAACTGGTGACACTTTACATAGGCATGGAATGCCTAACTGTATCAATAGCCAAAGCTACTACGTTAACCAACTCTAAGTAACAAACTAAAACAGTGAATAATTTAGTTTATATATAGGGCCTAATAGTTCATCTGTGGTAGTAACAAAAGCTAAGAGGGAACATTTCATCTTTCAGGGGACTCTGTGAGTGGCTCATTCAACTAAGTTCTTAAAAAAAAAAATTGCTTCAGCTCCTAATAGAGTTGATGTCTTCTACAGTATCAAATATTCAATGATTGAATGTCAAAGTGACTTGACAATTCTTTAAATTTTGATTTTATGACTATTAATATACTGCAATTGTACAGAACAAACAGTCTTCTGAAGTCATACCTCACAAAGCTCAAATCTGATATTTTAGGCCTACCGCACACGAGAGACTTTTTGTCGGCCGACTATTTAGTCGTAGTCGGGAGTCAAAGTCGGCCCCATAGTGGTAAATCTGAGCGCGCACACGGGCCGACCGCAGCAAGACAGTCGGGGCAGTTTGGTGCTGACCGATTTTCCCGCCGACTGCTCCCCGACTCAACTGTCGTGTCTTATTGATAAAGGCACGGAGATAAGTTTGAACGCGCACACTGATGACTAAAAAGTCTGTCTGTCTGACTGTCGAGTGCGTTGTTATCATGTGTATTATTATTGTTATTATGATAAGTATTATTATTTGTGTGTTATTGTTATTATTATGGCTTCGACAACCACCAGTGCAAGTGTTTTGAGGGACGAGAAAGTTGATAAACTTATCGATGAAGTTAAGGCAAGGTCCCCTCTTTATAAAAAGACTTTGAAAGAGTATTTGGTCATAATAAAAAAAATACCCCCGCTGCAGCAAACCTGCAGACTAGGCTAAGTGAATTCCCATTTGCCTGATTTAAATTTTTATTTAATCTATTTCAATAAAATTAGGATAAAAGAGTACCTAGGTTTGCTGCTTCAGGGAGGGTATTCAGGGTGTGTTTTAGTAAAACATTAATAGCTGAGTATAAAATAAATAGATTTGCCAAGTTTTATCAAAATACATCCATAAACAAGCAAACTACAACAGTTTACTTGTTCTACATATAAATGACATGAAAATTTTAACTTGAAATATTTTGGAATTTCCCTGTAACCATTATGATAACAATTAGCATGCTAAATTATTTGTTTTCAAGCTCTGCAAAAAAAGAAATTGCGGAATCTTTTGTTTTTATCGTAAAAAAATGGGAAACCCCCATTTTTACCCGATAAAACCCCCCATAAACCCCCGTTCCCATAGTCATGCTGGTTTGCGAACTCATTCGAATAAAATAGGCTACAATGTAGATTTACACGTTTGTACCAAATTTCATCATAATCGGATAATTTTTTTTTTTCAAGTTATCGTGCTAACGGACAAATATATGTGTGTGTGTGTGTGAATTTCAACGGATGGTGTTTTTGGCCTCTGGGGACATCAAAACGAAAAGGTAAATCGGTCCTGGGACCAGGTCTCACCATGAGACCTACGGTTACAGCTTATTCCCTAAAAGTTATGGGATGAGGTATTTGAAGCCGGGGTATTAACAATTGGTCAAAAAAATCAACACTCATTCAGGAGTACATGAAAAATTTGTCCGGATATTTCCTCAACTCCGAGTATAGAGGTAAATCTGGCCTTTCAAGGTTCTCAGACTTTAAATTTAATGCACCCAGTATTTTCTCTTAAGTTTTCTTGCACGAAATCTTGTCAGTAACGCACATATGACAGCGGTTTCTGTCATATACATCCTTTTGACAATCGAAAGACGACTAAACAGTCGTGTCGTGTGCGCACCCATAGTCAACGACCAAACAGTCTAGACGACTTTTCGATTGTCCACCCGACTCCAGCCAGACAGATGGCCAACAGTCGGCCGACAAAAAGTCTCTCGTGTGCGGTAGGCCTTAACTCCTCACACAAGATTGTTCTTAATGAAACTATGAATTTGATACATTATTTTTTTTAGATATAAAGTTGTTTATAAAATATTAAGCCTTTTGACAGGTTAATTCACTGTAACTGTGGGAAGTATGTTTTAACACTCAACAAGTGAGTAGGCTACTGAGTAGTGAGCTGCCCCTGAGACCAGAAGGAGATTACTGATGTTATCACACTACATTTCCTCTTTGAAGACTTTTGGGCTTTTAGCTCCACCACTAGTGGGTCATATTGTTCTTACATCGTTCGTTCGCTTTGTTTAGAAATAACCTTATTTACTAACAAAAGGATTTTGTTCCCTGAAAAATAGGCTACTTTCTACATTTAAAAAGAAAGAAAGCCTACCCAGAAATAAAAACAGAATTATTGTTTGATTAATGTTCTTTTAGGAGAAATATTTTTAATAGGCAAATAATAATTTGATTTGGTCATAGTATTATTATAAGTGTGGTGTTGTTTATAGATTGTCCTAAATTATCTTTAATAATTAATATAGAAATCGTGCTGTACTAATGATTTTTAATAACCACAATATTGAACATAAGGCATTATGATGGGATTAATCATGTAATTTGAAATTGGTTTGCATGAATATATTTTGCTGGCTGGATAGGTCTTTTAATCTGAGATTGTTCTGTTAACAAGACTGTCATTGTTACACCAAACATAATACCAAAGATAAAACATAGTCCCTTAGTTTCTCATTATTTGTGTCTCGCTGTTTGGTTGTATAGCTAGTAGACGAGTTATTGTTAGATAGTTTTATTTGGTTAAACGAAGTTTTATAGCTATTTACCTTACACGTGTAGTAAAAGCGTTGCATAATTCACCTAAGTGATGTAAACACGCTCTTGCGTAACGTGTAACGTACAAGACTTTACCTGACCCGAAAATATACAGGGGGTTTGCGGGTTGCTGAATTTTTATTTCAGGATTAGTGTTGCCTACAGTATTATTTTGAGGCTTCTGATTGGCTGAGGGGACATACTTACCGCAACGATACGATTGATGCCACCGGCCTCGGTGGTGTAGTGGATAGAGTGCTGGGCTAATGATCCGAAGGACCCGGGTTCGAATCCCACCCGAAACACTATTTTTTTATTGGATTTTTTTCATTATCAACAAGTTTAATTGGTTTGGTTAGGTTATGACGGTTTAATTTTATAATTAAAACATTATGAAATAGAATTTGACCCATTTATAGTTTTATTTTATAAACAGAAATATTTTTTTTCGGTTAAACCTTTATTTGATTTTTCATTGTTAGCAAGTCTGGTTAGTTTGGTTAGGTTATGATAGTTTAATTTTATAATAAAAAAATTTTAAATAGGATTTAAGGCATTTATAATTTTATTTTATGAACGGAATTTTTTTTTTATTAATAAACCTTCATTAGATTTTTTTATTGTCAGCACGTTTGGTTGGTTTGGTTAGGTTATGACGGTTTAATTTCATAATAAAAAAATATAAAATAGAATTTGAGGCATTTATAATTTTATTCTATAAACAAAAACAATTTTTCAATTACTAAACCTTCGTTATAGTCAATTAGAAGCCTCTAAATGACACTGTTGGCAAAATTAATCCTGAAAAACAAATTGTGCTACCGGGTTACATACAATATTTTTCATTATCCATTTCACTCATCTTCTAACAGTAACGTGCTTTTACAAACAAAAGCTAGGTTAGGATAATCTACTTTAAAAGCATAACAATAAAGTTCAAGCGCACAGCTGATTTATAGCGTTGAACGCACTGAGCTATAATTCTAACTGGAGGTAGCACTGAATGTCAAAGATGGTACTTTCCTGTTAAAGGGAACATTCATTATTATCGATGATTTTGTTCGATATATCGATATTTTTGTTTCCGATCAGATCTATTACAAATTGACAACAACAACTAAATGATCTTGTTTAGGCTAAAATAGTCTATATGGATTAAGAAATGAAACTGTTCTAAGCTAACCTAACATAACCAACCAAACTTGCTGTACCATTTAAAACTTCCGTTTGGGTTTGATAATAGAAAAGGCAAGTTAAACACGGAATTTTTAAATGTTACAGCAAGTTTGGTTAGTTATGTTAGGTTATTTTTTTTAGAACAGTTTCATATACTGAATAATATTTATCGTAGTTGTCAGCTGATGTTTCAATTTGTTAATTCGATATATCGAAAATAATCATCGATAATAATGAATGTTCCCTTTAACAGGAAAGTACCTCAAAGATGCGTGTCGCCAGCCGCCATGTTTGCGTGAGGTGGGTGTCCATAAGAAGCCATGTTATTGCTATAACTATTATTATACTTGGCTTAAAATACCTACTTTGTATGGTCGCCATTTCAAAGAAAATTATTAAAGTATTAAAAGTATTCAAGTATGACAAAAATACTCACTGCTATACCAACCTAGTTATAAGAAGCCATGTTATTGCTATGGTAAGAAAACTTACTGCTATACCAACCTAACAAAATCAGCGACTCGCTTTTGACAGACTTCTGCCATGGCAGTGCTACCTCCAGTTATAATTTTAGCTCAGTGGTTGAACGTCGTTGGCTCCATAGAGGTTAATTTTTTTTTAAGTTGAGCTCTCAATGTTATTTAAATGGGTTTCATTACCTCACCGAGGGAGTTTTTGAAACTATACATCACCCGTGAAGTAAGAAGTTGTATACATCATCACGCTTGGGATAGGGAAGTTTAACATGGCGGGTTAGGTAAAATTACTGAAATAACAAGAAACAAATTGATAACAGAAATTGTAAACAAAACACGACATCTACAGAAAACCAGACAGAAATAACAATAAAATTAGCTTCAGCTGTTCCATAAGGATGGGAAATCTACTAAGGGACTATGTTTTATCATCTATGGTTACACCATTGTTCTTAATTCGCTGGATGGAAATATTTCTTTGTTAATATGAATATTGACTAAATAATGAATTTGTTGGTTGACTAATGTTGATAAGTAATGTTATTTCTCTGAATTATAAAATCATCATTGTTATAAAAAATTATTTCTTTAAATTTGATTTAACTATATTTAACACTTCACTTGACAGTGTTGGTCACTGCGTTATGAATAAAGTTAGGTCACAGTCACAGAATATAGAATATGTAATGGGTAGGTGTTCCTCAGATTACTCCTTCCTACTTCCTTACTCCGCATGTATCATTACTCTATGAGGTGTGGACAGTGCTGCGCCTGGCGGCCGTTCGGGGAACTACGTTCGTCACATGTTGCTAGAGAATGTCGTTGTCGTAGTTTGGCAGCTCACTGTCACTGAAAATTATTATTGTTACCGTCCAAATAGCTTATGCACCTTATCTAATTCCTGATTTACTTACTTTGAAAACATTTGTTTTTCCTACAGTCACCCGACAAAGTTGGCTTCCTTGTACTGTTGTACTGTTTATAGTACAGAAAGCTGCCAACTGCTGCATATTTATACTTTGCCGTACGGTTTATTATTTGCCGTACGGTTTATACTTTGTCGTACGGTTTATACTTTGCCGCACATCAGGATTCCAACGAAACAACACAAAACAGCGTGGTTCTATTATGCACGTAATCCGTGTACGCTTGGAAATAAGTTGGCAACACTTAAAGATAATAATACTATGAGCAGCTGATTGACTATTATAACTACGATTTAACCTGTCATTTCGTGTTTATAGTTTCGGTATTTCTGAACTTTCTGGACTTTACTTTTAAACGTTTTTAAAACATTCCTACGATCTTAATAAACAAGAAAATACCTTTAAAGCAGTTTTTTAGGCGCGGAAACCACTTCAAATTACAAAAACATACACGGAACTATATTCTCAAAACGCGGAGCACGTTTCTTGCCGAGGAAAAATAGCGGAGTGATGACCGCGGTTACTACTTTCTCTAAGGGCACCATTTGTGTTGCCAGCTGAACCTAAAAACGTGTTGTATAGGGTTTGAAAGACTAATTATTTATATGCTTTATAGTGACTGTAGGAAAAATATAATGTGTAACACGAGTGCAATAAGACCTTTGCCTACTAGTTACACAAATAACTATTGTGATTTCCTTTGCAGTAAGACCAATTTTAAGTATCTTATTAGCTATATTGTACAGTACAGTAGTAGTGTGCTGCCAAATAAATGCCAATGTCTCCATAAACCTACATAGTAAAGGGAGTAGCCCATGTTTTATCTAAGATACAGTAGTATGTTTCCGGTCTCCATCTTTTTTATTCGCATGAAATGAAAAAGTTCCTAATTAGCTAAATGGTATTCTTTCAAATAGAACCATACAAACAATAACCATTGACTATTGGATACTTAAGATACTGAGGATACTACATTGTTGTATCAATAGTCAAAAATATAACTAAACGCCAACTGATTTGGGTACTAACTAGGTTCATTTAAAATGTTGGTTTTGGTCTAAGATTTAGAAAAATTGTTATCAAATAAAGAAGTTAAAACCGAAAGTTTTATAGAGGATTGTGCATAAACAAGCAACATCATGAATCAATTTATTCTCCATTTAGAAAACGGCTTATTGCGTACCACAGCTGAGAGTGTCTTAGATACTAAATTATTTGTACTGCAATTTGTTAAACACAATGAGATAAAAATGGATACTTCGTTTGAATTTAGTAGGCTCATGGGAATACGTTCAAATTCCAATTATCAAACTTTAAATGATTATGTGGTTGACGGCCGATTTCAAATAATCTGGATATCTTGAGTAGGATTTGAGCATCGATATATCGATGGATGCGATACGACTTGGCTACTAGCTAATAGGCATGTCACTTATTCAATCCTGAGAAATCACGCTTAAGGCGCAAATCTGCCAATTATCACCTTACAAATTACTTGATACGTACACGTACACATTTAATATTCCATTCCATTCGGCCCAATTCTCCATAGTTTTTTGTTTCCAAATGTATGAGGGTCTACTTTAAAACAATGTAAAACACGGAAATACGAATAATATCCTATACAACCCCCTCTTTGCATAACAACAAATAGTGTTTTAGCAACACTTTACTAAGTCTGAAAAAAGTTATTTTAAAGGCTTTCTACAAATTAGGAGTACAGAGAAAACGTTTTTACAGCGATTTGTGCGTGATTTATTTCCACTCAGAAGTGTGTGACTGTGAGTTTTGGCAATGTAACATGATAGCTGAGCTCAAGTGTCCCATTGCTGAGTGTAGGCTACAACAGAGGCGTCAGCACTATTGTTCGGCCTTGCAGCTGATTTGCTGATAGTTGGTGACACCCAGCACTCGAGGCTTAACCTCACTGATGTTGTAATAATTATTTACTCTACGACCAGGAGACAGTGACCAAATAGTTAACGAATTTAAAAAAAAAAACAATAATTCCGAGTTACCTAAAATCGTAGATATTTAGTGAATGCATAGATAAAACACAATCCCTGAGGTTAGTCTATGACACTAGTATGGATAGTTGAACATTCATCCAGTCTTTAAACAGAGGATGTTCCAACTTTTATATAGATGTACAGAAACGAACAAGTTGTCGGATGGGATCAATTGTAGTTTTCAAAAATATTTCAATTTTTCAGTTGACTCTTTTAACACAATACTATTTTTATTTTATGTAGGGTGATGGTTTTGATATGTTTCAACGTGTAACATACCCCCGATGGAGGGGTGGTTATAGGCAAACTCAGTTTTAGATACAGTTTCCCAAATAGTTTGTTATATATCTTTAACAAAATAACATGCAAATCCTGTTGTGTTATATTCTTTTACCTACGACAATTTTTAAAAGTAGCAATTTCAGTTTTTTGTTTGTTCAATTTGTATGTTTTTTTCTTCTTTTTCTGAGAAATGTAGGTACTTGAATTGTTAAATATTTTTATGTTTAATTAGATTAAGTTGTCCCGAAGTAATATTATTTCTTTATATTTATAAATGTCGGGTTAAGTGTAAGAAAAAGCCATGTGGCCCTAACTTTGCCTGAAAAAAAAAACTATTATCATTATATTTCATTTCCTAGTTTTACTCATAAAAACACGCGTAACTGTTCAATGAGGTTAAAGGATTGAGAGAGAAGAAGTAAAATTGTAATGTTTCTAGCCCATACAGCTAATGGCAACTAAGGGACCTACAGTTTATAGTGGAATCCGAACCACATTTTTCCTTGATATACGAATTGTTCTAATTATCAGGATAGTACTGCGGATAGTCGTAGTACTCATTTGTGCGGACGTTAATCCACACCAGGGAGTTTCGCATCCACAGTGTATGCCTATAAATATCCACAATTCGTGACCTCCTAGTAGCTGGATTACAGGACGACGCCACCCGTCCTAGTCTAATTAATTAAAATACTGTCTTAGGTAAAGTAGTGTACGCAACTCGTGTAAATGGTGTTAACGACACTCGTAGGCTAGACGTTTTAAGGCACTCGCCAAGGCTCGTACCGTACCTTAAATTTTCTACTCGTGTCGTTAACACTATCTTTACGCAATCGTTGCTTAAACCATTATTGTCTAGGGATTAAAACACACTAGGTATAGTTAAATCGCAAGAAATAGATCAATAACACACAATTCCTACTATGTATTTAATTTTTGAAAGTGCAATTAACAAAGCGTACTCAATTTATCTGAGTCATTTGACCTAAATAAGTAGCATTATTGACGAGAGACTGATTTATACTACAATACTTGGTGGCGAAACGTATAAATAACGATAACACTCATTTCAATCATAAATTCCATTTGTCGTTAACTATATTTTGGGCAGGAATTTAAAAGGAGATAAGGTCCAAGATTCTAATCTAGAATCTTGTTATCTTGTTTTTATCTTGTACTGTATAATTCAAAAGAAATACTGTCAGCAAATTGTAAATAATTTTTATATTTTCCTTAGCCCAACAGATGTACTCAGAATCAAGTCACAGGATACTTAATACTCTTCCCCTGAATCTGAACAAATACGAGATAGATGCTGTATTCATAAACCTTGATAGGCCTAGATGCGTTATTAATTGGCCAGACAGTAGTTGTTGCATCATTGTCGCGGTGTGAATGTGAGCGCCTTCTTGTGCTCCCTAGGCTATACCCGCAATCCAGCCGTGTACCTGTATTGCATTCAAACAAAATACGGCGTCGCCCGTAAACCAAGGGTTCTCGGGTAATTTTCAAAAAAGATTGTTTAAGTCAAATCTAGTAGAATTTATTTACCATAGTATTTAAAGGAATACACAAACTCTTATTTTTGTGTTACACCTTTACATGCTTAAATCAGGTAAAATTAAAATTAACAGTTGTCAAAAATCTCCCTACGATAGGCTTCTTGGGTACTTTCCTGTTAAAGGGAACATTCATTATTATCGATGATTTTTTTTCGATATATCGATATTAACAAATTGAAGCAAATCAGCTGACAACTACGATAAATATTGTTCAGTTTCAGTAGTATGTGAAACTGTTCTAAAAAAATTAACCAAACATAACTAACCAAACTTGCTGTAACATTTAAAAATTCCGTGTTTAACTTGCCTTTTCTATTATCAAACCCAAACGGAAGTTTTAAATGGTACAGCAAGTTTGGTTGGTTATGTTAGGTTAGCTTAGAATAGTTTCATTTCTTAATCCATATAGACTATTTTAGCCTAAACAAGATCAGTTAGTTGTTGTTGTCAATTTGTATTTGTAATAGATCTGATCGGAAAACAAAAATATCGATATATCGAAAAAATCATCGATAATAATGAATGTTCCCTTTAACAGGAAAGTACCGCTTCTTGCTATACGTGAGCGTATTTTTTCTATGACGATAGTCAGTAAAAATTGAATTTAAATGTTTCATTGATAAAAATTTAGTTGATGTATTTCCACATGTTTCTGTGAATTAGACATAATTAATTGACCAAGTGAAGCAGATTTAGTTGCGGGAAATCAGAAAAGTGTTAGCAATAAATCATGGAAAAGATTTATAAGATTTTATTAAGGATATTTTTTAAACTGTTATGTTAAGAATATTTAAAGGATTGACTACTAAAGAAAATAAACACTTACAATTTTACAATATGACCAAAGAATTAAGTAAAGATCGTAATCAAAGACACACAGTCAAATAATATTTCCTTAAATGAAACAAACATTGTATTTTGAAAATTCGGGGTGGCAGAGTCCTGAGGTATTTCAAAATCGAGGAATAAAAAGAGAATTTTTCCCAGGTGTGTTACAGGTGCGGAACAATCCCTACGTTTCAGGCGTTCGGGTGACTAGGTAATGCATTAAAGAGGCATCAGTAATTTGAATTGTGATTTGATCTTCCTATAAAAGGAAAAATCCACTCACTGACAGATGATCACTATATGTCAAAACATATAGGCCTACGACCTAGAATTATCAAATTTGGAATAGAGGGTCCCTATATGTGGTGTAAACGTTCAATAAGACGGGGTTTTACGAAATTCGAAATTTAAATGGGGTTGGGGGGGGGGGGGGTGTTTAAGTGATTATTGGTGAAAATTACTACGTAAGCCTTTATATTTTGGAAGCTGAACCAATGCTTAGATATTGATTACAATGGAAAATTATTAGTGCAGAATTAAATTATTTACAACTTTTGTATTGAAAGTAACGTTCAATCTCAAATGGTTTTCGAGTAAAATCGGTTTAAAATCAAAACTGGGAAAATTGATTTTTTTCATGTTTGTGCCTTAAAACAAAGCAGTTTTCATTAACCACAATTATCAAACTTGTATTTTATTAAAACGCAGCTTATTTTATAAAATAAAAAACATAAATCAATAAAAAGTGGTTAACAACATATTGTACATGTGCTTAAAGTACCCACTTTATTACATTCTAGGAGTTACTGCACATGATAAAACCCGTAACCTCATTAAAACATTGGACATTTTCTATTCTAAAACCTTATTTTAATATTAGCTTTAGCCATTAGCAATTGGCAAAGTGGTTGTAAAATTGTTATATTGACGTCAAAATTTGATACAGCAATCTATTATAGCTACCCCCTCCCTTCTCATCCAATCCCCAGCATGTTTTGGCCAAGATAAGATAATTTTTTTAACAGCTGATCAGATGTTTTGTTTACGTTTACATTTTTACTAATGTCAAAACTTACAAACTATTATATTTATTTATCTTCTAATAATGTGCTACAAGTTGATGAGAATAGTAACTTCGAAGAACTGCCTGCTATGAACTCAGGTAAAATATTCAAATGTAGTATCGGTAGTCCAGGCGTAGCTCCGTAGTTGTCACAACTTCAGCAGGTTCATTAGTACTGTAGTAAAAAAACTCAAAATTATGTCGGGCGAAGCCGACGGGAAACAACTACAGTGGAACCTTGATAAGAAGACCCTCGATAACAAGTAGCCCTTGATAACAAGTGTCATTTTAAAATCCCCTTGAATAAACTTATCAATGTCTCCTTAGTAAAATGTGTAAACTTCTTTATCTTTATTGACACCATACACAACTCAATATGAATGTATTACTCTTATAGTAGCCACTTGTATGATGCCGTAGGTAACACACAAGTGAAAGTCAGATATGATTAGATGTGAACAAACAGTGGGATCAGATCATTTGTCAAGATGGAAATAACATTAATAGAACCGGACAGTAATGATGAGGTGGAGGAAGCTGGAGGTGTAATTAGTAAGGCTTTGACCACTGTAATAGCCCGATCACTGTCATGGTGCACTGTTATTATTTATCTGGTTATGTCTGTAGCCAGATATGAAGTTGGGAACGATGGAGTCTGGAGAAGTTTAACTATAGCATATTTTACGTACGTTTCCGTACGCTTGTTCAACCAGAGATGGGAATATGTTGTGTTTCAGACACCCACAAATACTACATACTACATACTAGGGGGTTGTTTTAACATTTTAACATTCATATAGATTGTTTTTCCATGTTCTTATATTTTATCAAGAATTTTCTTTAACATAATTCGTTAAGAACACCAAATAAGTTGATGGAATTTTAAGCTAGCTGTTGAAATAGGTCTTGATAGGATACATAGACTCGAAAAGAATATAAAACTTTAAGTACCTAGATTGAGTCAGAAAAATTATTGGTGATAATATTGATCATTAATAATGTTGCCATTCTGGTCGATCCTTGTCGTCAAAATTTGGGATTTAATTCATGAGATTCAATTAGATCTACAGTGGTTAACCTCATTTAGTAGAAACTGTTTTTTTAGCATGTCTGTGGATGCATCTCTAAAGTCTTACATGATAAGATTTATTAACAACGTTTGCTAAAAATTCCTTTTAACCAAAGAGTAATTAATTACTTCTCTGGGTTTTAACATAGTAGTGTTGTAAACGGCTGTTACTGTAATGTTACTACTGATATACCAGTTTCTTGTAGTTTACTCGTTAATCAACGTTGAATATTGATATTGACCTTCATGATATGATTGATTACAGTATTTAAATGTTTACACATGCATAATAAATAACATGCACAGCAAATAACGTAGAGATATTTTTTTAACGCGGAATACTTAGGGTAAATTATCCTAAGTAACATAATGGAAGGAGCTTCCTTAGCGTATAATTCCCCAAGACATGTTTCGCTACAACTGTGGCATCTAAGTAGAACAGTATAAAAATAGTACGTCAAAATATACTCAGTTGTATCAGAACACAAACAAAACCTTACGGACTCGTAAATTGTGTGCGAAATTAAAAAAAAATGCTAAACTACCCTATCTTCTGAAGCTACAGTAGAATCTTAATTAATGATCATTTCAAAAATTATGAAAATGATCGAAAATGAACCGGCGAGGGTGGTGAGTGGATCCAAGTAATATCCTGCAGGACGTCAGAGTTTGCTGACTTTTAATTCAATCTACAAACAAAGGATATTACCAGCGTCGCCCGCGGCTTGACTCACTTGCCTCGCGCCCTCAAGGAGCCGGCTGCTTTCAGTTAATTTGAGGTAATTCTGTGTGTATAAAAAAAATAATGTAATTGTGAGGTAATTCTGTGTGTATAAAAAAAATAATGTAATTGTGGACATGGAAATAGTGTATTGGAACACAAATAGTATGCGTTACCACATAGAGATCAGCAAACATGAGCTATCTCCAGCAGTATTATCAATATCTGTGGCATTAGTACTATTATTGAGTTTGAATACTGAAACTGTACTTCTTACCCTATTATAAAATGTAAATCATCTTTAGAAAGCTGTGTTACATATCCTGTAGATGACAATGATAGACGAGTAATTTGTATTAGTGTGCACTAAGTTTAGTATTATATTATTTCTAATTGTAAAGCGTGACTTGCAAGTAAGTACGTTTATGGAGATACTCAACACTGTATCTGATTTGATTGTAATTATTTGTCTTTAACTAATTTAAGAGGACTACGTTCAGGAATATAAGTCCAATAGCTCGAACAATCCTTACATTCAATTACGATATGACAGATTACAAAGCACCTTTGCTGTTCTTAAAGAGAGTCGTACAGCATAACACCGTCAGGTAAATAGTGTATGGAATGCTATATTGTTATAGTAGAATCGTTGAGAGAAAAAGATGGTTAATTGCATGTTATCTTAGTTAGTTTTAGGGAATTCTATTAATCTCATCACAAAACTACTTAAATATAGCAAGAGATATTTGATAGTAAGGTCGTCAACATTCAAAAAATAAGTTAGTTACACGGTAGTAGTTCTAATGTACTACATACATGCACACAACGCCTAGGTAATCTTGCAAGTGCAACTAACAGATGTTATGGGCGTGGCAACATTGTTGTACGCATACCCGAGCTGGTTACATTGGACAGTAGTACAGTGATCGCCAACCAACCACGAGACGTACAGTAGGCCGGCATCTGGCTGACACAGGCGTGAGTCGTCAGGTTTTAACGTCGCTTCACGGTCACTTTTTTACTACACTTTTCAGAACACTACAGTGCTGTAGTAGACACTGTGATCGCCAACCAACAACGAGACGTACAGTAGGCCGGCATCTGGCTGACACAGGCGTGAGTCGTCAGGTTTTAACGTCGCTTCACGGTCACTTTTTTACTACACTTTTCAGAACACTACAGTGCTGTAGTAGACACTGTGATCGCCAACCAACAACGAGACGTACAGTAGGCGGCATCTGGCTGACACAGGCGTGAGTCGTCAGGTTTTAACGTCGTTTCACGGTCACTTTTTTACTACACTTTTCAGAACACTACAGTACTGTAGTAGACACTGTGATCGCCAACTTACCACGGGACGTTCAGTAGGCGGCATCTGGCTGACACAGGCGTGAGTCGTCATGTTTTAACGTCGTTTTACGGTCACTTTTCTACTACACTTTTCAGAACACTACAGTACTGTAGTAGACACTGTGATCGCCAACCAACAACGAGACGTACAGTAGGCGGCATCTGGCTGACACAGGCGTGAGTCGTCAGGTTTTAACGTCGTTTCACGGTCACTTTTCTACTACACTTTTCAGAACACTACAGTACTGTAGTAGACACTGTGATCGCCAACTTACCACGGGACGTTCAGTAGGCGGCATCTGGCTGACACAGGCGTGAGTCGTCAGGTTTTAACGTCGTTTCACGGTCACTTTTCTACTACACTTTTCAGAACACTACAGTACTGTAGTAGACACTGTGATCGCCAACTTACCACGGGACGTGCAGTAGGCGGCATCTGGCTGACACAGGCGTGAGTCGTCAGGTTTTAACGTCGTTTCACGGTCACTTTTCTACTACACTTTTCAGAACACTACAGTACTGTAGTAGACACTGTGATCGCCAACTTACCACGGGACGTACAGTAGGCGGCATCTGGCTGACACAGGCGTGAGTCGTCAGGTTTTAACGTTGTCTCACGGTCGCGATTCGACAAACTCGCAAAACGAGCAGAGAGGGTAGGGGCAAGATTTTACCACTGTTTCGTTGTACAGATGTCATCAAGAAAACTAAAAGTTCTAAATCAGTTCCTTAAGTTGTTAAAACTACACTAACATTTTTGTATTAAAATTATTAGTTAATGTTTCTTATGTTTAAATATATAGGGGGATATGCATTATGTTTCATCTACAAATACTGTATTCTGAATCTTAAGGACACGAATTTTTTTTCATCGTTTTCCAAAAGAACAATGGAATATAGAAATTGACATAATTAACTTAAACTTAAGATTAGGCTGTAGTTGGAAAATCTTTAACCTATGTTAGTTTTTGACGACCAACACCTATAGTCCAATACTTGTTGGTTGAGGAACCGCCATGTATGTTTGATGATTGGTCTAAACAGTTATTACAGAGAATCTTTTCGTAGACCAGGCCAGCACAAGCCGTACAACAGGTAATGCCGTTAGTGAGGCATTGCTGTTACGTGTACACAACCAACACATATAGTCTGATACTTATGACTTGTTGAGGAACCGCCATGTATGGTTGATGGTTGGTCTAACCAGCTATTACAGAGAATCTTTTGGTAGACCAGGCCAGCACAAGCCGTACAACAGGTAATGCCGTTAGTGAGGTATTGCTGTTACGTGTACACAACCAACACATATAGTCTGAAACTTATGACTTGTTGCACGACTATTATATATGATTAAAAGTTGGACTGACAATTTATCCAATGGAATCAATTGGTAGATTAAAAGCTTGCTCTTGTATTTTGATACATTCAACATAATATTACTCATCCAATCAAATAGAAACTAAACACTATTAGTGATTTAAATTTTATCTCCACGATAAATATGATAATGTTTTACTGAGTATTTTTTTTTTAATTAAAGCTGTTTTTAGTGAACTAACATTCTAATTCAGGTTTCAATTTCAATCGCGAACATCAAACTGTGCGATGATTTATAACTGTAGGTAGCCTAAGAAATAAAGAAAGAATTTATGAACAATATTTAATCAGTCACATCCACGATGTTCAACTCTGTCCAGTATTTCATATACCAAAGTCCAATCAGACTCCAACATTAGTATTTAGTGACTAGACGATAACAATTGCGTATCGGAAAACTCACTTCACTATTTACATAACTAGTAGTACGCTTATTCTGCGCGTAACGGGATGAGTGAACATGAGCGCAATAATGAAAGAGTCCACCCACACCTAGCATACTTACCGGTGTCACTGGTGAACACAATAATGTTATTTGTATGGGCAAATCAACCCATGAGTCGGGGCAAATAATGGTGAGTCGGTGGCTCAGTCGGTAGCGTCACGCGGACTTCGGGCCCAAGGCAGCAATGTCGTGGGTTCGGATCCTGGTCACTGCCACTAAATTTTATCAGTACAGTTCACCTTTGTACCGTACCGGCTCACCCCTTGCTTTGCTGTAAACGATCCACGCACGGGCACTTAGTCTATGTGGACGGGCTAATGCAAGGTTAAAAGAGGCTGTCAACCTCTTAAAAAAACCAAATCTCAGTCAACAACAATCCTAACTTCTCGTCCATTAATTAACCAAAGTCATTGGTAATATACGTAATGTATTTCCTCTTTCCCTCCCTTCCCATAGCATTTTTAGAATTGCAGATGCATTATCTAACTGCCACCAACGGTTCCCACACTCCGCACTGCTCGCCTCATGCTCGATACTGTACATTATTCTAATTATCACTAAGGGTTTCTACACTCCGGAATGCTCGCCTCGACTACTTCCTTCACCACTTCCTACGTCGTAGACCTGTTTCCCTCCCTTCCTATAGCATTTTAGAATTTCAAATAGATTAATTTAACTTTCACAAAGGGTTCCCACACTCCGGACTGTTCACCTTGACTACATCCTTCACCGCTTCCTACGTCGTGGACCTGTTTCCCTCCCTTCCTATAGCATTTTAGAATTTCAAATAGATTAATTTAACTTTCACAAAGGGTTCCCACACTCCGGACTGCTCACCTTGACTACATCCTTCACCGCTTCCTATGTCGTGGATCTGTTTCCCTCCCTTCCTACAGCATTTTAGTATTGAATGTATATTAATCTAACTGTCACAAAGGGTTTCTACACTCCGGACTGCTCGCCTAGACTACTTCCATCACCGCTTCCTGCGTCGTGGACCTGTTTCCCTCCCTTCCCATAGCATTTTAGAATTGCAGTAACACTAATCTAACTGTCACAAGGGGTTTCTACACTCCAGAATGCTCGCTTCGACTACTTCCATTACCACTTCCTACGTCGTGGACCTGTTTCCCTCCCTTCCTATAGCATTTTAGTATTGCAGGTATATTAATCTAACTGTCACAAAGGGTTTCTACACCCCGGACTGCTCGCCTCGACTACTTCCATTACCACTTCCTACGTCGTGGACCTGTTTCCCTCCCTTCCTATAGCATTTTAGTATTGCAGGTATATTAATCTAACTGTCACAAAGGGTTTCTACACCCCGGACTGCTCGCCTCGACTACTTCCATTACCACTTCCTACGTCGTGGACCTGTTTCCCTCCCTTCCCATAGCATTTTAGAATTGTAGTTACATTAATCTAACTCTCACAAAGGGTTTCTACACTCCAGAATGCTCGCCTCGACTACTTCCATTACCACTTCCTACGTCGTGGACCTGTTTCCCTCCCTTCCTACACCATTTTAATATTGCAGTTACATTAAGCTAACTGTCACAAAGGGTTTCTACACTCCAGAATGCTCGCCTCGACTACTTCCCTTACCACTTCCTACGTCGTGGACCTGTTTCCCTCCCTTCCCATAGCATTTTAGAATTGCAGTTACACTAATCTAACTGTAACAAAGGGTTTCTACACTCCAGAATGCTCGCCTCGACTACTTCCATTACCACTTCCTAAGTCGTGGACCTGTTTCCCTCCCTTCCTATAGCATTTTAGTATTGCAGGTATATTAATCTAACTGTCACAAAGGGTTTCTACACTCCGGACTGCTCGCCTTGACTAATTCCATTACCGTTTACTACGTCGTGGACCTGTTTCCTTCCCTTCTTATAGCATTTTAGTATTGCAGGTATATTAATCTAGCTGCCACAAAGGGTTTCTACACTCCGGACTGCTCGCCTTGACTACTTTCTTTACCGCTTCCTACGTCGTGGACCTATTTCCCTCCCTTCCTATAGCATTTTATTATGGCAGATACATTAATCTAACTGCCACAAAGGGTTCCCACACTCCGGACTGCTCGCCTCGACTACTTCCTTCACCACTTCCTAAGTGTCGTGGACCTGTTTCCCTCCCTTCCCATAGCATTTTTAGAATTGCAGATACATTATTCTAATTGTCACAAAGGCTTCCCACACTCCGGACTGCTCACATTGACTACTTCCTTCACCACTTCTTACATCGTGGACCTGTTTCTCTCCCTTCCCATAGCATTTTAGTATTGCAGGTATATTAATCTAGCTGCCACAAAGGGTTTCTACACTCCGGACTGCTCGCCTTGACTACTTTCTTTACCGCTCCCTACGTCGTGGACCTGTTTCCCTACCTTCCTATAGCATTTTATTATGGCAGATACATTAATCTAACTGCCACAAAGGGTTCCCACACTCCGGACTGCTCGCCTCGACTACTTCCTTCACCACTTCCTAAGTGTCATGGACCTGTTTCCCTCCCTTCCCATAGCATTTTTAGAATTGCAGATACATTATTCTAATTGTCACAAAGGCTTCCCACACTCCGGACTGCTCACATTGACTACTTCCTTCACCACTTCCTACATCGTGGACCTGTTTCTCTCCCTTCCCATAGCATTTTTAGAATTGCAGATAAATTATTCCAACTGTCATAAAGGCCCCCCACATTCCGCAGCGCTCGCATTGACTACTTCCCTCACTATTACCTTCACTACTTCGTACATCGTAGACCTGTTTCTCTATTTTTCCATAGCATTTAAGTATTACAGATACGTTAATTTAACAGTCATAAAGGTTTTCCGTACTCCTTTCTTTTCACTGCTCACCTTTCCGCTTCCTTTACCACTCTCTACGTCGGGGACCTTTCCCCCCCCCCCCCTTCGCATAGCATTTTAGTATAAAAATATACCAACATCTTTGAATATTTAATATTCAATGCCAACATTAAATTATTGGATAATATAAAAAGCTGCTTTGTTCTAAATACATACATACCTATATACTTTTAATTTAAAGGTGAATTTTAATACTGAAAATAAACGGTATATAACTGCCAACTAATATTGTTAAGTTCAATTTATTATTCTGAAAGTTGTGAAATTTAATTAGCTTAAATAACATTATTCTGAAAGCTGTGAAATTATAATGATATATATTCATAGATGCCAAACTGTTTACTCCATGAATGAAAGAGCTTAGAGTAAAAGTCGTTCTCTCTGTCTTAAGTAGACAACAAAATTGTTGGTCGCAAAACGTAAACAAATAAAAAGAAGAAGAAGGTAGCTCCTAATGTTATTCTTATGGGACAAATTAAAAAATGTTTTTTAAGTATTTTATTATTACTACTGAGTGGAATCGTCTAGAATTTTAATGGTGTCTTTACACTGGTGTCATAACTATTTGTGCAAAATTTGAACGCTATAAGTGCAACGGTTCTTGAGTTTTAGGTGCGAACACACACACACACACACACACATACTCCAGCGGACAACCTTTCTCCGACTCCGCTATACACGATACATAGATTCGTTCACTTCGTTCACTCATCTATTAGTTCCATTTCTATAACAGCCAGAACCTATTATGCAGATAGGTGTCCAGCTGATGCTCAGGTCACTGTGCAGCTGGCGAATCGGTTATGATTTAGTCAGACTCACGATTACTAGATTGGATTTTTATCCTAACAATTTTTTCTGATATTTTTAGTTTGTGTTTAGATGTTCAGTTTAACACAAGTTTAAGGTATGCGAATATCTTCAGATACAGAGTAACTGCAAATATAGTTAATATAGAAATATTTGTGTATAGGCTTATGTTTTTTTTATTTTGGATTCATTGTTTTATTTGAAATATTATATTATATTTGAAACTATTTGTCAATCAGCATTATTAAATTGGAGGAGTAGGTATTGTTGATATTTGCAAATATGAATTACGTTTTTCAAATTGCTTCCACTAGAGGTCTAAATTCCAAAACACACACATGTTTAATGTTCCTTTTTGCTAAATTAAGTACCAAGGAGAGCACTTGATAGCTGGCATATGTAGCACTCATCATTATTCGTGTCAAATATTATTTACATTTACCTAAACCTAACATAATGACGCATAAGTCAAAAATTAATTACGCTCGACGTGTTAATTGTCCAGTAAAATTAATCATCATGTTTATTCACAATGTTAAGTTCGTACGGTTTTTTCTTTTGTTAGATCAACACAAAATAATCTTCATTCTTCACTGTAACCAAAATACCAAAACATAGTAAGGATATACATATTTTGTTGAAATTGTTTACACAAATTTCGTTCTAGTACTGTAAACGTTCTATGGGTTAACAAGTGCTTTGTTTTAAGCCATTAGTGTTTTTTACTAGTTTTTTCCTTGGACCAACATAATCTGTCAATATGATCTGCCTTTGGTGCAGAACATTGCTGATAAAAAACATCTGTAAACACCACTTGTTAGAACCATGTCTACCGAAGTTCGTCACAAACCTCAGTACCACATGATACAACTCTGAGTGGATTGTTTTTTCTCGCTTCTATTTATTGAGCTTGTAATTAATCAGCTGATTGAGTTGTGGCTGTATCTCAGTAGTGCAGTAGTATCACAAGCCTGGTGGCTGTGGTCCGTTATCTAGGTCAAGTACATTACGTTTGTGGCCAGCTGTGTTGCGTGAGGCGATGTGATCACGATAACAATAACGCAACAAAGTCTTACGCAGTCTGTGAATGTCTTATATGTTTTTGAAATTTGAAGTTTTTTATCGCTTGTGAAATACCAACTCTTTTGTTGCCTAACTCTAGTATCTGTTTACCAATTGTGATAAGTCTTTTTGTATTGTGTATAAAATCGTTGATTTGAAAAAAATGACAAACTCAAATTTTACAAGTCATAAGTGATTTCCTTTACACTAGGATTGACAATGTGTAAGATATTGTAAGGTGTTACAAAATACGTTCTGTTACTATGGCTCTGAAGTTTTCCCATGCACCTTTTTGGTACACCTGATTCACACAGGTTCCATTGCTAAAATTTATCAAAAACCTTTCCCACTTCGATTGTTTTTAACTAATAACATACGTTTCTTGTTTATGCAATTGCCACAACCTTCATTGTATAATTTTGATAATTGTTTTTCTTGGAACAAAGATTGATTAATTGATTGATGACTAGATACAACTGTATTACCATTAATCCGCTATTTAGCGAAAGCTCATCGTCCAAATTACTAGGTAAAAGAAATAGAGGTATGTAAACAATCAAGAGCGATCTGTGTATTTAAATAACTACAGGAGCACATTTACGTATACCAGTATTCAAAGACACCGAAGTTATTTAAACTAGGTTGAAAAACGCAAGAGTTCCAGTCACAAACTACGTCTTTCGTGAATAAGTATCAGTGATAATGAAAGAAATACGGAGGGAAACATGGGTGGGCTGACAACACGACAAATTGAAAAAAAACTTCTTTATTCGTGTTACCTCTGGTACATTACTGTCAATGTAACTCAGTGAGTTGGCTCACATATGGCGGCTGTACGCGGATTGGCCCAAGGTTGAAACCTACACACACATGCGCAACATGTCACCTATTAGATCCATTGTGTGCGTGTGTGTATCGTTGTGAGGGATATTATTGTGTTTATAAACTCTACGGCTGTATGAGTAAGACAACAAACAGTAGATGGGAACGTAGGTTTATTTATGTTATTGCATTGTTCTTCTTCAGCTTACTTTAATAATTATGTTTGTTTGATATTAATCTCCACGGTGGTCACTGAAACACCTTATACATTTTATTATACTAGGCCTATAGCAATGATTCATGTGTCGTTGGATAGCGTTAAAGTTGATGTTCTTGGGTAGTTCATTTGTTAGTGTCCACTGATGAATCGTAAGGTCGCAGGTCCGATCCTACTCTGGTAGTTGTGTGAATGAACAATCAGAAAAAACAATAAACAATCAGAAAAATAACCTAGTAAATACCCATGAAATAAAAAAATGTTAGGCTATTTGAAAAAAATCTATCTAACATATCAAATTAAAACTACATATTAAAAACATAAAGGTTTGATGGGAAATACTTATATGATATCTTTCCTTTCCGTATCTATATATTCCGTATTTCTCCTGATGATTTTTTCCCTCATCTTCCGTAGCTTCCCAAAGAAACTTCTTGAGAAAAAGCCTTCCTTTTCTCTTACGCTAGACTTTCTCTTACTTTTAAGACGTCAAAATTTATCACAAACAAACCTATGGCGTCAGGTAGCCCGATAGGGTCGAGCAAACTGCCTCTCTTATGAGGGTCCAGCACCAATGCTGCGAGATGGATCGGTTCAATGACAAATTTTGTCTCTCGATGCAGTGATGCAGTTTTCATGGGTTGAAGGGGAGGGAAAACTACAGCAAGTTTGGTTGTTAGGTTAGGTTATTTTAGAACAGTTAGACAACGAAACTTGAGTGTCCGTGACTGGAAAACTGCCCCCCCCCTTATCTCTGATGTCAAAATGACGTAGGAACCTGCCTGGGAGGGTAGTTTTCCGGGGGGGGGAGGCAGTCTTCCAGCGACTCTCTGGCTCTATTTTACACTAACCCTCATGCATTGGCATACCCATAAAATCAGTATGATTTGTTACGGTGGGGGGGGGGGCATTAAGTCAAATAGACAATGAGTGCTGTGTCAGTGTTTTTTTTCCGAGGAGCGAGCGACAGTACCACCAAACCTACCAGTACCACTACAGAATGCAGGGCTTCGTCCCCGATTTTATCGGATTCAAATCCTGTTCAATACCGTAGACTTCTGGGCATGTGACTATACTGGAATCTTGGTCTAAGGCGCGATAAATTAACTTATTTGCGATCTATATGTGAAATAGGTCTTTATGAGTTAACGCATATAGTTTTCTTCGCTTATCTAGCACACCTTGCCTTTTGTATTTAGGCTTATCCACGAATCAACTGCAACGGCAGTATTTGTTAGCGATACGATGTATGTAGGTGTATAGGCCTACTCACATTTATCGCTCTTTAACTCCACTTACATACAGTAACGCTCGACTGAGAAGTGTGATACTTGCCTGGTGAGTTTCCAAGAAGAGACACGCAGAATGCGGCCGGGAGTTTGAGATTCCCGATGCACCAGTTAGGCCCTAATAATAGCGGTGCATCTGTGTACACTGCAACTTCTCTAACAACTGCACTTTGACAGATCGGCTCTGTGTTGAGGAAACGCACAAGTTATGCTGACACTTTACTAATGTGTATTCAAACTCTTTATATAGTTAATTATCACAGTATAAACCAGTTTGTTTTTAACTAACATGAGTTCGACGTTTGGTGGTATCAAGACTAGGGGGGATGTGGTCCTGATTTTGTGAAAGTACATACAAAGAGTCTATCAAAACACAGGTTTTTGTGCGTTGTGCTGTTAAAAGGTCATTTACAAGGATTATTGTTTTAGTTTGATCGTTGAAACAACGTCAACAACGGCTCATTTTCTTACGTCACACTCAACAGCATTCTATTATTAATTCTAATAGAAGTCGAGTCATTAGGAACCTTACCTACTTGATTACCGTTGAAATGGTTAATCAAATTGTCATATACAAGTTGTTTACAATACTGCGTTTGACCCCTTTGTTAACAAAATACCTTTAGTCTACTATATTGTTTATTTTATTTCCCTTGTTGCTTTAATCAATAGAATTTGAATTTTTCAGTTCTGGGTATCACGTATTAATTTTAATTTTGCAAGGAAAAGGAACAAGATATTTTGATTTAGCCTACTTTTAGGGTTTACAAGAATATAATTTAACTGGTAATATTCCTGCAATCGAAATGTGTGACATTTTCTTACTTGAATGATGCAATTTAATGACCTCTTAATGTCAAAACTTGTTGTAGGTCCTCCTCCCCTCGTAGGAAAATTTTTAAAAATTTTCCAGAACAAAATGAAACTAACAACCGCCAATAATTAACCCCATAAACCTTTTACGAAGTCATTGCAATCAATATTAAGATAAACCACTTATGCCACAATATTGTGTACGCGAGTAGTGCCGTGTGTTTAGTTTGACAGTTAGTACATTGAAATTAATTAATTTCCGCAATTACAAAGGTGAATTAATTGCACGTAGCGTGTAATACAGTTAATTAACTCCACAGTAACTATAAACCATCGCTGGACAGATCGTTCTGTATGTAAACGCAGTTGTATGACGTATGGTTCGCGTGATTCCCGTAAATGTATTGTTTCCAAGTTTTTACTTGTTTTATGTTGTTTGTACCGTACATTACCTGAGATTGGTTTATTTGTTTTTGCCCCATCGAGATTGCATCGTCGGAAGAATGTGTATTTACTCGTCGAATTACAATTAAGTTTTTTTAACTTGTTTGCTAGATACCGTATAATGTGCAAAAAAATCATTTATTTTTTTTTTTGATCGTTAAGAATCGGAGAACAAAGTTTTCTCGCATTATTTTTTATGATCGTGAAATTCTCTCGTTGAATTCAGACACACTGTTCTTTGAATAAATTTTAATTTATGCTTATAATTTTTACTGTTTATTCAATACAAAATTTAATCATGTTTACGAATTATGTCTCGCAATTTCCAAGGATTTTTGGGTTGACGTTGTGAATTACAAACTTCAATTACGGTTATGTTGTGGGCGAAAATTTTATAGGAGACGTACATAAATTTGAAATAACATACTTAGGCAGTAATTGTTTAGTTGTGAAAATAAAACAAACTTTAGACGGAAATGATCAATAATGCCTTATACCATTTGTTGTAGTAGGATTTTCCGCAAATCGAATCTTTTCCTTGGTGTGGTTGGTGTAGGAGTGTAATGCATCTCTGTCAGCTAGTAGCCCGGCCCAGTAACAGGATACTGTCCAGCCTGTATAGAGTTACTGGGACTCGACACTCCTGGGCCAATTTGTAACTTAGCCGCCCTACTATATTACGAGTTACTGGTAACTCTGTTTTGTGTAAATAAACACATTATACTTATCCAAAGAGCTATAATTATTTTTGTGACAATCTTTAGTGTTTGTAATTTTAATGTTGTGAATTTAAGTGTTCTTGTCATATTTGAGCCAACTCACTTCTTGAACATTCCAGATAACTCTGTATACAAGTATCGAATGAAAATATAATCTTATGGTAAAATATGACACATCAAAATGAAGCTTAGAGTGTTGCCGAAAAGTACTTAGGTTTGAATGAATTTCCTAAGGGCTCTGCCCCACAAGCTAATTTTCAAAGGGCCTTCTATGCTTCCAAAGTTTAAATCATTTTGATTTAATTAAATGAAACAGCTGGTTGATGAAATTAACTGGTGTTCGTTTATTAACATCTATCTATCTATATATATAATAGGCTAAGCCGTTTTTTGTTAATCAAACTCCTCTGTTATTATTCGCCCGATTTTGACGTTTGAGGTCTCAAAATAAAGGTTAAAACGTGTAGTTGTGCCCAACGATATTAGATTTTTATAAAGTCGTTGGTAAGGGCGTCAGAGGCCCTTAAAGTCAGTTTTTTCTCCATAAGGATAACATGGGAGATAATTTTTATTTATAAAAACATATGTTTTTGGTTGAAAATAGTCAAAGTCTACTACATAAGAAATCGGTGTGTATTATACCTGTAAATGTATATTAAGTTTAATCATGTTTTGGATACCTTAAAGTGTACTCATAATGGATCATACTACTTTACTTTAATGTGAAGAATAGTAAAATTTAGTTGAGAATAAGTTACCATGATTTACAAAAATGTACTGTAACATTCAAAATCACAAATCTTTGTCAACCATTAATTTGACATGAAACGGCTGATCTACCAGAACAAAAACAAATCCTCTACTTCAAGTTTGTTTCTATACAAAAATATGTTTTTTTATTAATTGTTGTGTATCCTAAAAGTGGAACCTTAGAAGATTTGGCTGTACACTCTTCAGGTCTTGATCCAATAGCCTTACACACTGATTGATCGGGCAACTACACACTGGAACACTGTTACACATTTGCAGTTCGCGGCCCACAGGCTATCTGTTAGACTTCAGTATTCTGCTGTTGTGGTAAGGTTACACTTCAATATATAGTTGAAATTTTCATGAGAATTGAAGGTGAACGTCTCGGTTTAGGGAACAGCCAAAACTTCGAGCAGAGCTATATGAACCTTCATGACGCAATACATGCATAAGTAGAAAATAAAAGAGTCAAAATAGGCTAAAGCTAATTGATTCCTTATTTTGCCAGCAAGATTGCTTGGAGTTGGATGCCCTGTTGATTTCATCCACCCAAACGTCGTTGAAAGTATACAAAATGGTCAAATAAAAGACAAAGCTATTTTAGCTCCAAAAACAGTGTCTGTGGTTTGATCAACAACAAAGTTTTGGATAAATTGCCAGGTGAGCCCAAGGTGTACGAAAGCATTGATAGTTTGCTTGCAGATAATTTAAACACACATCTAGAATGTCCAACAGAGTTTTTAAACAATATAGAGGTCAGTGGATTGCCAAGGCACAGATTGATTTTAAACAAGGGGGCAGTGTGGTTTTATTGATGAGGAATATCAATACACCAAAGAGTCTCATTAATGGAACAAGGCTCCAAGTGACCAAAATGGTTACCGGTAACAATTTAATAGAATGTGTGTGTTTGAAAGTCTTAACTAGAACAAGTGCGGGGGACATATTTTGATTCCGAGAATAAAAATGTGCCCGTCGGATAAAAAACTTAACATTTTAAATGGGAAGATGCCAATTTCCATAAGCTTTGTCATTTGCAATGACAATCAATAAAGCACAAGGGCAATCACTTAAAAGAGTAGCACTGTTCTTACCCAGACCAGTTTTCAGTCATGGGCAACTATGTGTTGCTTTAAGTAGGGCTACATATTTGATGGTGTACACATATTCATCACGGAAAATTCTGACCAGGGTAATCTTCCTGAAGGTGATTTCACATATAAAAACTTAGTAAGTTAATTCAAGGAAGTACTGTTGTCAATAAAATAGGTTTTTTTGTGTTTATTTTTAAAAGGGGTTTCTTCAAGAAGCATTTTTATGTTCTTCAAATATGCTACATATTGGTTTTATTAAAATGTTTTATTAAATTTGTTATAAAATCTTAAAATAACTATGAAATACTTGATAGCTTATTAATTTACTAAATATAAGACATATGGAGTTAGAAAATTGATGGACTGCTTTCCTTCTAAGGCTTCATTCATTACTGTATTTTATTTTCGACTCAGAGTCAATATATGACAGTATGAATTTGTTTTCTAAATTCATGTATGTATTTTTGCGGCGCGTTGAGCCGCACGGGTTCACTAGTAAAATTATGTTTGTCATGCTTTATTTACATTGAGGAAATGTGTGTGTAATAGGGTTATGTTTGGTTAAAGAAAGGTTGTACGAATCAGAATATTCATCTCTAATTAATTATTCATATAGGTACAGTACTCACAGTTTTCTTTGTAATCTTTATAGTGAACCACATCTAAAATTGACTAAAATTGACATTTTTTATGAAGCATCAATATCAAGTAATTGGTGTTACTGCTACACTCTGTTATATCTATTGACATCAAAAATGTAAGTAGGGTTTTAAAAGTAAGTAGGTCTACAATTAAACTTTATCTTCACAAATTAAACGATAGAGTTACAGTACTTAAACACACGTCAGCACCACTTATGCACTGTAATGGCTGCCTAGGAAATCCTACTAATATTATAAATGAGAAAGTTTGGATGTATGGATGTATGGATGGATGTATGGATGTATGTTTGTGACAAGTGAACGCGAAAAATACTGGTCGGATTGGGCTGAAATTTGGCATGATGATAGCTCACATTCCCGATTAACATATAGGCATATTCTTATTTCAAAAATCCTTTCGGGCTCCGCCCCAGTGGCTCTGGAGTTTCCCATGTTAACCTTATGAGAAATGAAATTATTGAATCTTAACAGCTGTTTCAATTAAACAAGTTGGTTGTGTTCTGTGATGTTCAATAGCATTAAAGTTACAAAAATTACCAACAGGGTGCAGCACTATTATTTATTTTACATTTATGACAACAGCTAATTTGCAACCAAAAGGTGAGTGAGCGTAGCGAACGAACTTCAACCTGGAGGCGAGTTAGCGTAGCGAACGAGCTAACCTGAAGGCAAGTGAGCGCAGCGAACGAGCTCCAACCTAAAGGTGAGTGAGCGTAGCGAACGAGCTCCAACCTAAAGGTGAGTGAGCGTAGCGAACAAACTTCAACCAGGACGTGATTGAGCCATGCGAACGAGATAATCTTGAAAATTAAGAAGTTAAACGGGGCAAAGCCCGCGGGTTACAGCTAGTCTAAATATAAAGATAACAATTTTACTTCTTTAAGTGGTAAAATTAAGTTCTATTCTAAAATGAATATTATGTGTAACTATTTTATACAGCAGATCTAAAAAATAGCAGTATTATTCTCTCCGTCGTCCTCTTCCCGTTGTAAAGCACGGTTATAGCAGCTCGTTAAAATTGGTTTCAATTCGTTAAAATGCACTAAAGTACTGTGAAGGGCAGTAATTTATATTGATAAAAATATTATAAAATAATAGTCTTCATCGTAAAAAACTAGTGAAGCTATTAATATTTGAACCGTTGGACTTTGTTAAATTTGGACCTTATGAACCTCACCGAGCGCAACGAGTCATCCATGCATAAGTGTAAATACGAGCATTTAGGACATAAATGAGACATGTTTAACTACAACTGTATATTTACATTATGTTATAAAAAAACTTAACATGGGTTTGCAATAAGTTGTGACGAAATCTCAAATTATCATAGCAGCCCTCCGAGTTTAAAGTAATCCTATATATAAATATTACCAGCATTAACCTTATTTCAGGCCTATGAATGTTAATTGTGTACCGATAGTTTATTACCTTGGGTCGACACTCGCAAAGCATTAATACAGCTTAATATCCTCTCGCCACGTGCTTCCTGTAGGGCAATAATAGGATTCAATCTAGTTGTTTAGTCTTAAACCAACAATAACTTTATTTGGGTTGGCGAATGACAGTAATGACACCTACCTTATGGAGCATTTGTTTAGTGGGAGTGGTCAGTTTTTATCATGCAACGATGTTGTATTAATAGTCAAATCTATTACCGATTTATGGAATAAGAGTAAGTACATTGTTTTAAAAATAAACAAAAGATACTCGGGAGTAGCGCATCGTAAATGTTTGGTCCATGTATCCTATTTGAATCGTTTCTTTTGTTCTATGTTAATTGTTTTTCATCACTATAACCATTTGATTTCTTTTGAATCAGGTAGTATTATATAATGTGTGTGTTCGAAAGAAGAGTAACCCAATATAACGGTCATTAAGGATTATGTTGATATGTTATGTGTTTTTTTCAGGTATGCCACCTTGCCGTTTACCGAATTTAATGATGATTGTAAGTATTATTTAAAACATTTTCTGATAATGTCGCGTTGTTTCAATATGTTGTGAGCTATCTTATAATGTGTTTTGAAAACCAACAGATATCGTAGAATGATCTCGATCAATATTCAAGTACAATTGCACGCGTGGTGATAATTTAAGTTAAAATCCAAAGCACAAATGAAATGTTATCACCATTTAAGTTTGTGTGTCTATTTTAATCTTTTTGGGGTTGACTATATTTTCACCCAAACGTCATCTTGTGAAATTTAGAAAGGAAAAATCCTTTTGTTCCATCTATTTCTAAACTTATTTTAAATTCTATTTTGAATTAAATTATCGTCCGATCTTCTGTGATTCAGATCTCCAAAAACGAGACGGTTAGACGCGTCTCATACTCTCCACGTTTGTACATGATAGAGTGTACCTACAACTTTAGGTGGGCTTCGAACCACGCGTCGTCGTTTTACCACATAGAATATTTACAGTAGTGATTGGTGGGATTTGAACCAGGACTTGAAATCTGGTGCTCTTATCACTAAACAGAATGGGGAATATTGATATCGGGGTTTGCAACAAAATGTCCTTCAAACTTGATGGAACTTTGTACTGTAATAAAGCCGGTTTTATATTTAGAGATCCACTGTCATTTTAAACCCAATGCTCAGAATTGAAACGGTTATTTATTTGTATTAACGCATATTGGATGCGAGGTAAATCTGCAACGTAAAATTGTGAATGCAAATTGATGAAATGATATTGTGCTCGGTGCGATCGCAGATGCAGAATTTCTGTTAAGAATATCTTTAATGTATTCAATTTTTCCACCCTTACCCCTAAAGTGGTATCGGATTTGCGGTTAAAGGAATTCAATCATGAGATATATAGGTTTTAAGATAAGACCTGATGTAAATACAAACAGTCCCATTGCGTTCAAACATTATTGAACTTTTGTTAACAGGTCTTCGTATTATCCGTGATTGTGTTTGTATCTAAACTGAACTCAATTAGTTAATCTATATAAAGTCAAGTGTGTGTACAATGATTAGTGACTTGTTATGTGGAAAACTACAATTTTGTAACATATTTACTTTGTTGGACGTATTGTTTACGGACTTAGTGGACAGCGGTCTTAAGTATTGTGACATTTATTATAACATAGTAACAGTACTGCAATAACTGCTATGAAGGGTTGTGTATCTATGTTATGAGTTTTTTATGTATCATTATACATAAAAAATCATAACATATTTATATTCATATTCATAACATAACTTTCATATTCATTCATAACAGGCTTCTGTTATATACTTTAATGAACACATTTTATTACTAAATGTTTTGCACTTTCATATAGCAAAGTAAATATTATTGAAATTAAAAAGTCTCGTGCCTCAATAAAAGCCAGTCAATTGTCTATTGATTATTGGTACGCTATAGATAATGCATGAATGTCCAATGGAAAAAAACTAAATGAATTTATGGCCAATCTATTGTAAAAAAGTGGCATTGTAAAAATAAAAATAAAGTAATATAGTAAATTTTACACTACGTTCTCTTAAATCGTAAACAATATAACGTTTTAATATCCATTTTTGTTTAAAACTTATCTTTTTTGTCTTAGAAAAAACCAACAAACCACTGTTCTTGATTTAGAGTTTCAAATTAAATGACGATTGCCATAGAAGTGGTAGTAGGCACGATGACAAGATATACCAAATAAAAGGTTATCGTCGATACATATCCTCTTATAAAAATGATAAGTTTGTTTATACTTAGCGTAACGTGGGATATTTTGCCCAGCACTTGGATCTTATGGGTTTTCTTCGGCAATTGTCTATCTACTTTAACGAATATTATTGTTATAGTCTTTGCAGACATAAATAGAGAACAATGCAACTAAACATTCTACATAGAATATTGAGTTCCAAATATAAAATCTTCTTAACATTGGAGTATTTAACACTTGCCTGATTCCGGAGAAACTTCTACAAAAGGCCATTATTGCATTAAAAATTACCTAATTGCTAAAATTTACCTAAAACTAGTGGCAATTGAATAGTTTGGCAATATCTCTTTACAAAAAACGTATAAAGCCAATAACGTAGAAAATAGAAGAACAAAACTCACCGACCCACCAGGCAAAAATGGAGGTTAATTCATACTTATAATGCCGATAAAACTAATGTAAAATTGTATCAAGACCGGCGAGATATATGTTTGCAAGAGAGTTCTTTTTTAAATCGACTGAACACAAACTACATTATTTTTGTAACAGTTAATTAATTAATTTCAAGATTTCGCCATTAAATTGGACACGAAAGAAAGTTGTTTCAATATTAAATCTTTATAGCCTATCTTCTGGAAAAGATAAGTTTCTGTTTAAACAAGTCCTTTGCAGGAACTTAAACGTGGTAACTTTCATTACAGTAACGAAAATCTCAAAGCCTTTTTTTTCAGTAAAAATATTAGGAGTCGTATAAATGCACACGTCCATATATCATACCATTAAAAATATGCTATACTAAAAAAATCTAATTGTGTGAGCAAAATTTATTGCAAGAGAGTGATGATGAGTGATTTTCTCTTAATTTGATTTGCAAATAATTGATATAATATAATTAATTATCTTACTAGATTGTTAGGTTTAAAGTTCAATTGCGAGCGTCACACAGATTGCGTTGGCGACAACACTGAGATCGTGATGTCACTCAACAGTATACACTTATACAGTTGTCGACAAATGTTTGTCTTTCCCCCCTCCCCCACTTCCACACCCACCCCGCCCTTGCGCCACTTACAAATTGAGTCTTATTGTTTCACATTTCATTTCGCTTTTATCCCCACGTTTATCGGTTATTGTGGTTTCAATTGTTTCATATAAACCTTATGTAACCAACCCTAAAAGCAAGTCAATATTGAAATTTCGAATTTGAGTTATAATTAGGAAATGTATTAATATGAGAGAATCAATTTTATGGATTGCACTATGAGTAATTTGCTAAACCCACAGGACGCGTTTTATTTGTCAGTCTTAATTTGTTTAACTATATATTAAACTGCTAATTATAATCAGATTGAAGTTTATCTGGTGTCCAGACATTTTGGTAACATTTTTTAAAATCTTAACTTATCTTGTTACCTTTCTTATCTTACGATTCTCCGGTGCTTTTACTTATCCTTTTTTCACTATTTTCATATATTCGTATTTAGTTTGTTTTTTAGAGGTTGCAAAATAGCTTCTTTGTGTATATCACTACAGTATCATTATTATCATTATCAATTGAGATGGGAACGCCCCCTAGGTGTATATTCTAACCAATATGAATGTAGAGTGGAGTGAGCAGATAAGTATTTAAATTCTATACATTCATTGTTTCCCTTTATCACTGTTGTCATACTTATTATATTAAATATCATTTATCAAACATGCCCTCTTGTAGGTTTGCCATCCTTATGACCAAGGAAGTTCATCTATATTTGTTACAAGGAAGTAAGATATATTTGTTTTTGATAATGCTTGATCGTTTTGAAGTTCTCCGTCCTTTTTTACAGGTTTTTTTACCAATTTCAAAAACTTCACAACATAATGGAACGATGCCGATTATCCCATGTTAGCCTCAATAGTTTCCTTTATCTGGTATGACGTAAGAGTCGACATTAATATACTTGCTCCATCGTTATGTCACACATAAACCTTCTGCTTTCAGATGCTTTTGTGTATAATGCCTATTTTTCTTCTTCAAATTGTCGACTCTCTCTTTATTCTTTCGTGACACTAGGTTCATGTAAACGCACTGTTCTTAACGTCCTACGACCCTTTATGTTTCCCCACTGTTTGTTTTGACACAACTCTCGGACCATTGGACATCCACTGTGATGATCTCAGCTTTAGCATTGTTTTGGCTGTGGAAAGCTTCTATTTCGGTCGTCTAATGCGACTCGGACATGATCAAACACATCTGGGCCGCTCCGGCTGACTGGGACAAACACATTGCTTAAATGCGATTGTTGAAACCGCCGTGGTTTTATCCGCCAAAATAATAGTTGTATCTGTCGGTCTTATAGCGCTGAGTGACACACATAGTGCTGCTAAACTGTCCCCCTAGTTGTTAGTTTTCATTTGTATTTACAAGAATTGTCAAACGCGTACATCTAAATATTGTTCGATTCGATGCAACTTCAATCATCCATCGTCCATTATAAAATTATTTCTGGAATGAGCCCGGACCGTAAGAATAGATTTACAAGAGTCAACCCCAGTAACTTGTCTCTAACATCCATTTGGACCTGATCAATAAATTGATGTATAAAGTGCTTTATTGTATATCCTTATCAAATCAGATTTTTTATTTCCATTAATTATCTATGTTTACAAAAAAATCTTCCTGGTAGAAATATTTCTCATTCAGCCAATGCTCTTCGACTAAATAAATATTTATGATGCGTTTTGAACTTAAATAAGATATTGCAACTGAAAATTCGCTTGGTGTGCAGGGTTGTTGAAACTAGGTATAAACTTTTCACACTTCCTCTTGTTATATTCCTCACCGCCACTTCTCAGACTAGTAGTCCCTTGCAATAGCAGTGTTTGTAGCTCGTTGCTCGTAGAGTGGAGGCGCGGAGTCGCGGACAGTAGCAGTATCAATATGTATGGGGTCGCATTAACCTTTGGCCGGTCTGCCGCGTATTAATCAGACACATTATTATTTATGTATGCGCAGTCATAACAATAGAAGTTCACACCACACCGCTCCGGTCTCGGAGCTCCGCCACACTTCGTATCACTGTTGCTATACAACTGATGGCGGCTTCTATGCGTGTTGGGTTAAACACGTTCTGATTGTCCAAATTCAACATTTTGATTCTAGACGGCTTTTTTCGTTTATTTGATTTAGTATTAATGTACCAGGGATAACACTTTCAGTATGGAAAGTCGGGAATTAGTATTGAATTTCAAAATGGTCTCTAAAAGTCGGATTTAGTCTTTATTTTGATATCAAAGTCGGGAGTTTTCATGATTTTGCCACAATCGCGCTAGACAACGATCATGTTTCCGTAACCGCGGGAGATGATGATGATGTCTACACGATTGCGAAACATTTTCACGATCCAAAAAAAATCAAATTGGCTAGTTAGAATTTTTCAGTGCTAGTTAGAATTGGTCATCATCTAGTTCGATAGGATAATTAAAAAAAGCTTCCTTGCTGAAATGCCATTGGCACCTCGCATGCATTACATTTCCTTTTTATGGAACAACTCTGGACTGTTATTCACGCGTACCTGTTCTTAAAAGGATATTTATATTATAATAGCCCATCTTTGGAAGGTCTAATCATTCATCGTTTAGTGCATTTTACACTTGACACTGTCTTAAAGTCGATCGTTGGTTTGCAACGTGAAATCGTCTTAGTTTTAACATTGATCGCACACAAAAAGATACTATGGCTTTTCTTGGGTAATTAATTGTTACTTAAACGAACTTAATATCGTTTTAAAGTCTTTGAATTAAATGGAGCCACTTATTATTTCTCATAATCATGCTTAAAAAATCTTCAACGATTCTTAGAAAATCTCAAAATCTGAATTTAGGTAAAGGTTCTGAACACCGCGTTGACAGCACAGAATAACGCGCAGCTTCACTAATGATCCTGTGATACTACTCGTAGTTGGAGAAGATATTTAAGTGATCATCTCAAATAAGCTTGATGTTTATTTTAATTTAGGGATTCATAATTTTGGTTCACAAGATTGTAAGGTGACCTATTTTATAATTTCCATTTACAATGTTATCTACATAGGTTAGTAAAAGAAATCGTTACATCAAATATGTTTTCTCTGCTCTTCTCAACTAACAGTAATTAACTAACCATAACAATTTTCTCCTTGACTTTATACATGAAATATTACACATACATACATTTAACCTACTCGTGTCATAAACATCTTGGTACTGAATAACTATTGGTGTCAAGGCTTTAAATGACAGTTGCCAGTTCTGAAGAGCCAGATGAAGAGATTTTTGAGTTGGCTAGCGGCCATATTGATTCAAGGTCATCTGCTATCTCTCGGCATACTTGATATCGGTCTTTAAGGTCATATTGTCAAATTGAACCGACATTACGCATACCCAACAGCAATTTATGACACAGTTAATTTTCTACGGTTGGGTGTAATGAGCGATATTTCTTTATTGGTTGCGATAGCGGCGCGGCGTGTTTATACAGGTGGGATTACAGCATGGATTAAACATACTCCCACAGGCTGTAATTGTGTTGTTTGATACATGGTTGATACATAATCTTATGTTGTTTTGGCGTGTTTTAATGTGTTATGTACAGTAGTAGTGACACTGTTAAAGAATGTTATCAGCCTAGATACACACATATTGTGTATTTTAGTATCATTTCGGCCTGTAAAATATTAATACAATTTCAATACAACTAGATCGTCAATGACCGCAACAATAATAAAGGCATTTAAAACCACTTTGAAATAACTATAATACTTGGAAGTTTTATAGGGATTCCAGTTGTATGTAAACTGGGTGCTCTTAACAGGAATTTCGTGATTTAAGTTATTCCACGTTCCATGTTCATGGTGTGATTGACTATCCCTAAGGGCCGGACTACACGAGCGTATGAAACGCCGCCGACCGTCTGCTTTTTTTGCAGAGCCAATAGCTTTATATGATGTGGACTACATGAGCGTTTTGTCTGCCTGGCGAGGACGCGTAATTCAGGCGTTCGGCAGATCTAAGGCCCCGTTTATGCACCAAGTGCGGGAGCGGTGCGATAGCGGGCCCGCTCCCGCTGTAAATGAGTCTGTTTATGCACGAAGAGCGATAGCGGTAGCGGTTGGTTAAAGGAGAATGGAAGGGGGACACAGTCTTGCCAACTCAAACTCTGCCAAATAATTAACACAACTATTTGTCCTAAGTGCACGTGCGCGTGGGTCAAGTTGGCAACCCTGGCTTCAGCCCAAGCAACCGCTGCGATTCCTAACTACACAGCGGGCGAATTAGAAATCGCAGCGGGAGGTCAACCGCTATCGCTATCGCTCTTGGTGCATAAACAGCCCCATTTAACTCAATGGTGTTAGAAATCGCTCCCGCTGTCGCTACCGCTACCGCACTTGGTGCATAAACGGGGCCTAACGCATCTGGATGCGTAGCGGGCAGATCGTCGGCTCGCCGGACTACACGTAGCGGCAACTAGCATTTCTCCTGCGCGTTGGTTGATACATCCCTCCCCTCACTTTGGCAAGTCCAATTCTGCACTACTTGTTGTAATTGGAGTAGTTTTTTGATTGTTTTTTGTAACTTCTTGATCAGCACGTGTTATTAAATTTACGGAAAGTAGCCTAAATAAAAGAAACGTCTTATAACACTTAAAATGGTTTTTTGTGTCTCAATATTTGTATTTGTTTTGCTGAAAAAAATTTCTGAGTACATTCTATGGAAACATTACTTGAAACTGCCCTGGTAGGTATTTCGATAGTAACATAAATTACTCAAATACAATTCCTATTGAATGACTTATTAAATGTTTTTATAAAAGAAGGATGTCATTAAAACGAGAACAGTTCTATCTTTAATTACAACTATTTCAAATTATACTGATTAAGAGCTGATAATAGATAATTCCATTACCCCGTTATTTCTGCTTGGGTTTAGATAATGTATATCATTGCTGTTTATTCCAATGTTAAAATGTTGTTCTCAGACTTTTCATAAACCCTGTAATAATTGCTGGGTAATCATTAGCAACCATTTTAAAAATTCCGGCGAATGGTGTTTTTGGTGTTGTTGTGGAGACTGTTATAGGAGTTAGCAGTTTCCATAATATTTTAAACTTGTTGTTTTTAACCATCCTCTTGAAACTATGAGACATCATTGTCCAGTTAATACGAGCCTGCTGGCGCGATAGCTTCTCATGATATCTAAACCTTGATAAGCCCACTATCAGTTACTTGACCGTGTGGGCCGCATTTGCTCAAACCACAGTCATCAAGGGTGGCCCTGGACTTTGTAGCCACAAAACAATATTCAAAATAGTTTCCTGGTATCTTGTTTAAGCTATTTTCTAATTGGCTTACGATTTATTGTTTTGTATTCATGTGTTAAACCATAGATTAAAAGGAGTAGACACTCTTTTAATACTAATTAATCTATGGTTAAACATAACAGTTATTGAAATATTTGCTTATATGCTAGTCATAGATATTGAGACTGATTTAGCCACTATTTTAGGCTTTGTAAGTGCAATTTAGAACATAACGAAATTGAGTCGGAAGGAGCATTATTTTAACTCTTCGATATGGTCAGATTCATAATAGTACAACTTCGCTATGGTCAATCTTTTCCCTATGTTGACATATTCATATAGTGACCAGAAACTCAACTCACAAAATGAAGGCCATGGTTTTGTGGATCATAGTTGTATTGTAAGTACTAATGCAAAATCATGTTGGTACAACAACTGCAATATCATGTCTAAAGCATTTAAACGTGTTAATTTACATAGGTTTTTAACTATCGTTGTAATTGCGATTATTTTTGTTTTTGATATTTTATGATGACCGGTGTGAACTGAGAGAAACACGAAAGTATAAATAGTGAATGGTGACAATTATTCGCTGTATTAGTGTCGAAAAGTATATTGTTGGTTTCAGGGTAATAGCCAAGCAAAATACGATTCTTTGGAAAAAGAAAAATCTCTATAATTGAGTCCTTACTAAAACGCAACGCCATAAATTAAACAAAACCCGTCTAATGGCCAAACAGCGAAGGCCAAAGTCGCATTTGACGACTTCCTGCGTTGGTTCACCGGTTTTATTGGTTTCGTGTGCGGGTTTTACGTCAAACCTTCACTGTTTCCTGCCATCACCCGCCACGGCGACATGCTGCGGACCAATCAGTTAAACTACTTAAATTGGATGGGTGTGATTATATGGGTGCTTGAAATAATCTTGTTCACAAATAATTAATGAGAATGTGTTTCAGCCTAAGAACTTATCATGGGAGTTTATGCCACGAAAGACTAGGATAATGTTTTTTTATTTCATTTTTGGCACTGTCGGGCTTATTCAAGAAATCTATTAGTGATGTAGGTCAAGTGACGTTGTCATGACGTTTCAGTAAGGTAATGAGTCTAGATGGGCTCCCCTAGGTAAGGGCCTATTCACACTGGGCCACCATGGTGGCGACACTGGTGGCCGCTCAAAATGTGCATGGACCACCAGTGCAGCTGCAGCCACAAAGCTCGCATTTGGACGTCGAAGAAGCAGGTGCTTAGCGTATAGTTTTTTTTTAATTGCGGAAACATAGGATAAAACGTAGTTTTAGGGTTCATCCGTTTTTAAGAGATAAAAATACCAGAGGGACTTTTTCCCTTCACTACCAAGACCCTATAAATAACCCTGACAAGTTTTACACAGTTTTACAAGTTTTAATGTTGTTTGGTTATGGGTTTTACGGTGGGATCATCTAGGAATTGAGTTGGTTCTTCAGTTACGTCTAAGAAAGAATACCATACGAATCATAATGCATGCATATCATATACGTACGCATTATGCGTACGTTACCAAAAACGGCAGCTCAGTGATCGATTGCTGTCACGTAATTCGTATTCGTACCGTAATGCCCTCTACTAGTGTCTCACTATTTATTAGATGTTGATGGCAAACAACATGAAACTCCTACCTATTTACAAGGTGTGATGAATATTCCCAGAGCCCCTTCGTCATACCACTATCTGAGGTGGAATCTCCAACACAGCTCCACCAGCCTCCCATCACGGCGTTACTGTTATCTCAATCACCTCATCTTTCACACCTCTCACCGCCGAACCTCTTGTGAATAAAAAAAATCTTCATGAAGAGGGATAAAATTACACAAATGGATTGTGTAAGATTTTTTGTACAAGTTGATAAGATAAGTTGTGTTTAACGTAATAGTTAACGTAGGTTTAAGTAAAAAAATCAAATTGTACGAACGCGCCTGTAGCTCAACATTCTTGCTGATGATATATGATGCATATAAACATCATACTTTATAAACTGTTCAAACTGAAAGAACTCGAGAACTTTGTCCCACAAAAAAACGTGCTTTTATAAAAATATGTAAGCTTTATTATGTTCTCTTAATTTAAAGTTCAGTTATTTTTAGCTTCGACTATTTTAATAGCTAATGGTTTTAGTTTTTAATAAAATGATTTCATACAAATTATTAGTGTAATGATTCAAAATTGGCTTTTTTAAGTAAAGCGAAGATCAAATATTAAATTTTGTTAGAAAAGACGGTTTTGTGGAATAAGTCTTTTCATTTTTACAAAATATGTAATAATAAAAAGGTAACAATAGCTAAAAGTGTCGAAAAGTAATTCACGAAAAAAAATTCTTAACATAACAGGTGGATCGAAGATTTGCCAGAATTTGATTTCAGCCTGAAAACTGTCTTGCAATTTTTATAAGAAGATTTATAATTTCCCATGTCCAAATACAGTTGTTTTCCGACGGTAAATAGGTCTACTGCTAAACAATAAATTATGTTTTTGTCCCTACTTTTATCTGGTCTAATAGGCGTTTTTTAACAACAAACATTAAAAACTATATGGACATGTTGTAGTTACATTAAAAAGGCATACGATTATTTGATACGTAACGTCATCTACGACAATCGTAGAAATTACTCATAGAAGCCACAGAAATTAACCCATCAAGCAGATTAGCTGTGGTCGCGCTCTTGGTGGAGTATGAGTAAATCCGGCCCGCAGGGCCAAAACAAGTGAGTGAACCACTCACAGAGTTGAACATCCGCCAACCTCGCTCCGTCACTTTCTGTTTAATTGTTCGACTAATCTACGTCTTCTGCACTGGCGATGGTTTGTCGACAGACCTTTAGTTTGGGAACAACTTGTCGTCAGAGTTATTCATTTGTTAGATGTTCCTGTTTTTCACTATCTGGTCAGTTTGTGTTGACACTTGTATGTTCTTTTGCGTGAAATAGAGATGTTTAGTTTTATTTTCGTTTTATAACCGTCTGTTTGTGTTCTTTGTGACACGCGTTGGCACATTAAAGAAACAGCGATGTTACATAAAGGATAATTTGTTTTCAAAATTGAAACTAAATAGATGTTACTGCCATTCTCTGTTTCGACAAAAATGAATAGTCATAGTCTAGTTTTCTGGTAAATGTAATTCGTTTTTCGTACCGATTCGTAATTTTAGTTTATGATATATCTCATCAACAAGCACCTGGGAAACGGCTAGTCTAGGTGTTAGGTCTATGCTTTATGGCTCAACTCTTGCCGATCACCAATGGTTGTTACGATGCAATTACCCAGTGGTTATGAAGCCTACCTTTAGTTGTACCACGGACTATCCTCTATGTCTGTGGTTGTACACTCCTGTTAAGATGACACAGGATTCTTCTCTAGTAGAACTGTCTCTTTATTGAGATCTACCTCCAACCAAATCCTTTTGAAATTTTAATATTATCCAACTAATCTACATGACATTGGCTTATGGCAATCTACTATCTGAGCATGTGTTTGTCTAAAAACGTCAAAAGTAAGATTTTCCAAAATGGAATCTTCTTCTACATTGCTGCAGAAGAACTGGAGATGCTAACGTTGATAAATTGTGTTTTAAGCTTATAAGAGTTCATTGCGAAGGATAAATATTTTAATTTTTGTTCATAAACTTTCCAAATGTTAGGTTATAAAAAGACCATGAACTAAATGTTGATAAATTTTCATTATAAACCAAAATATTAGTTTCTTGCTTTATTCAAGTGTAGTGTGGTGTATGAATATTTTATTTCGACCCATGTCCTCAAGTTTGCCAGATCTCCCCCACCAAATGTCACTGCGCCATTACAGATTTCACGGCAACAATCAACACCTTGTGGCCGTGTGATTGCGCGTGCGTGCAGCCTAGGCTCTATCATTATGTTCGGCCAAAAGTCGTAACTTGTATCGTGTAAGTGTTGTGGTTAGCTGTGTGGATTTCGTGTTCCTTGTTGCGAAAATATTTCGCGCTCAGTGGGGCACGTCAATATTGGGATTTCGACCCAAATTTTCCAAACTCGTTGAGATAAGACCACTACCAGATGATTTAACGGGGATGGTCAACTCCGCGTGATGGTCAGATCATGAATGAGGAATAGTTTTATGGCCCCCCATATGGTCCAGTTCAACTCCGTGCCGTAGTTCTAATATGTACGCTACCAATCAACCTTATAGGTTAGGTTAGGTTACAGTCCTATATTATGTAATTTATTACAGTTTCAAAATTCGAATATAAATTCCCAGCTTTCAGGGCTATGAGAGCTAAAATTAACGGAGTTGGGATATTCCTAAGTCCGATTTTAACCTAAATTTGGATTGATGATGTGGGATAGTTGATATATCACGTGTATAATTCTAAAGATCATGGATATCAGGGTCCAGTATTGAACTATGAGAAAGATATCATCTGTACTCAAATTCGAACTAGTGATAGAATCATAGGCGAACACCTTCGTCGTATGTATGAGATGAATATGACATAACTACTTCAGGATTATAATAAAAAAGAAAAGGTGGATATGTTCGATGGACAAGTTGTCGCTACCCAAAGACGTCACATTCAATAAAACTGTTCGAAAATAACAAGAAATGTCAGTAACAAAGTATCTAATTTGATCAGTTCGGAATTTCTGTTGATAAAGAACATGGCAAAGAAAGGAAAACGAACAAGTACTGTATAAAATGGTGGGTTGGTTAAAATTATTATTACCTCTCTTGCCTACTCACCAAGAATTCCCACGGAGATTCAAACTATATTTGTAAAGATGAAATGTTCTCAAATAGTGAATTACTTATTTTCGCCACCGATTTCAATTGTGACCTCAGCTACAAAGCTGGAAACGCAAAGAGCCAATTTGAGGCGACGCCCGAGTGAGCGGCAAGTTATAATGGTGTATTTTCCTACTATCAGTACTCGTCCAATTATTTTCCGCATTTGTCGAGAGTGTCATGAACTCTTAAGCGCTATTCTCCGCTTTAATGAGAAACAGCTTTACGAATAAATTATGGAAAAGAATTAATTGGGAAATGCGCTTTATAATGCGCGTGCATGAGTTGAAATCATCTATATTAAGAACATTGTAAGATGATAATCTTCTTTAGAATTAACTTTTATGCATTTTGCGATTTTTTTTTTAATTACTGTATTTATTTTGCGTTTCACAAATCAGACGCCTTAAATTCTTAACTTTTATTTGAAAATATGCTTATTTGCAATTAATTAAATAACGACTAAACAAGTCAGTGGTTTGAACGGCTTTTCAAATAATTCCGTCGTCGATTTGAAATAAACCCTTTTTTCATGTAAACTTGAGAGTTTTTCTAAGAAATGAGCAGTTTTTGATTTACTAGGTTGGAATTTTTCGTGTTTGTAATTAATGGAATGGTTTTCTCATGTGCCCATTATAATGTAAATGTCCACACCCCTCTTCACCCTTTATAATGTAACTGTACAAACCATATGTACCCTTTAAGTTATAATGAAACTGTACAAACTCTATGTACCCTTTATAATAAAACTGAACAAACACTATGTACCCTTTATAACGGAACTGCCCAAACTCCTATGTACCCTTTATAACGGAACTGCCCAAACCCTATGTACCCTTTATAACGGAACTGCCCAAACCCCTATGTACCCTTTATAACGGAACTGCCCAAACCCCTATGTACCCTTTATAACGGAACTGCCCAAACCCTATGTACCCTTTATAACGGAACTGCCCAAACCCTATGTACCCTTTATAATGAAACTCACCGAACCTTATGTTCCATTTATGATAAAACAGACCAAACCCTATTTCTCATTTATAATACAAGTGTCCAAACCCTATGAACCCTTTATAATGATATACCGATGAAGAAATGGTAACAGAATGTAGCCCACATGTTATCGAACAAACAACCTTGATATTGTTTGAGGTTAGCCTACAACTACAACCACTCAGCTACCCAGACAGTTAAAAACTTGTTCGCAAGATTTGAAATAGTCGAAAACCCCGTGAAAAGTCTTCGCTTGGTTCGATTGTTGGTTTGAAACAAACCAAATCAGATTTTGGCAAAACTTCTCCTACAAATGACAATTTTAATTTAGACCATTTTAATTCGTAGCTGGTGTAATAGATAGAAATAATCCCAGTTTCTACGAGAATCCATATTTTCCTCTTGTATTCTCCAGGTGACTCAGACCACTTCCCTGATCCTCATCCGACAGGTTTACTACCGTCTCTCCCACCACGGGTGTTCTGCCGCACACGCGCTCATAATATTTATGGTTGTATTATATAGAGATATATGTATTTATGGCAGTATGTTTTATTGGAGGACGTTTTTGTAATTGCAGCGTGACGTCACAGTTTAAGTGCTTATTTGCTTTTTCCGTGTGTACTCCTGTCTATATTGGTGTGATTCATACCGCTGGGACGAGGGTATCAAATCTACGTTAATATAATCCCTTCCCCAAAAAGTTGTAATACAATAAATATGAAGCGTTAACTTTTCAAATGCAGTACCATGATTCTCTACATATTTTTAAAAGCACTTTACATAAAATGTGAGTGGAGTTTGCCAAGTCAAGAAGTTTGTCTAGAGCTACGATTGTCAAGTGTTGGTGGCAAGCAGTATTTGTTGACTTGGGAATAATAGTTGTAACTTTCAAATAGTCCGATGGATAATTTATTTACAAACACCTGGTAATCATACACATATAAATTTACAGATTTATTTTTACTGTCACAGATATCTTGGTGTGAAGAAATTCCTTACGGTCTAAGAGCAAATATTTGTACCATATCAATAGTAGGTTCTTTCGTAATCTCTATAATGATGTTATTCTCCAGAAACGCTGACAGTGCAAACATGTGCTCTAATAACCGGGTGCAAAAGATGAATACTCTTTAGTTTTAAGGCAATAGCCTATATGCAAGGTCTTGCTGAAATTTATTCGGTTATAGGATGGCCAATCACTTATCTACATATCATATTGTGTAGGACTTCTATAAGCGTTTAATTACAGTAGTTAGATCGAATCGCACAACATTAGCAGTTTTAACACGTTCGATAAATCTATTGTCGTCACATGCCGATGTACAGCCTCATTGCCACTATCAGATCGTGGTTCTCCATATACAGCGGAGGTGAGGCAGAGGGAGTTCACGACACGACACGCGTGCACGTGTTGACACATGTCACATGACACAGCTGTCGTGGTGTTGGGGTGTGATCAACACGTATCTAGTGACGTCGGAAAATACGTGTCAGTAGTAGTCGTACTTTGTAGCTAGAGTAGGTAGGATAATTTAATTTAATATAATTGTACGTGGCTCATAAAATACCACTCGCACCAAACATGCAGAGTAGCGAATTTACATTTGCCTGATTGGATTTATACAGAACAATTTTTTAAACACGACTTATTTATTCCCCATTTAAATCACATAAGATTAAATGAGTTGCCTACTTATGTTTGTTGCTACGGGAGAGGGAAAAAGTTTGTTTCATCAAATTTTAACAGTGAATGATGAAATAAGTAAATTTGCCAAATTTGATTCAAAAAAATACATACAAAAAAAAGCAAACTATTCCAGTTTTCTTTTTCTCTGTAACGTTATTTGTACAACAATGCTTCAATCTACACAATTGTTTGTTTATTTTAGCTCTACACTATGGTTGTAATTAAAACTGGGCAAGGTTTATGGGGTAAGAATATGAAAAAAAACTAATTTTGAAAATTTAAAACCCCCGTAACACTTGTTCCCATGACTCAGATCTTGCTAGTTCGCAAATCCATTCAAGTTTATGCCACCCTCCAAATTTTATACAAATCGGACCAAAATTAAAGTTATCGTCCTCTCGGACACAAGTGTGTATGAAAGTTTACATACTTAAACATTTAAACGCGAATAGCGTGATGTTTTGGCCTCTGGAGACATCAAAATGAAAAAGTAAAACGGTCCTGGGTCTTACAATGAGACCTACGGCAATAGCTTCCTTATAGGGAAATCCGCTAAAAATCAAGATAATTGACAGATTTATCACCAGTTAATTTTATTAGACAAAAAGATACCTGCAAGTGTTTACAAAAGGTGCAAAACCGCATCTGTACTAGTTGAGTCAGTAGGTGAGTGAGGCACGACTGTAGATCACTTTTACCGTTCCAGTTGCCGGTTACCACGTCTCTCTTCGGTTACTGAACCGTCGTAACCGGTGACTTGACCTTCTCACTTCATGAGAACACATTATCAGAGAATATCCTGTATGTAATTGTAGCATGACTAAATGAGGCAATTCTTAAATTAAAGTGTACTAAAAACATCTGTTTTCAGGTATGAAACTACCCAGTGTTCCCGACCCGTAAGTGAGTAAGATAGGATCTATGAACCATAAAATAACAGTAGGATATATATGTATGTTGTACTTAGGGATCCAATAAGGCGTCTTATGGGAATGGATCCCCAAACATTCGGGATCCGTCCCCCCACCACTCTACCATCCAGGATCCCCCACCACCATCAAAGCAACGATGATATCAATGAGACTAGGATACTGATGTTTATTTGGGGGCTTACGTTCCTAAAAATCCCCCCATCGTTCGAAAATAATTAATTAACGATCAAGGTATTAACGATTATAGGCTAGGATATTGATGTTTATTCGGGGGCTTGCGTTCTTAAAAATCCCCCCCCCCCACCCCATCGTTCGAAAATAATTAATTAACGATCAAGGTATTAACGATCATAGGCTAAGATATTTATGTATTCATCCTAATCTGGGAGTTTATATAGGCTCTTATAGGAAAGACCTTTCTAAAAACCTTGGAGTTAACCCCATCGCTCGAAAATAATTAACGATCAAGGTATCAATTATCATGGACCTAAAAAAAATATAAAGGGACAAAAAATTGTAGTTCTGATGATGTCTTATAATTAAAATAGTTTAGCTAATTCATACATTGTTAATAAATGGACATTTGTTAGTAAATGTTTTACTTTATCAATTTATTTTATAAGTTTTTTAGTAAACGTAGTATCAGGAGTGTAGGGTTAGACAACTGCTTTGGAAATTAATTTTGATGTGTGTTGGATTTAAACACACCTGTTGTTCATTTACTACTTGAAGTGAAGACCAACTAGCTCTTTGTGTATATTTCTGTTGAATTTTTGTTATAACCTATTGACATTGCTGAAAGGCTACTCATATTCAGTGTCCATAATCAATTAAATGCTATTGTAGCTGGTTTTCTTCACAATTTCTGAGTTAAACATTAAGGTTTTTAATGCTTATGATATATTAAGTGATTCCGGAGTCTGCGATGTTTTACCTGTATCAGGCGAGCAGAAGTGGTCAGCAAACTGGTTTTACGGCAAACACTCGAGTCTCTTGTAGTAATTTTTGTACCAGGATGAGAGTTTACAAACGTATTTCAACGTGTTATCCATACAAGGAGCTCCAAATTGCTTAAAATAATAACTGAAGTTCTATTAGAATATGTGAAAAAAACACCACGTTAAGAGTTATTTTGTGAACGGATGTAGTTACGCCCTTAACAGACCATATGTCAATCAAAGGTTTTATACAGAGTTTTTCAAAATTTGAATTTAATATTGGCCGTCTTCCTGTGTTGGTAGTGATATTTTCATTATATTGCTGGTTCAAACTGCATCTCTGCCTGTATCAGGGGAGAAGAGGCGAGCAGCAAACTGGTTCAGCAAACACTGGTGCTCTTACCACAACATTATTACTTTGATGTTCAAAAGTGATCAAATTCATAGCGGTTTTGTGGAGGTGGTGTTCTGCTATAATAATGTTAGTGTTCAAATTACCAACATCAGTGACTCAGCTATTGCGAGTAACCAAAATAGTCATCTGTGTTGAACGAACTACCAGTTCTGATAACCCACCTAGGAAACCAAAAAGTGTAAAGTTATAATGTCTAGCTTGTGATATCATGCCAGAGTCAAAAGGAGAACCAGGCAGAATTGTATGTAATTCAATATATGATATATATGTAATATATTCAATATATGTCTGTTTGATGAAATATATGAACAAATGGTGTGAGTTACTTTTTCAACGACAATGCTAATAAGACAACCCAGTCCACAACCTTGGTGGTTTGATGTATGTTTATGGATATTTATGCAAAACCGAGTTCAATTTTGTATACTTGAACATACAGAACAGAACAGAACATACTTGAACAGATTTGTATACGCACAAACTGGTTCACACTGCGTCTGCCTGTATCGGGAGAGTAGTACTCAAACTGGTTCAGTAAAAACACCAATGCTTGATTTATTTGCCTTGCACCATTCCCAATGTAATCAAGCTTACATCTTTACCTACTTTTATTGTGTTGGTATAGCAGTGTCAATAAACGCCCAATGTTTCTACAGTGGTATTTTAGATGATACACATCCTTAATTGTTTCAAATGCCCAAGTTTCCTTAATGTCAGATTCGTGCGTATCCAATATGTTGTAAAAAGAACTCCTTGTATTATCAGTTCTGATATGTATCATGTGTATGAAGTCAAAATGGAGTTGCATAGACGAAGTTTAGATTCTATATGAGTTCTTAGATTGTTACATTGACTTTGAGGTGGAAAATTGAAACAACACCATATCACAAGTATCCTTTCCTGTACATGATCAACACATGTAACTTTAAAGGTAATGTTTAAACAAGCGTAATGGGAAATCCTAGGTTCAAGCTGGGGGTTTGAGATTTTGGGATAGAATAACAGCTATTTGAAAAAAAAAACTATTTATTTGAATCTAACAAGTTTTAAACAATAGTATCTTCATTACAAATAAACATTGTATCATTTAAGGAAAAATGATCAAAAGTTAAACAATCAATTGAGATGCCTGAGAATCCCTCTCTCAAACGATAGTCGATCTCGTCACTGTCGAAACCAGTTTTAGACTATGGTCCCTCAGTTGTGTCTATGTTGCTGGGCCAGACTCGTGATCACATGAAAACAGAGTGAAAAACATTTGCATTTAATATGTATAATCCAGTACTTGAATGCAAAAAGTCTATCATATCAACAATGTTTTGCTTATGAAATATATGTTTTCCAATACTCGAGCATACAACAATGTCATTGGTGTTATTGATAAATGAGTTTTGTTGCTTCAGACAATTCATTTCAGATTATAAAATTGAACAAGTAAATGTGATAATGAACCATTGGTTTAAAACACCTTAGACCATAGACCAACACAAGTAGACTTCATTGTCAATTTTGAAGCTCTTTTTATGTTTAGTTCACGTCCGGTGATTGCTAGTGTTGACGATATTTTTTTCTATCATGGTTAACTATATGTTTTACCGTTTGGTTATATAAATAAGGTATGAGTCATTGTTTTTGATTAGATCATTTGAAGATTGAAAATGTTTGAAATAACAATGAAGGAATTGTAAAAACCACGACATCTGCATTGTGAGGGACATAACTAAATAACTTCTTGATCAGCATTGTACGTGTTATTAAATTTACGGAAACTAAATAAAAGAAACGTCTTATAACACTTAAAAAATATATTTACGCTTATACTGTTACTCACAAGACGGTAAATATACATAACTAACATAAAAAATGGCTTTAGTTGTTCGAGGAATCTACTAATTTAGTATGTTTTATCTATGGTAAATAAGAGCATTCTAGATTCATTTGTTAATATATTATCATAATGGCTTTGGTTGATGTTTGGATTTTTGTCCTTGCGAAAAAAAAATGTTTAAGGCTCATACAAGTTGTCAAAACTATCCTTATGTGTTTGTTGAGTAAACTATTTTAGTTCTTATTTCAATGTGTTGTTGATTGAGAGTTTGGTTTTGATGTTTAACCTGCGTTTTAGTCTATATTAACACACAAAAAAGTAACAGCGGCCCTAGGGATCGTTTCCTCCCCATACCCAAGAGGTAGATCCGATATGGGCGTTAGCTTATACAGGGTGTCTTTTTAAATGTTTATTCCATATTCTCAATTCAAAAAGTTGAAGTTAAGAAAACATAAACAGTTGGTCAAAGTGTCTTACTTGAATGGAAAAAAAAACACCTTGTATTACGTGGATCGCCTTTCAGCCCTAGCCACGACTTTTTTAATGTGGTTTATATCCACTGCTGTTACTTTACAATCATAGATACATAAAAAACATATTGTACATTATGTGTTTTACACCTAAACAGTTAGTTTTCTTCTTTTCAATGGTGGTTCCTCCTGAAGTCGATAATGGCCGTATGGAAGAGTGTTGATTTTGTCTGGTAGAATGTATCTCTTGTCATCGTCAGCACTCAAAGTCACTTTGTTTATGGCAACAGTTGAAACGATATGCTTCTTCGATGAGATGATGTTGTTTATAGTGTAGGTAGACTCACGAGAATACAGACACTGGACGTAGTCTTCAAATTTTATCTTATTTTTCACAACAGATTTTTTGATTCCTTTGACTTTTTTGATGGAACTGTCTCTCTTGTCTATAGCGTACACCTTACTTCGTAGTCCTACAAAGGCTTTCATCACTTCACCACCTAATTCATCCTTAAACTTCCCAAGAACTTTTTTATTTTCCTCTGAAAACAGAGGATGGTCCTTGGGATAGTTGCTGGTGTCAAGATGAGTTTGAATCAATTTTAAGTCTTCATATAAATCTACTGTCTCAATCTCAAGAAAATAAGAGTCGGTATCCTGGTAGCAAAGTTTCACTCTGTCTCCGTAAAATGGCTTCAATACGTCGTAATAAAAGTCATACATTCGCACTTTACTTAAATCTAATATACTCATACCAATATAAATTGGTTTGTTCAATACAATCTTTGTCTTTCCCATGTGAATGCCTACTAAGTTTTCATTGTAGACGGTTCGATCGATAAAGTTGGGCTTTGAAATAAGTTTCTCAGCCTTTTTCGGATCTGACACTAACCTTATATCGAGTCTGTTTCGAACCTGTTCCATCGTCTTCCCATATATCGCATTGGACATCAATTTGTAAAAGTCTTTCTCGAATTCGTTGCATGCATTTTTTCTCTTTTCAGTGTTTAGATTAATGAAAGGTTTGAGCCAGTCTTTTTGTTTGAATTGAATTGCACGATGAATCTTTTTCAACTTCAATCCATGACTCAATGCTTGTTTTAGAGCTACATAATGTATCACATATTTTTCTTTGTCTTCAACTGTCGTTAAAAGTTTCTTATGTACACCTCCAGGTGGCACTTTTGTCTCTGCACAGAAAGGTAGATCAGCATGGTCATCGTGTAGTGTTTGTGGATATTCCAGGTCAACCTCAAGTATATATCCCTCGTCAGCGTCGTCGGGTATGGACTCAACATCAATTTCTAAATCATCACACCACTTGAGCCCAGCATAAGGGATATGACGACTTAATGCTTCCCCATATAAGTTATTTGCGTCAAGATAGATTAAATACTTGCTGGGCACATTAGGGTCTTTTGATATATACTTGTTGTTGGCTACGGCGTGACGTTTGATACACTGTGTGATCCCGCCTCGAATTCCCTTCTCGACCATCAAAAACATGTCCATGTCCTTAATGATTTCGAGTTGAATGCCTGTATATTTCAACATTGCATCCCATGCCAGTCCTGGTGTAGTAAAGTAGTAGGCAGGGTCTAAGTTGTAAGTCAATAGACAGGTTTTGCGGAAATTTTCAAATGCATCACACAGGATCAAGACGTCACATTTTACATAAATGTCAGAATACTCTCCTAATGTTTTTATATTGAATGTTATCCACACGTTTTCCGCATGACTGTAGTCTTCATCGCTTATCTCCTCTTCACTTAGTCTACTGTAAAATGCAGACTTTGGTGGAAGTTGTCTTTCTTCGAGTTTGTCGAATGAAGTCATGTAGTCATAGCAGAATATTCCTTTTTTTGTTAACATTTCGGTATTTTCAGGAAAATGTCTTTTTGTTTCAATAAAATCAGGTTTTGGTAGGTTATTTGCCAAGTTGCTGAGACTATCCTGCATAAATCTATAGGAATCTAAAAATCTCAATTCCATCACATTATTTTTGGCATGTTTGACTTTAACCATTTTTGAAAATGAGATGTATTTTTCTTCAGTGTTGGGTATAACTTTAATTTCATTTGTGTCATAGCCCAGTTCTCTGACGATAAAATGAGAGTCGTATCCTGACAGGTTGTGGATAAAGCAGGGCACAAAATGTTGATCTTGATAAAACAGATTGCAGTGTCTATGGGTGACTCCAAGATATTTCCCACTGATATGACAATGATTTCTTACCTTGCAGTTTTCCTGGGTAAAGTTTCCTTTGTTACAAACATGACAAGCAGTAGCAGCATCGAAGTCTTCTTGTTCCTTCTGCATAAGCTTAGGTACTTGAAGCTTCTTGTCGCCAAACAAAATCTTGTCTATAAATTGTATATCATCGTTCATGCTTTTTACAAAATGTTTGGCAGCGTCCTGTCCTCGATACACTCGCAGTTGTGTATGCTGATCCTCTGAGTCTTTTAACAAGTATGCATAGCTATAAGGTGTATGATGCTGATATGCACTTGTCCAAGATGTTTCTGGGTCACCATCACAAGCATGAACTGGTTGCAGTAGTGTTTCAAAGTCAGCATATATCACAAACCTAACTTTCTTTGAACGATGGTCATTTGTAAACGAAATGGTGTCGTAGGATGGAAATTCACATCGCTGAACTTTCGGACATTCAAGTTGATGAGCAATCAATTTTTCCTCAGCAGTTTTGTCATAGTAATCGTTAAAATGGGCAAAACAACGCTTACAAACCTTGATTTTACCGCAGTTGTTTGTAAATTGGGAATGAACTAATCTATTAAAATCGGTTATTAGGCAATAATGTGATGTATTGAGATCAGTAATGTACAATAAATCGAAGTGATTTTCCTTCTCTTCTTCACAAACCTTTAACGGGTAAACGTCAGCCTGTTCGGTTAGTCCAAATACGTTTACAGAAACACTGTTTGTTTTTTCGAAATGTTTGATCTCATCGAGTTTCACTGGGAATGAGATGCAGTTCCAATCATATTTATCTTCAAGTTCTTTGTTATTTATGTATTGGGACACTATCCAGGGTTCTTTGGTGACATGTTTTGACAGAATCGCGTACTTGAAACAAAAGTCATCAGAATTTCTAATGTTTATCACAGCTTTCCTATCAGAAATTCGTTTCGGAAGTTGAATGTGACGTGAGCCTCGCAAAGGGTTGTATCGATTGATCCTCAGCTCAACTCGTTTCACCTTACTAAAGGTCCATCCCGATTTCTTCATTTCACATTCACTTTTTTCCGTTCTCAAATTCTCAAACGCATCTTCAAGCATAGGATTTAAATCAGTAGTTTTATAAACGATAATGTTTTTTGTTTTAAAACTCCGTTCACAATTATCCCCAGCTATGTTTGTGAATTCAGATTCAACAAAGATGTTAAACTTAACAGCTGAGTAGGTGAGTAGAATAAATTGAATCTTTTCCACTATTGACAGTTTGAATTTCTTTAAAGCTGTATCAAGATCGCTAGAGTCTGGTTGAGCTACAAAAGTTTTGATTCTGCCTTTTAATGCTTTGTCAACCTCAACAAATGGTGACTCGTTTTCTTCATGTATTACTTTATTTTTTTGTAGAGCCTTGCCTCGACATGCAAATTTTTCGTGCTCTGTCAAGTGCAATCTTCTTCCAAACGCCTTTTTACAATCTTTACATACGTATTGTTTTTCCTCGACGTGAGATCGAAGGTGGCGCAGCATGTTATTACGTCGCGTAAAAGTCTTATCACAAATAGAGCAGGAGAACATAATGCTGAAATTCTGGTTAAGGAAAATCCAAATACACCTGCAAGTTTGTATGTATTTTCTAAGGACTAGATTCGATAAAAATGCAGAAGTCACTTAAAAATATGCCCTAAAATATTGTATTTTTAGGCTTTTAAAAGGATAAAGCTGAAAAGGTTAACATACAACACAATATAAAAACCCCACATAATAGCTAAAACGAAGTTCAATTTACAATTCATAAAAATGCTCCCTAAGATCATAGTAATAAAAAAATACTTAGGTTTTCTGCTACATAGGTGGGGTTTTTTTTTAATAGAAATGTTGATACATAAAACAATCAAATCTGCCAAATGTAATTGAAATATATCCATAAACATTGATTCATCCTCAGTTTACACTTTTTTTATTTTATCTGTAACTAGCTCATCAGTTTACTAAATTACTTTTAAGAAAGCTAGGTTTGAAAGAAATTGAGTAATTTAATGGGGATGGGATTAATTTCTACCACACAAAACCAGTTAGTCTGCACAAACTCATTCAAATAGATGTATACATTTGTAAGAATTTCATCAAATTATGATAATGTTTACTCGAGTTATCATACTAATGGACTCATACAAACAGTGTCTTGATCTCTAACAAACTTAACATGTCAAACTTAATCCTACGTAAAATAATTCAGCAATCGAATGTTTCCTGGAAAAGTTGTTGTCCTCAAAAACCACTGACACAAATTAATTGTCATCACACAGTACTAGTTTATGAGTTTTTAATTTATGTTTTTTTTTATAGTTGTATTATATAAATTTAAAAAAATATAATACTAAGTGCATTTGGCAACAAATCAATGAATAATAGTCTTTATTCAATAAAAAATATTTTTAACGAAAAATCTCAGATGGAGAAAGAACTTTTTTAATCTTATATACTAAGACACTATTGCAAAACTAATGACAGCTAGTGTGCCCATACTATTAGACTGAATTACATGTTGTTGGTACAAAATTGAAGATACTACCTGTAGATGTGCTGAATCTCTTTAGGCTAAAAAATAAGCGCAAAAATTAATTTGAAATAAAAAATAACATGGGTCTTATGGGTTGTGACATTGGTGATACGGTAACAACAAAATATAAACAAAAAATCAAATAATAAATTCCAATTACACGTTTTATTTACAGCATGGGTTGAAAATAGAGAAGTTTGCACAATACTTATAGTCGAGTCTTCAACCACATCGCCTTGTAATATGCATTGCTATAAATAACAGCGTGGTTTAAAATTGTGAGTGTATGAGAGTCTCGCGTCAAATTTATCGGAGATTTTGAAATGGTAGCCACTATTGAGTGTATTGTAGAGTTTTTGAAGAAACTTTTGTTTATGTAATATTTTCTGCTGTAATTTGATCACAGATATTAATTTAACAGCTACCATCTTAATGGAATGTGTCATTCAGAAACTGTATACATTAAATAAAATGGGGTGAATCTAAAAATGATAAATGTTTGAATGATTTTGCTTGCTAAACGTGTCAATCCGAGAGCTTAGCGAGGAGTATCATTTTCAATGGAGATGGACTGTGAAAATATAAGATTGCAATTGGTACAATGGATATAAATAACATTGTTTAATCAATGCATACAAAAACATCCAATAGTCAAGCTTATCATTTAGGGTCAAATACTAATTATGGTTCCAAACGTGTTTTTGGCAATATCATTGTTTCTAACACAGTTTGTTGTATATTTCCCTGAGCTGAAAACATTGTTTCAAAAATTATATATGCTTGGTTACAGATTAAACTTAAGTACTATCCATAAATCTCTGAGTAATTTAAATCTTATAAAATTTCAATTTCCTCTTAAAACACCATAACTAATGAAAAAATTTTTATATAAAAAATAACTCAAGCAATTTGAAATAAAATTTAGGATGACACCTTTATTCAAAATCACACAACTCACTGTAAAAAGTACGGTTAAAAAATATTTTCATCATACTGCAGCAAAAACAGCTACATGCGTTACAGGTCTCAAGTAACATTTTTACTCTATAGGGGGTAAAAATTTTCTTTTTTTTATCTCTGAGGAGTAAAGATCAGCTGTTGTAAATTTTGATTGTGGCAATCGTATCGAAATTATTTATCGATTGAATTTTTAGGTAAGGTTTTAGTCTATTGTTCTCGATTGTTCGACGATGGTATAATGTACTGTAAACACAATCGTAATATAGGAAATTATTGAATCAATAAACAGCTGCTTATTTGCATTAGATGAATTGAAAACAAGCTGGAAGTCGTTTTGAGAGGTTATCTATACATAAAAAGTATTTTGTTTTCTAACTTTGTATGTTAATGATGCAATATGACGAAAAATATAGTTCACTACATGGGCAAAAAGAGTCACATTAGGCACTAGTGATGAAATATACTATTTATTACTGAAAAAAAAAATTTGTTCACCTATAGGATAATAGGAGATACTCTCAGTCAGCTGATATTAACACAACATTTTTACCCTTACCCAGGATCAATGTGGAAAATTATAACGATATTGAGGTCTAGTTTACCAACAATCATTAATACTTACTAGTTTACATGTTGCTCGAATTCGAGTAATTGCAAAGTATTACAGGAGTTAATAACAGTCATATTTACAATGAGTGAATCAACTCAAAGATTACCGGTGTGTAACTCACACCATGTTTATATTCGTTATTGACCTAAAGCAATCCGGCCGGTTTTCTCCTTCTCAAAATGCCTCGCTGAGGCAACACAGGTCATTGATAGAGGGCCAATTGAACAACAATTCGTTTTGGGGTAGGACGCATTTGTGACCTAATAGTTAAGATTGTGTAGGGTGTTGACTTTGTTGAGTTAAGCCTATTACGTAACACTGTTCTGTAGCTGTGGTCGTTATCACGCCTCCGGTCTATTTTTCGTTGTCGTGGCGTCGGAAGTATTAAAAAAAACAACAAATAAACAAATTATAGCTACACAAAAAAACGATAAATTCACAAATTTAAGTTACAATCATGCTAACACGATCCGTAATAGCAACACAAAACAATGATAAATATACAAATTTAAGATACAACCAACACGATCCGTCTTTGGGGTTATGTTTACACAAACTCAAATCTATATATATAAAATCCAATGTATGTTTGTATGTATGTTTGTTTGTTTGTCCTTTATGGACTCCGACACCGCTCCACAGATTGGAATAAAACTTTCAGGCATTATTAAGCATTATTCAAAGATGGTTTGTGTAAAGTTTGGATCCGTCAAAAGGGCTCCGCCCCAGTGGCTCTGGTGTTTCCCATGTTAACCTTACGAGTACTCATATTTAAATGGAATTAAAGAATCTTAACAGCTGGTTTAACTAAACAGTTTGATTCTGTGATGTTCAATAGCATAAAAAGTTAATAGGTTTACCAACAGAGTGCAGCACTATTATCTTTTTTTTATTTACGAAAACATCTAATTTGCAACCAAAAGGTGAGTGAGTGTAGCGAACGAACTTCAACATAGAGGCGAGTTAACGTAGCGATCGAGCTAACCTGAAGGTAAGTGAGCACAGCGAACAAGCTCCAACCTAAAGGTGAGTGAGCGTAGCGAACGAACTTCACCTGGGACATGATGGAGCCATGCGAACGAGCTCAAAATGAACGAGCATTTGATATAAAACCACATTAGGACAGGACGACGTCTGTCGGGCCAGCTAGTCGTAAATAAATGTACTTAATGCGTTTCATTGAATTGAAAAATAAATAACAGCAATTATACAGCTGATCAAAATGTAAACAATTATGGTCTTCATAAGGATAACATGGGAACTTTCAAAGCCACTGGGGCAGAGCCCAAAGTACCTTTTATGTAATGCCAGTTTGCGAATCTACGCGACACGCTCTTTCCAATAAGACGTCAATGGATACAATCGGTTAAAAAATTGTGAAGGAGTTCAACCAACAAAGTTTCATGTAGCGTATTCTATAGATTGTAGAGGTTTACGTTACATAGCAATACTTTTGACATTACAACATCACATTAATTGAAACATAACCATAAAAACATAAACGTTCAGAATTTGTAGATGGTTTACTTATTTTTAAAGAAAATATGCATGTATTCAGTGGGAATCTTTATGGATAATTATCTTCAGAGTAATGAGATAAGTAAACAATTTCAACGTAATTTAGTTTAGATACACCTATGATCACACACAAAAACTAGTGTACACCTATGATCAAGTGTTCTCATTGTGAAATTACGTACTCATAATATACTTGTGAGGAAGGCATCCAGTGTCAAGGTCAACGAGGAGACTGCAGACTGGTTTCAAAGCAAGGTCATTCTCCTACCTTGTAACCTAGTGTTGCAGACTGACAGTTTGTTCATCATTATTTTTTTTGTAGCACATCATTTGAAGAATTTTAAATTTTGTCCGATTAGTGAAAGGACAGTAAACAATTAACGCGGATAGAATAGCCTGTTAACACAATCAAGTCTTCACAAGTGCGACTTTCAATGACGAATTACCTTTGAAAACTCAAATCCATGCGTTCAAGGCATGTTTAACTACACTTTAGCACCAAAGAGGGATAACGCAGTATTTTAAACATTTATCACGACAATAGGGAAATAATTGGATCATTAAGATAATTCCAATAAACTCTCTGGCCTAGCGCACAAGTACGTTATCAAAAACTCACTACAATCTAAGGTCCTGTGGGTTGCAATATTTCTTTTTTCTTCTACACAATTTTCACAAAGCCCCTCTTTTGTAACATTAACCCCATCACAGCAAGCCTGCGAATTTGCCATATTTTCACTCAAATATTCCCTCAAAATCTGTATTCGCTATTAAACAAGGTTTTCCAAGAATTGAAAAACATGTTTTTTTATGTATGGTATAATTGGAAAAATCTAATAACAATAAAACAAACTACAGCAGTTTTACTTGTTGTATGCTCGTCTTAAAACAATGCTAAAATATCTAAATAATTTGTTCTTTAAGCTCTGATGCCAATTGACATTGTTTTAATTTTAAAAATGTTTAACCCAAACTCCGTTTGCATTTTTCAATCCAAGTTCCAAAATCAAATTACTTGAGTTATCACAATAATAGATGTAAATTTTAGTAAAAAGTAGGTTTCTGGCCTCCAGAGACATCGGTCCAGGGTCTTACCGTTCAACCTATTACTTCTCTAAAATAAAATTCACACAGGCTAAAAAATTAAGAATAACCTCTAAAATGCATTCGATTATGCAAGGTATCAAAAATTGTGATGTCACAGCAATAAACATGAAATGCGACCAGTACATAGAAACATACACATAATTGGTTGAAGACAAAATGGTTATTATAAACTATAACAGGATGAAGTTAGTATATTTTCTATAAAAAAGGACATGTTTTATACTTAAAACTTACATTGAAAAGGATACATCTCGTGTAGCACTGATCTTCTCACAATGTAAGCTGATGATAGTGGTAACACGTCTTCTCTCTATGAAAGCTGAAGACTGAATGACAACTGGCTGCATTTGATTTACAAGGTATCACACTCGTTGTTCAAGTTATAACAGGAAATTTCACGTTACAACAGGAAAGTGCACCGCTCAGCTAACTACTCTATGAGCTCCTGATAGACACATCGTATGATTGCGTCACAAAGCACAGAATTCATGTTTCAACATGAAAATTGAGCTTTGATTACATAACCCAGATATTGTTAACAGCTTACAATTATAATTTTCCACATACCAAAAATAAATTTCCACACTCTCATTACACACCTTTAAAACTCGTAAGTATTTATAAACCAATTGCAAGTTTTGGAGGTGTGCAAAAGCCTTGGGTAAGTTCAATGTCTCTCACAGTTTGTCTCGTCCGTATTAAGTTTGAGTAACAAATAGAAACCATTATAAACATTAATAAACATACTCATAGTCATGAACCTCAGAATTGAACGTTTAAGGAATTCTTTTGTAGAACATTTCAATAAAATGGACCAACTGGAACATGTTTACCTGAAAATATTGTTAACACCATGGAAATGTTGGCAAATAGTCCTCAACTGTTATAAATGCTGAATTACGTTAAGTGTTGAGATCATAAACGTTAAGATATGTAAGCAAAACCAGTTCTGTAGTCATTAAAAAAACGTAACATTAAGGTGCGTTGTCCAAGTCTCGTCTAAAGAGGTCGCTGGACTAGGCGTCGATCGTAATTGCCGAGTGACTAGTTCAACAGTAGGCTGCTTGCTACTGTCTTTAGTGTATTTGAGTCTTATTTGTTTACGTCTCTGTTGAGGAAACAGAAGACATCTCAAATGAGATCAAGGGCGTTTGGTTCTATGATCTTGTCGTTGCTCTTTCACTACTTTCCGTTCTATTTTGTATTACACCTTTTTTCATATACTGACCTAAAGTTTATTCTCAGAAATGTATGTGTTTAAACTATACATAATAATATGGATTAGCCTAGTTTTTTATACAAAATCCAATTTCTTAGCGATATTTTTGAGATTATATACGTTATTCATTGTTTCAGGGGAACAAGCTGTGTATTAAGCTGTGTATTAGCTGTGTGATTAAGCTGTGTAGGAAGTAGCCTAAAAATTTCCATAAAGATCTAAATTTGTTACATTTGCCAGTTAAAATCACTTTTGCATCGTTGGCGTTTAGTTTGAATGTTATGATCAAGTGCCAAATGGCATTCCTGACTGTTGAGGTGAGATATCTCCATCAAAAACCGGTTTAGTGGCCTACAGGTTGTTTAGTAATTCAGGTTGCAACTGAGCATCCTTAAACATAGATGTACACCATCTCTGCTTGACCAGACACTATGCAAAACACCCAAACTAAGTCAAAAGTTTAGAGATAAACCCCTGTTCGTTCTAGCAGTGAGAATATCCCTATAACAAAGCTCTATAAATTAAAAACAATTTACTAAAAACTGAAGATGTTCAGCTACAACAGCAAATATCAAATTCAAATTTTGAAAACTCAGTTTGCAGAAAACTTTGATTTCCATAAATGGACATTTTAAGCCTAAGGACCCTTAATCTATATATATATAAAAGGCAAAGCCCTCACTGACTGACTGACTCACTCACTCATCACTAATTCTCTTACTTCCCATTTACCTAGGAGGATGAAATTTGGTACACCGATTCTTTAGGCATTAAATAGGAAAACGAAGCTGTTTTTATTCTGATCGGACTCTCGGGCTCCGCCCCAGTGGCTCTGGAGTTTCCCATGTTAACCTTATGAGTTCTCATATCTAAATGGAATTAATGAATCTTAACAGCTGTTTCAATTAAACATGTTGGTTCTGTTCTATGATTTTCAATAGCATTAAAGTTACAAGGATTACCAACAGGGTGCAGCACTATTATTTCTTTTACATTTATGACAACAGCTAATTTGCAACCAAAAGGTGAGTGAGCGTAGCGAACGAACTTCAACTTGGAGGCAAGTGAGTGCAGCGAACGAGCTAACCTGAAGGCAAGTGAGCGCAGCGAACAAGCTCCAACCTAAAAGTGAGTGAGCGTAGCGAACGAACTTCAACCAGGACGTGATTGAGCCATGCGAACGAGCTCACTTATGAAGTTAAACGGGGCAAAGCCCGCGGGTACAGCTAGTACTTCATACATTGACAAAGTAGCTTACAAACTGGAATACAACATGATGTCGTTTGACACATTTGTCAATACAACACCAGTTATTCCCTATCAGCTGTTCTAAGCGTTGTGATGAGCTAGAATGATGTTGAAATCCTTGTGATTCAAACAGGAGCAAATTGACAACTGCATGATATATCCGCCTCAAAGCTGTAGTAATCTCTTTTGTTTCTGATTTCAGGTGACCTTTAAACAATTTTAGATTCTCCACAATAGTCCAACATTGCTCTTACACAATGCATTTCACTTTGGGTTTATCCCTAGTCTCCATCAGAACTAGTATGTTTATGTTAGAGTTTCAGTAGTTTTTAAAGTAATCTACTCTTTTACAACATATTGCTCACTCACAATAATTAATCCATATTGTATAGGTAACTCAGTTGGAGTTTCAAAATCATACTAACGATTAAGCACCATAACACCATCTACCTCTGTACAAGCATTGACCAGTTATTAACCCTATCGTTTTAACACTATTTGAACACTTAGGAATAGTGGGTTGAAAGCTCATTAACTCAAGGTTAGCATCTTGTGCTTGTAATACAACAAAAACTACTATATGAGACATCAGCATTAGCCAAATGCATTTGGCTTTAGACCCGTACACATGAGGGAGGCAGCCGCCACGGTTGCCATTGCGCGATGATTAAGCATTAGTGTTTGCCGTCCACTAAGACCAGTTTGCTAGCCACTCCTGCTCGCCTGATACAGACAGACGCAGTTTGAAACAGCTTGAGAATAATCCTATGATCTCTCTACAAATGGAAAAATATTTACTAGAAGATGTTCAGGTACAACAGCAAATCCCAAATTGAAATAAAAAAAAACTTGGTTTGCATAAAACCTCGGATATCCATAAACACATTGAACATTGAAACGTCAAAATCATAGACATCTTTAGCATAAAAATGCTACATTCATTGACAAAATAACTAAAAAAAATACTTTCATCAAACAGAAAAAGACTATTTTGAATTATTTGATATACATTTCTGCCTGAATGGTGACAATCTACCTCTGGTTCTAGGCTGAGCACGATACTACAAGTCTACACACTCTACACTTCACTTTAGGTTTCTTAAGCATTATACAAATCAGAACTGGTAGTACAAAGAGTTCTTTCAACACGGCAGTTGATCTAAGACTGTTTTATATTGAATACTCACAATATCTAACTGAAACATTCTTTACACAAAGATAAGTCTGATATTGGACATTTTAAATAACACTAACGTTAGAATATTGCACCAGAACACCGTCTCTACCTGTTATGGATAATTAATAATTTGACTAATTTTGATACTAATGCTATAGAAATAGTGTTGTAATTTATGTAAATAAGTTGTATCAAGTAGGACATTGTATTGCACATAGGAATAAGATAGAAGCTTAATTATTTTAAGACATCGTTTTGATAATGGTAATCGCTGTTTCCCACTCGCTAAACCAGTTTGCTGCCCGCCTCTGATCACCTGATACCAAACGCAGTGTGTTGAGTCGTAAAGATACAACATATACCCAAAACAATGTTTAAAAACTGAAGATGTTCAGCTATTACTACTTAATTCACTCATTCAAATTTCATAAGTTTTTTATTCAAATGATCACATATTTAATGAAAATTCATACAATGTTTTCATACCTCATTTCCAAACTACGAAATAAGTTGTCATAGACTTCCTCTTTCTATACATATATACAAATAATATATTATGCAACGTGTTTCACTGTAATCAATTTATTTTAACATGCAATAGTCCTCTGAACCACATGATCTCCTGATACTGTTTTTACAAAACAAAAAAAGTAAAACATTTACTTACAAATAACCATTATTACTCAAATATTTGAATTAGTAAAACATTTTTAAATAAAACACATAGAAAACATCAAAACTTCAATTTTTTCCCTTTATATTTTTCCCTTAGGCATATGATCGTTAATACCTTGATTAATCGTTAATTACTTATTTTCTATATGAACAAGTGGGGATAACGGATTGGGTAAATACAAATCGTAGCCTATGATCATTAATACCTTGATCGTTAATTATTTTCGAGCGATGAGGGGGGATTTTTAGGAACACAAGCCCCCGAATAAACATCAGTATCCTAGTCTATGATCATTAATACCTTGATCGTTAGTTATTTTCGAGCGATGGGGGGGGGGGATGCAAGCCCCCGAATAAACATCAGTATCCAAGTCTCGCGATATCATCGTTGCTTTGATGGTGGTGGGGGATCCTGGATGGTAGAGTGGTGGGGGAAGACGCCTCCGGATTTTGAGATGGATATTCCCATAAGAGCCCATATAAACTCCGGAAGTACAACATACATATATATCCTACCTAATAACGTTAAAATGTCACGTTTTGATTGACGTATGAACATAATACATGTGATAGTTGTATCGCCGTGTAGTGAGATGGTACAAGGCTTTATCAGCACAGTATAACACAGTAGCATTGTGAGAGTCAGAGAGCCGCTATGGAACGGGTTGTACCGGTGTGACAGCTGACAGCTGACAACATAGGCCAGTGCCGTACTGTTATGTTACTGTACTTGCGGCGACAGTAAACTTCCTTATCGTTGACTCTGGATATTGTATACTGTCATTGACTGTAAATAGTACACGTAAGGGGAATGATAGATGTATGAAAATCCTACAATTAGACTTGTCATATTATGAAGCATTGAGTGAGCTAATGACTAAATGTTTTCGCCTAGTTACGTTTTTCAAATACAGCTTTCTGTTTGGTAGTTTCTAAGTGCCTAAAAACAAGAAAGAGAGTATAACACACTTTACACAATAATGCTCACAAATAACATGGACATATTCTTTAACTGATCTATGAGGATCCCTCATTTATACTACGTAATTACTGTAGGCCTGTGTTAAATCCATGATCACGTACTGACATTTATGAACCGGCGAACTTTTTCAAAAATGTTATTGCTGTTAAAAAAAAAAAAAAAAAATACTAAGTAGCCTATAAACCCACTTGTTTGTTTTCTGCCTGAATAAAGTTTTTTTTTTTTCAAAGAAAAATGTAAATGCTAACCAATACTACAATGTTAAACTCTCGATTAATGGCGAGGAAAACATTTGAAGAATTAAGAAAAGTTCGTACATTAACACAATAACCTTGATTGAGAAAACCTAGCTGAGAGGTTTATAAACTCCATTTTCCAGTTAAAGGCGATTGACGTTTAATTGCCGTCAGCTGATTTTAGTCTTGCAAACTGCAATAAAATGCATTCAGATGTGAAATTAAATATTGATACGATGTGACGTGAGTGACTACATCCATCGATAAGTAAAACATCAATTTGGAGGTTCCCTCACTATAAGACCACTCTCTACTTTTATTTCCCAAAAACCCATGACCACTTTTTGTTCATATTTTTAAAGTTTCCAATTTTACATAAACCTTTCTACCTGTGTTGGCCTATAACACCTATTATCGGTTGTAGCTGAAAGCATCTGCACACCTTCAACCTATTTTTTACGGTGCGTTTTAACAAACATTACTCAGAAACGCATTATACCATAGACTAACTATAACTAATTAATTGTATGTTTGATCTATGATAATACAAAGCAGAAAAAATTGACAATAATGAAAATCCAAATCTGACTCATAAGCGAGCTGCCTATTGACCTGAACATCCAGCTGGACTACCTATCTGCATAATAGGTTCTGGCTGTTATGGAAATTGAACTAATTATGTAAATAGTGAAGTGAGTTTTCCGATACGTAATGGTTATTGTCTAGTCACTAAATACTAATGTTGGAGTCTGATTGGATTTTGGTATGTGAAATACTGGACAGAGTTGAACACTACGGTAGTGACTGTTTATATGGCGTTCCAATATGTTGTATCCAATAAAATTGTTGGTAATTGTTACCCCCTATGTAACAATGGCATTTAAAAGAGTAAAGTTATTTTTTATACTGTACTTACAATATTAAATTCAATAAACTGTGTAATCAGGATCTAGTGACAACTGATTCAATATCTAAATTGGCTTTTGCATGTTACATATAGTTTACAAACCAATTTTACTTTTATGGAAAAACTATAAAAATCTTATTTTATTTCACACAACATTTCATATTAACTATGGGAATGCAATTCATCCCCTCTGCCCCTTTTCTAAGAATGAACATTACGATATTTGTTTCGATTAGTGTAGAGGTACGGAACGTTTGAAAACAACTGATTGCATTGTCACAGTTTATTTTTAACATTATGAAGACTAGATTATTGTACGGTATTAATGTTTTTGTGCCCTTAAAGGGTTGATTGTATTAGTAACTACCGAAGGTAGTGAGTGCACAAGGTGCTGTTGAAGGTGTATTATCAAATGGAGAGTGTGTTTCAGGTTCGCAATGTAAAAATAACTAATCTCAAAATGTGCACTGTGAATAAAGCCAAACGCACTCAGATAATTGATGTACTGAAGACCACATTACAACACACACTGGACTGGTCCACATTCTCCTATTGGTTTCGCAAATTTGTGCCTAGAGATGTGTGCAGCTTATGACTCAATACCAGTTTTCTATTCCTAGTTTTTCTGTGTCAGCAATCAATTTGTATTTTTGTATTCTGAAGCATTTTGCCTAGTATATATTTTGACCCAACTTTATATTTACCTAGCTCTCGAAATATTTCACTCTACTTTGACCCACCTCGTTGGTTCTCCAATGCAGCCAATACTACACGAATGCACCAAATATGTTGTACTCCGAACTATTTTACAATCCGAAATGTTTCTTGCAATTTTAACATGCTGTACCTCATAGTTTCTCCCATATGTTTTACTACTCCTCACATCTTGCTTTACTCCAGTCTGTGTTACCATATTCAGAATTGTTCCGTCGCACATTGTAAATTGTAATATACCTGATGTTTATATCTAATTACTCCCACACATCTGCCGTACTGGTCTGACATTTTGCTTTGCACCTTAACGTTCCTAATAGGTTTTCCAATTCTCTCCTCACCTCGACACATTGTACAGTACTCCTGGTCTCAGTGTAGGTTGACCTTGAGTCCAGCAGCTCTAGAGACTGTTCTGTGTTCTGTCAGTTGTTCAGTTGTTGTGCAACGCACTCACCGTGTCGTGAGTCGCTACTTTTCTTCCTCTATTATGTTTTGTACGACACGTTGTATTGCGACACTTAATGCGATACTAAACTACTCATCTAATAAAGGTTGTCAAAGGAATTGCTAAATCAGTCTAGCACTGATAAATGGTGCGTGGAATCGCTTTGAATGTTTGCCTCCGAAATGCACTGTTTCGGACCCCATAACTAAGACCCATTCGAACACATTACTACGAAAAAAGTGCTTTAGAGCATTGCATTTTAGTGCATTGCCTGGAACTCGCAGAACAGTATCCATCGAATATTTTAAATGAGTAGACAAGCCTTAAGTAGCTAGTTCTTCAGTCGATGTAGTCCGTAATGTTTCTGAAGATGAGACCCATATTCTCAGCACTCAACGGAATCTCGCTTTGCTCTTTATTAATATTGACAGAATTCATAAAATATGCGAAAGACTGAATATATGAATAGGTACATTAAAATTTCATGTTGTTGTCATATCCCTTTAGGTCTTGGAATGATCTACTTTACTTGGTTCTTAGTCTTGAACTTCACTCCGTCTTCATCGGGGGAGATTCCATAAGTGTGGATAAGTTGATCGGTGATACGAAAACAGACAGTATTCATTTATTGTCTAATATTCTACTTTCTAATATTTACTGTAGCATCATGCATATTCTTCATATCTCAAAGATGCATAAAAATGCCTAAAGACCTGATTGATGTCCTTAGCCAAAGCGAAAACTCGTTAGCAGTTCAAGTTTGATCCAAGTGTACAGCATGATCTCTCTATTGCAACCGAGGTTTCTTGTTACCAGACGTATCAGGCGGCAACCACACAAGTTTTATTTTCAATTAGCGGCTGTAAACCAACCCAGGTGTGATGCCGATGCAACGCCGTCCCTGTTAATTGTTTTAATGACTTTTTATGACCTGAAACAAGCTTTGCTAACAAGAAGAGGCGCCCGCCGCATTGTTAGACTGGCCTGAGTCGCGGATCCCTGACCAATACCTGTGGCGAGAATATCACAATGTCGGCATTTTAAGGTTATGGAATATTTGTTTTACTAGGTTTGTATGTAAGTAAATGGGGTTGACTAATAGAAATCAGAGTTTGGCCAAATAGATAATATAGTACTTACAAAACTTTGCAACAAAACAATCTTGTACTAGAGGACATTATAAAAAATAATAAGGTACCTCATCAAGAACACACTTTATTACACAAAAGTAGATGTGTGCTATTACAGGTTGCAAATCCTGAAGATGTTCTATAGTAACGCATTGTTTATTATTTAGTGTACGAGATTAAACAATTGTAATACAGTATAGGTTAAAAAAGTTTGGTCAAACTCAACCAGAAAATAGTTCAATTTTGATCTTTTTTGAACCTCGTAATAGTATGTTTGCTATCCAAGGCATTCTAATTGTTTTGGGAATTTAAACTAATTTTAATTTAACTAACTCGAAACAATGTCATGTTTGGGCTACATGCTACCATTAAGCTAATCGTTTTATGACCATCGGTTCATATAGTGAGTTGGCCATTAATTTAACCTTCACCATAAATGGTTCGTTAAAATGAATTTAATTTGTGATAGAAATCTGTAAATTAAAAAATATCTTCCAAGTATTGAAAAGTAAAGGAAATTTTAATTGTGACATTTACAAATCCACCTAATATCATAATTCAATATTTCGTAAACATTTCACAATAATTTTACAAACTTCATAAACAATGATACTTAGCCAGAATTTACGTGTCGACAGCTACCACACTAAAGTATAATGCCCCTTTATGTCGACCAGATATTATCACATTGGCCATACCCTCGGTGGCCAAAGCCATAAAGTTTCTGATTTCTGACCAGTCGTGGTCACGAGGTCTTGTATGTTACCGGCTGATTGTATCTTGACATGCATTGCAACTTTCTCTGCCTCCAACGCCGACAACGTCGACGTTATTAATTTATGGCCATCCGTAATAGGAACTTAGTCAGTGTGAGTTAGTGTGGATGTTGCCTTGCTTAGTGGTGAAAAGCTATGATTTGTGAGATGTTCCATGGTTTATCTTGAGAAATATCACGGCTTTTTTATGGTTCCGTAATTAGGTTTTTCTATTCTTAATATTGTACATTCTAATTAGTAATTTTTTTTTGGTAATTGCTAACAGTCTTGGCCAAAGGAATGGCTGATCTTTGCCAGTGACAAAACTTCAAAATCACCAAACTCCATTCCACATTCACCCATCATTCATATTCAGCTAAAAAAAAATGAAATGTTCTAAGCGTTGGTGTCTCAGAAATAAATAGGTAAATAAATAAATAAGGTCTTTATTTCCAAGCGTTCATTAAAGTACAAACTCTGTTTTTCATGACAACTTTGGTCCAATTAAGTAAATAAAACAACACAATAGTCTATTCATAAATAAAAAATAAAATTATCCATACAGTTTAGGTAAACATTTCCTTTACACATTTCTTAAACCTATTACAACTGTACTCTTTTAAAGTGGGTGGCAAAGCATTGTACTTTTTTGGGCCAAAGAAACTAAACCCCTTCTTCCCCGTTTCCAGTTTTGTCTTTGGCAAGTGCAACAGGCTGTCCTGTCGAGTACTGTGTTCACTTATTTCATGTCTAAATACCAACTTTTTCCTAAGGTATTCAGGTTTTCCCGTCTGAAGAACTTTGTGGACCAGATTTACAGTTTGTATGTCAGAGTACTCCATGATTGACAACACCTTGGCACTCAATCTGTGCTCACTAATGTGATCAAATTTTTTCAGATTGTAGACAAATCTAAGCACTCTGTTCTGCAGCCGGGTAAGGATCATCAGATTTTCCTGAGTAAGGCAACAGGAAAAGCAGGAAGAGCATAGTATATAACAGGAAAAATGGTTGAGCGGGCAATTTCCAACTTAGAAAGTTCTGGCAAAATTGAGCTTAGTCTGCGAAGAGTTTTCAAATAATGATGATAAATTAGAAAAAAGTTCTATCTTATTACTTTATTGCCTTGCGATGTGTTGATTTACTTACTGGTGAAAACAAGATGGTCATTGGAGGTAATGCTACCTTGTTACAGTGAGTTGGGTCATGCGGTATACTGACACTGTACTTAACCTGTTGCTCTTGTAAAATTGAAGAGTAATTTTAAATTGTTAAGTGTAGTTCGAATGAGTATGAGATTATTGAGATTTCCTTGACCCACAGTATTTGAAAAATACTAAATGACGTGACTCACATGACATATCAAGGGTTAGATTTTATCACTGACCATTTATTCGCCCATGAAAATTGTTGCACCTTTCACTAAATTAACACAGAAATAAGTGTTTTTACAGTGATCTGAATATGACTCTTTCCGAGAGCGACAGTCACATCAATAGGAACCGTATATATTATGGATACGGTTAGTACGGTTGCGTACGGTTGTTTACCGTAAATCTGTACACTAAGCTAACCTGAAAGTGACTATTTTTTCTACATTGGGCTGCTCATCAGCAATAACACAACTTTTCACTTTGAAAATGATTGTTTTAAATTGAAAACATGATTTTGTTCATCTTTCTACCTTCAATGTATAGGTGTATGTATAGGAAGTATAGGCGGTTAACGAAACGTTTAAAAAATTGCTAATGATAGAGTTTAATCACAATCTTGACACCGCACATTGTTTGCTGTCTACACATCCTATTGACAAAATTATAAAAAATCTATTTAAAAGTTAATTCAACGATTTCATCACTAAATTGCAGAAAAAGAAAAGTACCCACTCAAAAATGTCTAATGTAATGAACAAACTCTCGTGTACTTTTTATTTATAGACACACTGTACCAATTGGTATCTGTATTTAGCAACTTAAAAGTAAACAGTGTGTAAATAATTATGTTTCAGTGTTATTAGAAGTATTTTCAGTAATTTACTTTCTGTTTATTCATTGGCAATGGAAAACAACATCCACCATATCAAAAGTAAAATAATACTTGCAATAGGTTCTGCTCAATTTTCAAGTTAACCTGTCAGTATTCAAGGTAGATGATATGAAATCGATTGTGATATTAAATACACTATAACTGTTTGATCAAGTGTTTCTTTACATCCAACCCCAATAAACTTGTTTACTGTGTGGATACCTTCCTAATGTTTCTCTACATTCAAAACTAGTAAAAAATACAGTATACATTTTTTATAGTTGCTATTTTTAAAAGTATTCTCAACTGATAGGCCTACTACTTATTGATTAATCTAAACACTTAATAAAAATACATTTACGAGAGCCAGTCTGATACACATCTTGGTCAAAGTTACTCACTATCACGTGAGTCATGTTGCTACAAGGCACATTGGTCTGGGTCAGTGTTGAGAGTCATGCTGGTGTTGCTCAACTCCGACGTAACACATTCACGGTGTCTGACACCACGAGCTGATCTGATACACATCTTGGTCAAAGTTACTCACTATCACGTGAGTCATGTTGCTACAAGGTCGTGTTGCACAGTGGCCTGGGTCAGTGTTGAGAGTCATGTTGGTGTTGCTCAACTCCGACGTAACACATTCACGGTGTCTGACACCACGAGCTGATCTGATACACATCTTGGTCAAAGTTACTCTCTATAACGTGAGTCATGTTGCTACAAGGTCGTGTTGCACAGTGGCCTGGGTCAGTGTTGAGAGTCATGTTGGTGTTGCTCAACTCCGACGTAACACATTCACGGTGTCTGACACCACGAGCTGATCTGATACACATCTTGGTCAAAGTAACTCACTATCACGTGAGTCATGTTGCTACAAGGTCGTGTTCCACAGTGGCCTGGGTCAGTGTTGAGAGTCATGTTGGTGTTGCTCATCTCCGACGTAACACATTCACGGTGTCTGACACCACGAGCTGATCTGATACACATCTTGGTCAAAGTAACTCACTATCACGTGAGTCATGTTGCTACAAGGTCGTGTTCCACAGTGGCCTGGGTCAGTGTTGAGAGTCATGCTGATGTTGCTCAACTCCGACGTGTAACACATTCACGGTGTCTGACACCACGAGCTGATCTGATACACATCTTGGTCAAAGTAACTCACTATCACGTGAGTCATGTTGCTACAAGGTCGTGTTGCACAGTGGTCTGGGTCAGTGTTGAGAGTCATGCTGATGTTGCTCAACTCCGACGTGTAACACATTCACGGTGTCTGACACCACGAGCTGATCTGATACACATCTTGGTCAAAGTTACTCACTATCACGTGAGTCATGTTGCTACAAGGTCGTGTTGCACAGTGGTCTGGGTCAGTGTTGAGAGTCATGCTGGTGTTGCTCAACTCCGACGTAACACATTCACGGTGTCTGACACCACGAGCTGATCTGATACTCATCTTGGTCAAAGTTACTCACTATTACGTGAGTCATGTTGCTACAAGGTCGTGCTGCACAGTGGCCTGGGTCAGTGTTGAGAGTCATGCTGGTGTTGCTTAACTCCGACGTAACACATTCACGGTGTCTGACACCACGAGCTGATCTGATGCACATCTTGGTCAAAGTTGCTCACTATCACGTGAGTCATGTTGCTACAAGGTCGTGTTGCACAGTGTCCTGGGTCAGTGTTGAGAGTCATGCTGGTGTTGCTTAACTCCGACGTAACACATTCACGGTGTCTGACACCACGAGCTAATCTGATACACATCTTGGTCAAAGTTACTCACTATCACGTGAGTCATGTTGCTACAAGGTCGTGTTGCACAGTGGTCTGGGTCAGTGTTGAGAGTCATGCTGGTGTTGCTCAACTCCGACGTAACACATTCACGGTGTCTGACACCACGAGCTAATCTGATACACATCTTGGTCAAAGTTACTCACTATCACGTGAGTCATGTTGCTACAAGGTCGTGTTGCACAGTGTCCTGGGTCAGTGTTGAGAGTCATGCTGGTGTTGCTTAACTCCGACGTAACACATTCACGGTGTCTGACACCACGAGCTAATCTGATACACATCTTGGTCAAAGTTACTCACTATCACGTGAGTCATGTTGCTACAAGGTCGTGTTGCACAGTGTCCTGGGTCAGTGTTGAGAGTCATGCTGGTGTTGCTTAACTCCGACGTAACACATTCACGGTGTCTGACACCACGAGCTGATCTGATACACATCTTGGTCAAAGTTACTCACTATCACGTGAGTCATGTTGCTACAAGGTCGTGTTGCACAGTGGTCTGGGTCAGTGTTGAGAGTCATGCTGGTGTTGCTCAACTCCGACGTAACACATTCACGGTGTCTGACACCACGAGCTGATCTGATACTCATCTTGGTCAAAGTTACTCACTATTACGTGAGTCATGTTGCTACAAGGTCGTGCTGCACAGTGGCCTGGGTCAGTGTTGAGAGTCATGCTGGTGTTGCTTAACTCCGACGTAACACATTCACGGTGTCTGACACCACGAGCTAATCTGATGCACATCTTGGTCAAAGTTACTCTCTATAACGTGAGTCATGTTGCTACAAGGTCGTGTTGCACAGTGGCCTGGCTCAGTGTTGAGAGTCATGCTGGTGTTGCTTAACTCCGACGTAACACATTCACGGTGTCTGACACCACGAGCTAATCTGATACACATCTTGGTCAAAGTTACTCTCTATAACGTGAGTCATGTTGCTACAAGGTCGTGTTGCACAGTGGCCTGGCTCAGTGTTGAGAGTCATGCTGGTGTTGCTCAACTCCGACGTAACACATTCACGGTGTCTGACACCACGAGCTAATCTGATACACATCTTGGTCAAAGTTACTCTCTATAACGTGAGTCATGTTGCTACAAGGTCGTGTTGCACAGTGTCCTGGGTCAGTGTTGAGAGTCATGCTGGTGTTGCTCAACTCCGACGTAACACATTCACGGTGTCTGACACCACGAGCTGATCTGATACACATCTTGGTCAAAGTTACTCACTATCACGTGAGTCATGTTGCTACAAGGTCGTGTTGCACAGTGGCCTGGGTCAGTGTTGAGAGTCATGCTGGTGTTGCTCAACTCCGACGTAACACATTCACGGTGTCTGACACCACGAGCTGATCTGATACACATCTTGGTCAAAGTTACTCACTATCACGTGAGTCATGTTGCTACAAGGTCGTGTTGCACAGTGGCCTGGGTCAGTGTTGAGAGTCATGCTGGTGTTGCTCAACTCCGACGTAACACATTCACGGTGTCTGACACCACGAGCTGATCTGAACACATCTTGGTCAAAGTTACTCACTATCACGTGAGTCATGTTGCTACAAGGTCGTGTTGCACAGTGGCCTGGGTCAGTATTGAGAGTCATGCTGGTGTTGCTCAACTCCGACGTAACACATTCACGGTGTCTGACACCACGAGCTGATCTGATGCACATCTTGGTCAAAGTTACTCTCTATAACGTGAGTCATGTTGCTACAAGGTCGTGTTGCATAGTGGCCTGGGTCAGTGTTGAGAGTCATGCTGGTGTTGCTCAACTCCGACGTAACACATTCACGGTGTCTGACACCACGAGCTGATCTGAACACATCTTGGTCAAAGTTACTCTCTATAACGTGAGTCATGTTGCTACAAGGTCGTGTTGCAGAGTGGCCTGGGTCAGTATTGAGAGTCATGCTAGTGTTGCTCAACTCCGACGTAACACATTCACGGTGTCTGACACCACGAGCTGATCTGATACACATCTTGGTCAAGGTTACTCACTATCACGTGAGTCATGTTGCTACAAGGTCGTGTTGCACAGTGGCCTGGGTCAGTGTTGAGAGTCATGCTGGTGTTGCTCAACTCCGACGTAACACATTCACGGTGTCTGACACCACGAGCTGATCTGATGCACATCTTGGTCAAAGTTACTCTCTATAACGTGAGTCATGTTGCTACAAGGTCGTGTTGCACAGTGGCCTGGGTCAGTGTTGAGAGTCATGCTGGTGTTGCTCAACTCCGACGTAACACATTCACGGTGTCTGACACCACGAGCTGATCTGAACACATCTTGGTCAAAGTTACTCTCTATAACGTGAGTCATGTTGCTACAAGGTCGTGTTGCACAGTGGCCTGGGTCAGTATTGAGAGTCATGCTAGTGTTGCTCAACTCCGACGTAACACATTCACGGTGTCTGACACCACGAGCTGATCTGATGCACATCTTGGTCAAAGTTACTCTCTATAACGTGAGTCATGTTGCTACAAGGTCGTGTTGCACAGTGGCCTGGGTCAGTGTTGAGAGTCATGCTGGTGTTGCTCAACTCCGACGTAACACATTCACGGTGTCTGACACCACGAGCTGATCTGAACACATCTTGGTCAAAGTTACTCTCTATAACGTGAGTCATGTTGCTACAAGGTCGTGTTGCACAGTGGCCTGGGTCAGTATTGAGAGTCATGCTGGTGTTGCTCAACTCCGACGTAACACATTTACGGTGTCTGACACCACGAGCTGATCTGATGCACATCTTGGTCAAAGTTACTCTCTATAACGTGAGTCATGTTGCTACAAGGTCGTGTTGCACAGTGGCCTGGGTCAGTGTTGAGAGTCATGCTGGTGTTGCTCAACTCCGACGTAACACATTCACGGTGTCTGACACCACGAGCTGATCTGATGCACATCTTGGTCAAAGTTACTCTCTATAACGTGAGTCATGTTGCTACAAGGTCGTGTTGCACAGTGGCCTGGGTCAGTGTTGAGAGTCATGCTGGTGTTGCTCAACTCCGACGTAACACATTTACGGTGTCTGACACCACGAGCTGATCTGAACACATCTTGGTCAAAGTTACTCACTATCACGTGAGTCATGTTGCTACAAGGTCGTGTTGCACAGTGGCCTGGGTCAGTATTGAGAGTCATGCTAGTGTTGCTCAACTCCGACGTAACACATTCACGGTGTCTGACACCACGAGCTGATCTGATGCACATCTTGGTCAAAGTTATTCTCTATAACGTGAGTCATGTTGCTACAAGGTCGTGTTGCACAGTGGCCTGGGTCAGTGTTGAGAGTCATGCTGGTGTTGCTCAACTCCGACGTAACACATTCACGGTGTCTGACACCACGAGCTGATCTGAACACATCTTGGTCAAAGTTACTCTCTATAACGTGAGTCATGTTGCTACAAGGTCGTGTTGCACAGTGGCCTGGGTCAGTATTGAGAGTCATGCTAGTGTTGCTCAACTCCGACGTAACACATTCACGGTGTCTGACACCACGAGCTGATCTGATACACATCTTGGTCAAGGTTACTCCGCGTTGTATCTGCTTCGAATACATTTTAATGTTGATTGATAATTTCAATATTATATTTATTAGCATTTGCATGTGATGGCTTTCTGGTGAAAGTGTTTTATCATAAATCATAGAGGTTTGCGTCCTACGCGTCGGTGCTTGATCGGTTTATTATATTTTTAAACTTGTCGACGAGGAAGTCAACTATAACATTTTAATTCATTAGTTGTTTTTATGGAAAAAATTCTATTTTTTCCTACATGGTTTAGTGAATTAAAATTATGGGAAACAAGGGTACAATTTATAATAAACAATTTATAATACAGTGTTTTACGAATATAATTAGAATCGAATACCTCTTAGCATAGATTACGTACCGTTTTGTTATGTTTTACGTATTGCTTTGTCTTTTTTTAACTTTCTGACAAAATTACCTTTGTAAAAACTCGTGTTTAGGTCGTAGTTTAGCAACTTATTAATCCCCTGATCCTTTTCTATCATGTTTTGATCTGCCCGTAAATGAAATTGCTTTACGTCGAGAACAGCCGCCTGTTCATCCACCAGTTCGCATTGGACAAGGCAGTGAAAAACCATAATATCTTATCTGCGTTCTCTCCCCGTCACGAGGCACTGGAAGAGCGAAAGACGGTAACGCAATTGGGCTGATTCGAACCCAAGAGTAAGTGAAGGATGAATGTCGAATGGAGTGGGATGGATTTTCTAGCTGTATTACTAACAACTATCAATATAAGTACACAACCCGCGCTATGTCACGTAACCGATAAGCAGTTTACGTTAACCCTCATATGAGAATTTCCAGTTGCAATTAATTAGCGAGGAGCACACTAGGGCTGGTAATCAATGGTAATGCATGTATGAATAATGGCCGGCGTTAATTAAGGGAAGTAGATAGGATCGGAGGATGTGCGGATGTGCAGCTGGGAGCCACCTGTGTGCTGTGTGCTGTGTGTTGTGTGTTGTTATGTGATGGCGAGGACCTTTAATTTGCCATCTGCCAAAACATAGCTTGCAGCGCCGTAAGTGGCGTCAGATGTATGCAGGGGAACCAAGGTTGCACGCCATACTTTGTAGTTGTAGCATCATGTGGGTGATAAGTGAAATTATATGTTTCACAGAACAGTGGAAACAACTGGTTAGGGCCGCTAGTACAGTCGGCGAACAAACAATAAAAATGTTGCAAAAGTGGAATGCAAAACAAAATATTATAACGTGTTAATTATACATATTATATAGCCCAGGTTATTCCGTATTACATTCTTCTCAGGATCGCTTTTCTTCTTATTAGTCGTTTACTTTAGAATTTTTGGCTATGGAACAAGTTTTAGAAGTCCGGGGTTCCAATTCCTCCAATCACCAGGAATTTTTATCTCAGTGATGATGCCGCAACTTCTATGCCGTCTGAAGTAATGTAAAAACAATCGCGGGTTCGGGCTTTAACATTTTGTTGAAAAATTAAAAAGTCCAGTGTCCCGGTAGACCGTTTATGTGACTTTATTTTTAGTTTTCCGAACATTCTCTCACCATATATAAGTCAAATGCCGTGCACTTGTCTTTCATAGAACATGCAGTACTGTTTTCCTCATATTTAACTCATTTAATTTGAAATAACATAAACTCCAGCGTGCATAGTGCATAGTGTGTAGTGGAGGCAGGCTGTGAAGGACTCAGCCTCCAGTAGTGTTGCGACACGGCGGACAAAGAACACATCAAACCATCGCGGACCTCCACGGGCGGCTGCCTCTGGCTCTGGCGCGACATTGAACACTGAACACAACCGTCGCTTTCCATTGGTCAAGGTCCCCGGTACACCGTAAACCATGCACCGTGCACCGTGCACCGTGCATAGTCGAAATTATACTGATTGAGGCAAACTGTTGTTAACTATGTAAACGCATGTTTAACAGAGAGCCTATAATATACTTTAGATTGGCCAGTTCTAAATCAACAACTATCAACAAATAACCTGGGTAGGAAAGGATCTTGAGTGGAAAATGGAAAATGATAAAATCTATAAAGAAATATCATACATTTGACGCATTGGTCAGAGCATTAATCAGAACCTTTAGGTAGGTTCAGTTAGAGATGTTTTCGCTGATGGACGTTTCAATGGAATTTTTTTATGATTGAATCCATACTACAATGGTAACTTATTCATAACTTGACGTGGTCGTAAAGTTCCAGTAGGCTGGAACCTGAGTTGTTTTAGACCTATGTCTTCTTCAGTCAGGGTTTACTGTAGGTATGTTTGACGATGCAACCCCCCAACACTGGAAGTCCACACAATAGTGAGGCCAAAGGTGAGTGAGTCACACTTCCTGACTGGCTGTGTAGTGTTTGCTGGCCGCTGTACAGTGTACAGTGTACAGGTGTTGTACATAGGGTTTACTGTAGGTATGTTTGACGATGCAACCCCCCAAACACTGGAAGTCCACACAATAGTGAGGCCAAAGGTGAGTGAGTCACACTTCCTGACTGGCTGTGTAGTGTTTGCTGGCCGCTGTACAGTGTACAGTGTACAGGTGTTGTACATAGGGTTTACTGTAGGTATGTTTGACGATGCAACCCCCCAAACACTGGAAGTCCACACAATAGTGAGGCCAAAGGTGAGTGAGTCACACTTCCTGACTGGCTGTGTAGTGTTTGCTGGCCGCTGTACAGTGTACAGTGTACAGGTGTTGTACATAGGGTTTACTGTAGGTATGTTTGACGATGCAACCCCCCAAACACTGGAAGTCCACACAATAGTGAGGCCAAAGGTGAGTGAGTCACACTTCCTGACTGGCTGTGTAGTGTTTGCTGGCCGCTGTACAGTGTACAGTGTACAGGTGTTGTACATAGGGTTTACTGTAGGTATGTTTGACGATGCAACCCCCCAAACACTGGAAGTCCACACAATAGTGAGGCCAAAGGTGAGTGAGTCACACTTCCTGACTGGCTGTGTAGTGTTTGCTGGCCGCTGTACAGTGTACAGTGTACAGGTGTTGTACATAGGGTTTACTGTAGGTATGTTTGACGATGCAACCCCCAAACACTGGAAGTCCACACAATAGTGAGGCCAAAGGTGAGTAAGTCACACTTCCTGACTCGCTGTGTAGTGTTTGCTGGCCGCTGTACAGTGTACAGTGTACAGGTGTTGTACATATGGTAATGCCTTGACCGTCCCATTGTTCCAACCCGTGCAAGGTGTTTGACAAGGCTGGATGATAACATAATCACCAGGTTATGTACAACGTTTTGTTCTCGCTGTAGTTTTGAGTCGTAGTGGGAGTCTTCTACCTTTACCTTCCGTCAAGAAAAGGTTCTGAAAGTTACTAGTTGATTTACACGCTGTAAATACGTCAGCTTGTTTTTACCGGGTGAATAGTGTAATTATAAAGAGAATGTCGTTCTGGGTCAACTAATTATTATTGAACGTTTGGATTTGTACTCTTTTTGTATATTTGGTAGATCTAACTTATCGTAACTCTTGTCGATGGAATCTCATTAAAATCTTTTGCACAATGATGGAAAATTGCACATAAATACTAGAATGTTATTACATATATTAATTTGTCCTTTATACGATAGTAGGGTCTATTTATATTAATCCTAGGATATGTTTTTTGTAATAAAATCGTACACACTATTATATAGTAAGAAATACGTTGCCACTTAATCTGCGATTGTTGGAGTGTTAAAATATATAAAATGTTAAACTTGTGGAATGGGGGCAAAACGATCAAAAATATTTTAATACTTTAAAGTGGGATCGTATAAATAATACTAATAATAAAACATATTTGTAATTTTCTACCTTATATTACAATTGATTATGCAAATTGAACATTTCCGAAATAACCAACGGTGAAAAACCTGAATGCGCTAAAACACGGTTGAGAAACAATATTACAAACTGTTTGTAAACAATACAGCCATAAGCAAACATGTGGTGCCATGTGTGCGGGACGTTTAGTGAATTGCCGCGGGCAACTAGTTTAATTATACGTCGGTAAAATAAACACAGTTGTCCAATACAGGATTGGCACGTCGCGACATGGCGTCGTGTAGTTTGGTTATAATGAGTAGAATAAAGGGGAAGCCGTAGTGATCAATAATATTGTAAAATATGTTCAAATTTGTACCCGGTATCTGTAATTTGAAAGAAAATTGAAATAATCTGAAGGTTTTTGATGGAGGGTGTTCTTCGATATAGAGAAAATTCTCATTTTACCTGAGAGGTCTAGTGTATGTTTTAATGTTAAAAAGCTCATAGATGGACATTAGGTGTGTTCTGACTCACCACATTAAGCTAAAAACCGTCAGTGAGTTTTGTTAATATGGAAATCCGTTCATCCAGGAAAGTATTCCCACTGTTAACTACTGGAGAACCGCCCTCCGTTCAATAGTATTACACTATTAAATTATGCATTTGTGAAGTTATAGCCAATGTAATAAATCACCCGTTCATGACTTTTTTTAAATAGTTTTAAAAATAAAATTTGTATATAGTCAAATAAATAAGAGCATGAAAATTATCGGTTGATAATTTAATTTTGTAAAAAAATACAACCGACTTCAAACGCTCTAAAAAGAATGAAATAATTTTAATAAAGTAAACTTTTGTATTAGGCAAGCTCACGTATTTCAAGTCGGCGCGACTCTATGATGATTTTTGATACAAAATTGAAAAGGGTGTCCATATTGCAGGTGACTATCTATAACTAAAGGTGTTAATCTGCATGTCCTTTTCATAGTTATGCGATAAGTGTTATTTTATTACCGTAATCAGAGATCGGCATTATAGTGGTATTAACGAGTATCTTTAAAAAGATTATAACGCATTTAAATGTTTCTAACTTGGAAAAATAATGTTTTAATACTAAACTAGCTTCTTTTCCCTATCATAATATCAAACTAAATTATTTTCCTATTCATATAGAACATTTGTGTGTGTTATTTTCATAATGCATTTATTCTGAAGTAAACATAAAATACAAGAAAATATTTCCTTTAATATTTAAACAAAACAGTTCAGTATGTTTTTTATATATTTATGTTATCCAGCTACATTTTATTTATTTTCAAAATACACACACAATATTTAATTTCAATCATATTTGCAGTTTGAGCCGCGCCGACTTGAAATACGTGAGCTTGCCTAATACAAAAGTTTACTTTATTAAAATTATTTCATTCTTTTTAGAGCGTTTGAAGTCGGTTGTATTTTTTTACAAAATTAAATTATTTCATGATTTTTAGTGACTGTATAATTTTTTTTATATTAATTACTTGAGGTTTTTTGATAAGCAAAACTGTTTGAAACAATCAAAAGTTCCACAGAACAATCATTATTTTAAAACTGCTTGAGTCACCTGTTCAGGTTACATAATCAATGGGTATGAAAATAAACATTTTTAGATATTCCTTAAGAAAGAAAGAGTTGTCCATTACATTAGGCCTAATGAAAAACTAATTGTCTTTTCTAGATACATTGAAATGTCAGACATCATCGTTTCCTGCAATCGGTGTACTTCTACATTATAAAAAGAAATACAGTAACGTCCCAAGCCTTTTGGAACAATATGAAAGTTATTCCTCAGCAACCAGCACTAAAAAATCTCTCAAAAGTGGAAAATTGGTCGTTAACACGTATACAGTAGTACCTTTGGAAAATATTATATGAAAGATTGGTTCAGCTAAAAGTGGTGTAGGTCATGTAGGGGGTTTTGTTTGCTCAAGATATAGCCTAGTCGAAATTGCAAATCATCTTCCTCTAGGACTTTCCGAAGCAGGCATAATAGTATTGATATGTTATAGTAACTGGGTAGAGAATATTAATAAATATTCCACATCTGCAAATGAAATATGTATATGAAAGATTGGTTCAGCTAAAAGTGGTGCAAGCCATGTAGGTGGTTTTGTTTGATCAAGATATAGCCTAGTCGAAATTGCAAATCATCTTCCTCTAGGTCTTTCCAAAGCAGGCATAATAGTATTGATATGATATAGTAACTGGGTAGAGAATATCAATAAACATTCCACATCTGCAAATGCATGTTTGGTAAATAAAATATTTAACACTTTTAAGACAATTGACGATTATGCACTGTCACACTTCTTAGGTCGTGTAAGGAATAATTGCATTTAATTTATATTTAGACCTGTTTTACGGATGCTTTGGTTTTCACAATACACCTTTATTTGTCAATATCATACAGCTATTCACTGAAACATATATGTTTTTGTAAGTCAGAATATTCAATACTAAAAACAGAATTACTGTATACACAAATCAGGTCAAACGTTAAAATACATTTTTATAGTAACCAAAACAAAATGCATTTTTCTCAATGTAGTTCATTTAGGCTCCATGGCAAGAAATAGTTTATTGATCAATATGAAGCAACTGTTTCATGAAGAATTGTCTGTAGCTTCATTTAAATGGTTTCAACTAACAGCTGTAGGAATGTTATTATTATTTATTGCCTTATCTGCACAAATGTAAACAAAATAAATGTTGAATATTTAAGGTTTTCAGAATTTTTCACCGAAACAAATTTTTTACTTAAACATAATATATAAGGTACCAAATAGAAACTCTCCTGGTTATTTTGGTGGTGGAACCACACTGATCGGTAAAAGAATCACAGAGAAATTGGTGAACATACATAGAAAAAAAAAAAAACATCGCCACAAACAAATTGAGAACCTCCTCCTTTTGTTGGTAGTGGGGAAGTCGGTTAAAAATAATACACAATTTGCAATTCTTACAACTTAAAACTAATTTATCTAGCGTATATTCCAGCATCTTTTAAACATTAGACCTACTTGATCAGCCGCTCTACCATATTAATATTGTCATGACTAGACGTTCATGTGTATTCCTATCTAACGTTTCTGTAATCAAGTAATTTGCACTCCTTGTTATTTTGACGAAGAACGCCCTTTTAAAACAACACGAATTTACTCCATAAACCAAATAGAACTAACAGTAAGTGTACGATTTGCTAAACTACCTTAATTTAAAAGCCCGCAAATGGGTTTGGCAATTTATAGAAACGCCAAATATACCTAATTTACCTAGCAATTCGTACAAATTATCTTGGGCAGAATCTCACGATTGTGGTGACCTTGGCGAAGTAGAAGGGAATGCCGAATAAGGAGATACATGACGTAACTGTGTCTTTACATGTGAAGTGTGGCTAAGGCTTGTCGCACACTACGGCAGACCAGCTCAGGCAGATCAGGTCAGACCGTTCCGGCAAAATTCGGAAGCCATGTATTCAAATGTAGAGCCGCACACTACGTCAGGTCAGACCGCTCAGTTCAGTCCGGTCAGACCGTCTCCGGCACTTTTCGGTCAGCGAGCGATTTTTGCCGGAGCTGCCGGAGCGAGACGCCGGCCCGCGGCCAGTGAACCAGTGTTGTGCAATAGCTCGTGCGGTACACAAAACGTGTATCACATCTTTTTATTTCAGGTTCAATAATATGTAGCAGCTCCAAAAACTTTTCGTAACTCATACGAAAATATCTAAAGAATCTTACGTTGTCGTTTTTTAATCTTGGGAAAAGAGTATGATACTCTCCCTCACTATCCCGTGCGACATTACTGTGCACCCAAAATTTCCTCCTTTTTCTCCTGGTTTTTTGGGCCTTCTCGTCCTCTTCCGCAGCAAGTGCTAATGCTACTATAGCAGTTTCTTCATCACTACTACTAGAACCCATCGCACAATCGCATCGCACTGAACAAGAAGACACAAAGCATACACATGCAGCCAATGCCGCTGTCTGTCGACTACTGACTGAGGTTGGCGCTCAAAAAACGCCTGAGCTGTGCGGACTGACCGGACGTAGTGTGTGGGAAAACTGCCGGACCTGAGCGGTCTGACCTGATCTGCCTGTGCTGGTCTGCCGTAGTGTGCGACAAGCCTTAACGATGCTGTAAACAAACTACAGTATTGACGAAACGTTAGAATAATGCAAGTGTATAATTTAAATCGATGACATCGTATATTCATTACGCATTAAATCCGATAAAAGTACTGTATTTGTGAAAGAATTTTGAGTTTTTAGGACTCCCGATTAATGGTGTATAAGAAGCTTTAGGGTTTTTTTAATACCTGTTTTAACTCGTGGCATCATATTTTAACGAATGGTTGCCAAAAAACTGCAAAGTAGGTGGATAAAGTAAAAAAAGTAAATTTATAAATAAATTAGAGGCATTATTGATGACCTTACTGATGATAACAATTATTTTTACCATCCAGGGAGTAATCCAAACTATTGATAATTTTACTATTGAAACAACCAAACTCACTTTGTTTTCTGTCGACTAACAAATATGAACATTGAAAATGGTTTGTAATCCTTCCAATCCCACTTAGCTAAGTGTTTTCAATGTGTGTTTCTGATTCGGAGGCAATATACCATAATGAAATATGAACTGATGAACTGTGCCTCTTATACGAGTAGAATAATCTGCTTTTACAACACACTTCAAATATACAAGATCATAATTATGTTTATCTTGAGGAAGATAATTGGTTATTGTTTACAGCAAGGTACCGTGTAAAGTCGGCGATACTATTCATGAGCATTTCGTTGTCTAAAATGTGATGACTGCAAGTTGGTTTCAAACAAATTCAACAAATAGATTTATCTTGTTTCGTCCACTGTAATCATTGTTCACACTTTCAACCAAACATAATTCTAGGCCGTTGATTATGTACATGGGCGTAATATTGCCAACATGAAATTATGCGTATGCCTACTGTTAAAATAGGATAACACTTTAGGTAATTCATAAAACTTCATAAAAGCGAGATGTCCTGCATTTAGATTTTATATCTTAAATACTATAACGGTGTTTTATGATATTAGGTATACAATTTTAAAGAGTCAAAAACACGTCGAAGGTGCAAAAACATTGGTTTCAAAGGGGCGGTTATTTTATTTTTATAACTTAATTTACAAATAAATGGCTGGTTTTTATTTTTTAGTTAACATTTAAAATGTTCTACCGAACAACACCAAATTCAAAAAAGATAAAACAATAAATAGCCGATAAATCACATTTTCGCTGCAAAACGAGATGCCCCTATAGCTTGAACTTACTTTGCCTTGCCTGAACAAATAACAATCGTTATTGTTAAAGATTTTTATTTATTGATTGTTTGAACATATGAATGTGTTCTCAAAGTTTTTCTTAAAATCAGCCAATTATGAGTAGTTTAAGTTATAAAAATTTAAATATCCGTTATTTTGAAACCGAAAAATATTTTGTGATGCTCATATTTATGCAAACAGCTTATGACTAATACCGCAAACAATTTTTAAGATATACATTTTTTTTTTACAAAAATATGAAAATGGCGGATGTCTCGCTATCTAGGCATATTTGTAAAAATGTTATTTATGATTTTCGTTTTATTATGACCCATTAAACCTTTACTGAAGTTTTTTACATACAGTACTTACTGGACATCCTATATATATACCAATCACCGTTTAACAATCAGACATTTAGAAAATTAGTAATATAAACTAACATACGACCAAACTAAACTGTTTCAACTGTAATGAGATGTCCAATACTGTGTGTGTGTACTCTATTATTTAAAGAGCATCCTGAGGCGGGCTATGCTCCCCCCTCCCCTCCCCCACACGTGACTATGCCTGCAGCGAGACCTTCACTACTTTCTATTGTACATGTAATTAGCTATTAACCTTTACACTACATCTTCATTCCTTTTAATCTTCCTCACACCTCGTCTCGTCCCGAGATATTCAGTTCTCTTAAACCACGTACTAGTCAAGTACAGTTGAAGTACAGCGTCAATTCATCACTGGGTGGATTTTTAAAGTATCCATGACTACTTATTTATTAGAGGTGAATTGAGGACCACATGGACTTTTCTTACAATTTAACTTCAAAATTTGAATGTATTTTTGGTACCGAGTTACAAGTTTAAAATTTGATTCGAACCTTTTTAGTGGTAAATATGAAGTCTTGTGATGCTCATCTCTTTATCACATCGATGGACGTTATGTACCATAAATTAGTGTACTTCATATCGATATACATATTCCCACAGTTAGTATACAAATCGCCAGCGAAATTAAATAAAATCAACCTGTGTCAACAATGATTACAGTAGTATAAACACTTGTTGTATGGTATACTGTTATATAGTTTTACCAAATAGTATATTTCTCATATTTGTTTTCTAAAGTTTCCATCACATGTAAAATATTGGAACGACATTGGAGAGGCTTTTTAACAGTACAAGAAGATGAAATATGTGCTGTACCAAGTCAGTGAAAGAAACCTTACTGAATTACCCGGAGCAAAATTGTTAGTACGCATGTGGTAGCTTTTATCTTTTAAATACATATTAAAATTCTTCGTCTAGCTCGTTCTAATTCGTTCGTGTTTTTATAATGGTGTAATTTTTATTGTGTGGCTTTCATGATATTGTATAATAACAAATTGTAATGCTATGAGTGATCGAACGTATCAATTGTAATTTATATACAAAAAATAGTTTTCGATGTCAAACATTTACTCATAAACATTTACATAAACATTTATGTCAAACATTTACTCATAAAGTGTCCTGTAAAAGTTTATTTATGCACCAGGAATCGTCTAAATTGACAAAGCTTGTGGCAAAATTGAGTCTTTTTAATTAAGGCTAGATAGTAAATACATAAAATACGTTTATGATAAACGCATTTTGTCTGTTTTGTTTCACCTTTTTCGATCCTTTTTCTACATATAAATAACTTAAAGTGTAGCTTGTGCACCATTCTTTACAAACATTTCTCCTTGTTTCAGGTACGATAGAATACGATTCAAATATTCTAAAAGTTATTCTATGCTGAAGTTGGTAAGTAAGCAGTTTTTAAAATATTTATATTTTCTATTATAAATGGTTTAAATTCTGTTTATGTGGTCTTGGAGTTTGTCGGAAAATGCCACCCTGAGGTCAGGCATTTTTCGATATGCGTTGTTCTCGATTAATACTTTTCACAAAGCATATAAGCGAATAAATGCTTGCTTATTTTTTAAATAAATTGAATTGCATGAACAGCATAGACGAACATAAATAACTCAAAATAGTTTCTTATTTGCCCCGAGATATGTATAGCGTTCGGAATATTTTGTTACTTCCTTTCTAAGAATTTGACTACTAGTGTTAAAGCTTTTGATCCCACGCATTAAAACCATCCTGGTTGCGTAGTTATGAGTGTTTAATCCAGAATTAGTGTGTCGTCGCACGTATTTTAGGTCGTCATCAAATACGCATGTTCTAGAATATTTCTCGTTTATTTGAGTTAAAATGACACATTTGCGTATGGTTTAACTAAATGCAGGATCTGCGAATGTTAAACAAATTTTTGTCTCCGTTGGAGCTAATTAACTCCACACGGGTGTTTTGCATACGCACAAACTCTACAGCTTCCAATTAAGAGGCGGATTTAGTATATGCAGACACCATGAAACCTGTTTTTCACTATAAGGCTACAATACTAGCGTGTGTGAAGCAATAGCTTAGGAATAGCCCTTACGAAATAAGGAGTGATATAGAGCGATGATATAATAGATGTCAAACTAAGATGATAGAGATGATATAATAGAGAGTGATTGTGGCGTTGAAAATAACACAGTGACAAGTCAAGTACAAAACCAAAATCTATTTATAACAGGTTTAGTTTTTATTTTTTTATTTTTGCAATGTAATCTACACATACGTTTTGGATTTTTGTCTGATTTTAATTTTGCACTTATATCTCTTGTTTTATTTTAGATAATGGTAAACATATGTATATACATTTTCAAAAACACTATTGCATAACATCGTTTCAATGTGTTAAACTTTGCATTCTTATCAATGAAACATTTCTCAAATCGTTTGGGGGAGGGGGTTCAAGCTACTTTTTAGCCCCCCTCATGGTTAATTGGATTTGAATCGTTTTAGGGCGTCATTTTGTTATTAGTGGTGCGTTATTTTTATCTTATTTATGTCGATTGTTTAGTTTTGTCATAAACCTGTAAAATGATAGTCGACTATATTCCCTATTCGAACAAAATGTAAACATTTTTTTTGACACTCCATATAGTTTGATATTTTTACCATTCGATAAAATATTAAACCTAAACCCAACGTTCATTTTCTTTATGGACAATCTTAATTCTATATCCAGTTTTAAGAGTCGATATTTTTACTCATTATATAGGCTACTATTCATGCGTTTTGTGTTTTCCCCTTTATTGATTAATTTTCGCAACTATTCTTTATGTAAATCAATTTGTCTAATTTATTGTATCCTTGGAAGTGGCGTAGACGTATTTTGCTGGCGCGTATTTGAAGCAGCTCCGTTATTTATTGTGATCGCAGTCTAAATATACTCGACACGATGGTCCTAGAAAACGATCATCTGATGAATGAATAATGCTACAACAAGGATCTGATGATCATAAGTTGTGTCTGATTTGGGATTCTCGGGGTTCTGCCAGTTTCGTTTACTCACTGTTTGGTCTTGCATTGATGTTGGTCTCGTTTAGCTAGTAAAGGCGACTAAAATGTGTTTAATGTCTTAAATAAATATGACGTTATGTTTTTGCTTTTCCATAATAGTTTCTAATTCATCATTGATTGATTGATTGATTGATTATTATCTTGGTTTGGAATCGATCCAACTTGGTACAGAAATTACGACCAAAGAAATCAATAAAAATTGTGTAAACTACATAGTTAATGTGACGTCTTCCAGTTAAATGTTTGTTTTATATTTAAAAAACACACGTTGTCTATTTGGTATTCCATTATTTTGTTGTCGTGTGCTTGTATTACAGACAAATTACATGTGTAGCTTGCGGCAGTGCGCTGTACAAAAACATTGCACAGCGTCTCGCGTATTTGGCGCAACCTGGTTGTTAGTTTAACAATGTTTTTGTTAGGAATATCAGTCTGTGCTTTTGGTTTATTGTTGTTTGGGTGCTCTATATTACACAGGAACAATATGTGATCTGTTGCTAAAACGTAGTAGAATTAAATTTGGTTTGGTTGAGTTTCTCTTCCGTAATTTATTCCAGTTAACCTCGGTTTTTATTGGAATTTTTGTATCTTTAATTGCCAGATTCGTAAAAGTTTTATAGAGGTTGAAACATTAAGTTGATTTGCTTTTTGATTGGTACTTAAACTCGCTTATCCCTCAAGAGATTATATAAGATTGAGTGCGGTATTTTCAGTGTAGATTTATTTGGATTTGATTCACTTCACAGGTTTCGATCTAATTAAATTATTTGTTATAATAATAATGAGTTTTAAAATTTGTCTAACTATTTTGAACATTGCTTTCTTAAAAAATATAGCCTAATGAAAGTAATCACGTATATTAATCCCGCTTAAAAGTGAAATTCTTTGTAATTGCCTATCTTCTAAACTTATTTTATTAAGTAGTCTTGTAGTTAATCCAGTACTATGGGACTGTAAAATGCTTGTTAAGTATATTTAATTTTTTAATAGTTTTCCCATAGAAACGTGATTGAATAAGTAATACATTAAAATTCATATTGTCTGGAGTGAGTTTAAAATTACGATTTAATTAAATTCATTTGCAAATCAATTAAAGAGAAGCAGGTGGATATAATGGTATGCAGTTCGGAAAGTGCAATGCTTTACTCTATCGATATATTTTTTAGCTTATTTTTTATGAATCTTCTATTAAAAACGGGAGTTTTTTTATATTGCTATTTTTATGAATGCGGATTTGTCTCAGTTATCTCGAACCAAAATAACCACTTGATGTTTATTTTGTAAAAAAAATACCCTGTTAATGGTAATTTATAATATAAATTAAACTGTTGAATGGACGAGAATGTTTCTCATTACGTAGATTCGTAGAATGTCCCCGTTGGCTTTGAGAGGAATATTCATTTTATTTTATCGGTATTTTGAACAGCAGCATAAGGCTTTGAAACACTGAGTTCTGGTAGGTCTGATTGACTAGTCCTATATAACCAGCCGCTCTAAAACTAAAATGAAAATGATAATTGACCATTAAGTCCAGAAACGACTATTCTTACGACAGAACCTTTAACTACCGGAATAAAAAAAGAACACGTCACTTCTACCAATTTATCTTGTTACGATTTTACTTCCGGACAAACTATGTCGACTCAACGCAAGAACTATTACATTTAATATATGTAGATTTTTTACCATAGTTTCCTCTAGATCTGAATACAATTTCAATACGCAGCGTAAAAGTACACAATCGTCATACATAATCAGGTCTAATATCCGGGCACTACCTTGTTACTTGTCTCCGAAACTTTCCACTTGTTACCACACTTGAGATGTTTCCATTGTGTGGATTATATCAGCTGATAAGTGTGTCCAACTGTCCAACAGAGTCTACTAGAACGTCGTTCGACATTTTTTTAATGTTCTTATTGTAGATTGAATTCTAAAAGGTTTTATTAATCAATTTCTTAGATGAATGTGTTTTTTCCTGTCCCGTTTTTAATAGCAGAGTACTGAACTCTAGATTCATATTCCTTTCTTCAAAAGAAATTATCGCTATACAGTATTTGTTAATTTCGAACTGACCATTAACGTGCTAATACGTGTAACGATTTTAAACCATAATCAGAAACAATAATTACACAGTACGACTGTTCTTTAATACCGGTGCAGTAATGAAAACAGAGCAGCTTATGTAGCGTAATACTAGGGATAACTTACGGTAATGTTATAATTAAAACTAAATGGTTTTCAAATTTAACTATAATCTTCATGTTTATTTTAAACAATTCATCCACCTGAAATGGATTATGTTTCCATTCTGTTGGTAAAACACAGTATAAATTCATATAATTGTATTATTACTAAATGCAATTTAAAAACTAATAACTTATATAATGCAAAGGAAAGAACATTTTAAACTACTACAGATGTGTTGTTGGAACGCCTGTAAAGTTACCGCTTGGGACCTAAACTATTTACTTTTTTCCTAAATATTTTCTTTTACTTACGCATTATCAGACTATGGTGAAATGGATTGTGTTTTTTTGCCAATGGACCAATGGGTCGCATTCCAAGGGAGGGTTTTTGGGGAGATGATAGATCGGCTCAGATGGCAGTCTTTGTGTACAGATTAATTCTCATCCAGGTGTTATACAGCCAGAGTCTAGGGTTGCTGATGGACTGACCACCCACGGGGATAGGTCTTGACAGCAATATGATAAGGTAATCGGTAAAGCTGTTCCGTCACGTTGGAAATTAGTGATAAGTTTAGCCATTCGCCAATTTATTTTCCAGTGATGCACCCAAAGTTGCGTGGTGAAGAATTGAAGTTGAGACAGTGGCAAGTATCTTAGTCACTTGACAAACTGATTTTAAGGATATACAGTTAAATCATCTGTCATACCCAACCTTGCAGAAATATCTAGATCCCGACAAATGGTGGTTTCTTAGGAAGGTGTGAGTTAAGTGACAACTTCGATATGGAATTCACCTTGAACGTGAAATGGTCTCAGTTAATTTCGACGACGACTGTGACAGGTGGATTGTACACAGGACAAGGTGGCTGAATACTGTGCAATTAATGTGGAAATGCCAAGGTGAGAATGGCGAAACCATGTGACTTACCGAACAGACATCTGGCGGAAAAGTACGGCAGGTTTGATAGGTTAAGTGATTTTTCTTGAAGGAAATTTCATTAGGTGTTGAAGGATTTAGTCGCAAAATATCGATATTTGGAAATCTGGGCGAGGCAGGACTGCTTACATAGGACAGAATATTGATGGTTGTATTTGAGTAAAAAAAACACGAATACTACATTCCTATCTACGTCCTATTACATTTGAGATAAGACTCTTGGCGATTCTTGATCAGGTACTGCAATCACTATGAACAAATTTGACAATATATTCTGTCCAGGTATGGTTAGGATATTGACGAATGCTGGTGTTTTTGCTTTGATATGACTGTAACGTGGTTTTAACATAATTTATCAGAATACGTAAATGGTGCTGACAAATTGTATCGTTTTCTGTTCAGGTACGACAGTAGCAATGACTATTTTAAATGGAAACATTGTCCTATATTGCAATTACAGATGCGACGAACAAATCTTTATTGCGCTGGCAAATTTGACAATTGTTGATCAATTACAACAGTTACAATGACACATTTTAGTTTTTAGCTTTTGTTAGAATTACAGTGAGATATCTTTTTGTTAAGTTGAAATATGACAGACTTGTTATCTGCAGTAATTATGAAACAAAAATTCCAATTTGAGATCATAAGTAATAGAAAAATTAAAGAAGTAATGGATGACCGCCTCTCTACTTTGCTGTGTTTAATTTCAAAACTAACCGAACTTATATTTTTTCAATAGCTTATCACACATGCGCTGTTTACTCTCAAACATGATATCCGTGTACATGTTCTTCCCAACTAAAATATTTTTCACCTTTTTACTTGAACAAATGTTTAAATGCCCCGGGTTTGAGCTAGGGGGCAGGTGATAGACTACAGCGTAGGTGTGAGAAGGAACATCTGGTGTAGCATAACACACAACAGGTGACGTTTGTTGAGGGGGTGGGGGAGGGGCAGATGTGGTTGTGATTTATATCAGATTCAGCCCTTGTGTAAGTCCATGCAGGGCTGGATGAATAGTAGGCTCTGCTATATTGTAGGTTCAAATGTTATTTTCACAGAATACAATGACGTCATTACTATACTGTGTTATATTACTACAGAGTTTATCCACTATAAGTCTAAGGACTTAATCTAGCCATTTAAAGGATTGATTCGGACATTTTCTATCAGGAGTTAAAAATTCCACAAAGGGTTCATGACGTTATTAACGTTTTGGGATATGAAGTCTGGTTCCGTCCTCAGGTGAGCAAGTGCCTAAAACAGCAAGATCAGTCACAATTACACAGCATTTAAACTCGCCAAAAGAAAACTTTAATCAAAAGACCAATCAAAGACTAATAACGTTATGCTTATTTTTGTATAAACTCCCGATCCATTTATATGTATCTAAATTGTACTTTCTACTATTATATTCGTGAAGTACTGAATATCCTATCGATAGAATTCCGCATATCTACTGCTCATATTGTTATTAAATCCAGTGCTCCAAGTGATTCTTTAAACATACCTAATTAAGAGTTTATACTGTACTTAAACTCCAAAATGCTTAAACTTTACAAAAATTTCAAGCAAGCAATTGTAAAAGGTCACGAAAAACAAATTGAGGCCAAGTTTATACTGTAATCGCATAAAATAAAATCCAAGTGAACTGGGTGTAATGGAGAGAGGAGGGCGAATCTTGAGGAACTTGGGGCAGAGTGAAGTGATAAAATGGACAATAAAACAAAGAGGTTCCTCAGAAAGCATTTTACGAGGGCTTGTCGTGACTGTTTCAGCCCACGAGAGGCTTTTACGTTTACACTGTTGTGGAGAGTGTATGTGTATTTGTATCCCACGACATAGATACAGTGACGCCATTGCATTAGGTGGTGGAGGAATTTGGAAGCTACTTATCGGAACCACTTTTCACACTTAGCACGAGGTCAATATTACAATATTTTAGGTGTGCACATTCTGTACTTGTTATCAATGGCTCTTTGTTTGTTGCGCTAACGTAAACAGGTTGTGATAGTGAGATTTAATTGGCTCGATTCAACTACGTTTATTTTCATCCTAAACGTGGTGAAAGCTTTACCATTCTGATTGAGTGTCTAAATTTAATATCACACTACTCACACTTGAATTTGACGAGTTATTGTTTATTATTAGGTTGGTTTTTTTAACGATGTTTTAAATGATTGAAATAACAAGAAACAATTGTAAACAGAACACGATCTATACAGTGCACCGGACAGAACTAACAATAAAATTGTCTTCAGCTGATCTATAAGGATGAGAAATCTACTAAGGTAGTATTTTTTATCCATGGTAAAATATACCGTATAACACCATAATATGCAACACACAGTCAACGTTATCATTGTTACCAATTCCCATAAGTTATCGATCTACAAGTCCATTGAAGGAAAGTTTCCCGAGGAAGACAGGTTACGTAGGTGACCCATTTATTTGGCCCAGTGTAAATAATGCAGATCACGTGATAAGTGTGCGTGTGCGTGTGTGAGTGGTTTCCAAATATACGGCTCATCTGCATTGCAGACTGTATCAATCTACACAGTATGAGTAAGTTATGTGTAACTTGTGTAATGGGAAGTCGTTTGTAGTGATGTCACTATGGTGACGTCAGTCTGGTTATAAAATAATACTCGAACTGATTCGGCGCGGCGTGCGGCGCTGAGCATCAACGCTGTGTAATGTTGCGTGTAATAGTACTACTGAAAAGAATAATTTCGGTGTTATATGTGAATAAGTAGACTGTATAGTTGGAGTAGTCTGCTGAATTATGTACATGGGAATTGCAATACAGTAAATGATTGAAATTCCTATTACACATACGAGAAGATACAGATACAGTATAGTGAAACAGAAGAACGGAGTTTTCAATTGAATTTTTACGTGGACATACTTGTGAACCAACAAAATTGCACAATTACCTGCCTGATTACTGGGATGTCGAAACGAAATCCTCCACCAAAACAGACTGTTTATAATCTCGGGTTTCGTATGCGCGAATGTACAGTTTATGTGTTATTTGCAAGTCGCTTGAGTGTCTTTCACTAACAATACGATACTTAAGTCATGGTAGGATTGTAAATATATAAACACAAAGTGAATGTTAAAAGATTACGATTTAACACTCCCGCCATTAACATATTAACGGATGCTGCGTCTTGTAATGAATACAGTAAAGTTTAATAGTAGCTTTAATGTTTACCACCTGTAATGTGTGATTAAATTAGCTTGGGAAAAATAATGTCGACAAAGGATTAGTCTACGTCATAGTACCTATTGAAATTTAGGCTTACATAGGGTGTGTTTTGCTGGACTCAAAACCTATCATTTTGATACTTCACATCAGCATGATTTAAGTTTTAAAACATAACGTTTGCCCAGTTCGGACCTTGATCCGTGACAGGCCCAACTGATGTACAGACTGTCTCCGACGACACTGAGCGATGACGACATCATCAATAAACAGTAGAGATACAGAATGAGCATACATAGTGATAAGTAACAGCCGGAATTATACCTGCGACTGCGTATATTCAGTGATATATCAGCTCGCTGCGTATGTTGATGGCCATCTTTTATTCATCTGTCTTCGCAGCCGAGTTTGACAACATTAATAACTGCTTATAATACACTCTCAATATTTATTTACGTTGGATGATTTATACACTCATAACTTATGACAAGCTTTTTGTCATATACGTTTTCATCCCATGATAATCTTGTGACATCTGTTTTAAACACTGGATTGTTGTTTCGTGATTCTGTAAAGTGCTCATACCATTAGGAAGTTACAGATAATACTGTATGACGATTTTAGAATGATCAATTTGTGATTGTACACATCGCTATGAATAGACTATGTCATTTAATTATTTTACGAATAGAAATTGTCCCTCTATTATACCAGTGATAATGTTTTAATCACTTTCTTTCCATGCATAACTAATCTCAAAACTAACAAAATTTCTTACATCAATTAATTTAGTCGTAATAGTATAAATTCTTACAGAGATCATGTAGTTCTCTTTACCGTTTATGTACAGTAGTTGGCATTTGAGTCAATGTGTATCAATGCAGTTTTATCACCGAATTACAGGTTTATAATTCTCTCACCAACTCCTTTGAATGTAAATATTATTTCCATACCAAATAACATTAGTTTAATGAGTATTTTTGTTGCCTTATCAGAGGAACACATCTAATAATAATATTTGCTTATGTTAATCAATATATATCCATAAACAAGAAATCTAGAATTAAATATTTATTCTGTATCAGAACACTATGTGAGACAGAGAGTCCGACTTTCGATGTTATTTTGGATTCTGAGGTTCCTACGACAGTCATATAAAAAATACTCCAGGACCTTAAAATTCAGCTTGAAATTCTTTACAAGTAGAACATACACAAGTCTTAGTTCATTCCTAGTATTCTCTTTATTTCCATATTTACGGATCTACATCAGTGCATCACTAAATATTCCGCTCCGTCAAACATCATTAGGTTCTCAGAAGCTCGTATGCAGTTGCTGCGCTGATTGCCACTCGATACTGATTTCCTCTGCACTCGCTGACGTAGTTGTGCTGATAGTTCTTGGTCAGCATTCCTCTGGTTCAACGAGTTGGATTACATCCACTCGCTATGAGCAGAAACTGATAGCAAAGGCAAATTTGAAATTCCCTTAACTGACTTGCAGAATCATTTTGTGTTTAGTAAATATTCTTACTGACAGATTAGGCATAAGGTTCTCGCAAAATTTTTGCCGGTCAAGAGCCAACACAAGTTCTAAAAAAAAGTTTGAAATTTAATAAAAATAAATTAAGATTTTCGTACACTACTTCACATTTTATGCTTGCATACCTTTCTGTACCTAAATTTTCCGTTACAACTTTTCTCGATTATCAGTAATATATTTTATTATCGTTACCGTGTAAAATATTACAGTTGTTTGGACATTATCAGAAAACAACTGCCCTTCGGTCCACTGACAGTAGTGTAGGGGTGATGAACGATTTTCAGACCATTTACAGTGTTGGCAAAACGGGAGTGCCGATGGAGACCTGAGGGGTGCGTGCGTTTTAAGGTACTTGACCTGGTCTCCATCGGCACTCCCGTTTTGCCAACACTGTAGTTGTATGGTAGAATAAATTATTGTTCCCTAAACCCAATCTATTTGCCATACCTAACAATTTATCTGTTGTTGTATTCCGTCCCAACACCAATGCACGGGAACGGTCCAAACCCTAGATGTTCCCTCTCGGCTCCGGCTGTCTGATTCGCGCCACTGTTTTTCCTCGGCCTCGCCGTGCCGCTCTGTTCATGTTAGTTATACTTTTTGCTCCTCAGTCTGCCATTCTGCCTAGCTGCCTCTGTATCCTGCAAGACCAACTATTCTGGACAATGGCAGATGTAAAGACAGCGATAAGTTAAATGGAATTGAATAGGCAAGCTCCAGTTGAATAAAAGTGCAGCTGACATGTGTGAAAAAGTATGTTTTCATCCCATTTGAGAAAACTATGTATACCAGTGATCCGGAGGCTAACAACATGAAGTATGTTGGAATGACAAATTGCAATCCTAATCTTACAAAAAGATTTATTCTAACATTCGAATGCGTCATTTATAATCTACGGTAATATCAAAACAAATGAGCAAATGATTAGAGGTATGTCATTTATACGCTATGGTAATATCATTGACTTAGTTATATACCATAATGCTTATGGTATATAGTCAATGGTAATATCAAAATGAATAAGCAATGATTAGAGGCTTTAGTTGGCAATATAAGAAATGTAGGAAATACAACAGGTTCGCTAAAGCCCTACTTTAATTTTTTTTTATCCTTTTCCTGTTTTCTCAGTCCTGTTTTCTGGCTACATCGGTTTAGTCGCCAAACAATCACACCAGTCAGTAATCCTCGTCAGATAGCATTACCATATAAACACGCGGATCTGTAGGCTGTTCCTTCATCCCGAGGTTTTGCTGGCTCCACGTTCGCTGCATTATTTATTTCAGCCCGCGGAAGTTGCTGGATAAAACAACAATGTAAGCTTGTTACCTACACACGGGCTTTCGCGTAATTGGGGAAAAGCATCTGGATGATTATTGTGAGAACAAATCTTCCAACGATAAAAACTTCGATTGCCAGATTATAGTTTGACCGAGTAACAAAAAAACCGTGGTTCACTTGTAAATACATTATCTAATATTTTTAGATTTATTGTCTTGATGGATTAGACAAAGGTAATCTAAATATTTCTCCTGTTTATTATCATTATATAAATTTACTTTTGGATATTGAAATACACATCCATCTATATAATACAGTATAGACATACTATGAACCAGCGCTGTAGTCTGCGCTTTATGTATAGAACTCAATTAATTCTATTTTCACTCTTAGTTTTCCATCTAAACATATGATATATGATATAGTTTATTGTTAGATGGCCTTTAGTTTCAATTTGGTCAACACTTTAGTATATACAACAGAAATCTTTAATTGGCATCCCACCCTTGTGGCTGTTTTCAACTACATCCTACTCGTTTCAAAACTGACTGTACTCTTATGTAGCAAAGAATATTAGAAGAATTTAATTTTTACGGACCGGCTTACATATATATATACATTTCAAAACGTCGACTTAAAATCTCTCAATTTGCAGAATGCTACGGCGATATCTTAAAATCAATCACTATGATTAATTATCGATTGCCATGCGAATATGTTTACGATTGTTCAACGACAATTACAACCTCTTTACAAAAGGCAATATTCAAAGGGATGAAAAGTGTATTGTTGGAACAAGCAAAAACTGTTCATCGATTTAAGATCTAATTTAGCGGAATTAGTTTTGTTTTGATGGATTGTAACAACTAATTACCTATAAACACTGCTGCAATTTTCCAATCGCAAATCATTTATAATTGCCGATATTTTTAATCATCCTAATTGATGAATTAGCAAACAATTATTCTTCGTCAATGTCTAATGATTATTAACATTGCTCGTTTGCTTACTAGCCTTTTGTTATCTTGAAGCTTTACCTTATAGTTGTAGCAATTAAATTACGTAGTTTTTTTTACTATTAACACTATATACTTTCCTCAATCGGACATATTATATGGCATTGTAATATGTTTACATTTTACAAGGCTAATTTTGAGTATTTTCCCTCTAACACGCAAAATAGGTTAATATAAATTTTCAGAAATTGCCAATATGAATGAATTTCAATTACGCTCGTAAATTTGCTTTTGAGACTATCATATCCATTAACTGTGTACATTAATTAAATTGCTACATTGTGTGTCGTCTGTAATAAAACCCACCTGGTAAACGTAGTTATAGTAGCCTGTTAATAGTAAGTACAATGTAACATTAGGGTTTCATTGCCTAGCACATATTGGAACATTTTCTATATTAGAATATAGTAGCTAACAGTTTGACAAAATCGCATTTATTATTTAAAATACATTGCAGTTTATGAACATCCTTCTATTAAAGTCCATATAAACACAATTATTATAGGCTATATGAAACCATGTTTATACTTAAGTATATAAATTCGGTACTCAAATAGGACAAATGGATAATTATATTTAATTGTGTAAGAATAAATTACTCGTTTTTACAATTTATAAAAATATCCACAAATAATACGGTATGGTATGTACAAAATAACTAAAGTACTTTAATAGCATTATTCAAGCCTCCTTTTTAACTAATACTCGTTCTGATTGTTAGTTTGTAAAGATGCACCTCTTTACTCTCGTCAGTCTTCACTTGAATGATAACCTCAGTCGCTTACTAGGATGTAAGGCTTCAATGCAAGTTTTATGAAAGTACTTACAGCTTTGCAAGTAGTACAGCAGTGCAGGTCGCATAATAACTTTTACCTACGACCGTTTTTTAAAGTAGCCGTTTTATTTCAGCTCTTAGAATTGAAAATAACATAACAGCATTGTTTACTTTAATAACAACATAGTTACTAATAACAACACGGGTAACGGGCCAATGAGGTTCAAGCATTGAGAGAGAAGAAGTAAAATTCTAATGATTCGAACTTCAACTAATCAGCTGTTCAGGCCAATTTAATTGTTGAGTGGTGATATGAGTGTTTGGTACAATGTTTTGTTATCACCGTCAGTGGCAATGAGAGGTTATAAACGAAAACATCTTCTAGAATTTATGAGTAGTGATTTTTTGTAATAAAAAGAGTGTCGTAGGTTAAGTAGTGTACGCAACTTGCGTAAATAGTGCTATCGACAAGAGTAGAAAATTCAAGGTACGAGCCTTATCGTTTCGTAAACTACTATAACAATATTGTGTAGCGTCGAATGGTAAAATGTGTTTCTGCGTTCATTTCAAATACTTCATTTTAACTCTCTAGTCAATGAAATTTTAATACATTGTATTCTGTCAAGATCTTTTATAAAATTGGGAAAAAACCTCCAAAATCAGTAAACCCTGGGCTGATGGTATAAAAATAAGCAATAATGGTAATAAATTACTCATTCAATCTGTGATAACCAATTGATTTGATGTTTTTTTAATTGAAAATAATTCGGAGTTTTACAATGCGATTTTATAATAAAGTTGCTCTGAGGACGACATATCATGAACATCATTCTTTGTTAAATTTATTTGTTGTTATACTTGTTCTTTGTTATATTTATATTATTTGTTAACTTTATTCATTGTTATATTAATTTTTGTATTCTATTAAGTATTAAATTTATTGCTGAGTGTTTTATCTATGTATTGACAAAGCCGTTAGCATGTATAAATAAATAAATAAATAACATAACAATTAATTAACAATTTTAACATTAAGTAAAATAAAGCATGTATGCTAACTCAGAAAAAATAGGATATTGATGTGGACAGATGCTTTTACAGTATATTACTGTAATTCAGAAAAAACAATCATATTACAAATCACGAAATTTTAATGTGCAATCACACCCAGCACAAAGAAACGCCCCGGTATAGGAGCGTCTACACCGGAGTTAATAACATAACGTTAATTAACTTTTGTTATTATCCGGCAGTCATTAACAAAAGTTAATAACAGAAAGTTATTGACAAATTATTTTGTACTTCAGTTTTTGTTATAAACATTTATGTTAAAAACATTACACTCCACTATCTTGAATCATCGCTCATGCACACAGACAGCAACGGTGTGTTCAACAATGCCAATGTTACGAAGTCTGCGGTCGGCAGCGAGCCGTACCTCACGCGCCTCCTCGTGAGATAATCCAGTGGCGCCCCTAGCGGCCGAACGCGGCGAGAACTGTCTGTCGCCGCCGTCCGCCGTCGTCGTCTAGAGCCTCGACCAGTTGGAAAATGGTGCGCGCTAAAATACGCACCAGTTGACGATATATGCGCGATGGATACTGGCGACCCGCGAACAAGTGAACACCGCAAGTGAAGTGAAGTGACGACGATGACGTTGTCTGCGCGAGTGTGAACGAACGGAATATTTTGTTTATGTCACATGTCGCGGAATGTTTGACGCTGGCTACCGTCGACGCGATATCGAATAGTTTCCGATCTGATATGCGATAAGACTTCGATAGTTTAGTAACACATTTACTTAACTCCGTACTTAAATAATCTCTGTTCTGTGTGATATTCGTAACTAAGTGATCAGTGGGCTGTGATTAGTCAGTTGAATTGTGTGGTGCAGTGAAGTTGTGAGTGTTGTGGTTTGCCAGGCTGCTTGGATTTCCCGCAACATTGGATCCAGAGGAGGATATCTTCGATGAGGGAACTCACATGTCCTCAGCGGTCGCTGAAAATGCAGGGTGAGTCGAAACATTGTTATCTTTACACTTCAAAAGACACATTCATCTCAAAATGCATTACAAACAGGTCACAATGGAATATCAATTATGCTGCCAGTAATAAAGTAATAGTATTGTAATAGTCTTTTGCAAGTTTATCGAGGAGTTTTATTGTATAGTATATTCTTACTAGCCTAATTATTAAAATACCATGACGACCAAGGCGCACTGGCATCGAGATCCTTATCAATTAAAACTTAAGAACCCTTAAAATAAAACATTTTGAATTGATGTATCTAACTTAAGAATCTATTAAAATACGTAGTTAACTAAAATGAATCTACTGTAGATTGTTTTAAAGAAATTAAGTGTTTATTGTGCCGACATTTCACTTGAAAACTTGATAAACATAGAAGACGATTTGAAAAAGTTTGAAATTGGCTTACAGTACTGTATTTTGAATCTTCCATAAAATGGGTGTTATGACTTTTATTTGTGCAGTTGTGTACGTTGCTCATTTTAGTATAGATACGTAAGTTATTGCATGTTTTCTCAGCCAAAAGTAGGTAGGTGTACGTATTTTGCAGGATATGCTGAAAACTTGAATTTGATTCTATCTTCTTTCCGCTATACCCATTGGTCCCCCATCTAGTAAATAATGAGGCACTGGGAGTAGTTTTCTTACACAGTTACTTAGTTATCATCGATAAATAATAAACAGTCTCTTACATTATTAAATTGTATGCACTTGTTCGTCAATTTACTTTGAATAACATAATATAAGAAAACGAGTCAAGTCGGTGCTACAATAAAGCAGACATTGGATAGGTGTCCATGAAAAAACAAGATAAGAGATGGTTGTTGTTATTGAAGCTGCTAAACAAACTAATTGGGTTGTCATCGATCTTTATGGTGTTTGTAAAATTTCTCGATTCGTAGTAGGCGCTTAACTAGGTAACACCAGGATTTATAAGTGAACAAATTTAGGTTTGTTACCTCTTTGGTTCCAAGTGGCAAATCGTCCCGTTTACCGGCAAATGGTTACCGGTACAGTGGTTGTTACCGATGTATTTTTGGTAATGCATTTTTTTTTAAATTGTGTGGGATTTTATCAGCAGAAGCTTCATTATTTCTAAAAAATATTTTGAAAATATTGGATTTTTCCCCAAGCAATGTAACTGTACGCTTTACAATTTTAGAGTCTAGGAACTTGGGTATACGGTATGTTTAAGCCAGAGAGCACAGAATGTTTAAGCATAGGTTAAAGGAGTGCTACTGTACTGCTACCCTCCTCCTGTCTACTCCTTTCATCTATAGTTTAAGGAAGAATGTTAATTGTTAACAGTGTCCGAAGCGCTGCTATTGCCGGATTTGCTCCGCGAACTCTAGAGGCTAGGGCTAGACTCAGTACTCACACTCTGTCCCTCTCAACTCATGGCATTCCTCTCCCCTCACCACCTGTCCCTCCCCCCCTTCATCCTTGTCGTCAGACGTCGCCCTGGGGCACAATAACGTAAATACAGCTGCAGGAAGGGCCCCAGCGACATGGATAGTGCAATCTACTGCACCTGTGGACCTTGCCTAGCCCACCTTTGTGGGTATAACCTAGGGCCTAGACTAAACATGCGACATACTCCCTTAGTATAGTAATATACCTAGTTCTTACTATGTTTATCTCCGATTAGGTTAGTTCTGCCCGGTTTGTTGTAGAGGGCGTTTCGCTGTTACGATAGGCTATGTTATTGCTATTTAACCGGCTATTTTCGCCAAAACATTCTGTCTAATCTTTATTCTGTGGGTTCAGTTCCTAACGATTGCTTGTCAGTTGGTACTAGGCTTAGTGCATAATCAAAGATCGCAAGGATTTTAAATTTACATTTAAACAAGAGAAACTGACATTTAACTGACATTTGGTCAACTTCAGCGCCCTCAAACGCCACCAAAATAAAGTCAATGTCCGTACCTACGTGAGCCAAAACCGAAACAGGTTTTGGAAATTACAATCGGATGATTAGGCCTACCGTAGTCTTCTTGTACTATTCAGAGAGTTTGGCGGATGGTCACTGCAACATGTATAGAGTACAAGTCCGGAAGAATAAACAGTAATTTTTTTCTATGAGTTTTGTTGTTAAACTTCCAACAACATCACCACCTTTCGTTATTGGGTTTTCCTTGAAATGATACATGAAACAATATAAATTTCCACAGACAACTACAAGCAAATTCAATGATTGGTAAATCAATACACAGTAATTACGTTCAATATGTTAATGGACCTGAAACAAGACTAAATTTAAATCGTAAATTTATTTTATTTGACTCAAAACTTATCATTGTGCTTACAAGTGATAGAATACGTTCTAACAACGCAAGAAGAAATTAATCTAGATCTTTCCCAGCGTATTTTCCAATCATTTTCTCCTCTTAAACAAATTTTGACATTTCGACGATGGTTAGGTTACATAGGCCTACTTTTAATCCTATTTAGCTAGGCCTATTGTGTACAGAAAAATATTTTGCAATAGCCTACTCAAACAACTTTTTTCTTTGTATGGATTCGACAAAAAATTTACTCCCAAAACTAGTTGAAGAGTCCTACCACAGCTCTACGTACTTAAGCTTACAATTTTACTAGGCTTAAATAAATAAGATGTATCGCGCAATTTTAGACTGATTAAAATTATCGTGATTCGATTAAGTTACCAGTCAAGTTATTAATTAATGAAGTTGTTGTCAAGCAGTTCTAGTCGCATGCAGCCTCTGCCTTCCACACCATCGCTGTCCGCGGTCGCTTTATCACAATCCATTATCTTCTCGAGTGGACGGCCGTCCATTTAGTCGCCTGACTAGTCCTAAATGTCGTTTCGTCAGATAACTAAACTTTAATAGGAAATCTCAACAAAGTTATGGGGCCAACAAAGTCATGATCGGACTATGGGAACGGGGGTTTATGGGGGGTTTTATGGGGTAAAAATAGGGTTTTCCCATTTTTGACCCTAAAAACACAAAATTTCACAATTTCTTTTTAAACCATTTTGTAGAGCTTAAAAAAACAAATAATTTAGTATATTTAAGCGTTATTATGCGCCTAATTGTTACGGAGAAAATTCAAAAAAAATTTAATTTTAAAATTCCCATGTTATTCTTATGAAGAATAAGTCAACTGTTGTTGTTTGCTTGTTTATGAACATATTTTGATCAAATTTGGAAAATACATTAATTTCTTACTAAACCATAGTACCTTTTAATATTTTACATTAAAAAAACTTTTTGGAGACAATTTAGTTTAAATCTAATCAGGCAGATGGAAATTCGCTAAGTCTGCAGGTTTGCTGCGGCGGGGGTATTTATTCCATGGTTGTAGCCATTAACCACAGCTGTTTCGTGCTGTAGGAAAATGGCCACTTCATCATATTAGAATGTCTTAAAGTAATAAATCTCTCATGGTGGGGTTCGTCAGAAGATTTAAATTATACACGAAAAACACTTTGAACAAAACACGGAAGAGATGAAACTACAAATTTAAAATATTTTATTGAAGGTGGTGAATAATAATTTGGGGACGCGGAATACTATCTTCCGGAAAACTACCCCCCCAGGTGAAACGTGACGTCACAAAATCTGCTAACTAACCAATATGGAAGCCGTGTCCGCGACTGGAATACTACCCCCCCCCCCCCCTTAGACAAATCACGCTATGTAATTTTAATTTTAATTCGAGTAATTCCGTTGGATAATAGAAAAGGCATGTGTTGAATATAAAACAGATTTTCGAAATGTTACAGCAAGTTTGGTTGGTTAGGTTAGACTAGAACTGATTGACAACTAAATTTGAGTGTCCGTGCCTGGAAAACTGCCCCCCCGGTCTCTGACGTCAATGTGACATAGGAACCTGCTTTGGGGGGGGGGGGTAGTTTTCCGGAGGGCAGTCTTCCGGCGACCCAATAATTTCATACACTATTGCCTACTCAGTTGGTTTTTACATAAAGTAAACTTTGAGAATTTATTTTTCAGTTAAGACACTGGAACGAACGGACTTTTTCTCATCAGTTTGCTTTTTAGTTAGTCTGCGTTAGGCTAACACAATTTAAAATGTCGTACAACTGTGTTGCGTTACTCGGAAAGGGAATATTAATAAGAGGATAGGAGTCTGTCACAAAGAGATTTATATGGTACTGTAGGCCTATTATTTATTTAGGGGAGATTTCTATGGAGGAGGGGGTGTTTGGGGACTCGATGTTTAGCGAAGTGATATCAGAAAATAATATATAATTTGATTGCATACAAATGTATAAAGAACTTCATTTTTTTAATTTTTTGTTGAGGGGCTATTGTTATTGTTAATATCCTATGCAATAAGTCATATGTCTAGAACAGGTGGCATGGCGTGTGCAGTAGCGGCTGACGGCGGTTTGGCGGAATAGGGCCAAGGTTCTACGTGAAAGTTTCGATAGGCAGCGCTGCCAAGGTTGCGATAGTATCGCGACGTGTCGTCACTGCTATACAACACTGTATACAATATACACAGGCCAGGTAGTTAACACGACACGTTATACACAGCAATCTAGCTAGAGCCAGTATCGCGACGTGTCGTCACAGCTATAACGCTGTATACAATATACACAGGCCAGGTGGTAAACACGACACGTTATACACAGCAATCTAGCTAGAGCCAGTATCGCGACGTGTCGTCACAGCTATAACGCTGTATACAATATACACAGGCCAGGTGGTAAACACGACACGTTATACACAGCAATCTAGCTAGAGCCAGTATCGCGACGTGTCGTCACAGCTATAACGCTGTATACAATATACACAGGCCAGGTGGTAAACACGACACGTTATACACAGCAATCTAGCTAGAGCCAGTATCGCGATGTTCATAAGCATGGTGGAAGTAAGTTCATAGCACGATACAAAAGCAAGGTGGAGGAGGCGCACACTCTCCCGTAGCCACACAACTCTGTATACAATATACACAGCAGAGATGGCGGTGCTGCCAATCTTGTATAGTATCGTGACGTCCGCGTCCCATCGGACATGTATACTTTGGGTCGACTGCATCACGTTTCTGCTAATTTTGTTGTGTCCATCACATGAGAGTGAATCCACCGAACCGTGGACAGTAGTATTATTCAACTGAGCCTGCAAGTCTCGTGTCTCACCTCCCAGCTGCAGTCTAACTAGCAGAGGTGTTCAGTCTCTACTTGGTTGCAATGCTGGTCTACCACTCCACATTACACCCATCAGATACGTAGGTCTCGTGACCTTGGTCGGGTCCAAGTTGCCCTAGGACTTGGCCCATTGTCTCTCGCCTCTCAGCTGTTTCTGTGTTGGCGTTTTGTACAAAACATAAGATAATTGGGTCTTGATGCCCACCACACGCCACTTCCTAACCTGCTTCCTACGACTTGTTTTCGTTTTGCCTTCCACTTCCAGTCCCACAGGTCGGTGTAGTGATTGCCACACGTCAATTTCAGGAATCTTGTAAACGGTAACTTGTAATATCCATCCGTTCCCGAGTTGAACTGTTGGTAGTTTTGTTTTAGAAATATGATTTTGTTTTTGGAGAATTGTCTTTAAAATTGGTTTAGTGTCGTGTTCAAGCGCGAAACGTTGGCCCTGAAGACATGTGTATTTAATTATCAAATGGTAACCAATTTGTAATATTATCTTCACCCTGTGATTTGAAGCCCACCTTACTTGGCTGCTAACTCGTTTTAGGTAATATTGTTTTTGTCCCCTCTTCCGTAATTTTTTAAGTTTAATTTTAATGTTGACCCTTGTAAACCACACCAGTTTAACTCTTAGCGTATAACGTGTACAATCCTTTTCCTCAATAATGCTAATGCAGGTAGTAAAAAAATTAGGGTCTTGTTTGTATTTTGTATCCAGTCGACGTAGTAGAATGCAGGCAATCCATCGTTATTCGTATGTTTTGGTCGACGAGTCGGTGACTATTTCTGCACAGAGAGTAATGAACTGGCTATCGGTCAATGCTTGTGAAGCATATTCCACAGTCTGCAGTAGTTGTCCACATTGTTGACGATATTCTTGCATAAACTCCGCTTTGTTTGAACTCCAGTTGCAAGGGTCGTTGCTTTTACGCACATTGCTCATCTCCTTGCTTAATAAACCCTCTCAAAGGGTGTGCTATTGCTTAATACAACGATAGTTGTTGGAATTGTAAAATATGCTAGCATTTACAATAAATTGCCTTAAGTTTGGTACAGTTATAAATTAGGTGTGTAGGAAATCGATCACTTCTAGGCTACATTAGGACACCATCCTTGACTTCATTTAACCGTGTTCATTTTTTATTTAGAACTGGCCACTACATCAGGATCTTTACATCTCTGTAGTGTATCCATAGACACAGGTAATAGTTAATGCCTGTCTCGTATTTTAGCGAATTTCGCCGGCGGAACCGGTCGCCGGTATGTCTGATGTCGCAAGCGCCCCGCGGCCCGGGCGCGTCCGGGGGCCCGTTTTTGGGGGCAACGTTGCCCCCTCCAGTCACTACCCCCTCCAAAAATGGAGCGTTACGCGGTTATTATAACATCTATTAATTAATTTGAGAGCTTTCTTAGCTCGTTATAACGTAACACCGTATTGAGCCCAGATTACAATCGACCGTAGTATTTTCTTGCCTAACTCTTTTCTACTTTTTAATTTGTTGTGACTTGTTCAAGTTCATGAATGAGTGTTTTTGTATTATTCTGTTTTTTGTGGGCTTAGATGAGGTACGTTGGTTCTGGCTCTACTATGTATTTTTCCTTTATTGCAAAAAAGGACATTTTTCTACTTCTATAACCAGGTTTTGAGTTTATATTTAACCACTTTTATTTGTTACACTTTTTGCTTACTTACTAAATCCCAACAGAAAACAATTAACTTTGTTTCGTAAAATTAATAACTGGAATAGAATTACTAATGGACTGTGAAAGCTGATTAGACGAATATCTGATGGCAAATTGTGCTGTAACTCACAAATTCACATCAAGTATGTAAAGGTAAGGATGTAAGGGATGTAAGGCTTTGGTCCTTATTTATTGTACGTTTATTAAACTTGCTAGACACTTTTTCAACTATTTTCATCGTTTAGACATTTAACAAATTGTAGGTCTATGTTACAAACCTAATTAACTAAAACGCTCTCGAAGTCCTATCGTCGCCTAAGCCTTAAATTCAGCCCGAACTTCCCAACCTTCATTGAATTAAACCGGTCAGGATCTTAACAGCTTCTTTGTGCAAATTTCATTATAGGCCTTACTTAAGCGAAAGAGACTTGTATGTAAAGAGCGATCTAGAGCACGTTATCTGAGATCCCGGAGCTTTGTAAGTTGGTTAATTAAGTTGAGGCTCTTTGTATTAGACTTTCGTACCTTACGTCTTTGCGAGATTGTTATTACTTTCATGACTATCTTTGACTGGTGTGCTAGAGCTAGATTGTAATTCTCTGTGTATTTGTTTGTTGTGTAACTATGATTAGAAATAGTAATACTGATTTAGTCGATAGCCTACTTTATACTTTCTATCTATTTGTTCTCCATTCTGTGAATCGTCTAAATTCCAAGCATTGGACTTAATTTCGTATAGGCCTAAAAGTAATTTTAATATTTTTGGTTCCCATAAAAAACTGTTTTTAAATAGGCCTACCATTCCAATGCAGACTACGTTATTTAAATAAGAGGTTATCGTATCCTAAAATGTTTATTTTTAATTATTTTGTTTTAATATGCACAGTACTGTGCACATTCACTATGGGGCTTAACGCTCATCTGTACGAGCAGTTTCCTGACACCTGGTAGTGAACTTGTAACATGTTGTTTTTTTCTTTTACGGGTTTAATATGACAGTAGAGAAATATTAATGTTTCATAACATAGTAACCAACCTAAATATTTCTAGAGAATATAGGCCTGGTTAAGAATTGTTTCAATTCTCAAACACAACCGTGGCTGTGGCGGCAATTGTTTTCAAATGTATTTTTTTTACTCTTCGATCAGAGTCACATAGTTGGCATGTAGAGTGAGACATACTGTGCTGTCAATGGAGACTGTTACATTCCACTGGCAATGCCGCTGACAAACTCATTTGGTCCTGCAACTATTGCAGCGCACCTCCAACATACAAGCTTGCTTAGTGTTTAGCAGAATAATTCCACTTTCAACGCTTGTTATTCAATCCTCGATTACCTCAATGCAGTATACAGTGTACAAGTATAATTTACAGTGTTCACTTCAGGCCGTTATCATGCTTTGCCACGAAGACAATAAGGGTCCAACGAGTATGTTGCGAGAACCGTTTATTAACCAGTTTCAATTGCAACAGTCCCAAATTGGTTTTAGGTACTATTGCAAATACAACTTTATAGTTGCTACTGTTGATAATTTTTTTTTAAATATTGATAAAAATGAGGTTGAGGATGTAGGAAGATAACTCTCACTTCTATGAGATGAGATAAAGATGAGCTATATAATTTTGAGTCTACCATGTTTACTATTATTCGCGCATTTGGCTTTACTACAAGAATGCATAAATATGTAAACTAAACGCCGAAAATGAAACATTTCCTAAAATTAAAATTTGAAAACTTATACTTTCTAAAACTGTACACCACACGTGCATCGTTGCAGTGTTGGTGTTGGTGATATCTGCGTCGTTAGTGTCGTTAATTGGCAGTTAATGTTGTGTTGAGGGGTCAACGACCTCCGTGTCACACCGGTTTGTGGCGAGGGGCGCGTGGAGTGCTGGAGTGGCTGGGGTAGAGTTGTGGAGTACGGAGGACCATTGTGGTGTGAGGTCTGTGGTCTACGACTGTATATATGCGAGAGTATACAGAAATGTTAAGTGTGTTAAATGGGCTCTACCTGACAATGGCGAGGCTCTGGAGTTGTTGTACGTTCAGCTGAGTTGTAACCGGTATTGCAGAATAGTTGCATAGTGCTATAGATAAAACATACTCCATTCGTTGGTTAGTATATGATGGTACTCAGTTTTCTAATGTACAAGTATTTTGACTCGATCGTTGCGCTAAATTTAGCATATCTGAAGCTAATAATTATTATGTACCTTTTACCTTTCAAGGTAACTTACGTAGGAAGTAGTTGTTTTATGCTTACGTCCTGCTACCATTTGCAGCTGAGGTGGATCTGAAATAAATAAATTACCTAAGTGTATTGTGACCGTAGACTAATGAGTTTAAACTTAAAGAGTCACTGCTTACCAAGATTAACAACTAAAACTCAATCCAAGACAATACTTTTTTACAAATCACCAGTTAAGATTTGGACAGGTAGGTCTGTATTCTTCGGTTGAATAAGCTAATAAATACGTAATCTCTCATTCCTCAGTAAATAACGAATGTGTCATTCATTGTGTTTCTATCGTTTAATCCATGCAAATGAATTTATTCATACTACAAATTATTAAGACTAGGGAGATACGATTATTTAATTTTGTTGGACGTCATTGTGGATAGAAAAACTGATAAGTAACATACTCTCATTACATAATGTCTAGAGTCTTAAGAATATTATCTTTGACTATTAATACAGCTTCAGTATCTAATAGTCAATGATATGACCAAAATAAAAGTACTGAAAGTAGGAGCTTGAACTTCAATGCCGTTTTAACCGTCATCCATATAAAACTTAATAAGAACTGCAATTTTATGAATTCTTTAACATTTTCAGCCCTTTGGTCTATATAGTATGGTCGGCTCCAGCACAGTGTTGGGATACAGCTGTGTTATGAACAGCCTTGGGTTTGAGGCCTCAATTATCCTGCGGATGTCGGCCTGCAAACCTGTTCTTGAGGCTTCTACTAGAGAATCTACAACACTACAGAGGCTGGCGTAGTTGTAGGGATGTGCGAGTTACGGTCACGCCGATATGGGGTAGTTTTGAGATACCCCTGTCCTGGAGAGCAACAGTTACACGTCTGAGTTCTAACAGTGTCGTTTATTTAACACAATACTCTGCCGAATTTAACGTTTTTATGCGTTTTAATTGTTGTCATCAATGGTTGTTGGCTTAGGACCTCCAGCTTAGGAAGCTGTAAGCTAACGCAAGGCTAACGTTCCACCAGGGGAAAATCTGCCTCTCTCACTGGGAGGAACGTTTCTGTAATTAGAGATGTCTATCCTTAGATGCGGAGTTGTAAAACGAAGTAGACGTAGATGTAATCAACACTTCTTACACCTTTTCCGTACTCGTGTCTTCTATTTTATTGGTGTCATCTTTTGGTCGTGCATTTTCTCTTCAAAATGGGCCTCAAAGGGCTGCGCATAAATAGATCAAAGCAAGGGGTGAGCCGTTCAAGGTACTGTATAATAATTTATTGTACCAACGGATTTTATTTGGCTGTACCGGGAAGCATTAATCTATCGATGCCAGGACGCTAATTGAAGACATCACGGCCTTTCATTCAACAGTTTGGCGCGCTACCGACTGAGATCACAGGCAATGCCACCATATATCTTTCAATGAAATCAATTCTAGTAAGAGCTTTGACTACACTAAATGATCCATAAGTCAATGGTGCACTTCAAAAGAGAATCTCCCAATGCCCATAATAACAACAATAACTCTCACTAAAATGAAGATCCCCGTGATCAATTAAGTCGTATACCCCAATATGTCTTATTTTACCCACACCCTATTTCTCCTACTTATCGCATTCAAATCCACCCTATGAAATGAATCCCCAAAACCGTTGTTTAAAATACCAAAACATCCATCGCATTTAAATCCACCCATAAAAGTGGTTCCCCAAAACCGTTACTTGACGCCGCATCCATTCCACCGGATTTTCAGTGGTTACGAGTCAAAGGAAAGTACAAGACTGGCGCGGTTAAGGCCGGTATAAATTACAAATGAGACCCGTTGTAACTCAAGTCCTCGTCGGCGACGGCTTTGATGTGGATCCACTCGGTGGAACCCTTTAGAGCTTAAGCGGCAGATTTATGTGGTTATCCAACTGTTTGCTAATGGGGTTGATTTATTTAATGGTTCAAACTACACTAATTTGCGAGTTTACCTTTTCATTTGCCCAGTTCTACTGTAGTTTCGTAATTCATCCATGACTGAAGTTGACAAATTCGTATAATCCTCATTTTGCTTGATAAAGGTTAGTCTAAAGACTGATTAATCATTAAAGCAGATCAGTAGTGCTGAGAAAGTCCAAATCTTTAATGTGGTGTTAGTCTTAAGGTTAAACAAATATAATAACTTGGCAGTAAATCACCGATTCAGGGCTATTAACAATAATGCCGCATGACAAAATGTTTGTTTATCGATTCCAGTTTTAAAATAAAAATATGTGAGTAATATTTTGTTGACATTTGCTATAGGAATAAGTTTACTAGTTGAATGATGAAGATCCCTGAATATGCAGCGTTTCAGGATCCGAATATAATATCTGAACTTACCAGCTTTTGCTTATCTTGTTAACACAGAGATTCTTTCAATTCATCTATAAAGCCCAGATTAATAGCCAACATTATATCAGAAACATTATTTATTTTTATTTTTCACGATCGAGTAAATAAATACTCAACAAATGACCAACAATCGCAGTCCAACAATGCTAAACTGTTGTAGAACCTTTACAAGGACCAATATGTAAATGGAGCAGTTCCGGCTGTACCCTCGGAATGGCGCAATCAAATTAGCATCAACTCTGTTTTGTTAAACAAGTCATTTCAAGTTTAGCACTTATTGTTCTCATTCCTCACTTTGTTTCGGGTTTAATTTTGTACGAGTAACTTTCAGTTTTGTAGTTTTTTTTTACTCTTGGAGATTTTTGACCATGTCTGAGTGTAGTCTATTCCAATACACTTGTACTTGGACACGTTTGTCAAACTATCTTAAAGAGAGGGTTAAGAAATTAAGGTTAAAAATTAAATTACCTTCCTCCACGATGAGTAGGAACTTTCACTGATGAAACCTTCTCGTAATCCTGACTAATATTTCCAGATTATAACGCTATCATTGATGCATAGGTATTTATAAATAACGAAGTTAATGACGAAATTTACTAATGAGTATTGCTAATTAAAACGGTGTTCATATTATGTATGGGTAGTGAAATCCACTTTCTTTGTGCTATTAGATATTTAAACAGTATCTTAAAAATTGGCTGGATTAACTGTTGGACTTTTAAAATTATGCATCGTTATGTGTTTAAATGCTAAGATGAGTGTTACTTGAATGTGATTATAGCTTTGTTACTGACTTAAGATACGCTAATTCTATAGCAATGACCAATTGGTTAAAGTCCAGTTGGGCCAAGTTTTCCAGGACCCCTGAACCATGAAAAACACTACTGACATCTCAGACTCGAACCGGCAATATTTTGGTTTTTAGGCAAACAACACCCTTAGCTTAGCTTTTTGATTGATTTTGAGTTGATTATTAGCATTTTAAATCAGAATATGTTTCCGCCAGTCGTCAGACACTGCATTCACCAGACAGACTCCCATCGCCCATCGCCCTTGGCTCCAGCTGTGTAATGTAATGTCCACGGAATGCTCGCCATTAGTCCAAGGCCGCTGCTTTTCAGACATAGAATATCCGCGGCCTTATGTCATTGTTAGCTTTGACTGGCACTACAGAAATGATCGCAACGTCAGTCTGCTAAAGGGCTTGGACTTGTGACTCCTTTTGCGGTTTCAAGGATCTATACGTGTTGTATAGCTTTCTTTAGTTTGAAAGGAAGGAATTTATTGTACTTAACATCATGAAGTGGACTCATATTCGTTATCAACTAATTTGTTTGGATTTTACTTTCACTACTTTCCTCTCGTTTTGAGGGCTCCGATAACACAATATGATTTATTTCAGTTATTGATAAAGTGATGTCATACGTTAAAAAAAAAACTAAGTTTTTATAATTAGTTGCTCTGCAAGCCAAGCTCGGTCACCAGTCCTGACATCTTAGGGTTGGTGGAGGGTCGCTCCATCGCACTCATAAATTACTTGAATAAAGCTTTTACGATGTGTTGTCCTCTTTAGATTTGATTTGATACTAATGTTTCTGTAACAGATTTTGACAACAAGTCACTCACTTTATTGGTGGACTAATTCAAATACAATTTATGTAGATTTTTTGAAACTCGATCACTACCAAATTCTAATTGTTACAATATTTAAATCCCATTTCACTTTCCCATTGACACGTGGCTTTTTAGTAAATTTTACAAACGAATTAAAGTCAGTCGTCCAGAGGTATTTAATAGTTAAATGCCCCCCAGCTGGTAAACAGGTGAGACGTGTACGTCATCTGCTGGATGTGGCTCGTCTTCAAGCTGTGCCCAGCACGCAGCTCTGCTGTCATCACTGCTGACTTACAATACGAGGGTAAATGTTCAGGTGTTACACGTGATTGGAGGGTGAACTGATTGTTTTGGAGGGTGTTTCGAGGTTGTTCACCTTCGTGTATTCTTCTCCATAGACTTAATAATTGAGGAGTTTTCAAGAAATCGAACCGAAGAGACTATTGAAAATGTATTGTAATGTTTCACATGAACTGTCCCATTTGATTATTAATAAATAAATGCACATATTCCATCCCATTTTAAGGATGTTGATAGTTTTTTTTTAAACAATGAACATAGTTGAACTCAACCACTACAGAGTGTGCTGTGTCAATTACATTTTCTTTGAGAAAGAATAACTTGTTGAATATTTTAGCAATATTTAGGTCATACCAACTTAGGAGTAACAAATACTAAAATGAGTCAATAGAAAATTGGAAATAACGAATTTAGTTAGCAAGTGATTGTTTATTTGACCACGCTCAATTTAAATTTAAAGTTACCTACATCTTGTCCATATACATAAGATTCTACTTCTGCATACAAAAGTCATTGCACACAACACACTACACTTTATGACAATATACGGGAAAAGTTGAATTTTGACGGCGTAAGCATGTTGTAAAAAGCGTATTGTTAAGTTTTGTCTTATTCAAACGTGGCTAGAACCGATTAAATTTTAACTGTAGTGTCAACCTTCAACTTTCCAACAAAACTAAATCATTAGTTATTTAGATAAAAATCTTCTACTATGGATATGTATAGGCTATAGGCCTATTACATGGGTACAGACCTGCATTAGAAACAAACGGCGAGTTTATGAAAACAAACTACTTCAATGATTTGAGTTTGAAAGCCTTCTAATCCAGACAAATTAAGCTATTTATTCATGATTCACAAATAAATACTACTTGTCTGTTAAATAATTCACTTTTGTCTTTGCATTTAACTATAATTTTATCGTTGTTCTCTAGTCAATTAGATTTTATATTAGTCTATATATTTATCTTTCTCAGTTGTTATTGGTTGTTGGCTTGTGGGTTTGTTGTCGTTGTTTGATATTATTTATTTATTGTTGTTGTTTTAAATTATTTATTTATTAGTAGGCCCTATACCTTTGGTTATTTTGTCAGTTTTTGTTTTGTTCGGCTAGGTTTGTCATTGTTATTGTTGTTTGTTAATTGGATCACTATTATATTGTTGATTTTATTTATAGTCTATAACAACACAATTTGTTTTTATCAATTAAGCCATCCTGAGTTGTAACGTTTTGATTTGTATGGCTGTAAAATGGAGATGTCCGTTGGAAATATATAAATGATTGAAAAAATGGTTGCAAATAAACCGGATGAAAGAGTTGGCTAGTCGCTGGTCCATGTGGAAGTTGGTTTACTCATTAGCCGGGACGCCTGCAGTTGACGGCGCGAGACGACCGCCCAGAGTGACTACTGTATGGTCACACTCGGTTGGCAAGATGGTTTCGGTTGAGTACACCATGTTCACACTTCTATTTAAATCCATTTAAATAATGATATATATCATGATCGAGTTGTCTTCAGTTAGTTCGTACATTATATTATTGATTGATCATTTTGATCGCCATGATTGATTGAGCGATTCGTCTTATTTTCCTACTGCATGTTAAAACCAAAGTTGGTTTCGGAGACAATTTTACTGATCAACAGATAAATACTGTGTATAACATGTTAGCATTTTTTTAACCATCCAACAGTGTGTTTGGAAAATGATTTACATGATGACTTAGTCTTAGAAGTAGAAGTAATTCGCACACTCTATTGCAGAAAAGATAAAACATTGTAAATATGAAGGTAACCGTAAGTTCTACAGTTCAGAACAAGCCAAATGACAGAGCGTGTCGTTAGTTTACTCATTGATGTGATAAGGACCCAAGGGAGGATGACTCATAGGTTCAAGTTTAATTTCTGTTTGTACAGTTATCAGTTCTTTATTGCAGCCTTGTGCCACACTGTAGTTTGTGTTGGTTGTACCGGTACATTGGGTGTAGGAAAGTGTATGGAGATACTTTCAGCTTTCAAGTTGTTACGGCATTGTTCATTTATGAAAATTTTGCACATTAACATATTTGTAACTCTATTTGTATTTGTTTTAGGTAAGCGGTTGGCGTACTGAAGCTCCCTTATGCACGGGAACTTGTAAGTAAAAAAAAAGTTAAATCACACACACATATTGTTTTTGTAATACAATAGTAAGCTTTTTTCTGAGTACCAAACTTCTAAAATATTTTTTGGGCTCGTTAAATCGTCGTATTTTTATGAATTCCTTAATTTACTAGGCTTCTTCCCAAAAAGTTTGTCAAATTTTATGGAGTGAAAATAAAATATTTTCACACTAATGCGCATATAACGAATCTTGTTAATTTTCGACTGATCTGCCACCTCTAATATATATTTCTGTCCCACATATAATCAATGTTCGTCAGCAGTGTTATCTGCTATCACCCTTGGCAGGGCTGGCATCAGCATTCGGCCGTCAGGGTCGTCCAGCTCGGGATCTATTTCATGTTTAACGACGCCCAGCATTGGTTGACAATCGTAAAAAAACTATAAACCCAACTGTAGTGGACTGGACTTCTGGGAACACTGGCAACTGTGACCTCTACTGCTCTGTACTCCTGCCTATGGAACAATTCTTGTAACTTGTCCTGTGTGATGATACTGTAGCGGAAGAGGCCAATATGGAATTGATTACTGTAGTGCAAAATATTTTTTAATAATTTTTAAACTTTTTTGAGAATTAATTTTTTTACGGGGCTTTTTAAAGTCGTCTGATTGTACTGAAACGACTCTTTTAAAATTCTATAGTAGTGTGCATTTCTTGCTCATCCCTGGACTTAGACCTTTTTTAACCGAATCTCGATCTGAAGGTAAACCTGTGATCAGATTTGGCGAGGCGTGTTTTATGGATAAAATTAAAGTGAGAAAGTTCGTCGTCGGAACATTTATAAGTAAATTGGCAATTACTCGGTGAAATATACGCAATAAATCACTACAAGTTGTTTTAAAATTGAATAACAATATATTAATCACAAAAATAATAAAATATGGTTGTAAGAAATCAGACTTTGTTTGCATCTGTTTTACTAACTAGAATCGGTGGATTCTAAAGCAAAGTAATTAATCCCATTCCTTAAGATTGCTTGCATATTTTAGTTTGGTGAAGTTAAAAACTAAAACCTGTGTCGTAAGCCTAATTCTAATAATTGGTCAAAATTTACTATTTTTATTTACGCTTTTTTATAGTGTTGATGGTGTCGTTATTTATAAATTGTCCGTTTCGTCCATTGTTGGAAAACAAAGAAACAGATATGCGCACGGTAATGAAGTCCCCAAATGAAATCTTACTACTGTAGTCGCACGTGTGACGTTTAGTTTAATGGTTCAGTGAGTGCTAAGGAAGGATTAACGACGGGTATTTCGCACAGCTGCGGTTTTGTCGCGCTATTTTCGCCGCCCGGTTGTGTACGGCGGGAAACGCGAACAGATGTTAGTACGGATGGCATCTTGCGGCCGGACAAGAATAAGTTGATGCTAGAGTAATTTGTTTACTGCCAAACTTTTATATGAAAAATTATGTAAAATAGTTTTAGAACATTGCATTTTTTGTGAATACAGTTTTTACATTCCTAACTCGTAATGTATCAAATAGTAACTTAGTTCAATCGTTACTTTTTGCAACATCATATGTACTATTACCAAGTTTTAATAACCATACGTGAAATAAGCAGTTTTTACGAATGTAAATAGAGACAATACACAAAACAATTTAACGGCGACATAAGTTTGACTTAAATCTTGTTGCTCAAGTATTAGCCGAAAACTCAATTTATAGTGTGTAATAACCCATGGTATCAAAAGAGACAATACTACTGAACGATATGTGCTACATAATTTAGCTATGTCTCGTGTTTGTATGTTGTACATTATATTAATCAACATCACTTATAACGGCTCGTGATTAAGGTATGAATGAGCGTTGTAAACCAACTCTCAACTACTTGAAACCACATCTACCCGCAAGAGCTATGCAATATTTCGTTTGTTCAATACTATTAATCATTTCACCTTTATAATATGTTTCATTTTTCTTTAAATGGCGTCGCCTTATTGAACCACTCACATAGTCACATTTGCCAGTTAATTTTTTTATTTGACGTTTAGGCTTGGTTATACATGTCCAAAAAAATGTTTCGTATTTTTTAGTGTCAGAATCTGTTATGCATATTAATCTGGCTTTCTTGTAGGCTAAATTTGTTTTAGATGTTGTTATTTACTATTCAAACCTTTATATTAGTTAAGTAGGCCTATCTCTAAACGGACCATAATTTCATATTACCTACTTATATATAAAAAATACATATATTAAGCTATAATTACTATCTTTCACAATTAATGCCATCGTAGTGTGTAAAAGTTATTATTTTCGAAATGGCCTTTCTTGCCCTGCAAAAAGTAACTTAGATTTTACTAGTATTAATCTTTGTTTCATACTGTGAACTCTTTCAATTCGAATGTAACTAGTTGTACATGTTTATTGCGCAATATATGCATCAATATATTTTCAACTTGAACGTTATTTACTGTCATGTAAGTTGTAAGGTGATCGTGTATCGTTAACGTAACGAGATGGCGACGTTAACGTAAACCACACACAACCCTTGTTAGCTGCTTGTGAGCGCCACGAGTTTATTTGGGACTTTAGTTGAAGTAACAAATTTGAATCCAGCATCAATACTTGATTTTAAAATAATTGTCAGATTAATGGGAATAAATTCTTGCGAGTTTCGATTCAATTTATTGTTTCCTTCTCTCAAAGTGTTTGCAACTATGCAGAGTAACCTTACACCACTTTTCGTAAATAAAATCTCCAAATTTAAAATTGTCCTTTGTAAGAATAATATAATTTTATTAGTATAGAGGTTTAGCTTTCGATACATTTTGCTTTGCCAGTTGATTAAATAATAAAAATAACCTAAATTTTTATGAAAACGTATCCATTTGAGTTTGGTTCTATTTAAAAAAAAAAATTGTAAGAGTAAATGTTTGTAAAATATGTCCGAAAATATCTCTTAATCTAATTTTACACCCAAAATTAAAATGGAATATTTTTTTTCCTCTAGCAGCTTTTTATGTTACTCACACATATGTTTTATATCGACGTATATTAGGAGTGCAACGATTTGACTTAGTAAAGATGAATAGAAATTGACTGAAATACGTAATAATTACTATATTTCAAATTAGTCATGAAATTAAAATCGTAAAAGTTTGATTAGACGTTGAGATAACGTGAAAACTTAGATAAACACACCCATGATTTAATTATTAAGTAAATCTTTGACTTTAAGTCAAATGTTTTTATTTTTACTTTCCCTTGTTCCCTTCTTGACCTTGACACCACATTTAAAAAGTCAACCGAAAGCTAGTTTGATTTTGCAAACAACGGCAATCAGGGTATTCTTTTGATGCTCAATTCTTGATTCCACCTTGACCAATAATTCTGAATTCAATAGCGATGCCGGAACTGTTTCTTAAACCCTTTACAAGAGATCACTTTCAAATTTAAGTACTTTTTCCACTGTAGATTAAAAATTCACATTTATTTTTTAGCCCAAAGTTGTATTACAAGAAAAGTCATTCCCACCTTATACTTCGTTGTTGTGTTTATAAGATCAATATTGTGTGTTTTAGGCTTCATGTGGTTTTAATTTGTCCCATATCTCATCAAATTTATATCCTATTTTATACTGCAGTGTATTTACAATTCCCGCTACAACAATTAAAACAGCTGCCGTTACTGGCAGACCGCGCCTATATGGCGTGCGAGTGATATAAATTTTACATAATCATTACATTAGGTTACATAACTGAATACGATAACCCCTACGTGGCCACTGCCTATCTTGCTTAATTAACGGACGAGTTGCTGTTTAACACAAATATTGACTTGAACCTAAATTATGCTGATCATATCAATTAGCTGTCTTGATATGGTTGATTTGCTTAATTGTATTTAAGTATAAGTTTTTATGTAAATCTACACCAAGTTTCAGTTTTATTATATTTTTCTAATACCACTAATTTTGGTCTTACTAAATTGAAAAGTTATTGTGAAGCTTATGTACCGTGTTTAACCAGTTTTAGAATGTAGAAGATATCCCCACTTAGTTTGGACCATTAACTATTGGATACTGAGGAATTCTTCCCATATACAGTATATTGACCAGCTTTTGTCAGTTTTTTCGTAAAATAGAACATAGTTGTCTAAGCCAGTCACAACATTCGCTAGTGTCTAAAGTTTATTTTATAACTTATAATTTGTTGCAGACAAGGTTGATGGGTCATAACAGTTGCTAAAGCACACAATAAGTTGTTCCACTAATTTGAAATGGTAAACATCTTGTATTCTACAGAAATTAGTATTTTAGAGCACAATCTGTCGGTGACGATTTTTATTTTAAAATGGTGACATCTGTTATGGTGTAAATGGTGACACTTGTTATTAAATTAACAAGTGAATGGAATATCTAATAGGTTTAGACTAATGATATACTATACAAATAATGTCTAGAATTATATTCACCGTTAATTGCTACACATAGTTTTAAGCAAACCTACTGGTGTTGGAACAGCTGCTAACAAAACAGAACACATTCTCTACTTGTAGTTTCTCAGTCCTTGATATTTCTGATTGTTGTAAAGTCACAAGTGCGGGAATGTAAAGTGTTTACAGGCTAGAGGCAGCTGCTGAGCCGCACCAAACTTGTTGATTCTTGCGCCAGACTGTTTAACAAACCATATGAGTCTCCGCTTTCCTACCTGTTATGCCATCGCTACTGTCTACTGTTGGTCTCTGGTTTTGTTGGCTTGATACAGTAAATATCAGTTAAAGCTATGTATTGTTTCAGTCGGTAATGTACTGTACTTTTTTAAATCAACTAGATTGACAAGTGGGTTTCTAAATGATTTTGATTGAAGTGTTATTTTAATATACCTAGCTGGTATATAATAATAATAGGTAGAAAAGGTGGCACGTTTCAGCAAACAAGTGTGGCTTTTGATGGCTAACAACCACTTTTTTGTGACCACGACATCTTTCGCACATTTTAAAAACGAATATGCAGGAAAGTAAACATTTAGATATTTTTACCCAAAAATCAAAATTCTTAATAGAAATTATAATATAGGAGTTAATTAATAATATAGGAATATATTACCTGTCTTCAGCAACAAGTTAAGAAAGTCGACACTTTAGCAACAGATTGAACAATCATATGAAAGGCTCATCTGAATCTTATTTGTTTGTCACTAAAAACTTTGACGTGTCAATGGTTGCAAGCACAGTACATTCACATTTAGGGTTTGTTGTACTAACAGTTGCACAGAACTGTGTGTACACAGGTGTGTTTTGTTTAATGACACATGTGTTACATATACAACATCATATGCTTAGCTTACAACGACCATTTTAATCGTACCATAGTGTGTATTGGATTTTATTGTGTTAACCCATGTATGTTCAATGTTTGGCTATCTTGTTACCGAATCATAGATTGGATTAGTTGTCTGTTGAGATTTTTCTAATGTTATTGGCCATTTTCATCTTTATCAATTGATTGAGTTGCCGTGTCAAAGTTACCTAAATGGTTTTATTTGTTGGTAAGACTAACATTTTTGTTTTAAAATATGATAGCCTAAATTTTAAGCATTAAAAATATTACTACATGGAACTAATTCGTGCCGATAAAGTACACAATTTTCCTGAAACTAAAATATTATCATCCCAACATTTTCACAAAAAATAATCATTGACATCAGTTCTATATGGTTCTGAATTCCCAATGGACAGATTCAATATAGATCCTTGATAGGCTTCTTCTATGATAAACTCACAATCCACTTAACAATAATTGTCAAGTGATTCTAGTAGTCGTTCCCCAATCTGTTCTTCTTTCATGCGAGCATCATTACCTTTGGCCACGTGTTGTTGGGGGCACGGAGGCGCAAGGCTGTGCGCGCGCAATTGCGTAGGTCAAATTTGCGAATCGATGGCGCCAGCTGGTTCTGACAGGTGACTCCCCCCCTCAACATGCACAGCCATGGACATCCATTTACTGTTTACTGGCGCTCCCCCTAACTCAGACTTTGTTATCGACACACATGTGTGATGAACTGTGTTACCGACACAAATGTACATTGTTATCGGCATAAGTTTGTCAATGTAGGTGTGTCAAAGTTTGGCTGTCACAAACATGTGATGTAGCCTAATTACAATAGTTTCATATACGCGTCTGCATTCGTCGGGTTGTCAATTGCTGATTTGTACATATTGAGTCAGAGCATTTTTCCTTCATTCATTTTTTCCTTCGGACCTTTTCCTTCATTACCACTAGTTTTTAGGGCAATATATTATTAATATGAACAGTTGTAGTGAATTAAACTTTGGTTAGGTTAGGTTAGTGAGTTAGAAAACCCTATTCCAACCTAACCATATTCCACTAGTGGTAGCGAATTAACGGAAATTTGTTTCGTTTATTTTTTAGGTAGCTGGTACTTAAATTAAATATGATATATTCATTATTTGCATCAGCTAGGCCTCAGTGTTGTCGCTGGGACTAATATATCAAAACTACGTTGACCCATCCTCCAAATAGTTTTATAAATCCTGTGCCTGAAACGTATCGAGCAAATGCAAGGATAGGCCGGTTCAGAGCAAAAATGGACTGAACTGTTGGTTAGGTCCGGTTGGGTCTGCGATTTCAACGCTTTTTATTATAAAGGCTAACAAAATTCTTCGATTGTTTTTATATTAGTTAAACAAACAAATTCTGTGGATGTAGTATTTGGCCACAGTGAGGTAGGGCTGCATATCGAGGACAAGGTCTGGTGACGTGGTCGATTAGAACTCTGCCAAATCATCGCGGTGCGGCGTGCCGCTGTTGGCGGCGTTGTTGTGGTTTATCTGTCCCTAGCATAACGTGAATGCGAGTAGTACCATAGATTAAAAGAAGTAACTCCTTTTATCTATGGTAGTACGCGATTTAAGGTGGGTGCTTGGGCGTGTTAGCTTATAATATGTAAATTATTAGATGTTGAAGAATACTGTTTTCGAATAGAGTGTGGCTTAAACCATCATTTAACACTTTAGCACATAGAACTGCGTACATGTACAACAACAAAAAATGTATTTTAAATCATCATGAATAACTAAATTTACGACTAAAAATGTTCTAGCCGTATATTTTGTTATTTACAATTTCCTCATCACTTAAAAATCAAGTTAGTAGAAATCGTAATGAAATCAAGTAAAACGATTTTTTGATCCACTTCCTCATGCAGGAAAGTGAATCAGGACACTTCCATGGCGGGTACTCCGCTGTGAAACCTCCTTACGGACTGTGGCTACTGTAGACAAGAGCCTTGTTCACCAGAACGTCATGATCCTGCAAATTATATCGGCCGTAGTCATCCCTGCTGAAGCCATCAATGGAGTGACGTGATCAAATATTTGCAGATTATATGAATTGCAGATTATCTGTCAACTCTGGATGTTTTGTTATGTAGGTGTAAGTGCAATTAACTCAATTTCTTAAACGTAAAAAGATTGGAACTTAACGTCAAATAGGTTCTAAATTGCCATGTCCATTGTGATATTTAGTTTAACATTCGATGAAGATTTTGAGCAAAAACGCGCCTCAACATCTATCCTGGCTTTTCAAATAAATCTAATTGTTTTACAGTTATCAGTTTGTGTGGGTAAGAAGCAGATGATCGCACATTTATGCTACGGCAGATGCGGTTATTTTCTGAAGTTACAACAGAAGCCATGACCCAGTTGGAAGATGTCAGTGTCATCGTTAGATTGTGGGTGGCGGCGAATAATCATGTGAATTTATCTCAATATAACAGGCACTCGGTGGGCGGCGACGTTATTTTTAAAATACCAAGACTGCAATATTACCACGTGATCGTAGCTGTTGATTTCCTACGAGATTGGTTTTGAAGCTTGTAAACTCGCAGTCATAGGAATGTGTGAGCTGTACTTTATAGTTTAAAAGAGTTGTGCACATTGTCGAGCGTTATATAGTTTACAACATGCGATAATAATGTGTGTGTGGTTTAGTCATCGTAAGCACTGCTTATTCTGTTGAGCATTTTTTTTTATTCTTTATACCACAGAGAAGGATCAGAGGACGCATTTAATGGTACACTATTATTATAGTGACTCATTGTAGCTAAGTTCTCCTGGTCCCGTAGTCAATTGTTGTGATACTGTAGCCTGCGTTGCGATTGCCCTGCTGCACTACCACATGGGAAACGAGTTGGCCAGTTGTACCTAGATTGGTTCAGTAGTTTCAACAAAAGGTTTAATTTACTTGTATCCGTCAAGTGATCCTAGATTGCGTTTTTCGTATTTGTGTTTTGGCCAATTAGTGTTACTAAATGTTTTGTGTACGTGTAAGTGAAAAAATCTGTGATCCAGAGGCTCTACCATGAAAAAGTACAGTAGTTGGTATCGCTGTGTAACATCACACTGGTATCTCACGTTATTAACTGAAAAGATTCTCTAATATCTTCAAGCCAGAAGATTTTGCTCACGTCCGAAACAAAACCCTCTGTATGATCATATTTAGTTTCTCCAAGCTATGTATTGCAAAGAGTATCCATTTTAATTTTAAACAGAAATTTTCAAATGTTAAATAGTTTTTTTTTCAGACCAGATACAATGTATTGCTACTTCTCTCCCGGGTAAACCACAGGTAAATTTCTTTCTGCGGCGGCACGGGTGGCAGCCCTGCGCCGCTGCGGTTTCGGTAATCACTTCTATTCGTCATGTCCTTGAGGCGAGTTCTTGGCCCCGATTCCCCTGGAAATCTGCTGACTCGCTCCTCAAATTGTGTAATGCACCTGTTCAGTGTTCAGTGTTCAGTGTTCACCCGCTGCCGCGGTGAGATGTTGTCCCATTGTTTGGTAATGCATGCAAATAAACGCATCGCGCAGGACTTTCATTAGCAAAAGTGCTGAACGCCATGAGGTCCTGATGAAGCTGCTAGGTTTTGTGTTGCGCGATCCCTTGTGTTACTAATGATTGTAATGATAAATTGTGAAATTAAATATGCTACTGCTTTGTTTTGCTGTGTAATCAGGGTTGATAGCGCGGTAGACGGGCACGGAACAACATTGGAGCTTAATACCAAACTTTTAATATGCTTGGTTTCAAAATGGTTATGGCCTCTTTTCATCCGTTCAAAATTTAGCACCTATGAAGCATTTGGAACTCAACCAAATTATTCGAGATAAAACTCCTCAATGTTTAAGAATTTATAAAGATTAACTTTTTTGACTACTTGAAAACCAAGTAATCACAATGCTATTATGTACCTCACACATCAAGAATTGAAATGTATCTATTTTACTAGTTTATTGAGTGGCATTATTACGAGCATTAGAATAAGCCATGCTCTCTCTTGTTGGTTTGGAGGAAGCGATCATATTATTTTCTCATGATGATCCCACGAGGTGTCGGTGAATGAACGGCGATCTGCCTCGAGATTCAAGGTCACTGTTCCTTCTATTGTACTCCACAACTACGCTTCGTAACAATAACAATCGCTATCACTACACTACAATTACATCCACTCCCTACCCTGTGCCTAAGTGATATGACGTAAAAAGGCGGGACAGGTACCACCCTGTTACCACAAGTATTAATATCACTGGATATGTGTTCACAAGCAGAAATTTTTAATATTTACTCTACAGGGTGTCCCGGAACTCTCTACCAATATTTTAGGGCATTGTTCCTGGGTAAGAAACGTATCTAAATATCATATTTAAATTGTCCGGAAGTCCTTAGTTACTCAGATAGCCGCCATTTTGTTTTTTCACTTATTAATTTTTTTCTGAAAATTGGTTAAACATACGAAGTTGAAACTTTGCAACAACATTTATGACAACTAGACAAAACTACAAAAAAATTATGACGATTTTTCAAATTCATAAAACAAAATGGCGGCTGTTTAAAATTTTGTTCCTTAAATTACTCGAAAACCATTGATTTTACAAAAATATTACGAGAATTACTTTTTAAAGGCAATTTTATTACAAATCGATCGACACCTTAATCTTTAAGATCGGATGAGTATTAACTGAGATATGGCAGTTTTAGTGATACGTGACCGCCGGATATTAGTTGCAGCGCATGCTGAAAGCGGTCACGTATCACTAAAACTGCCATATCTCAGTTAATACTCGTCCGATCTTAAAGATTAAGGTTTCGATCGATTTGTAATAAAATTGCCTTAAAAAATTTATTCTCGTAAAATTTTTGTAAAATCAATCGTTTTCGAGTAATTTAAGAAACAAAATTTTAAACAGCCGCCATTTTGTTTTATGAATTTGAAAAATCGTCATAATTTTTTTGTAGCTTTGTCTAGTTGTCATAAATGTTTGTGCAAAGTTTCAACTTCGTATGTTTAACCAATCTTCAGAAAAAAATAATAAGTGAAAAAACAAAATGGCGGCTATCTGAGTAAATAAGGACTTCCGGACAATTTAAATATGATATTTAGATATGTTTCTTACCCAGGAACAATGCCCTAAAATATTGGTAGAGAGTTCCGGGACACCCTGTATAATGAAAGTCTGCTTTATCTTTGGAAATACTGTAGCGGTCCCGCGAAGTAGACATTCCATCGCCACACATTAAGTTTTATTTTCTATAGGATATCAGGTTACGTACAATACAGTGATTATTTACCATATAAGTTATATTTTCACCAACTTTGTACTTATATCGTAACGTCAAATGTCTTTTTCAGGTAAGAACTGATGTTATGTTTGTTTGGCCGTGTATGTAAGTATTGTTAAGTAATAGACAATATCTTCTAGCAAATATCAGTTTACAGTTTTATAATTTAGAGGGGAACTGTGAGACAATTTTCCCAATAACGGCTGTCAAGACAGCAGCGTTGCCATAGCCCTGTTACTTAGGCGCTGTCAAACTATGCAAACTATCCAAAGGCCCACCGCAGGATTGATAATATCATAAGCAAAACGAGTTGCAGGCACATAATAAATTAGTGTGGATGTTAACGCTAACAGACATTTAATGATGTTAGCCTCCGAATCACTTTAGTTAATTAATAAATGGTTTAAATGCCTTAACTATCAGGTGATCCTTGGAGTAGTATTACACCACTGCAGTGTCAGCCCTCATGGGGCTTTCTTCAGGTGTCAAAGGAAGTCAAAAGATGTCTTTCGTACGAATTCGTCACATTACGAACACACAGAACACAGTCTACGAGAACACAGTCTGGACCAGCTCCTCGCACGCGTCGCGCATCAATGGTAGGCCTACCCATGAAAAATGATTGTGACTCCTACGTGTTATTTGTTTTTATGTTCGTGTTCGTGTCCGTTTCTGTGTTCTCGTAGTTTAAATGTGACGAATTCGTACGAAAGACATCTTTTGACTTCCTTTGACACCTGAAGAATGCACCCTGAGGGCTGAAACTGCAGTAGTGCAATATTACTCCAAGGATCACCTGACAGTTAAGGTATTTAAACCATTTACTGTATCAGCTAACAGACAACAGCGTTACCGAAGCCTGTTATTTAGAGGCTGTCAAATTATCCGAACCAAGATTTGTAAATTGCTGTAGGTACCACACCAGGTTGCGGCTACAGATAATGCACCAGTGTGGTACGGCTTGCAAACAGCAGGGGTTGCCGCAGGGAAGAGGACTGTCAAGCTATCTGAAAGCTTGGCAACCCCAGCACTATTAAAGACAAATCAGTTTCTATCACACATCATCCACTATTGTGAAGTGTGGCTGCTCGCTGACAGACCGCTGTAGCTATAGTGTAGCGCAGAGGTTGTAGACGTGCTGTCACTTTCCCCGGTGACTTGGCAACGCCGCTACTACAGGGAACCGGTTCCGCCATTCAGCGGGGAACCGGGGAGCGCTAGTTGTACATTGCTCAGGCTGAGGCTCTCCTCAGTGCCATGGCCGCATACATGCAATAGGTTAACTAAGAGGTTGGTGGTCTGATATCCTCTGGCTGCTGGGTTCTATCGCCTTAAAGTTTGTGAAAAACTTACCCTAAACCAATTACAGTCGCGAAACAACATTCCAGCCCTGTGATTTCGACGGGGTAGCGGATTTTTATCCCCCTGGAATTTTACCCCCTGGGCAAACGTGACGTCACAAACCAGGGGGTAAAATTCCGGCCGCGAACTTTTGAGTTTCGCGACATCAGCTCGATGGATTAAACGCGGAATTAAACATATATTTTCACGGTTGTGAGTTTAATCAGAACACATCAAATTATAAAAACCTAGAATGTACGGCCCGGATTTTTACCCCCGGAATTTTACCCCCGGAATTTTACCCCCCGGATTTTTACCCCCGGAATTTTACCCCCTGGCCAGATATAAATTAGTGAGAATGATTAATTATCGTCATTCAGTTTTAATTTAATGGTAAACATTTTATTATTAAGTAGCCTATCTTAATTTATATTTAACATTAACTAATCGAACAGGGTTTTAATATTAATTTTGAGATTCGAGTGTCAGGATTCGATCTTTGAAGCCAACTGTTGGTTAATATGATCAAAATAAAACAGCGAATTCTGTTTACTTAGTTGAGATTACAAAATAAATAAATAAATAAAGATAGGCTACTAAATAATGAAATGTTTACAATTAATTAAAAACAGAAATAAGAAAATCAATCATTCAATTTCTAAAATCAGCCAGGGGGTAAAATTCCGGGGGGTAAAATTCCGGGGGTAAAAATCCGGCCCGTACATCTTCAGTTGCCTAAACGCTAGTTATATGGACAGGGGGTAAAATTCCGGTTTTTATCGCTAATCTAATTAATCACGCTCTGACTATTTTCATTAGACTTCGACTTCCCAAATCCGCGGGGGTAAAATTACGGCCGCGAACAAACTTTTGGCCACTCAGGTTACTACGTCATAGTGACGTCAGCTTTGCCCAGGGGGTAAAATTCCAGGGGGATAAAATTCCGGCGACCCATTTCGACCAGTGGCAATAATACTGTGGGTTGAATTTAAATGATAAATTTTATCAGGCAAACGTAGTTTTTGGCTTTATTACATATTTAATATGTATTTATGTTCCGCATGTAGAAACTTATGAAAGAATATTGGGATTAGAGTATCAAAATCTATGCTAGCAGTACACTATCGCCGAATTTTTCGTCCAACTTTAGACTTGATTTGCGACGACGAATGCTTCCGAACGTAAACCACGACTACACACGGGCTGTTTAAACGGCTCATTGTGTGGTTTAGTTGCTTTTAGTCAGATACTATAGCTAGGGACCAACTTAGAATGAGCAATAGCAAGCATAGAATGAAAGAAGATTGCAATCATTACCAGACTCCACATTTTGTTTAAATTTATTTAGCACATATTAACTTATCAAATTAAGATGGATTTCATACGGTATCACAGACTCGTTAGTATTTTTTATAAGTATTTTTATTTTACATGTGTCCCTCAAAGTGCACCAATCACAGCCATTGAGTCAAACTCGGCAACGCTAGTCAAACTCTGTGTATCTCTAGTGATGACAAGGTCCCAGCTACCGTAATGTTCCAGTGACGCAACACTTGGATGAAGCATACTAGACCCTACCTGAGCAAAACTCAGCCATCAGTCAGTGTCTCCAGTGATGAAAAGGTCTTCGCAAGTATACTAGACCTAACCTGAACAAAGCTTGGCCACCCGTCAGTGTCTCTTTGGTGATGACAAGGTCCCAGCTCCTGTTCCAGTGACGCAACACTTGGATGAAGCATACTAGATCTTACCTGAGCAAAACTCAGCCATCAGTCAGTGTCTCTAGTGATGAAAAGGTCTTCGCAAGTATACTAGACCTAACCTGAACAAAGCTTGGCCACCCGTCAGTGTCTCTTTGGTGATGACAAGGTCCCAGCTCCTGTTCCAGTGACGCAACACTTGGATGAAGCATACTAGATCTTACCTGAGCAAAACTCAGCCATCAGTCAGTGTCTCCAGTGATGAAAAGGTCTCCGCACGTATACTAGACCTAACCTGAGCAAAGCTTGGCCACCCGTCAGTGTCTCTTTAGTGATGACAAGGTCCCAGCTCCTGTTCCAGTGACGCAACACTTGGATGAAGCATACTAGATCTTACCTGAGCAAAACTCAGCCATCAGTCAGTGTCTCCAGTGATGAAAAGGTCTCCGCAAGTATACTAGACCTAACCTGAGCAAAGCTTGGCCACCCGTCAGTGTCTCTTTGGTGATGACAAGGTCTCAGCTCCTGTTCCAGAAACGCAACACTTGGATGAAGCATACTAGATCTTACCTGAGCAAAACTCAGCCATCAGTCAGTGTCTCCAGTGATGAAAAGGTCTCCGCAAGTATACTAGACCTAACCTGAGCAAAGCTTGGCCACCCGTCAGTGTCTCTTTGGTGATGACAAGGTCCCAGCTCCTGTTCCAGTGACGCAACACTTGGATGAAGCATACTAGATCTTACCTGAGCAAAACTCAGCCATCAGTCAGTGTCTCCAGTGATGAAAAGGTCTCCGCAAGTATACTAGACCTAACCTGAGCAAAGCTTGGCCACCCGTCAGTGTCTCTTTAGTGATGACAAGGTCCCAGCTCCTGTTCCAGTGACGCAACACTTGGATGAAGCATACTAGATCTTACCTGAGCAAAACTCAGCCATCAGTCAGTGTCTCCAGTGATGAAAAGGTCTCCGCAAGTATACTAGACCTAACCTGAGCAAAGCTTGGCCACCCGTCAGTGTATCTCTAGTGATGACAAGGTCCCAGCTCCTGTTCCAGTGACGCAACACTTGGATGAAGCATACTAGACCCTACCTGAGCAAAACTCAGCCATCAGTCAGTGTCTCTAGTGATGAAAAGGTCTCCGCAAGTATACTAGACTTACCTGAGCAATGCTTGGCCTCCCGTCAGTGTGTCTTTAGTGATGACAAGGTCCCAGGTCCTGTTCCAGTGACGCAACACTTGGATGAAGCATACTAGTTATATATCGATGACTAGACCCTACCTGAGCAAAACTCAGCCATCAGTCAGTGTCTCTAGTGATGAAAAGGTCTCCGCAAGTATACTAGACCTAACCTGAACAAAGCTTGGCCACCCGTCAGTGTCTCTTTAGTGATGACAAGGTCCCAGCTCCTGTTCCAGTGACGCAACACTTGGATGAAGCATACTAGATCTTACCTGAGCAAAACTCAGCCATCAGTCAGTGTCTCCAGTGATGAAAAGGTCTCCGCAAGTATACTAGACCTAACCTGAGCAAAGCTTGGCCACCCGTCAGTGTCTCTTTAGTGATGACAAGGTCCCAGCTCCTGTTCCAGTGACGCAACACTTGGATGAAGCATACTAGATCTTACCTGAGCAAATCTCAGCCATCAGTCAGTGTCTCCAGTGATGAAAAGGTCTCCGCAAGTATACTAGACCTAACCTGAGCAAAGCTTGGCCACCCGTCAGTGTATCTCTAGTGATGACAAGGTCCCAGCTCCTGTTCCAGTGACGCAACACTTGGATGAAGCATACTAGACCCTACCTGAGCAAAACTCAGCCATCAGTCAGTGTCTCTAGTGATGAAAAGGTCTCCGCAAGTATACTAGACCTAACCTGAGCAAAGCTTGGCCTCCCGTCAGTGTGTCTTTAGTGATGACAAGGTCCCAGCTCCTGTTCCAGTGACGCAACACTTGGATGAAGCATACTAGACCCTACCTGAGCAAAACTCAGCCATCAGTCAGTGTCTCTAGTGATGAAAAGGTCTCCGCACGTATACTAGACCTAACCTGAGCAAAGCTTGGCCACCCGTCAGTGTCTCTTTAGTGATGACAAGGTCCCAGCTCCTGTTCCAGTGACGCAACACTTGGATGAAGCATACTAGACCTAACCTGAACAAAGCGCTTGGCCATTAGTCAGTATCTCTAGTGATGAAAAGGTCTCCGCACGTATACTAGACCTAACCTGAACAAAGCTTGGCCACTAGTCAGTATCTCTAGTGATGAAAAGGTCTCGGCAAGTATGCTAGACCTCCTGAGCTAAGCTTGGCCACCCGTCAGTGTCTCTAGTGATCGATGACAAGGTCTCAGCACCTATACAAGTGACGCAACATCGGAATGAAGTAACCTAGACCGTCCCTGAGCCAAGCTCGGTCACATGTCAGTGTATCTATTTTTATGACAAGATCCCAGCACCTGTAAAATGACTCTAATTAATTATAATATAATTAATAGAAAGTAGTGTATCTTGAAACTAGAAATTGAATGTAATTTTGAAAAGTAAATGTGTTGAATTTTACAGTGGCTAGTTGATGTTCGCACTCATTGCCATATAAAATGTCTCTAATTAATTATAAAATAATTAATAGAAACACGCATATTTACTCAAAACAAATTCTATAATTTCATGAATGTTTACAAAACAAAAACATATGATAGTAAAAATTGATATAAATGAAATATTGAACAGTCTTAAAGAAGTTACAACAACCTGTACCTGTGACGCAACACCAGGACGAAGTTAACTAGACCTTACCTGAGCAAAGCCCGTCAGTGTCTCTAGTGATGACAAGGTCCCACCATATCGATGGGTCCCACATCACCTGTACTTGTGACGCAACACCGGGACGAATTAACCTAAACCTCGGCCTTCCCTGAGCAAAGCTCGGCCACTCGTCAGTGTCTCTAGTGATTACAAGGTCCTTCAGCACCTGTACCTGTGACACAACACCGGGATGAAGTAACCTAAACATTACCTGAGAAAAGCTCGGCCACCCTCCAGTGTCTCTAGTGATGACAAGGTCCCAAAGCACCTGTACCTGTGACGCAACGCCGGGACTAGAACTTCCCTGAGCAAAGCTCGGCCTCCTGTCAGTGTTTGTAGCGTTGACAATGACCCACAGCACCCTTACCTGTACCGTAACGCCGGGACTAGACCGTACCTGAGCAAAGCTCGGCCACCTGTCAGTGTCCATAGTGATGACAAGGTACCACAGCACCTGTACCTGTGACGCAACGCCGGGATAACGTGTTAGACCTTCCCTGAACAAAGCTCGGCCACCCGTCAGTGTCCATAGTGATGACAAGGTACCACAGCACCTGTACCTGTGACGCAACGCCGGGATAACGTGTTAGACCTTCCCTGAACAAAGCTCGGCCACCCGTCAGTGTCCATAGTGATGACAAGGTACCACAGCACCTGTACCTGTGACGCAACGCCGGGATAACGTGTTAGACCTTCCCTGAACAAAGCTCGGCCACCCGTCAGTGTCTTTAGTGATGACAAGGTACCACAGCACCTGTACCTGTGACGCAACGCCGGGATGAAGTAACCTAGACCTTCCGCTTTCCCCCAGCCTCAGTAACAGTCTCGCGCCGTGACACGGTGACCCACAAACCCACAAACCCGCATTACAACGACTCACTCTCGATTTCTATCGGCAAACAGACCACGCTGATAATATCGTAGTTTGATGATGTTTACTACAGAACAACACAATGAAGGTATTTTATTAAGTTAATTTATTTGTAGACAGAACCATACTTTTGCTCTGTGTATACGTATCCGTAAACAGTGAAAATTTAATGTAGGCTTACTCTAGTCATAAAGGATTATTCTAACTTCGACCACAATAAGCTTAATAACAAAATGATGATTCCGCCGCCCTTCTGATAAGCTGCTACCTAATCCTTTCATATCACTTCAATGTATTTGTGTTATCAATTTGTTAAGATTTCGCTGGCGACGCAGCAAACTTGCAGCCCAACGGATTTTTTTTGTTTTTTTGGCGAATCTATATTCCAACAGGTTTAAAAAAATAAACTATTGACATTGGCTCAATGAATAACTCCCACTCCACATTTTGTGCATGAAACAGTTGTCAAAAAAGTTTAAGAGGTAATTACTTTTGGACTACTATGTATGCATTTTACTCCTCGCACCGTAACTAGCACACCTGGAACAGTATATTATTAAGAAATCTTAAACAGATCACACTGAGTTTAATAGTCGAGAACTATTTTATAAAAATAGGCTGAAACACTTTAATTGGCAATTACGTGGACACAAGTGACGTGGTGATTGGCGATGAGTCAAGTCAGATTAATGGCCCAGCAGATGGAAATGACAGACCGATCCAATCATGTGGGATATTACACGGCACACGGTCCCCCATGTTATCTGTTATGTTGCGTCACTAGCCTCGTCGAAATTGGTCTGTAGAATTTATGTTGACCAATGCTGTTTTGTTGTGACTGGTGGATTGACATGCGATACTTTTGGGTTTAGGTTTAAAATAGAGGAGAACGATGTAGATTAAGAAAGAATAGCAAAAAAGGTGTGCGTTTTATCAGGGTTTCCTGCTGTGATAGTGTATCGGCGATGCTCTGGGAGATAATTAATATAAATCCTCCTAGGCAATGTTGAACGTTGGTCGAAGTATCGGCGAGGATAATGTGTTGAATCCTCGTTTGTTTACACCCGTTCATACCTTCGTCACAATTAAACTGTTCCTTATTTTTCTTAATCAATTCACTTACACTTTTTACGTACAGTTTCATCACTTTCCTCGTGTCGTATAAATTACTCTAAGGATGCAGAGGCAGCCATGTCGTGCGGGCGACGTTGAGCAAGTACATAAATTAGGCAGTTTCGGCTGTCAGTGATGACGTCACAACCCTCATGTGTTCCTTGTGACGGTTTCCGCTGATACTATCTGACAACGCAAATGAGCTCTTGTTCATTTTTTGTTTGTTTTAACTACCACAACTAACTGTGTGGCGATCTTGATTGTGTCAATAAGGTTGGCGAACTTGCTATTGTTTTCTTTTCGGTATTATTCTAAAAAAAAGCGTTGTTTCTGTTTTTAAAATATGTTATAGTTAAAGGAGCGAATGTAAATACTTTGACTACTTTCAACTATGGGAGTATTTATACTTTGTCTTGTATGGTTTTAATATGAAATTAAAACTAACATACACGAAATATTCAACATATATAAATTGCCTTTCATAATACGGAACAATTTGGCTTCCGTAAAAAGGGTCAAAATCCGTTACGTGCCCACAACTCCAAAACAGCAGCGGACCGTGGTAACGAATCACTGTTGACTTGGTCACAACAATGAGATCACGATTAATTTTAGTTCAGTGACTCAAAAAACGAATTTTAAGCTGTTTTATAAGTTTGGTTAGGTTAGAACAGTGTCATCTAACCTAACCAACCAAGCCTCACACAGTTTAAAATTTACAGTAGTTATTCTACTATTTTGTCTGTTTTCTCCAAATTTATATAGCGTGTGATCCTTTTCTAACAAGTTTATGACATTAGTTATAGAAATTGTGTAATTGAAAAAAAATTAGAGTTGTGGACACGTAACGGATTTTGACCGTAAAAAGTTATAGTTCAACAATAAATATTGTTTTACACTGAAATCGTTATTAAATTATTGTATACCGAAACAAAAATTTGTTTAGGTTATTAAAGTTGTTCAGTAACAGTTATTACAGAACAATTACTGGGAGGAGATAAAAGAGAAATCAAGAAATAATAAGAACTCTAATTTCCTTTAAAATTACTCCAGCGACTCAATGTTCGCCATAAAGTAAAAATAGATCAAGTTTTTTTAGTATCCTCATTGGTAGCATTTTATTGGATACCCTTGCCGAGAAAAACCAGGTGTAAGAAATCGTATACACGATTCTACCCTAGGCTTCTGAATAGTATCATTAACTGTATTATCAATTTTCACCAGACCTGCAATTAGTGTTTAATGACCAGACATGTACCCAAGCAACTTAATTAACAAAGTTTTTTATGTGTTTTTATTATTATATAGCTCACTAAGTAGTTTTATATAGCTAAATATTACATGGGGAAGTTACAGTATAACTTGAGATGTTCTCGGTCCATTTTCGTTGGCCGAGTCTGTGTGGTTTTCGGCGCGTAATTCAATCAGCTGATGATATACAGGCCAGTGTGGCGCCTGTGATGAAATGACCTCAGATATCAGAATCTCCCTCTATCTCGGGGGACAAATAGCCCGGGAAGCTTTCCCTCTCTTTCTGCTATATCGTGTTGAGGCCCAGGCTGACTTTTCGTTGGTCTCGTTTTATTACTCGTATCAAGTGTGCAGATATGGTGAATCCATATCTATAGAGATACAGTAATATTAATATGGAGATTAATTGGTTGAACATAGTTAGCAGTGTGTAAAAAATGAGGAAAATGATGTTTATAAGACAAGTTTACCGTGAGAAATCTTTGTTAACCCTTGTACCAACTTTGAGCAAGATGTTCAATGAATATAATTTAATTTTCCTAAATTTTTCAAGTGATGTTACCGTATTTCAATTTAATGAATATAGATTTATGTTTTGATATTTTCTTTCAGTTTTTCTGCTAACGTGTGTAGTTAAAAATCATCCTTAGTTTCTTAAACCGCATTCTCGACCTAAAAACTACAGTATATTTTTATTTTAGGTTTTCCAATTTAAATACAATATTGTCGTGTAAAATATGTGTTTTTCGTTGATCAATCAAGATTTAAAAACGGGTTTTTATATAATTTTATATTTTTAACGTTGATAAACATGAGTTTAAAAAGCTTTAGACAATTTAATTTGTGCATAATTTCATACTTAAGCCTGAAGAGTCCGGGATCAAGTTTTTTTCTAGAGCTAAATTATTCCAAAGCGTTTGACGATGCTTGTAACAGTTTCAGCAGAGACTGGGGAAGGACATTTTTATCCAAGTGGAGTGTCCTTAATTTGCCCGTCGCGTGAAGCTGCATACTCGTTACATTTGAATAATGATTCCTTGCCTTGCCTCGCTGCTGGCGAAATCTCTCAATGTGGAATCTATAAACATATTTTAGCAACGCACGTAGTTCAGCTAGTTAAGCCAACTTAAGTTTACTGTAGTATTCAACAGTTTTTTTTACTAGTTACCAAATTGTGTGGCTCATTTTGTAACTTTAATGTAGAATTTTCAGAGTGTTGACTATGTGTTGACTATGAGTGTTGTGTGGATATGTTGTCCAATAATACAAAATGTTAAGCTTATTTCAGATATTCTAAGTAATATAGTAGAGGCAATTAGTAAATTACCTTTCAATATATTATTTACCATATTATTAAAAAAACACAAGCACTTTCTTTGTGGTTATTGTATGCTATGATAAACACATAGAAAAGTGTATTGGAATGTTTACCTTATACTAAAAGCTTTAAAGTAGAAAATTATTTAAATAAACGAAACTTAAATGTTCGAGAATAGAGGAAAAAGTAAATGCCATAAGCACCTTATTGGATTTTAGTCGCCAAATTTAATTTTATATATTGCACAATTCATCAACCTATTTATCACCTTCTTCATCCTTATGTGTTTTGTATGTCCTCCTAACATAAACGAATGTTGTATGTTGTATACAAATTTCAATTTTTTAAGCATTGATTTATTTTGTGTTACTAAACAACAATGTGGTTTGTTGCAGGTAAGAGGACTAGGTAACTTCGCACCTTCATATTGTGTAAGTTGTATCAGTCTAAAACCAAAATTGCACTTAGTAAAAAAATAACGTTTTGGACATAAATACAAGCTCTTTAATATACATGCAGGCATATAGCACGTCACTACTAGAATGGGATTTAACTAATTAATAGTTTAACTGCTATTTAAGTTTTTAGTAATGAATATAATAACACGTCGACAAGACAATTAAATTAGATTGCGACCAAATTAATATTTAAACCAACTATGGCTACCTTGATACAAAAAAATACACCCTGTTACGTTTCACCCTCTATTGTGTTTCATAAATACAAATTCGTGTTGATATTCAATCAAGAATCGTATTGAATATTTTGTCGTCCACCTAATGGCTTAAACGGTCCATTAGTAAACAATTTTCCTGTTTGTTGAGGTTCAATAAGCTTTTAGATTAATTGATTGATATGCTTACCTATGATTTTGATTTGTTATTTACTTTGTTTAATGATAGTTTAGACATTGATCCTTTAGCAAATAAAAGGAGTACTAAATGAACAATTCTTCAAAAAGTTTTTGGTCGTCTGTATTTAAAAAAAATGTTTACGATTAAATTAGCGAGGCCATGTCAGAACACACGCTTTACTAGTGTTGTCATTATAACTCAAATCCAAATGTCAAATTTATTAAATTTCATTTTTAATTTAATGTTGATACTTTATTTTTTAATTTTTAAATAATGAATTATCCTATTAGTAGTTACACAGTGTGTTACTTTAAATAATGCCACGAATAAATACAGTTCTGGTAGTTAAGAAGTACATATGATCTAAAATAAAAGTGTCGACAACCTTTTGGGAATTACATTACCGTTTTCAACAATGGTTTAGCTTTTCATTCCTTTCTTCTTTTGTTTACTTCCCAAACCTAAGTTGTCTCTGTAACATGAGTACAGTGGTAATCAATTGACATAGAATTAAAATGAAGATTACGGAAATTAACATTTTAATAATATAAGAATCGCACAGAGATTTATAATGAGTATCTATCACCCACTTAAGTCATTGTCGACCGATAGTATACTGTATTTGAAAATATTCTATTCTTGAGAAATCTAGTTAAATAGTCTTAAAAATATTGGTATAATATGGCATATTAAGCCAGCAGCTAGCAAAGCCGTACGCTTTTGTTAAAAGGTGGGCTGAACCAATAATTGATTCAGAATCATTAAATTATTATTAATTTTAATAATCTACTCAGCAATCATTAGCTTTATTAATGACTCTATGTCAACTATTTAGGCTAATTAAGTAAAAACACGGCTAATCGGGCGGAAGCGATGAGTTGGCAATATAAGTATAGAGATAAACCTAACTACTGTATCGGTAATCTGGAACCTGACGTTTGTAGTAATTAGCTTGTGTGAGAGTTGTTGTGGCGCAGGTGTTATCTATACGTTCTGCCAAGATCCGCCAACAGGGTTACATTTAGAGTGGAGAAGAATCGTGTGATTAGTATTAGTTATTTGGATATTTGTATTGTGTAAAACGTCTAACTTATTTCACTCATACTGTACTCTCAAATGCAGTTCGATTGCATACAAATATAGTACAGTTGCTTAACCCCGCTAAACGTAAACCGACCCTGATCATGAACCCCAATTAATCTTAGGTTTAATCGGTCAACGCCACGGTATTTGAAAAAAAAACGTTCTTTCTGAATATATAGCCTACACGTTTCGTGTATTGGAAAATCATTGATATATTTTTGTTTTCCTTAAACTTTAATTGTAATATGTTTATTTAATTGGAATAAACTAAACATTTGGGATTTCCCTTTTCTTTGTCAAGTTGTTAGGAGACCATAACACGCATTCAATTTGGGACAAATCTTACTAACTTTTTACTTTACTACACCGACGCATAATCATAGATTACAGTTTAAGTAATGTTCACAGTTAGCTCGAATACTAAATAATCTACTAAACCGAAATTGAAATATTTTTCTTCTTCTGGACTTAAAATAACTTAAATTGAAGATATCTGTCATCGTATAATAGATGTTTTTTTGTGGTCAACGTTAAGTTAATTCCTAAGTAATGATTAGTTGGGTATGGCATTTCTCTATAGCCTAACATATAGTCCTGAAACTGAACTGAAGTAAAACTACGTAGAAGTGTTTTAATCCTTCTATTTGATAGAATCCTACACACCTTAGGTAATTTGAAATAGATGAACAAGTTTCGTCAATGAAATTAATAATTACCTTGTGATTTTGCTGACGATTGTTGTCAATATTATCAATCAAGTGCTTGGATTCTAAAAAAACCATTGGGCGTATCTTGCAGATCAGTGAAAACAATCTAAATCCAGTTAATAGTTGATTGCATGGAAATGGAACAATCGTTATTTGGTTGTAGGACTACACGTCTTAATTTGGTGTTCATTTCTCGCTTTGCTCCTACGCCCTACGTATTTTATATTATTGATGTTTTATTGTTGCTCATTTTCTTTGGGAGTAAACTAAGTTTTTACTCTAAATATACATCGCATTTAAATTATCCTCGTGTTTTCCTTTTAATTTTATTCATTTCGATTTTTTTATCTGGTGCACATTACTATTAATGTTTTACTTTCCTTCGGCTGGTGATGTTTATTTTTATAACCATTGTAAAATATTCGTTTGGCTTATGAAAATCTTATAACCGACTAGTCAAGGCAGTACTCTGCAATCAATCTTCAATTTTAGCTCTTAATACTATGAACGCTATTAAAGGTAATTACTTCAAAATGGCAAATTACTAAACTCAACTACTTTACACCCTGTTCCTGTAGATATATATTAGATAATGTTTTTACTAGAAATGTTATCTACTATTGAAATCAGTTTTGATCGGCCTGATGAAAGAAACAAGCGATCAAATGACAAAGACTTGGTACATGTAATTGGAGGGAAGAGTCGAACACAAGATTTATTAGGTCCTGAGGAAGCAATTAGTTTTGGTTCACTGAGGTGTGGTGGGGGATGAGGGGGGGAGGGAGAAGTCAGTAGGGGATTAACAACTTGCATTTTGATGTCAATAAGATCTTGCGGCTTTCCGTTACCTTTTTATTACCAGAGTTCGGCCTCTAAAGAAATTGTGATAGTTTTAATTCATTATTGGTTTTAATTCAGTTTTAGTTTGGTAATCTGTCGTTTAGCAGTGGGTCAATGTCAAAGGTTTAGACTTTTTATTGTATAATTAAGTATTGGTTGTGTCTTTCACAATTTATTTAAACAATTTATTTTCTCACATGAGTTAATTTCTTAAAACCCCAACTAGTTTTACAGATATAGTAGTAAATTAAACCTAATTGTACTCGAGAATAAGATTTTTAAAAATTATATCATATACTCCTTCTTTTGGTGCCAATTTCGATTTGTGTTTTCTTCTTAAAACCGTGTGTGTGTGGTCTGAAGTTAAATAAATAACATTAAAATTTATTTCACTGGGAAATATAGTCCTGTCATAATTTTTGTTTTATTTGGCCTACATTTACACTATTGGTTAAACAAGTTTGTTTTATAATTATGTTCTCTAAAGGGGGGTTTGGTTATTGTATAAAGTTGATGTCACACTTTGATGTTAAGTTTATGTTGTTTGGATGATTATCGTTTCGTAAACACTTAATTAAAAAAGGAACGAACTTCGTGCGCGTATTTTGATTAGCACATGATTATATTCATGAATGCAATGGTAAGTGTAGAATATAATGGCGTGTCTTTTTGTCATTGTTACCACAGAGAAGTAAGATACAGAGGAAACATTCAATAGTACACTAGCACCCTTCGACATTTTTATATCTTAACTTCTCTATGTGGTTTCTGACTTAGATTAGTTGTGTCGAAGTATGTTTGTTGTTGGTACAAAACACCCGACAGTGGTTCTTCCTCGTAATAAGTATTGATTGATTGTAAATTAATATTAAATTATACGATCTCGTGAATCATCCGCAGCACGATAAACTAGACGTAGCCGTGGGAGTGATAAGATATGATAAGTATCTTAATGCGACGTCCGGCATGTTTTACAAGGTTGGCTTTGGGCAATAGGCTTAGTTAAACAATGTTTGCGAGGACTTTTACAGTTGTATTATAAAGATTAGGATTAACATGTTTTTCTTTGGACTGTGTTATCACGTATTTTTTGTGATTGAAAATGGTACTGGTTTGTAGGATTTACGGTTGGTTTTATGACTAAAATAACCATTTGTAAACTTAAGTTGAGATCTTGTAAAAAAAAAAAAACGATAAGTTTTTGTTAATTTTTCTAATATTATGAAAGAACGAACGTACTACACTTGCAGTTGTGGTTGTATCTATTGGATGTAGAAGGTATATTGTATAATGATTCAGTGCAAAAAATTCCGTTTTGTCACATTGATATTATATAAATATTAAAGACTTGGGCTAACCACTTGGAAACGACCTCACGACTATTTGAAATATACTCGTTCGTACCATCGATGTATATAACCTAACATTAGGTTATATACATCGATGGTTCGTACAACCAACCAAGGCACTTAGAATAAAAATTTCATATATCCAACAATAATTCTTAATTGTACTTCATAAATTGCTATTTGTAATTGACTCCCCGAAGCTGATCTCAAAGATGAAATGTTTACTTAAGCCTACTTTTTAACACTATAATTTCAATAGTCATTGATCAAAAGTAGATCGAGTACCTGATAGACTGTTTTGACAATACAAACTTGTGCTAATCACTGAGTGAACGGTTGGGGAGCACGAAGCACGATTCGATGAGTCAGTGAGTGGTGAATTGTGAGCGGTAAACGGCAAGAGGTTCATCACGAGCCGCACGCCATGCGCCATCCACTACACCGAGGATATAAACACTACTACTAGCAATTCATCATACTTATAATGCAGTTGAAGCTGGTAAAGATTGAATGAGTTGACGTTTTATTTTACGTGTACCGTATACATATTTTGTAACACTTACTTTCAATGAATAAGAAAATAAGATCCATTTGTAAATAAATGCCAGTTCTCTGGTAGTATTGAAAATGTACACATTTCATAAACAAGAGTAATTTTTAGTCGAAAAATCATTACCGTAAATCAGCCTTAACAATCCGATAAACACCTAAGAAAACTTATGATTTTATGTATGAGACATCCACTAGGAAATCATTGCTACGTGGGTAACCAAAGAAACATACACATACACAATCCTACCAGAGCTGTAACACTGGCCAACGACTCTTACTTACATTTTTTATCATCTTGGTTTTCCATACCGAATATGTCGACGCAACTAACTGTCTCGTTTTTTAACCTAGGCCTCCTAAATTTTGCTGACTTTTAGTCAGATCTCGTATCTTTGACTATTTTTAGTAGTCCTACATGTTCATAAAAGTTGCTACGTATTGAAGTACGCAGAGTATATAAATAGAATATTTTGCCAGTATGAACTCTTAACTTAACCTCCCTCTGTTGGTTTCTGAGAGAAATAAACAAACCATACAATGTTGTGTGTGGTAGTTCAGCACATACACTCTATCCACATTTCAAGTACATTCAGCAGCACAATAGCGATACAAGCAGATAACGTCTCAGCTTTAGTCATTCAAGTGTTTGTAAACACTCCTCAGGCCTCACCTCTACCGTCTGCCGCAGTCATGGCTTCGTGCCGCTCATGAACTGGTTCCTTCACGACCAAATTGTTGTTGGCGGTTGCTAAATCAGCTGGCTCGCAGTCGTGGGCTTCTGATCGTTTTATAACTCGAATGTAGTTAGCGAATCATGTTATATAAGTAGGAGTGTTGTGTGTTGATGGTTCACAAGTCGAGGTTGAGGGGTTTGAAATGAATTGTGGAGTAACCAGAAATGACTAAGAGTCGTGGATTCGCGACGTCACCCGATTGTCTTGACCGATTATTTGCATTCTTACTCATGGTCAAATTTTGCCCGCCCCCACGTAGATACGGTTTATGCGGGGGTAAAAAGAATAATTATTAGACGATTTCGTGTATATTTTGTGGTATAGTCAATGTCGTTAAGAAACCGCATACAGCTGCTCGAGCGAAAAGGATCCTTTTTGTTGTAAGTTTTTTTTGCCGATCCTCAAAAATGTGTGAAACCATGTTTAAATGCCCTATACTGGACACGTATGCTGCTGATCATAGGGTTTGTCACCATCTTCTTGAACTGCGCATCATTCAGTAACACTATCCTGATAATTAGACCAATTCGTTAATCACAAGGCAAATTCAGTTCAGATTCCACTATAACTGTATATACTATACTGTATATACTACCACTATTTATACAACTGTAGGTGCCTTAGTTGCCATTGGCTGTATGTGCTATTAATTAAAAGCTGTGTCTAAGGAATATGTCGGCCTTAGTCACTAACAAGGCTGCATGATCGCCCCACTCATCCTACACTCATCTCCATCCACTACTTGGCTTAAACTTACATATACTTACTTATACTTGGCTTAAAATACATATACTTTAGTTATATGGTCGTTATTTCGATGAAAAGTATATTCAGTAACTGTCAGTAACTCTTCTTTATCAACGAAAAAATCCTTTCTATGTACGTTTAAGCTTGCAACATATAAATCCCAACCATTAAGGTTCAAAATGTGATTCACTCAATGACTTTCAATTTCCATGCGTGATATTGTTGTGATTGTATACTGTACACATGCTTTAAGTATGCAATTTCCCAGGACGTTTACAATCATATACGCAGACCGCCACGTATAGTTTACAGTTTACAAGTGAACGTTACGCCTCATATCGCCAACACACGACAACATGTTGATAACAACAACGCTGTGTTGATATGATCGGTTGAATATTTAGACTTGGTCTGTGACTTGTCGAGGCGCGCCCTGGATGACGTCAGTGGAACGTGCCGCGGCCCAAGTGTCCCAACCCCGTGATAACTCGCATAACCTTGCCTTTTAAATATTAAATCCTACCGGTTTTAGTGTTGGGTCACAAGATACGAATGGGACTTAAAATTAAATGTGTTTGTGGTAAAGGTATTGCATATTGAGTAAGTTGTTTGTTTGAATATTTTGCTTACTAAACATCTTGATTGATCCATCGATGTATAATAACTCCCGATTGATCGATATAGTTTTATTTGAATGATAATTAGTTGAATTACATTGTTAAAATATTATTTTCTGGAGGATCCAACGATTTTAAGTCGAAATTGATATGTCATAGTTCGATCCTGTGGTATTGTAGGCTACACCAAGTTTATTCAGTCTGTTAACTAAATTGGTATTTTTACGAGTTCGTGACAATGAACGCAATTTTGTTCTTCTAAGATGCGTTGGATCTTCAATTCTTTTTTATTTGCTAGTAAATCTAACAAAAAAACACGTTTCGTTTTCAACTGAAATCTAACAATTTTAATTGATTCAAGTAGTCAACGCGTTGTATTCAGTTCGTCTTCCATGTTAGTCATGTAATTAAAGCCTTTTCTACAATACTAATGTTCATAATGACACTATTAATTTGGACCTCGTACGATGCTTACTTGTACAATTCGCTTGTTTTTTTTATACCTCGAATATCCGTCGCATTTACTTAACTGTTATGATGTACTTAATGCTCTGGTCTCGCTACCTATGAGCTCCCGTATCATGTAAACCTATCAGTCTTTTCGAATCCAACCGGGATATAGTAATTATGTTGACGAACTTTACGTAAAACCGTTAATTAATATCTCTTAATCCTTTGGCATCTCATAACATCAGTTCCAGATGTCATCAATAGACCGGTCCCAGACTTGTAATTTCCTCCTGTTTGACGATTGTAATCGCTAGCTGATTGTGCCATGAGGGCGCCCGAAGCCAGCTTTTATTGGCCGATTGTCGAGTAACCCGCATGTACGTGGTCGTATATTCCTCGGCTTGCTATAAATCCATTCATTGCCTCAGTGGATTCTTTCGGTTGATCCGACTACATTATGACGTTATGTCGTCTAAATGGATCAACAGAACCAGCTTAGAAGTGATAATAAAATTCAGACACGGTATAAAAAGCACAGTATTTGTCAAGACGGTCAACTGCTTATATGTCACGGTAAACGTCTAAAAACTGACGAACCACCGGACAGAATTTCCCCTCAACAGTCCAATATTTTTTAAGGCTGTAAGGGGTGATTCTTTCAAATAATTTAAGAAACATGTAAAGGAAATATGTATTTAAAATGTCTTTATTTGGTTTAGTTTTAAATGTCGAAACTCATTTAGTTGTGTTACAATATTGTACTGCACTCATCAATTTTGTGAACAAAACAATTTAATGTTGATGGGGTAGCCCTATATTAAGGGCTACTATATTATATGGCTTAAGGGCCACATTTTGTTGAAACATACCAAGGTCGTATTTTTCGACGATCAATTTGTAGCACAATTTTGTAAGCGACTGAAAATAATAGTCTCATTCTAAGTTATGTAAAGAGGTAATTTGTACAGTTGATTCGTTTTAAGCGGCCGTGTGTCACTTTATTATTTTTCTTCCGGTGAGAACCGCGTCAAATTGTTATTCACACTATATACATTACAGTATTTACAAAACCAGTCGTTTCGCCCTTGCTTGTGGCATAAGTGGTAATGCTGGTACTGAGGAAGGAAACCACAAAAATTGGTTATTTGTACGTTCTAATTGTGTTAAAATTGCTACCCTTTTATTTCCTGTATTTGCACAGTAAATAAATTACGATAATGTGAGGCGAAAACCTTGCCAATCTGAACGCATAAAAAATATTACACTCGTTTAAAAATCATTCAGTAAAACATTTACCATTGTAAATCACAATATGTAAGCTCCTGGGCTTATCCCAACTCCGCGCAGTGGTCAGAAATCTGTCAAAACCGACTGTCCAACTCCGCGCAGTGGTTAACTTCTGATCCCTCGTGGCACATGTCCAACTCCGCGCAGTGGTCAATTTTGGCTCTCACAGCCCTGACGGCTGAGAGTTGGTGTTTGAACTTTGAAATTGTGTTATACTTTATGTTATGTTTATCATTTATAGGAAAGTAAAGAGATAAGATATACCTAAAACGGGAGATGAAGCTTAAAAACCACTAATATAAGAAGTTTTAAAAAGTCCGTGAGAAAGAGTGACTGTGAATTTATACGTTCCAAATTCTACAATGTACTCACTCATTCATATTACTGGGCTTATGAGCTCTCTGAACTTTAGTACCAAGTTCAAAAATATTAGTTTTGTATACAACCGCAGATTGCTATAACAAATTAGCTGTAATCTCTGTTTCATACAACAGTTAGCTACTCACCTCAAATTGGAAAAAAATGGCCGACAAACTTCTATGTTTTTTATGGCTTGCAATACAAAATTATATCAATAGCCTACTTAAAGCAGTATAGGAATTTTAATAAAACTTCTGACTTCAAAATTGACTTTATATTTAATTACTCTACGTACAAAATGTTCAAAATTCCAGGGCAAGTGAGCCAAAATTGGTCAAATTAATCATCGTTAACATAAACATCGTGTATATCATTTACAAACCAAACAACAACAAAAAAAGAACAATAATTCATTTAAATATCTGGACTAAAAATAAAATACAAATTATTAGCCTACTAAAATTTTATAAGTATATTTATATATTTTATATTTACAAATTTACAGAAGTTCACTTAGTCAAACCATAATAGATTAAATTAATATAGTTAAACAATAATTATAAGCTTTAAAATGCGAAGCAATATTAACCTTAGTAAAACATTTTACAATCGTAAATCTCTTATATTATAGTGGAATAGAATACAGAATAGGACCGAAACCAGTTCGAGTCGGGTGGGGCGGGGCATGCGGCATCCAATCAGCTTTTAGAAAACTGTCCACTGTTGCCAAGTTGTGCCACGCACTCAGTCTCTGCCCGATAGCCGACCTGTGCGTTTCTAGTAAACCCTCCTGTTTTGTCAAGAATTCGTCTATGAACTGTGTTTCGCCCAATGAATACGGACAACAGTACGCGACGTGGACGACCACGAGTACACGTAAAAACGTTTGCGATATCGCAACGTGGTGTTCCTTTACGTTCCTTTTCGTAATGAAAATATCTTGATAGGCCTCTAAAAAAATGTCATTGTCCCTTAAAAATTTTATTTAAGTTTCATACGTCAATATTTTCTTTTGTAATTTTTTTTTATGTAACAATTTCCAGTGCAACGTAATAATATTTTCTAATAAATGTAGTTATGTCATTTTGGCAATAAATTAGCAGTTATGTTATCTATTTCCCTTTTTACCTGGTATGTTTTTTGAGGATTTCTAGAGTACCTACATTAGAAGTTTTTTTTGTTATAGAAGAGTGAATATATCGTATGACTATTTTAATGAATGCAACACATAACGTAATGTATGTAAACGTTAGTTCAATTTTCTTAAATTCAATATAAAACTAACGGACTTTTTTGTCAAATCACAATATTACAGAAATGTCTTCGTCACTATTGAGCTACCTGTTCTCCGTAAGTTTAAGTTCAGTCGAGTGGCGATAATAAGATTAACGGAGTGAGGGTCACAATAGGTGTTCAAAGAAAGGCAGCTTTGGGGTAATTCCTAAACATTGACCAACTTCGTTTCCTAAACACAACCAAACTATTGCTGTAAATGTCTAATATGGAAGATTTTACCTTCTTCATTTCCACGTTAATTTGTTTTATGTATCAAACTAAACTATGAGCAGGGCAACAATTTACAAGATTTTTAGAACTGCTATAAAAGTTTTTGGACCATATGTATTCATTTGCTCTTATTGTTATGGTGATTTGTTTAAAAATTGGGGTTGACAAACGTTTGACTATAGGCAACATATTTCCAGAGACTTGTAAAGGTGACCCTATATAAAATGTATTTTCATTTTATATTTATTAATTGTATGTTAATATATTTTTCAAAAACTAAATCTAGTAGCGGTTTAAGTCATAAATTGTTTAAACAATCTATCCATAATCATGTAAGGGATGAATGTATTTTCCATGTGATATAAACATGACAACACTAACCGATACCACCAAAAAATTAATAATTTGTAGTGTTAAAGTACCCTACAAGTGGGAAGACAGAGTCAGAGGGATGCCCGCGCCCGCTCCCCGGCTCTAGGTGAAAGTCAGCTCACCAGCCAAGAACGAAGTGGCAACGTCGCATCCCCTACCTCCTCAGAGGCCAGTCCTATTCTGTATTCTATTCCACTAATACGTGAGGGCTGTTTTTTGTGAACAAAACTCCTCTGTTATACCTGGACCGATTTTAACGATTGATGTGTCAAATAATTCGTCTCAATTCGTAGTTTTGCATAAAGGTTTTAGAATTTAAAAACTCTTACCCTCTTAAAAACTGCTAAAAGGGCACGAGTGCTTGGAAATGCAAATTTGGAAATGCATTTATTTTACACTTAACTATTGACATTTCACAAAAACACTTATTACCCTGCCTCTTGCAGCAAACCTATGTGTACTCATTAAACTAATGATATTTAAATAGAGAATAAATAGTATATTTTGAAATATATATTTTACTGGTACTGTAATGCAATCAGGCAAATGGAAGTTCGCTTAGTCTGCAGCTTTGCTGTGGCGGGGGTATAACGTAATAACAGCAGCAAACTTTTTGGAAACTTCAACTCACGTCCATGCAAATGTGCTGTATCCTTTGTTTTGGTAAACACTTTACCAAAACAACTACTGTTTAGGAGTGGCCACAGCGCGGAGTTGGACTTGACACTAAAAGTGACCACCGCGCGGAGTTGGACTGAACCCTTCGGGGGCCATAAAACTTTTCCTCGGATTAAATTTGACCACTGCGCGGAGTTGGGCAATCCCCAAGCTCCTGCAAACTTCCTAATTATATACCAATGCATCCCAAATTCCTACCTCATTATTATCAAAATCAAAACTCAAACGGGGTTCAAGGACTTAAGTGTAGGGAGGACCAGATTCTCCGGTGAGTGTTTGCCACAATTAATGGGCGTGTTTGATTGTGGCCTAACCTCAAAGATCCAAGAACTCTAGTGTAGGGAGGACCAGATTCTCCGGCGAGTGTTTGCCACAATTAATGGGCGTGTTTGATTTCTGGCCTAACCTCAAAGATCCAAGAACTCTAGTGTAGGGAGGACCAGATTCTCCGGTGAGTGTTTGCCACAATTAATGGGCGTGTTTGATTGTGGCCTAACCTCAAAGATCCAAGAACTCTAGTGTAGGGAGGACCAGATTCTTCGGCGACAGTTTGCCACAATTAATAGACGTGTTTGATTGTGGCCTAACCTCAAAGATCCAAGAACTCTAGTGTAGGGAGGACCAGATTCTTCGGCGACAGTTTGCCACAATTAATAGGCGTGTTTGATTGTGGCCTAACCTCAAAGATCCAAGAACTCTAGTGTAGGGAGGACCAGATTCTTCGGCGAGAGTTTGCCACAATTAATGGGCGTGTTTGATTGTGGCCTAACCGGTGATGACGCAACTAGGAGCGTATCAATGGCAGACCGGTTCGCTAGGCGATATCAGAAAATTAATGTAGTTAAAATTTAACATTTTTAGCATTTTTACTTAAAAAAAATGGATGTTCAATATGTAAAGTTTTTCTAAGGTAAGCTCTTTAAGGTAGCTTTTTTAAGTTAGGCTCCAGAAGCAGGGTATCCTATGCTATGCTATGATATGATAAGGATGGCAGACATCTTTACTATCCTAACAACCAATATCCCAAAGGTAATCGAATGGACGGTTTGGTAAAAAACATACTCACCTTTATTGACATACATTTGTTTTGTTGTACGCTAGAAAATGTAAATGCACGTATAATGTGATACCTTCCTATCCCAATTCTAGTTACTACTTGCAGTTAAACTTCTGTATTTTACTAGGAATCGCGAAGCCATTTATCAATACAGGACCAGTTACATACAAACAACATTTAGCAACATTAATTAGTCAACACTATTTTCTATCCAATATCTGGAAAGTGAACCCATAACCAATCAAATCAGTGTATATTTCATAATATAAATTACGATTTATGCGTAAAATCCCTCAGTGCAGTAACATAATTTCCCGTGATTGGATTGAACATTTTTCACTTGAGAGTGTAAGAGGTTCTGGATATCGAGTTTCCTCAGACAAGATACACGACGCTCTTCCAATTAGCACTAATTGACAGCGATAGCATTGCAAAAAGTGATTCAGAGGAAACCGGAAGGCGCTGACTCAAAACGAGAACTGGCGATATTTTTGGCATCATTTGATGCCACACTTCCTCCACTGGCTTGTGATTGTTGTCTTGGGTATTTGCTTTGTTAATCTTAATTTTATTTATTTTTTCATTTTATTATTACATCTTTTTTATATGATTACGTTTTTTCAACCCACAGTACCTATATTTCGTCTTAACAAATAGTATATAGTTTAACAGTAAACGAGACAATTGATAACTTTTTGTGAACATTTTTTATATGCGTTATTTTATTTTCCGTTATTTAATACATTTTACGTCCCATTTATTTGTTTTTTAGGAAGGTCGATTCTGTCCGGATGCTTATTGTCATTGATAAATTTATATTTTATTTAACAAAAGGATCAGGTTGGATGGTATTTTAAAAAGTTTAGCATTCCAATGACGTCCTACTTACTAATTACTATTGTACACTTAAAATAAAGTAAATAATAAGTGTTCTAACAACACACTAAGGTCACCAATATACCGCTAACAACATTTATGTAATAGAAATTGTAGTTTTTTATATTAAATTAATGTTAAAGTATGAGCTTTGTTCTTAACAACAATTTATACGAGATTATCGGTTAGTCTTTTGTGCTAAACCGAACTGTCTTGGGAAAATCAGCTGTTGAAGTTTAATAACCACTTAAGGTTTGTCTTCAAACCCCTCTCACAATCGTTTAATAGCTTAATATACATTTTACCTACAATGAATAATTTCAAACCAGTCGTAACCCGTAATAACTTAGTCGATATGTTACACTTTACAACTCCCAACTTTTTCACCATTTTCTATGGCCAAACATATTTTAAATTTCGACACAGAATCTTATTGTATCCTCAATTTGTTTTTGAAATAAGTAGGTACTCGTTGTAAATGTCGACAAGCTCTTGACATAATTACAACCTCTCCACCTACAAATCCTATATAGCTAGGAGAATGGCGTGTTTGGTGGAAGGGGGAGGTAGATTCTAAACTTGTGCATTTGTCACCCAACAGATGTGTTTAAAACATGAGTTAAGTCCATGAGACTGACAGAGACAGACTACAGCAGTAAGCGCTGGCCTTGTCTACATCACCAGCTGTGTATCTGTCTGGGCGTTGCTTTGTTATACATATCTGGAGGTTGTTTGTTGATTATTAGTGATGGCTTTATTACAGTTGAAGAATCGAGCTTACTTATAGAGCTTAGGGTTTCAATCTTCGAGTCCGCGTTCAAATCGGGCTTATCGCGAACTTCCTAAAGCTATGTAACAAAGAAATGTGTGTTACTCACTTCTATTTTCGTAAATGATTTTAGTGATGTTTTAAAGGTAATAAATACATTTACGATGTAAAACGGAATGGATGATTTGCATATTTGTTTTTCACGGACGAAAGTGAAAAGTTGTGTAGGTCGAGAGCCAGACTTGGCGGAGGCGCTGGACAGAAATACGTCCCTTCTTTGTCACAGTTTACAACTAGTGAATCAAAACTTGACTGCCGCGGGTCTGCAGTAAATCAGACACATTGATAGCCTCACACTGGCGTTGTAAAACACTTAGCCTCGACCAGGGCTGCCATAAACACCACAGTGGTCACAATGTCTCTTGTGCGTACTGAGACAAGTGTCACTTGAAGGCGACTTGTTCATCGCTACAAGACATTTTGTTTGAATAACACCTTTTACTTTTGGACTGAATTAGATCAATTGAAGGGGAAATAGTTGAAAACGCCACTAACGATATGTTCTTGTGTATTATTGTATCCGTACCAAAGTTGTAAGGTGTCTATTATTTTTTGCACTTTGGCAGTGGATGTCTTGTAAATATGAAATCAGTTGTTCATAATTTGATACTCTGCACCGCGGATACATGGCGGGTCGTCCGTAATTCCTTATTTCAACCTATAATTGGTATATCCTCGCCACAATGTTAATTTTCCCATATATTTTTTCAGGTAAATGCTATTTTGTTTGTAGGATTTGCGAATTCAAAAATATCAATTGAGGAATAGATACACAATGTAACTTTTGTATTTATATTCATAATTAGTCCTACTGTTGCAATGGACAATATAGAATTTAAAATGATTACCAGTGAATTTAACTTGTAATGTCTCTTGGACAGCATAAGGTCAACGTAGCAGCGCCATGGGAACTCATAAACGTTATTGTGTCCCATGGGGGTTGACGCGAGGGTAAATTGTATTGCGGGTCCCTTCAGTCACTCGGGTGTTGTAAACCATCTAGGACAACTTGTGCAGTAGCAACATGACGGCATGGGACGGACATGTATTGTTTATAACACTGTGCTCTGTATATTGTGATTAAACATTCAATACACTATACGATGGAACGGTCTTATAAACAAAACTATTGTATACAGTATGTAAGGCTAATTGCCCTGCAATCATTCTTATTGGGCCAAATCTATGTTTTGTCACTTGTGAGTTTAATTAAGTTATCTTCTTTTAGTTTCTTGTTGCTTTTGTACATCTTGCACAGGTCATTCGAACTAAGTATTTTTTAAATCTTAATACTACAGTTACATTAAGCTTGTACGAGCATTGGTTTCGTTCGAGAGATCGGCGAAATTATGGATTGTTTCCCTCCCTTAAAATTGGACATATCTGCAAAAATGTAACGAGGGAAATTAATGATGAAATATTTTACATTTAGTGGTAAATAGTAGTTAGCTTTCTTTAATGCCACGAGCTCATCAATAGTTTTAACATGCCCTTCTTACCTATACAAAAAAACTCGATTAAAACCTAACCATATCATATCAAAGATCTTGCGACTAGGATAAATTCGTAACTGATGCCTACAAACAAATAGCTGTAAACAAGTCACCAGGTTTCCAAACCCCTGTGGTAGTCTTTCTTAACTAATATTGTGTGGATTAGACTTCTTTTCAAACCATCGATATGTGACTACGTAGTTATATATCGATGGTCCAAACAAATTGTGCGTTAACGTAATCGCATCTTGAGCTGGAATTGGAATTTGAATAACGTATCTAAACGCACGTTAACGTAGGCCCTATCTTAACGTTACATTAACGTGCGTTGGCTGGGTGTGGTTCGTACTTGCCTTTAAATCAAAAGTTCACTTGGCCTTAGTCAGTAACAGAACTACAGAGGGCATCTTAAATTCATATTTTGTTACAAATAAGACTAGTCCCCCTTTTTAACAATCATAATAATTTTTATTTCCTCATGTGGCCCTTAGTCAGGTGACAGGCCTGTGAGTCATTGTCATTACACTGTTGTCGCATGCTGCTTGCTTCACTACCTCAACTAATGCGCGAAATCTAATCACCCGTCATAATAGACACCGCCCAGTTACGTAATGTTCGCTTTAGGCTTTGTACTGCTTGGTTTCGTTCTTCTCGAATAGGTGCAGAATGAGCGCTTTGATTTGTCCAGTCTTTTGTTCGTTATGTAGACTTCTAGTGTAGGTGAAAGGGTGATACGCGTCTCGAGTGTGTGATAAAGTAAACTGAAACTCAATGTATAAATATTTAACTGCAATGCATTTAAATTGACATGAGTCCATAAAACTTTTCGTATGGTTACTTGTCTTAAAAACAATTTAGGCCGTCGGGTACTTCTTAAAGCTTTTGGTTAAAATTGTATAGCTTTAGGTAAACTTCTGAAGAGGCTTGTCGGATAGTCGAAAAAGGCGTATGGATCAGAAAAACTAGCATTTCAAAGGGTAATTTTGAACGAGATTGCCATTTGTTAACCAAAACCATTTTTCACGAGTTTGGCCATGCCTTAGCCTAAACTTAACCCCCTTACAAAGTTTATCTTTCTAACAACCTAGACTGGACGAATTCCCGTTCTACTTTGTGAATCACCGCAATTCGAAGATTGTAATGGTGACCCTGCGTTGGCGTATTTTGAAAGTAGAATGCAATTTCGAAAAGAACCCTCCTTCGGTAATAAAAAACTTCAGGTAGCCAACACGAAGTCAGGTAGACTGGGTAGACTTAGGCCTAATTGGCCCGGGGGAATTAACCGTGCACGCTCCCGGTAATGGTCAATTTCCCGCCGAACACCCTTGATTTGTGTTTCATCGCGGCTTAATTATGCCGCTGTGTAAGTGGAGTCGGAAACGGTAATTGTGGACACTAATTGGCCTCTAGTCCTGCAGCTCTGCAAGGCCGAAGACGCGGAATCAACATGGAGATTGGAAGTTGGTCCCGAGCCCTGCTGTACTGCAAGACTGAAACGACGTCCTGCAAGGGATGGACTACACAGTGTTCACAGTGTGATAGTAAGTTCGGCTTTAGTCCTGCAGCTCTGCTAGGCCGAAGACGTGAAATAAACATGGAGATTGGAAGTTGGTCCCGAGCCCTGCTGTACTGCAAGACTGAAACGACGTCCTGCAAGGGATGGAATACACAGTGTTCACAATGTAATTGGAAGTTCGTCTCTAGTCCTGCAGCTCTGCAAGGCCGAAGACGCGGAATCAACATGGAGATTGGAAGTTGGTCCCGAGCCCTGCTGTACTGCAAGACTGAAACGACGTCCTGCAAGGGATGGACTACACAGTGTTCACAGTGTGATAGTAAGTTCGGCTTTAGTCCTGCAGCTCTGCTAGGCCGAAGACGTGGAATAAACATGGAGATTGGAAGTTGGTCCCGAGCCCTGCTGTACTGCAAGACTGAAACGACGTCCTGCAAGGGATGGAATACACAGTGTTCACAATGTAATTGGAAGTTCGTCTCTAGTCCTGCAGCTCTGCAAGGCCGAAGACGCGGAATCAACATGGAGATTGGAAGTTGGTCCCGAGCCCTGCTGTACTGCAAGACTGAAACGACGTCCTGCAAGGGATGGAATACACAGTGTTCACAATGTAATTGGAAGTTCGTCTCTAGTCCTGCAGCTCTGCAAGGCCGAAGACGCGGAATCAACATGGAGATGGAAGTTGGTCCCGAGCCCTGCTGTACTGTAAGACTGGGACGACGTCCTGCAAGGGGTAGAATCACCAGTGTTAACGTTGTGATTGGAAGTTCGCCTCTAGTCCTGCAGCTCTGCAAGGCCGAAGACGTGGAATCAACATGGAGATTGGAAGTTGGTCCCGAGCCCTGCTGTACTGCAAGACTGTAATAACGGCCTGCATTGGATGGACTACACAGTGTTTACAATGTGATTGTAAGTTCGTCTTTAGTCCTGCAGCTCTGCCAAGCCGAGGACGCGAACTCAACATAGAGATTATGAGTTGGCCCCGAGCCCTGCTGCACTTCATGACTGTAATGATGTACTATAAGTGATATAATGCACAGTACTGCTGTATTTCAAGACCAAGGCACAAAGAAGTCCTACAAGACAAGATAAGGTCTAAACAATGACTTTGACTCATAACATACATGATGTACAGTAGCATTGACTATACCATACCTATATATAGTGAATGACAGTAGTCAGTAGTCAAAGTCCATATCAAAAATGAGCTGCGAGGCATAGAATGATCAGTGTTTGCATGAAGATTGCAAGTTGGTCCATAGTCTTTACTTTGTGGTAGGCTGTAGTGAAGTCCTGTATGGCTCCTGATAGTCTGTTAGCGTGGACTTGATTTCCTTTTTATTGTTGCAAGTTAATTCTAATTTACTGAGATTATGATTTAATTCTGCTGAATTCACTTACGAGAAAAGAATACGTCAAATTGACTATGGTTTAGAGCATTTCTTCTTTCAATTAAAAAAGTATTACTTCTGTAAATAATTTTACGCTGCAGCTTTTGAATAGTTGCATTCATTAGATTTGGTTAGCGAGTATTGACTGATATGTAATAATTCAGTCATAACAAATTGTGGCTGCCAACAATACTACCTACGCATGTCTAGTACTCCTCCAGAGCCAGTGGTTGTTTACCAGTAGCGCCTCCGGGGCAGGTGCAGCCATGGCTATCGGGGCGAAATAATTTGGCAATATTTAAATCCAGCTGGTGAACCGGTTGTGAGTATCTTGTGAGGCAGATGCGGGAGAGGTTGTCACTTGTAACCTGTGGCTACATAGAGTATCTGATGACGATATGCGGGTCCACCTGTCTGACACGTGCCACGCCACCACGCCACTGTACCTCCCCCAGGCTGTGGTGGAGCTATTTTTGAAAATTAACATGTTTTTGTGAGGATATTGAATTTATATTATAGTCACTGGTTTTAACGTTTTGAACGATGTTTTAATACATTTTTGTTCTGTTGCAGGTGAGTTCAGAATTGTGATTTGACTTTCGAGACCTGATAACACGTCAGCATGAACACGTGAGTTTACAAGTCACTTGCAAAGATAAGTTTCCAATGTTTTATCTCATTGTGTTTTAGAACATCTAGTTTGTTGCATTTTTTAACATCTTTAAGACCCTAAATGTACTTGAGCTCTTTCCTGAGGCTCGTCAGTAGACTCAGCTGGTATTAAATTGATACCGTGATGATTTATTAGGCCACTTAACCTCCGGTCTCACGTACGAACCGTGACTATTAGATTCTAACTTTGTCCTAGTATTCCTAACTTTAATTTAGGCCTTGTGCAACAATCATTGCACACACCATGCACTTAAGAGGATGACGTTTTCAAGCCATTCATGGATACGGGTCGTCACACTTTAAGACAGTAAACCCTTAAATATTTCGTTCAAACATTGTCAAAAGTCCAAACGTTATTGAAGTTTGTCGATCAGTTATGATTTTCACCTTCTACCAATGTTCTGAATATTATTAATCTTAATTTGTTTTATTACTTGTAATTATCTGCATCGTAAAATAATCTAGTTACTCTTTGGAAATAATTTTACCTAAAGATAAGATGTTCAGACTCAAGAATTCCGAATTGAAACTAGTTTCCTCTTTTTTGTAGCCGAATAATCTCAACATTATGACGATATAACCACGATCAAATAACATGGTATAATTCGTGTACAACATACATAGCTTCGTATATGGTTGGTACCAGCCACAAGTCGCACACTGAGTCGCAACGCTATTTGTTGTAGTTTCGTATTCTCCCCGCGACGCCGGCCGCGACGTAATCAAGTCAAACGTGCCTCCAGCTTGCAGCACCAACCCCTCCAACGCCATCTCTTTATGCTCGGGTTGCCGCTCGTAGCTGTGCTGTGCACTGTCGTCATGCGCTTAGCCTTGTAAATGGTGTGTACCAGCCACAAGTCACACACTGAGCCGCAGCGCTATTTGTTGTAGTTTCGTATTCTCCCCACGACGCCGGCCGCGACGTAATCAAGTCAAACGTGCCTCCAGCTTGCAGCACCAACCCCTCCAACGCCATCTCTTTATGCTCGGGTTGCCGCTCGTAGCTGTGCTGTGCACTGTCGTCATGCACTTAGCCTTGTATATGGTTGGTACCAGCCACAAGTCACACACTGAGCCGCAGCGCTATTTGTTGTAGTTTCGTATTCTCCCCACGACGCCGGCCGCGACGTAATCAAGTCAAACGTGCCTCCAGCTTGCAGCACCAACCCCTCCAACGCCATCTCTTTATGCTCGGGTTGCCGCTCATAGCTGTGCTGTGCACTGTCGTCATGCACTTAGCCTTGTATGTGGTTGGTACCAGCCACAAGTCACACACTGAGTCGCGACGCTATTTTGTTGTAGTTTCGTATTCTCCCCACGACGCCGGCCGCGACGTAATCAAGTCAAACGTGCCTCCAGCTTGCAGCACCAACCCCTCCAACGCCATCTCTTTATGCTCGGGTTGCCGCTCGTAGCTGAGCTGTGCACTGTCGTCGTAAATTATTTATTATATTTGAAACAAAGAAACATGTACCTTACTGAACCTACTTTTGGCATTTTCCGTAATAAATTGTAAATATGCTGTATAATCAATAAGGAGAAAATAACGAAGTTTGCTTTTTTTATTTTGATTGCTCATACAAATAATATCTTGAAAAAAGGTTTTGTTTTGCGTGAGGGACAACAAAATAATTGTACGCACCTTTACCCCGTTACATTTTAATAAAATATATATTCTTCGTAAGGGTAATTAATAATAATATTATGTTAAAAAAACCTGTAGAAAATAGCTAAGCCTTTAATATCTTGGAAGGTTTAATTTAAAGACTTACCTTAGTAACAGTGGTTGGCATTCAAGAACATTAAACAGGTTGTCACCACTCATTATATTTACCTTTTTTTCTGTACTGTACTATTAACTTCTCTTTTGTGCTTTTATGTTCAGTTGTTTTTTGTTTATTTATATTTTGTAAACAAATATCAATCACATTCTGTTGTTCATCCAGACTAGACCTCTCTTCTTCTCTTTTTTTATATAGGTACTTTATATATACCTATTATATTCAAATTACCAACAAGCTGCGTTCTGTCAATACAGTATTACATTTTTTAATATGATGTCCTCCTCCGGTATGGAAGTGGTGGAGGACAAACCCAATAATATTGATGAAGGCGAGGACAGTGGTGTTAACACAGGTATTTTGTGACACTTATGAATCGTGAACAAAATTTTTTTTACTAAATGTTAAATTATTTTCGGTTACCATGGCTACTGGTACTAACTCGCTAATTAACTTACAATTCCATTTTCAGCTAAATTTAAACTTTTATTGATATCACATTGTATCACGGGATGATTTCGTCCAGCTTTACTGCGCTATCAAAATTAACTCGTAACCACTTTCCGAAGTGGAATTTTCACGACGGCTGTAAAACACGGGGGTTTTATTTTACGGCGCCTTTTGTCCGGCCAGCTATCAATTTCATACCGAATCCGGCCCGCCATAAATAATTGAGGGACAACCGTGGTATTGGGATTTCACAGTTCGTCCCCTCGTGTGGAGAATATTATGTTGAGCTGCGAAATGCACGAACTGACTGTCACTGCTACACGCTACAATAATCCTGCTACAGTTAGAAGTCTGCCATAGTTGTGAATTTGGTTAATGACATGGTTGTAAAGTCTACACTTAATATGTGACTGGATCAGTCGTTGCAGAGCGGGATATTCATCCTGGATACTGGGGGTCAAACACACCCGTTGTCACCAATTGCAAAATTGTTCAAAGTGGCAAGCAGAATATTGTCATGAAGACATTCTAAGAGGCTCTCCAGGACATTGACAATAAGACAATCAAAGTGGCAAGCAGAATATTGCCAAGAAGACATTATAAGATGCTCTCCAGGACATTGACAATAAGACAATCAAAGTGGCACCGCAGTTTATTGTCAAGAAAACATTATAGGAGGCTCTCCAGGACATTGACAATAAGAAAATCAAAGTGGCACGCAGAATATTGTCAAGAAGCCATTCTAAGAGGCTCTCCAGGACATTGACAATAAGACAATCAAAGTGGCAAGCAGAATATTGTCAAGAAGACATTATAAGAGGCTCTCCATGACATTGACAATAAGACAATCAGAGTGGCAAGCAGAATATTGTCAAGAAGCCATTATAAGAGGCTCTCCAGGACATTGACAATAAGACAATCAAAGTGGCACCGCAGAATATTGTCAAGAAGCCATTCTAAGATTCTCGTCAGGACATTGCCAATTAGACATTTAAAGTGGCTCCCCTAGTTATTGCCAAGAAGTCACTCTTATTGCGGATTATTGAGAAGAAGACACTAAAATCGACACCATAGAACTTCGACAAAAGAACACTCTTAAGCGATACTGTACAACCACAGATGTATTCTGTGGTAGCGGAAGAGCGGAAGAGACGGAAGTGACACTGAACATTTTTAGAAGAAACGGTTGGAATTGGCAGGTACTGTACTTGATACAAAGACTTTCAACGTTCAGCTGCTACCAAGTTTCCAATTTGTTTACCGTATTCTCTAGCAGTATTGTACTAACGTCGCGGAGCGATTTGGTCTAGTGATTAGAGCGCGGGACTTCGGTCCAAGATTTCCCGGGTTCAAATCCCGCCAAATCGCCACTGGATTTTATCTAAGTGATAATGCCGCAACCCCTAAGTCTAGCCTGAAGTAATGTGAACAACAATTCCAGGCCCGTGGAAACAATTCGTCCTAGGACAAAATAAATAAATTTTACTGACGCTTTGTGTACTGATATTGAACTAACACGTTCAGTGTATGTGAGCATCAGCACGTAGTTGATAACGTGATACGCCCAGCGTTGCGGTGCTGCACACATACATTACAATAGGCACGTGCATTGGTGGTATTGACACACATCCATAACAAACAGTTGATGGGATCAGTGATGTAACAGTGCAAATAGAGGATCTCCGTCGTGTTTAACTAACCTTTTATTAACTTTTTTTATATTTATTCCATGTCATATTATCTCGGTTTCCATAGTTACCCAACAACCCAACTATCCTAGTTGTTCAATGTACACATCAAGATTCATTTTGTAATTTTGTATTAGGTCATACTGAGGACTTTCACATGAAAACTTCTCTTTAAACTCCCTCTATTGTCACTATTTCAAATGTTATCATCTCTATTTGTGAAGTGGTTTAACATGTTTTAGAATACACGGATTGGTCTTAAGTGATTTCTTCTTGCTTTGAATCTCTACTTCCCAGTGGCTACCTAATATTTTTTTAGGCTAACTTAATCAGCCCGAAAACGTGTAGCAAATTGTTCATTGGTATGATTTATTTGTTCAACCCAACGGATTACATCATTTTACAAAATTATAATGAATCAAGAAGGCATTTCAAGTTAAGCTCGTTAAAATCACGTAGGTAATGTGATGTTTCTTATAAACATCCAATGCTAATAAGTAATTAATAGTGAGCGCCTACAAGCTCTGAGGAACGTGGACAAAATTTATTTTGTAGATTTCGTGCGAGATACGTTTACAACGGCAATATCTACCGTCTACTTGTTGCTATACAGTTAAATTCCGATTTTAAAATTGATAACAATGCTAGAAATCGAAACTGCGATTTTGGAGAACCTATCAAATGTTCATAAACATAGTTTACTTATCACATAGACATACAACCCAACATAATATACATTACGGTAGGTCATGTAAGGGGATGAGAATGTATGTGTACAGTAATACAATACGATTATACACCAACTAAATCATTCGCCCATCCTACCTCTCTAATCCTCGGTCGTCAGTTAGTATCTAGTTACAATCGATGTTAATGTGTAGCTCGATATAATCGGTGGTTGAGTTGTAGCAATTATGTTGATTATATACAATCGATACTTCAATGCATGGCTTTGATGCAAGAGCGTTAGAAAAAGAATTTTGATTAAAACTGGTACCCCTACCTCAATTTGTTGAGAAGGGGTTTTGTTGTTAAGAAAGGGGTTGATACTAAGGCGTGAGAGTATTTCCCCCTGATAGTATGCATGATAGAGAAATTTCTTTTATAGTTTTGTTACAAATACTTAATGTTTTATACATTATATAATTATACATATAATAACTAGAGCCTGTTGTTGTTAAATACGACGGCCCCTAGAAAAATATTACAAAATACATGCTTTATATATATAAAATGACCACAAATCAAAATCAAGTAAATTCAAATACAATCAGTTGTTAAATTATTGTCACATGTCCCATATGATAAGGTGAAGCATACCGGCAAACCCATTCTTACCATAAATTAAAAAAAATCTAACTGTCATAACTATTTGCAAATCTACTGGGGATGAGCTTTCCAACGACAGTTGATGAAATAGGTCCAGTAGAACTGTGTAGATTTAGTTTTACAAATATTTTTAAAACTGAATTGTTATAAGAGTAGATCGTTTTGCTCTTATTATTTGATTTGATATTTTTATAATCGAGTTTCTTGACCACGTGGTTTCTTAATGCTTGTAGTTAATTGAGGTTATTAATAGTTTTAAAAAGCCTTATGGATTGATTAAGGTGAGAACCTGGTGTGATGTTTAAGACAAGTTCAAAAGTTTTCGATAATTTTGTACCTATTATATTGTAGGACACTTAAGTCGTCCCAAACATGTTTCAATACAAACTATTACTTTTACAGTGATAAATTAACTTGTTATCAAGGCAATTTTATCTTCAGTTAATTAGACCGTATACACAAAAAAGACCAACAAAATGAAATGTTGCCGTTGAATGGAAAGGGTCTCGCGCATCTATTAAAGCGGCAATAACTGTTTTATTGACACTTACTGGTGACAATATCGCCGGAACAGATTATAAATTGGGTTTATATATTGTTATCACATTTTTATTGACAGCTTGCATTTAAATTGCCCATTTAAATTACAGTTTGCGTTTTTATGCTTTGAATGACGTGTTAGTTTGAAGATTCCATTGTAACACTTAATACTGAGGTGTTATGACTTTTTGTTGAATTTGTTTATTTACGATGCAGGCTATTTTACTCACATGAGCAATGATTTATAGTGACCCCCTCCCTCCCGACCATGTAAGGGATAACATTATGGTTTGTGAGTCTGCGTGGTAAATATAGGTAGGTACATATCTGCAAACCTTGTTCGATTTAGGGCCCCAGATGCCCAAACCATAGGCTCTAATTACAGTAGAACATCGATAAGAAGACCCTTGATAACAAGTCACCCTTGATAACAAGGGTCGTTTTCAAATCCCCTTGAAATTATTTTACCCCAATCACATGTTATTGCAAACCTCGATAAGAAGTTAACCTTGATAACAAGTCTTATTTTTTACCCCTATGAGAGCCTTGCTATAAAGGTTCTACTTGTGATGAAGATTATTCATTCCAAGACATATAATTCTCTTGATTCTTTTAGTTTGAACCGGATTCATCGACACCCCTGTAACTTCACTCACATTCTTTTTTACCCTTTGGTAACCTCTCACTTACTTAATTTTCTTCGCTTTGCTCTTGTTTTAATTTTTATAAAACAAAGTTTGATCTCTCTGAAAATGATCGTCGAAGAGCCCAATACGAACAATTGAGGTTTTCTTCTCTAGAGGGTTGAGTTGAACTGCAATAATATGTTTTAGACCAATTGGCCAATCTGTGTAATGATATTTTGTATGTTGAATTTAATAGTTTTGAAATTTGATCCTAAGCTCAAATTCTCGTTCTACCAGGCTGCAAAAGTTATCCGGCCGGCACATGTACCTGTATAAATATAATGCATTGTGTGTTAGTGTTTTGTGTTTTTATTATTTAAAAATGTTGACGACTCTGCAAGATGAATTGATAAATGTATCCACGGACCTGAAGATAGAGCTTAAAAGCTCTGAAATGCGCATCGTCCTTTAGTGACTAAATTTGGAACTGTTTTGACTGTATAAGGAACGTAACCTAGATAATACTTTGAATAACAGTTCAGGAGGCAAAATAATGAATAAAAGTTATCCGTGTAAAATCATTATACGAAAAGCTTAATAAACAATTTACAATAGTTTTAAATCACCCAATCACTCATTCGTGCGGTTCACACCAGTGCCAAGCGCGTCGCCTTCGCCCCACCTCTCACTCACAATGGCTAGGTTGATGAATATACTTGTGGTAATGACAAGTTTTAAATACAAAGACCGCTGTGGTGGTGTTGTGTCACATACTGTACAATGGCAGCTTCGACTATCATGTGAAATCGCCTGTCCGCCTGAATAGGGCTATGTCTGTGAACGTGAGCAGCTTTAACTAATTATGTTCTTATTTTCGTATTGATCCCATTACTTTGAAGTTTATGGTTAAAACTGAACACGCAAACTACTAACTTGTACGTAGCCTATATTTTTATTTAATATTTCTTATTTTCTCAAACAATAATCTGTAGGCAAAATGCTCTAATGAGAATGTAATCAGTTTACTTTATGCTTCAATGTTTGTTATACTGTAAGATATATCCTACCGTTCGGATTTTATGTTTTAGCCCTCTTAGACCTACCAGATTTACCTACTAGTTTACTTTCAGATACTCAATATTTACAGGATAACTCATTGAAATTGTTATAAAGAAGTCATTTTTTCTGTAGTAATATTGTTGCTATATTACGGACGGACATCAACTCAAAATGTACTTTTGCTTTGAAAATCAAACAAAAATTAAATACACATAAGATTTATTACCGCTTAGTTTCTTGATAATTGTTTTGTTAAATATTGTCAACAATTTTCAAATGGTATACGGAAAAGATATAGTTAAAATGTAATGCGTATATTCTTATTTACTTAAACTATTTCTGCTACACGTAGGCCTAGTTAGGTAAACAGTCACTGAGATAGGATAATAAAACTATTTTAAATTTGATTAGAGAAACAGAAATAAACTGTGCTATGTTAAGTATTGTGTATTACAATTTCATAACTAAAGTGTGAATTTATAAATTGAGGCCTGTAATATTGTTATGTTGTATGTTTCGTTCGTTTTTCAATCAACTTATGTCACTGTGAGTGTTCCCTTTCATGCCCCCCCTTAGCTGAGCGTGTGTGCGCGTATGAGTGTGTGTGTGTTTATGTTTACTGTACAAACACATACACAACGCTCTGTTATACACACTACTACTTTTTGTCAACATTACTTCAGTGTCCTCTCTCACTTTACTTCCTAATGCTTTCTTTTCCACGTTCTCCTTTTGATGATAATTTTAAAATTTTTTGACCTAAGTTGTGCTACGAGTTTTATCACCATGGCTATTTTGCAGTTTTCTATTCATGTGTTATATGACTAGAGCACAGGGAGGTTATATAGATTACATTACTAAATATTAAATAAATAAATTATATTTGTAAATTAAGTATATTATACATGGTGACAATTTTAAGACGACTTTATAACTTGAAACACGAAAAAATATATCACAACCAAATTTGCCTTATCATTACTGGTAAATAGTAAGCTACTTTTTGTGTGCATGGTGATCGGTGGGGACGGCCCATAGGGAAATAAGTTAAAAATTCCAACCGTAAAAAAACCTGTGTAGTGAGTGTGCAGTGGTAGTTTATGATTTTCCTCGTATGATAATTAGTAACAATTAGTTTATTTTTGTATGACAAATGTATACAATTTAATTAACTACTGCTATGTATTTGTACATTTCACAGCGGTAATTGCTGCTTGCATATTAAACAGCTCGAGGTACATTAGATGGTGATTGTTTTAGCAATTAAATACGAGTTGGGAGGGGTTCAATTTAAAACTACCTTGACCTGCGAAAAATACAATAAACTCAAATATCCATTATCTAACTGTCGCGATAAACCGTGTTTATAAAATAAGTTAGTTGTTTTCAAGAAACTATAGTTTTTCAATTATGAACCTTGTTACTTGGGGTCGTGCCGTTATGATTAGATTAGGTTATATTGTGGCCAATATTACTGTGATATGTGGGTGCGTTTTTTGATGCCATTGACACTTTTAACGTATCTGAACCTGGGTATGTTTTACGTAGATTTTTGTTAGATATTTTCAAATTGATAGCCCAACGACCGATAACATCTGGGTCCAGATTCTCTTCTCAGGATCGAACCAGCGACCTTCAGATTTAAAGGAATTGTCACTCCAAACAATTACTGTAATGACCAAGCTTCTCTGTATGAGGATTATACTAAATTCTATAAGACTGCTTACAACTTGCATGAAACAAACATATCAGCGAGAATTAACAACCACTAACAACAAACAAAAATAAAATCATTCAACCGGACTTTCTTTACATGGTTGCATTAAAATTATCACAAATTTTCTTAAGCAGCACAGTTTGGAAATTTTTGTTGCGACAGTGTTTGAGCGTTTTGGCAGATACTGTATTTATTTCCTCCATTTGACATAATGACGCAGGGAGTGAGCTCTATGACTTTCGTTACGTGATATTAATACGTATACATGTTTCATTAGGATGTATAGCTTTTGCATTCCTTGAAATTCATACACTATTTTAATGGTTCGATAAACTCAATGTATAAAAAGCCTATTATCAAAGGTTACTTGTTCAATGGATATATAAAATTTATACTAAAACGACGTTTCAACAATTACTACACACTGTGCTTACAGGCTTTTTACTAACTGATTAAATTAATAGGTACACTGTTTATTTTCCACCATAAACACAAGAAGCATTTAGTATATTTTATTGCGTTTTTGTATAAATAAATGAACGAAAGTGCAGCAGCGACTATTGGGTATTTACAGACACGTCCGAGTGTTGGCAATCAACGCTTACACAGACAAAGTGACCCCTAGAGGGGGGTATAGTTAATTAACATCTCCCCCCAACCCCCCACAGTAGTGTCCTGACCTATCCCAACCCCAGGGAGTCGATGTGATAGATGGAGGGTAGTTACTGACGATACATACAGATTGGGTAGTCACTATAGTAGTGTCTAGTCGCTAACTGGTAGGTGCATTTAATTGGTATACCTAGTAAAAACCTTGTTTACTGTTTTTATTTTGTTTGATGTATTTTAAAATAACATTCTTCGAATTAATTTTTAAATTTTAATTTATCTACTTGCAGGGATGTATTTTGTTTTAAAATAAATGTTTACTTTATGTTACGAGTTGTGTATTAACTATACTTTTGTTCTGTTTCCATATACGTGTGTTTTACACACGCATGTCTTTTGTAGTTACACACATAATACCCTGTATATAAATTATACACATAATATGCAAGTACGCACGAGCTTTCACCCTACTAATATTTTATTGAATAACATATAGTTAATGTAAACACTTTACAAATAGAGTAATTTAATTTTGAACAACTCGTTTACTTTTAATGAGGAAATCATATTCACATTTATTGATTAAAAAATAATACTACGCCCGAAAAAAAAGCCTATGTTTATGTATAGGTACTCCATATTTCAGACATCAAAACATAGAAATTTGATTACTTCGAGACATTTTTATAAAAAAAAATGAATATACACTGTAGGAATATTTTAACATTGAATCCAACGAGAATGTTCCATTTTAAAACAAAGGAAAAGGATTCGTATATTTACACGACTGGTCGTCGGGACGCGAACATAAACATTGTTTACGCTTTTCATAAAATCCAATGGGACATAATATTGGTCGGTCGTCCACTGAAAACCCAACGTGCCCGCAGGTTTCGCCATCTGTATTCTCTTAAAACTTTATTCTCCGCATGGTTTCCTATATTTATATAGGACTTTTTTGTCATATTACAAAAAATAATACCTCCGCCACAGTAAACCTGCCGACTAAGCGAATTTCCATTTGTCTGAATTGATTTGTAATTCAATTTAAACAACATTAGGATTAACGAGTACCTAGGTTTGCTGCTACAAAGAAACTAATAAAGCGTGTTTTAAATGAAATATTAATAGCTTAGTGTAAGATGAATAAATTTGCCAAGTTTGATCAAAATATATCCATAAAAAAGCAAACTACAACATTTTATAATACTGTATTCTCTGTGTATTCTCCTTAAGAATAACATGGGAATTTTAATTTTTTTTCTCCGTTACCAATAATTATATGATACAAAAACACCTTGGTATACTAAATTATTTGTTTTTTTAATCTCTTTAAAAAGGTCTAGAGAGAAATTGGGAAGTTTTGTGTTTTGAGGGTCAAAAATAAAAAAACAATTTTTTACCATAAAAACCCCCTTAAAACCCCGTTCCCATGGTTCGATTATGCTGGTTCGCGAACTCATTCAAGTTTATCCTGCCTTAAACCTTTAAAACAAATCATTGTTTCTTTAAATTATTCCTTCACATAACCTTAAAGTTTTAGTTCAAAATAGTGTAAAAATAGTGGTCGAGTGGATTTGCAGCTCTATTATCTCGAGCCAGCAAAACCTCATTTTCGGCACTAGGCACGAAATATACTACTGTATTCCATTTGATTTAAAATGCGAATGATCTGTATACTTTACCGCGTTGGAAGCCACAGCTGTTTCAATTGGTGATCGATAAAGTGTTAAATAAAAAAAAAAAAATGTAAACCGAATGCAAACCATGTTAACGGTTAGGGCTGAGTCACCGTCTGTTGGATACAAGGACGGAGCCAGTTGCTGTTTGGACTGAAAGCGTTTCTGTGTCGGTTATTAGAGCTAATGTACGAAAACAGCGGATCTCCTCTGGTCGGCATTGCTCATTGTGCAGGGTTGCTTCCGGGGTTTATAAAAACATGGCAAAATGTAATTGAAAACCAGATTTTGTAACATACTGTGTAAATACGAGATTTTCACTACACTGCACTGGCACTACACTCCGTCAGTAGACGAGTTTCGTAACACACTCTACTGTATACTGTTTGTAGACAATGCAATCATATAATACTCTTAACCGTAACATGCACCGTTTAGCGGATTTTTACCCCCAGAGCAAAACTGACGTCACAGTCAATTGGGGCAATATTTAGATTCCATGCTATCTATACTTGTTTAAATATTTTTCGATTATTTTCCCTCTTGTAAACAATATATTGGGTTCAGCATTATAACGTTGGTGTACTGATCGTACGCGATCCTTATTAGGTAGTACTCAGGCAAACGTTTTAAGTATAAGATCGTCTGCTGAAGTCGAATTGAATTATATCATTATTTGCGTCGCTGGTTCGTTTTTTTACTTTTGTCGAGAAGGTTCGATTTAAATCTCGACAATGCCAAAAGTCTTGATAAGTGGCATGAATATTAGAACAAAAACTGTATGAATACTTAAACATAAGCAAATTACGCCACTGCTACGAATCTTTGTTCGTCACTCCCAGTGACGTCATTTGTTTATTTTCATTATCCATACCGTATCTGTTTCAGTATGCGTTATATGTAGTAATCGTGCAATCCGGTAGTTACAAACCCTTCTATTCAGAAGGACAACATAATCTTACTATGATTCTAAGATCCGTTTAGGTATGTATCACAGTTCTCTCCCGAATAGCATTGGATAGGCCTAGTTCATTTGTTATTAGATCGTAAGATTACTAACGATTTAAAGCCGTTGCGCAGTTCAGGATAATGGCTGCAAGATTGTTTGATGTTGTGTAGGCGTCGACGTTATCGCCATGTGGAGCCTATTCACCGGAATTGATTGGTTTTGAGCTGCCGTTATAGGTTATCTTCCGATCAACTGAACTCTGCGATGGAAACAAGTTGCAATTTTCTCGGTGGAGATTTTACATGCTGGTAATTTCAATCATACCACGGTTATAAGCGAGTGTTCTAACTGATTTTGACATACGTTTGTTCCTCTTTACTTTTGAAACGATCGAATACCAAACAGGATGCAAAAACGTAAGCCATAAGTTCACCTTGTCACATATTGTATAAGCGTCGCAACTGTGGTAGTGCGGAAACAAGGCGTATGGAGATACTGTACTAGCGAACGAAAATATGAGTGAGGAATAAACACGTATACGTGTATACAATATTAAGAACAAAACACGGTATGCGAAGTAATTGCTCTATCATTTTGGAGGGTAATAGTGTAAAAGAAAGTAAATATAGATTTAAAGATCTTTTCATTTGAGTCGTATTATTTGATTCAGAAAATCGAGACTAAATAAAAATCAGAAGATGTCGGAAGATTTTTAATGGGCAGGCTTCGAAACTATAGCCACCTGAGTCACGGACGATTGTATGGAATAATTACTGTACCAAACACAATCCACATTACCTGTTAATTATTGTCACTTTATACAGTCGTGCTACGTGAATCAAACTGATTAATATACTGACTACAATATTCATAACCGCCCAAGTAATATGATCTCTCAAACTCATGTTAATGTTGTTCATGAATATCATGTCTTACTGAAGGTAAGTGTGCAATGTAATTAAAATGAATAACTATGCAAACTATAGTTCTTGAAGTAGTAATGTGATATCTTTTTGAAGGCAGGTGTGCCACGTAACTAAACTTAACGAGTCATGAGTGTGCATAATACAATCCACATCTCCAAGTAATATCACTTTCGAAGAAAGATTTATCAATTACCTAGTAACATAATCCTTATTGAAGGCAGGTGAGCACGTAACTCAAAGTAATTACAAGTGATTGTGTGAGGTAATTAATTACACTCGACGCGAAGGTCTGGCTTAATAATGTTTGTATTGTGCGGCGATATCGTCTGATGCAACATCCAATCAGTCTGTGAATGAGTCGTTAGATTGTCGGACAGTCTGTTATTTGGACGCTTCTCGCTCCTCACAAACTCTGCCTGTTTACCTTTCATTAATGGAATCGGCAGATCCACAGCACGGAGAAGGTTTTCATTTACAGCTTTAATCATCAGTTATCCGCCAGATTGTAAGTGGAGTTGTTTGCTGTCGTTGAGCGTTGTAAGTCTAGGCTCCTATGGACTTGTTTGATGTTTGTATTTCATCCTAACGTGTAGCCGGAGGGGGATTAAAGGTGATGAACTTTTGGGGGTGACGGGTATATTGGTGGGAATTCGGGTAATCAGAAGGGAATAAACAGGGTAACGCTAATAGGTTAGGAATAGCTGTTTCTGGACCAAACTAAGTTTTAGCGTCACAAAGCAGCGTTTTTTGTGTCGCTATGCGTCACAAACGTGAACATACTTTCATTGTTGTGTTGGCTCTGTTCTTTTCTGTGTCATAACGTGATCCGGCTCTAGTGGTTTAGGTTGATGAGCTATGTTTTGTTAGAAAGTAGTTTTTAGAGTCCATACTATCAAACACGGGGGATACAAAATAATAACTTGTGGTAAGGGTATAAAAAAATTAAATTCGGTTTGTGAGCAAAAGGGACTTTACATGCCTTCTGTGTGGGCATTTCTAAACATTTTATCCCCTTTTTACAAAGACGTTTACAGTTTCCTGATGAGAGAGGATATTTTGTGGCTCCAATAGCTCCATCAAAAGTCACTGGTTTTATAATTCTAAAATATTACACAATTATAAGGCTCGTAAGGTTTAAACTATGAATAGACAGTCTATTACAAATTGAAGAATAAGATAAAATATTACCTCATCCCTGCTTGTTCATTTAATTTACCATTTATTTTCACCGTCCATGAAATTCCAACAGGTATGAATGAAGGTCCTGTGTTTGAAGTTCATTGTTGATGATAAAATTGTTTTTTTAACATTGTGATGAAGAATTCCCGCAATACACCTTTAAAAACCAGGTAGCCTATGAAGATCCTGTAATATCACGAAATACTGCACCGGGAGTCTTGACAGTAAACACATCATAGGTGCTGCATACATTAGATAGCGTTGAAAAATATGTGACAGCTGCTTGCAAGTGGTTTCGGCACAAAATGATAGTTAAATTAGCTAGTGTAAACTCCATTAAGTCAAAGAATTATACCGTAAAAAGTTCTGTCTAAGGGCCACAAAAGTAAATTTCAATTTTCACCAATCGTTTTGAATAGACAACTCAGATTAACTATAATGATGCTGTAAACTTTCTCAGAAAAGTGTTCCAACGTATCATGTTGCTGTTAACGATACTCCCCGTTCCACCCTTACTTGGCCCTATTCCATTGTAGAGATGTTGTCTTTATGAACAGGTCGTCAGGGAAATGAGCCGTCCCACTTTTCTTGCCCCCCTCCCCCCCCCCCCTGTCATGTAATGATACCTCATTATCTGTGTTGTTTCATTAAGTGAGACTCGGCGGCGTTAAAAAGTTATCGTTGATAACGAGATGTGTCGTTACAAGAGAACTGTCGCTTGACGCTTGGTACGTTGTGGTGTTAATGGTAGCGGTGGGCTGTTAAATGAATTAATTACCCTCTAAGTTTGTGGATTTGGTAGTGTAGTAAAATTTTACAAACCGTCGAGTTTTGTAATGGATACCATTGATGAGAAATGAATATCGGTATATCGCTCTTTGATAAAATTAGTAACATGTTCTCTTCGTCAACAGGGAACGGATAATTCTTAGACATTTCTAAATATTATAAATGGTTGTATTGTTAAATCTTAAGTAAGTTTCTTTCCAATTTGTTCTAATCGAGAATTGCTTGTTTCAGGTATTGTCTTTGATTATCTAGTTACATCCCAATGTTAAAAGTGTGAGTACCTATATATTTTTATCTATGGTTGGTAGAAGTGGGTTTAAATAGGGAAATATTTTGGCTAATTCCTGAAAATGAAAAAGTACCATGTACCAAATTGGCAAGTTAAAGCGACATTGTTCACGTTTTATATTAATAACAGAAATCATGAGTTGTTTAAGTGCAGTATTAAATGCTAATTACCTGAAGCAAAAGAATTTCCCCACTCTTGAGGTTATGCAATATACATGTTCGTTAGGGAAACAATATGATTTTATTGGATAGACAATGGATATAGACACATATTTGATTTAATACCTGAGTATTACTATTGTTTGGTTTGTTTTCAATATCTCCTTACTACGAGTCTTAGGAAACCAATCTTTTAAAAGACAAAATTGCCCCTTGTCTCTCAAGTTCCATTCCTGGCCACGTGAAAATCTACAATCAAAAACTTAATTAGTGATAAAACATTATGTTCATCTCCGGAAGGAGGCAGATAATTAGTCTGTTACATGAAGAACCTTTTCCTAATCAGAGCCAGGTCTTCACCGATGCCCATATTAGGTCGCGCTCAGCTGTTAACGATACTGCAACAATGTAAATACGGAGCAGCTGACATAATCGCGATGGCTGCGGTTATCGCGGGTAAATGCTCCGAAGTGGCGCGCCGCCGTGGGAACTGTGCATGCGCGTAGCACTGGTACACGATAATGGCCGTTTACGTACTAGATTGTTATCGTTAAGATTATATGTGTTTATTGTGTGATGTTTTTTTTCTGCGATGTCGTATTTGGTTTTATGTTACAGTATTTGCATTTCTAACTAGTGATTACACTCAAGCTCTGACAGCCTAAAAAATAAAAGTGTATAGTAAATACTGTAGGGTCCAAAGTAAATATTTTCAAAATTTAGTCGTCGTTTACTGCTTTAAAACATTCCGGCATATTATGAGTTTTAAAAGCTTGACGTATAGACCTTGTCAACCCGCCAGAGATATCATCACCGTATCATTATCAGTTCAGTGTAGTGTTAGTGTACAGTAGTATGTTGTGTATGTAGTGTACAGTGTAGTTAGTATACAGCACAACACCTCCCAACGCCTTCGTGTTGCTCGCTGCCAGCTTGTCAACGTGCCAGAGATATCATTACCGTATCATTATCAGTTCAGTGAAGTGTAGTGTACAGTAGTATGCTGTGTATGTAGTGTACAGTGTAGTCAGTGTACAGCACAACACCACCCAACGCCTTCGTGTTGCTCGCTGCCAGCTTGTCAACGTGCCAGAGATATCATTACCGTATCATTATCAGTTCAGTGTAGTGTACAGTAGCAAGTTGTGTATGTAGTGTAGAGTGTAGTTAGTGTACAGCACAACACCTCCCAACGCCTTCGTGTTGCTCGCTGCCAGCTTGTCAACGTGCCAGAGATATCATTACCGTATCATTATCAGTTCAGTGTAGTGTACAGTAGTATGCTGTGTATGTAGTGTACAGTGTAGTCAGTGTACAGCACAACACCACCCAACGCCTTCGTGTTGCTCGCTGCCACCTTGTCAACGTGCCAGAGATATCATTACCGTATCATTATCAGTTCAGTGTAGTGTACAGTAGCAAGTTGTGTATGTAGTGTAGAGTGTAGTTAGTGTACAGCACAACACCTCCCAACGCCTTCGTGTTGCTCGCTGCCAGCTTGTCAACGTGCCAGAGATATCATTACCGTATCATTATCAGTTCAGTGTAGTGTACAGTAGTATGCTGTGTATGTAGTGTACAGTGTAGTCAGTGTACAGCACAACACCACCCAACGCCTTCGTGTTGCTCGCTGCCAGCTTGTCAACGTGCCAGAGATATCATTACCGTATCATTATCAGTTCAGTGTAGTGTAGTGTACGGTAGTATGTTGTGTATGTAGTGTACAGTGTAGTTAGTGTACAGCACAACACCTCCCAACGCCTTCGTGTTGCTCGCTGCCAGCTTGTCAACGTGCCAGAGATATCATTACCGTATCATTATCAGTTCAGTGTAGTGTAGTGTACAGTAGTATGCTGTGTATGTAGTGTACACAGTGTAGTTAGTGTACAGCACAACTACTCCCAACGCCTTCGTGTTGCTCGCTGCCAGCTTGTCAACGTGCCAGAGATATCATTACCGTATCATTAGCAGTTCATCTACTTTATTAATGCCCCTTCTAGCGTTCTAGCATATTCGCTTCGCTTTGTTTTGATCATGTCTATCGCCATTTGCCTTTATTTTTTAATAACGTTACCACAGTTTCTTCACAATACTTTCGCAAATAGGATAACATCTTTAACCACTCTTTAGAATTTTTTTTCTCTACAATATAAATGTGTGCTTCAATGACTGTCCGATCGTACCAATTATACCCCTAAGGAGTGGCCTTTTATTTCTAGACTCAGTGTAATTGTTGTAATTGTAAGGTTTGCTCAGTTCTTAGAAAGGGTTATAATATAGCAACGCAGCAGTTAAAAAATATGTTTTACCATAGGACGGTTAACCTATTTGTTGATAGAAATGGAAATATGTTCAGATATAAAAAAAATGTTATTGAGAATATTTTGATGACATCTGCAATAATCTTGAGCTCACTCATATAAAGATAGTTGTATGATTTGAAAGCGTTGACAAATGTTCTATCTAACGAGCTGCCACCTGGGATTGATGGACGACAGGCTGTGTGTGCGTGTATCTGTGTGGCGATCTCGGTGACGAATTGCCAACTTATCTCAATGGTTTGCTAAAATATATACGCCTCGAATCAAAGATCGGTATATCGCCACTTACCAGCATACAATTAGAATTCACCTGCAAATGTTTCGGCACGTCGAGATATATGGTTGTTTTGATAAAAACCAAATTAGAAATGAAATTTCCAAACGGACGAATACTTTTATGTTACTAGAAGAAATAGACAAAACGTGTTAATAGCCCAATGTCAGGGTCTCGACCAATAAAAAGAATGGAAATAGAGAAAGGAACGAGTTCGTTTTGTGACAAGCTTCCTAACGGCCCTGGCTTGGAACCAAAAACACTCAACGGAGAAAATTGTGTTTGTTTCGATAATTGTATTTATGCGATCTTCTTCTTTCCCCTAACAACTTTTCCATCTTCATTTGTATTATTAAATTATTGTATGATAGGAAATACATTTGTATGTTGTATGATTCTTTGGTGGAAAGTAGATTTGGAACCAATCTAACCTGCGTTCTGCCATCTAAAGCTGGAACAGACAGTTGGAATGATTGTGGTTGTGTAGCTGTAGTATTACAGCCATTGCTAAGTCAAAATCGCAAGTAATTGAAACTAACTCAAACTGGCAATTCAACTCAAACAAAGGTTTTGTTCGGCGCATGTCAAGCTTCTCTCCGCCAAGTACTGTATTAGGTCAGATTCGCAGATTTCGAGAACAAACGGTATTCCAACTCCTATACCCAATATCATGAACAACCAGTAGTTTAACTATTACTAACAGAACATGGAGCTGCCAGTATTGAAGGTTTTGTTTGTTGCATGTCAGTCTTCTCATTAGCCCTTTCCTTCATTAAGACTTGACTATGACTAGATGGCAGATAAAGTTAATGTTCCCTAACTGTACTTCGCTAATTGTGAACCACTCCGGATATAGCATAATTGTTACCTCGGTCCTCCTACTCATCGTTATCAATTATAATTTAACTTACGAAGAGCTGCAGGAACTAATTTAGTAACTACTAGTTCGTTAGTTATATTTGGAGTAAAGTAATAATATAATGTAGACATTAATCAAAAGAACGAAACTTTGGTTTCCTGAACAAGAGAGTCGATTTATTGTTTGTCTTCTTCGAATATGTGGAGATGACGTAATGCGAAATGACTAATACAACCTAATATTAACGCAGACCGAAACGTTACTTTCTAATTCCTTCGGAGGCAAATAATTATATTATTTGGTGCAACGTTTTTGAAATTTATAAGTAATAGATTTAATGCGACAGGAAAGGAATTTAGAGAATGTTTGAGCTACAACAAAAACGTGTACAACTCAATAAAAAGTTGTCTAATCGTCCAGAATTGGACCCATAATAATGACCAGTACTATGGTTATAAATCAGTCCATTGCTTATAAAAGATACTGTACAAATCCGCCTTAAATTGTAGAGTATGTTGAAAATATTACAGGGATAAGGGAGTGCGGTAAAAGGTTTTCGTTGTTGAGTTTTACAAAACGCAACGCTAAATATAGCAAGCTGTTTGTTGCGACGTCATACAGCTGAAATATTCATGAACACTTTCATTTTACGTTTCACATAAACTATAATTTATCCTTTTTGAAAATGTATCTTCACTAAATGGATAATATTTAATAGACATGATAAAAGTATTTAAATTTAAACTCGGCACTTGCACGAACTAATACATGAAATGGTCTTTTTACAACTTTAATTTTTTCACATTCTTAGTTTCTCAGATATTTCACCTAAATGGTGTTATGTTAAAGTTGTAGTCTTTAGGTCAGGACCCAATGTAATTTTTTAATGAAGTTAGTTTCCAAATGCTCAAAAGTTCTCGTTGTTTTTAGACTAATTGTTAAGCTCGACAATAATATAGCTATTATTGTTTATTGATTAACCAAACCCGGGTATTTTTCGAAGTCCCCGTGCTCTAACAATGGCCTACGGATTTTTAGCCAATAAATCTTATCGGGAGAGCTTCATAATTTTTTATGCATGATAACTTACTTTTCACCTGGTTTACCTGATTTCTCATAAACGACTGTCTGGACTGTAATACGACAGTTATTGCTCGGTCGTACGCTGCCCCTGCCACACGGGAAAGGTCAGTTGTGCCGTAGGCTGCCTCAGACGCAATCTCTAATCAGCCTAGACAGCGCCCGCGGCCCGCCGAGTAGTGACCTTTCACCTCCACACTAAGCAGTAGTCGTGATCGTTATAACTGTAATGGGCTACAAAGAAAAATAATTGCACTGTAGGACTAATTTGGTGTTTAACGATGAACGACGGAGTCTTGTTGAATTTTGCGCTGGACGTGATTCCATACCTTTGGCCGAAGCCCGCTTTCGCACACCAGCTGGATACTGTGAAAGCTTTTCTTTGCTAACCTTTTTTGCAGTTTGCCTTGCTGTCCCAGCTACGACGTAATCATTTATTCAACCCTAATTTTACCATTATAAAGCTAATACAGTAAATGCAAAATATATTGGTCTAAGATAATACAATTTCTATTGAACTCCCGTTGCATTAAACCTGCGTAAAATACCAATAGAAAGAAACATCAACAAGTGACAGTTGTAAAAAATATGAAAGATAAATATGAAAATAGCTGTAACAACAAATATACTTAATAGAACCAGGCTTAAAATAGATGGAATGCGCAGAGGTAATTGGATAATAGTTTATTGCGAGCACAGAAAAAAAGCTGTATTGACGATGTTTTGTCAACATTATTATCTATCTCTATAAATAAAAATTAGAGTTTTGTCTGTACATTGCTCAGAATTATCTATTTTTTGTTATTTTTACTTTTTTTACATTAAATAAACCGAAACCAGTCTTGTCTTAATTTCTGTCTGTATGTCGCGTCCCAGAAGCTATTTTACGCGGCCTTTTCCAAAAAACGAGGGTACCGATCAGGATTGTAATATTTTAATTGTATTCACAGGATTGGTGAGAGTGTCTTTAATATGCCCTCACTATTTTGGAAATAAAATAACGGGTGATCAAAAACCAATTTGGTGCGATTTTTGTTTTAAGTTTAAGTTTTCTCCATGTGTTTACTAAATACGTCATTTATGAAATTCCAATCATCTGTTATAGAATACGTCATCTATGAAATTACGAACAGCGGTTTGGATAAAGATTCTTTTTTCTAGCTGTCACTGATATGTTTACACTAAATGTTGTTTACGAATACTGTGGAACTATTTCCGATCACGTTTGTAAGCAAATCCAAAACCAAGTGAGATTACAGTAATAACTGTGTGGATTACTAAACGGGTTTGATTGATTGCAAGTACAATAATATCTAACTTTAAATTAAATTAAACACACAGTGGTTTGCAAGCGTATCTGGAAAACTGCACACTTGATGGGCAATCCATCTGTTTATCTGAATGGGCACACAGCTAGTTCAATATAAAACTTTAAGTTACTCACAGTTTACGGAAACTTTATACTTACTTTTAGCGAATTTCCCTATAGGGAAGTAGCTATTACTGTAGGTGGCACGGTAAGACCTAGAGCCAGGACTGATTTACTTTTTCATTTTTATGTCCCCAGAGGCCAAAAACGCTATTCGTTGAAATTTTTACATATTGAAGACATTTGGTTTAAAGGTGAGATAAACTTTAATGAGTTCGCGAAACGGCATGATCGAACCATGGGAACGGGGATTTATGGGGAGTTTTATGGGGTTAAAATTGGTTTTTGTAATATTTGACAATTCCAATTTTTTTCTAGACCTTATTAAAGAGCCTAAAAAAGCAAACAATTTAGTATATAAAAGTGTTTTTATACGGTTGGTAACTGAGAAAATTCAAAAAATTGTAAATGAAAAATCGCCATGTTATTCTTATGGAGAACATTGTAAAATGTTGTATTTTGCTTTATTATGTATATATTTTGATCAAACTTGGCAAATTTATTTATTTTATATTAAGCTATTAATATTTTACTAAAAAAACACACTTTATTGGTTTCCTTGGGGCAGCAAACCTAGGTACTCGTTAAACCTAATGTTATTTAAATAGATTTAATTGTAAATCAATTAAGACCGATTGAAATTCGCTTAGCCGGCAGGTTTGCTGCGGCGGGGGTATTTGTAGGCCTATATCAATCAGTGTAACATTCCTGTAAGTTAACCGTGGCAAAGACCGAGAGCAACTATTGACAAATCAGATTGAGTTTGACATTCGAATCATTTACGATTTGGTTCCCCTGAAATCAGGTCACATCGTCCGCTTGTACGTTGTCTTGTGCCTCCATCTATTCTGTCTCCATTTAAATTATTATATATACATATATATTAAATTATTTCTATTATTTGTCAAAGGTTATCATCCAATTTCCCTCGTCCGTTCACTCCTCTATTTTATTATTTTTTTTTACTTTGAAGAACCCCCTGTATCTAAAATGCAATTTAACGATGTTATCAATGTTTCAATTGCGAATTCTCTACTTAAAAACTAATTATTAATTCCTACATATGATTTTGCAACTGTTTCTATATTTCCCACACGCGTATGTCTTGCGAGATCAACACCATATGACACTAAAAATATTCCAAGGGTCATTGATAGTGAGTGACAAATTGCCATAATTTTGTGTTGATTTGAATTTATATATGCCTAGACATTTCCCAAAATCCCAAAAATATAATTGCTACCAATTTGCAAAATGTATGTAAATAGTATAAAAGATAAATGTACAGTGTGTAAATTATATATTTAATTATGTTTTGAATGAATTATCTTTAATGTAAGACCTATAAGTTCGAGAAATTTTAAAGAAATAAATTACGGAACGACCACTATTTTAGTTAAAGAGCTAAAAAAAAGGGAAATAATTATTATATTCGCTAAGGATAGTAAATCAAATTATAAGTGGTAAAATCTCGTTGTGATACAGTTTATAATTGTTAATTTCTACTTAGTTTTATGTATGGTAATTGACTGCAGTATACTACAGTTATATCTTGCAAGAAAATGAACAAGGATACACAAATTGCTAAAGTTTAGTTGAACTTTCTACAAAGATAACACATCGTTGTGGGTTTATTGTACCGCCATATCTCTGTGTCTAAAGGGTTCACTTAAATGATACGTATGTTCTGGTTTATGGTGGTTTTACTGTCCTTGCTTTCACAAAAGATGGTTGTCCTTTTACTTTCAATGTTATATGCGTGTTAAGATTTATGTCTCTTTTGTTTTATAAACTGTAACTTCCAATGTTTATTTATGTAAAAATGTGTTAATAGATTGTTAACCTAATTTAATTTCATATTAGATTTTGACATTAAATTGTAAGAATTAAACACGCTTGAGGGTTTAGATCAAATAGTTTTTCTCACTAATGGTTTTATGCGTTTGCCTTTACATTACTTGGCCTTTATACATAAAAGGTTTTGCCACTTATAGATTCTTTTTAAAGCTTATAAATTAATAATTTTTAATAATGTACATAATACCTAACATTATTATTGGGAGTAACATACAATTACGAGTAAATATGGAAATCCAATCTTACAAATGGAAATTTGCTTACTCAGCAGGTTTAGTACGGGGGTATTTGTATCCACAGGTGAGGTGTAATTATGTGGCCCTAACTTCCCCTGTTTTAACAACTTTATATTTCATTCCATTGTCATTAATTAGGAACTTAGTTTGCGGCTGTTTCTACGTAATAGACGATACATCCGCGAAACCCGTCCGTCCCAATTCTGAGAATCGATTAATAATAATTACTTGTATTAATACTGTATTTGTTTGGGAGCATGATAAAACATAAGTATGCATTGAAAGCTATTCATATTCAAGATGCAAAACACATCTCTAATGTATCGTTTAGGAATTATGACAGTGTTAAAAACATTCATATTTACCAAGAATAAAATTCTGTAAACAAACTAAATTTCAATATTCGTCACAGTTTAAAGAACGTATCGGATTAGTCCTTTGTGTGTGTTTCGTATCAGTGCAATGAGAGGGGGGGGGAGGGTGGAGGGTAATCGTTAGTAGGTCAGTCAATAGACCTTGTGCTACTTTAACAACCCCACCCCCACCCACTTACACATACACGCCACCACACTCACTAGGGGATGAATAGGTTCTGCACTGATAAACGTTATCAAGGCTACCTTGAGGGGTTGGTGTCGTAAATATAATCAAGGGTAGTGGGGTAAAATTAGTTTATGGGACAGTTCAGGTTTGACATTGTGTAATTTGTCCAAATCATTACTCCAACTTAATTGTGACGACTTAAATCAATGTTGCTGTCATAAAGTTATTAGTTATTATCACGTAATTTTTTTTGTAATATCCAAGTGTGCTTTTTTAATCAATTTCAATTTTATTTTAATACACTTATTTAAATATTCTTTCCTAGTCTTGATACAATGTTAATACACTGAATACTCAGCTTTTATTGTGTTTACGTCCAAGTGACGTAGTAACATACATAACAATGGTCATTTGGACAATTTTTATGTAAATCTATAGGCCTACAGCATTTTATCATTGTGAAAACTATGATATTGTAACTATTTTACATTTCTAATCAAACTACTTGAAGTCATTTGTTAAATTTTCCCCAGCGTTTTTTATCAGATCAGAAAAATATATTTTTAATAATTTGTACTACACATCTTTAATAGTCTCTATTTATAATTGAATGACAATAGATTTTTATATAATTCCATTCTCTAATCAAACTGACAAAGAACTTGATAAAAGTATATGCGACAAAAGGGTCGTGTGAGGCGGTAGTGACAGTGACAGTTGAGTGCGGTAAAGCAATGTACTGTCCCGTAAGTCAATTAGGCACGGGTAGTTGACATGGTATAACAGTAACGGCTCACAATGAAGCGACACAGCACGGCCTACCAAATACGGCTCTATATAACGTATGAGAGATAACGTATAACATGGCTTGTGTACCCCCTTGAACATTTGAGTTCATGACAGTTTTTCAAAATGTAATACAACTTTTTGCTTCTTTTTCGTTCCAATCCCTTCTTAGCTTTCGTTTTTAGGCACTGTTTGGTTAAAGTTGCTCAGAGTAGTTAAATACTTTATACAAAATCTATAAACGTCAGATTGTACTAGTTTTATAGCTCCACTAGCGTTACAATGGATTTGTATGGTAACGCATTTTCATAACCAGGAAAATGATGTTCCTATAAAGGAATGATGTACTATAAAGGATGTTCCTTTATAGTAGGAAAAAAATTAGGTTGCGCAGGTTAATATATCTGCGTATTGGTGAGTTTTCTCCATTCAAAGATTCCACCATGGTTAATTAATCAACGTTAAAAGTCCAATCGCATAAACACTCGAAGTATATTACGCAATCAGATAATTTATTAAGTCCATCCTTTTTTTGTTCAACATATGCTCATCCAGTATTACTTTCACTAAAGTAAACAAAATTAAAAATTAAAGTGTAGTATCCCAAGATAGTTTCTTAGAATATTTAACTTGAAGTATATAATTTTCACATAGCATGCACACTATAGTTGTTCCCATTATATCTACGTTTAATGCACCGTTGCGCCTGGAAGGGACACACAAGCACACACTGCATCACCAGGATTTACCCATAATCCCACTATGCTGGCCACGAGCTTCCATTAGGGATATAAACTTTACCCAGGCTCTCTCAAACAAGTTTGTCTAATTCAGCTTCCCGCTGTTTCTAGTTTGCTTACTTTCTTCTCTCGTAAGATTATTTTGATTTGATAACCGATGAAAATGTTGTTGTGTGGTGTGTCAGGTAATCAGAGGTTTTCATAAAAAATTAATAAATAATAATATACAACCAATAAGATAAATACTACATTAATTCAGCCCATTTATGTACAGCGTCAAGCCACGACCCTTAAATATTTCTTTTAGTGATTTTGCTCAGCAATTTTGTCTTAGTTTTTGGTTAAGCTATAGTGAAACTGGAATGTTTTAAATTTAAAACTAATTTTGCTGGTAAATCTTACTGCTCTGAAATTTAGACAATAATACGCTAATGTCGCTGAAGTGTAGAATATTTTCTCACTAAACTTTAGGTTAATATCATGTGTAATGTATGTGCCTGTTAACATTATAATCTAAATCGCATTTGTAATCACAGCAAAGCAGGTAACAACAGTTTTATCATAAGTCATAGCATTGAGTCAGCCATCAATAAGGGATATTTTGTCTCTCGGCAATCCAAACCGACTTGAATTGCATCTGGCGCAATGCAGATCCAAACGGCAGTTCATAAAGAACACTTTACACTTTGTAAATTATGTTATGACAAAAAACACTTTTAGGGACTAAAGAAGCTCGTTTTAACCTATTCTTCTATGTTTTCAGTGCTCACTACACTCAAAGCAACAATAGAATCAATAATGTAGATGATTTTCTATTTTGATCACCCTTAGAGATTTATTATTTGCAAAGTATTTATCGTTCTTTTGTGCTTATTTACCCGCCTCGGCTTCACAACGGAGTTTTTCTCACATGTCACTATTTGAAAATAGCATATTTAGACATACTTAAATATGGGAAACTGTGTCTGGCAAATTATAAAGTTGCGGTGTATCCCAATGTTTATATTTATATCAGCAATGACGAATTTAAAGCTAATTTATAATTCATAAAGAAAACTGACAAGAACAAAATTATCTATTAAAACGATTAAGTTTAACTCTCATAGAATACTCCATATAATACTATTGTTTATTCGAAGCCCCTTTCACTGAAACTTTAAAACTGAAATTTTATTTTCTAACCAAAACTATTTTCAGTATACATTTTCATACAGTGCGAGGTCAACATAGACTACTGTATTACAGTGTAGGTTTGTTCGGTTTAAACACAATTAGTCGGCAAAGCATCTCTTACGCTCAGGGGATAAAGTCTATTACTATTGCGCCTTTAAGCCCATTTATCCACTGAGCTCCCTAGATACCAGACTATCTTGTGCATTTCTGCTAGACTGTCTCCCTTAAGTGAAGCTAATTCCATTGTCTCCCGTTGGATGATTATTGCAGTGAAATTGTTTGTCTTGTGGGGTTTAAGAATTAGTTTCCTTTATATCAGTGTTTTTTTAATAATTGGCCGGAGCTGTGTCCAACCTTTATCCAACCTTTATAATTAATATAATTTCAGTACCTAATAGTTATGTAGTTTGACGTATTAAAATTTTTATTCTCAAGGTTCTCTTAATTTTGTGTGACAGCTTTTCCTATGCTTTTGCGGATTTTAATTCTTTACTGAACTTGTATCTAATCATTATACAGTACTTAATTATATGCATGCATCATACGCACACTTATAGAGGTCATACTATTGTTTTATTTTAAGTAAATTCTGTCATAGGTAAGTAATACATACTCAAAATCAATGTACAGTAGAACCTTGATAACAAGACTCTCATGGGGATTATAAAATAAGTCTGTTTATCAAGGTTGACTTCTTATTGAGGTTTGCAATAACATGTGTTTAGAGGTAAAATAAATTCAAGGGGATTTGAAAAATACACTTGTTATCAAGAGTGACTTGTTATCGAGGGTCTTCTTATCGAGGTTCCACTGTAGTAACAGTTTCAGGGAACTCAACAAATAACCATGATATGCATTGCCATATATTTGTATTAAATTGTGAACTAAAAATAGGAGCTGTTTGGCAACCTTAAAGTAACAAATAATGTTTGCTATAGTTTTTCTTGGATTTGTAGGAAAAATTTGCTTGAGATTAAATAATAAAATGTAATAAAATGTAGTCTGAATTAGTTTTTGATTGATTAGGTCTATGTTTTAGAGAATCATTCTGAAATTACCTTGCGAAATCATACGAATTATTTTACTATAGTTTTCGGCACTGGGTTACCGGTGTCACTGTCGATTGTCAGTGTATTTTTCAGTTGTTCATCCTATATTTCACATAATAATATACCGAGTGGTAATTGGCGGAGTATTTTATTATTTCCGTGTATTAGGTTTTAATAATCGTCTTAAAACATAGTTCTATTTCGTTGAACGGTTTTGACGTTTGTCTGAGCCTGTGCAGGATTTAATGGGGTTGATGTTCTTAAATATTTATTTACGATATGTGCTATCCAAACTGGGATTGTTAATTTATTCCTCAATGTTTCAGGTAAGGGTGTCTGCTGTGGAGAGTTATGCTGATTTTGAAAAATCATCTGTGTAAGGATAACTTCAGGTATTTATTGTTGTTGGCGTTTTCACCCTTTGTAATGTGTAATTTATTCTAAACAATTTAGTATTTTGTTTAATTTCATGAAACAACCGAAATGTCTTTCAACTCGAGATGACGTGAAGGAATTTCAATTAAATGCCTTTTGTTCTCAGAGCAATCGCTTGCTTATGTTTGAAGGATATAATTGTTTTATTTATTGTGCTGCAGTATTCTATAATTTTGACTGTTGCTTTAGAAAAATAAATACAGTATGAACCTTGATTAAACAAAACCTGTTTGACAATAACTTTGAACGACTAATTTCTTAACGCAAACAAATCCTTGTGACAAGGGGGCGATAATCATACACCAAAGGGTTTTGTTTTAAAAATGAAGAATTCTCTTGTAAAATGTGGTTTTCTCGAGAAACGTTGCTATTTGCTTAAACAAAATGGATAAAATCACCCAATAATGATGTTAAATAACTAAACAGAAATTACACTTTTCACCTCAATAAACTTATTTCAGTTTCAACTCTTCAACTTTACGCCCTAGTAATGAAATATAATATTTCAGTTTGTGTTCTTACCTTTTTTGTAGATACATTTTTATCAAAATTCGTTCCAAATAAAACAGTACGTGCAGTAAAGTAAGTAATAAACAAATAACTAAGATTTAAAAAGTACTTTCTATTATTACTAGTTTTACTAGCTTCAGGAATGAGAAAATCTTACTAATCTAGTGTAACACAAAACAGAGGACTCTAAATGAGATCGGCTTTACAAGTGAGAACTCAAACTAAAATATCTTTATTTTTGACAGTTGTTACAAACTGCATAATAGCGTCAACAAAATTTCACTTAAACAAATCAAAACAATATTTTCTTATGAATAAAATCTAAAAACTAAAGATCATTGATTTCTTAAAAAGTCTTCAACACTGTAACAACAGCGTAAAAAAGAAGACTCTTAACTCCTTTGCCAAATTTGTCCACATTATTTTTCATCTTAAGGGGAGTAGGCAGTGCATTGAACAGTTGAATGCCATTGTAAAATAAATTATTTAAAAAAAAGCATTTTAGACACTAGCGCATTCTGTGACTGGCTCAACTAGGCCTGTTTTAATTAAAAAAATCTGTGACAGCTGGTCCATAAAGATGGGATATCTACTTCAGTCTCCAATTGTCAACGGTCCGACTTTGTAATTTTGTAAGTCGCATGGCTAACATTCCCTTGAACGGTAACAATTAATTAATCTTGTTGTATATATTCTAGCTCTATTGTGTGCAGAATTTATGTTTTAGATTTTGTTTCTTTTTACGCTATTGGCATTTTTTAACTGTATGGAATGTATGTAAATATCCAAACCATAGGCTTTATTGCCATAGACCCTACATGCAAATAACATCGACTATTTGATATATGGCATCAATTGATAGCTCCTCGTCGAATGGCATCTGAATTCATATCACGTGGGATCAAACCCGCGATCTTAGGATTTAAAAGCCTTCTCAGTAACCACTCGCTATCCAGTCAGTTTAATTGTAATTATTTAAAGCTTTTGGAACACGCTGTATTTTAATTAAACCCACCCGTCGTCCGTTTTCCGACAAGTGGAGGATTGTATGCATAATTCTGCTGCTGAAACTCTGTACAAGCACGTGTTGAGGGATGGTCTCTCCTCATGCGATAGTTGAAGTGTTTCATAATTAACATCAGTCTGCACGCTATTTCTTATGTTTACTTTGCCAGATTAGTTAGAATTTAAATACAGTATATTTAAATCCTGATTAAAAGTAGTTTATTAAGGGCGTGTCATAGAGACAAAAGATTTTTTTTCGATTGAGGTTGGGCTTTGTTGTAGTTTTACAAATATAATTAATTGTATTATTCAATGTACGAATGCACATTTTTATTTGTTTTCTAGCCCCATAAAAAGTCATAACAGTTATTAATTGAAAATAGGTAGTGACTTTCAGCCACCCTGTAATTTGTATTTGTTGAGGTTTTGGAAATGTCTTGCTATAAGAGAAATAATGTATGCAGTCTTTTATTTGTGAAGAACGCGATGATATTGGAAAATTTGTATGATACTCGTAAAATATCAGGGTTGATGTGAGATTGTGTGGTTTAAAATGTAGAACAAGTGTGATACACTGCGTAAAGGAGAGTGGAATAGTGCAGTGGACTAATTATATGAACCAAGAACAAAATTTGACGATGTATCTCTTTGCCTTGCATTTAAATAGAAAACAATCGGGAGCTTTGAGTAAACCTGCAGTTAAAACAGTTGAAATGGAGTTACAGTCAATGAAACAAATTGCCGTATGTTATCTGTTTATTTAGCTAATCTGATTTGATGTTTTAATCCGGTAGTGAAATCTTTATCTCAATATGTTTGAAATCTAAATCTATGTATGTTTTCACACAATTCTCTCAATTCGTTGTTTTCCGTTAGATGAACTATTTCACGTATATATTTCCAATGTGGACCTTCGCCAGTGATATCGCTCGTATGATGGACGTCCGTCTTGTTGTCGGGATTGTCCAGCAGATTACACGGAAGTGACTGTTCTCTTATCGTCGCCGGACACCCGCGCTCTATACGATAAACCCTCCATTCCTCACATCTATTTGCCTCATTTTCCGTTTTCTTGGTTCATTTGATTTGACGAGATTCGCGTTTATCCCTTTTCGTTTTCATTTCGGAGTCGTAGAAGAGTATAAACATTGGTTTCGAGTGATTCGATGGCAATTGTGGAAATCGCACCAGCGAGTAGTGTTTTGCGTTAAAAACTTGGCGAAATGATTTGGAACTATTATTCGGAATGAGTTTTGAATCAATTTATTCTTTTCGACAATTTCAACATCACATACGGATGGGATCCTAAAAAACCTAGCATATATTATAAATAAACTAACGTGAAGTTTATTGTTTTGCAACAAAAATGATTACATTTGAAAATAATATTTCCTGTTCATGTTGAAGTCACATAAAACGCATTAAGTTTAATATTGGGTTGACAAGGAATAACGCTATAGCACACTTATACAATCAGTTAATCTTACATCTTGGTTTTCATTTCTGACTCCATAGTCAATCATTTAAATCTTTTGACTATTTAAACCTTTGTTTGAATACGCTTCATCAGGCCAAAAGTAAGACCAACTCTCCAGTATTGCTGCGTCGTAACCCAGTAGGGGTTTTAACTATTAAAGGGCCAGTCGTAAATACGGCGCGGTTACGACGCCACCGTCGTCGCTGTGATTTAATTTTCCCGCTCGTCTGTTTTATATGCGCGTTTGTCCACTTTTTATTTATTTTGAGGGCTGGGACTTTAATTATTGTAGATTGTTTCAGTCTTGATGTGATTTTGAAGTGGTTTGATTAGTTGACATAACATAAAATGTATGGTAATAGAAAGCGTAGTTTATTTATGGGCGTTATAGTGTTGCTATTACTTACCAAGTATTGTATATCAACATAAGAGGTAATAAAAAGCTAACACATAAATGTACTACCTACATAAAAGTTATATATTTGTCTGTTATATACTTTATTTTTATGGACTTAATAACGCATGGTCTTTTACCCTGACATTTTAATCTTAACAGTGCAGTATTCAGAACCTTTCTGTTTACTTAAAACGAACTTCGAACTCTGTAGTATTATATAGTTTGAAGGTTATACAAATAGATTTTTGTAAATAGCGGTATTAGCATTTTGAGGATTAATTCTCAAAATGTGAGGCAGACTTGTGAGTTTGTGTGGAAATAATGCAATTATTAATACTTTGCTTTCAAAAATAAATCTTCCTTTACATCTGTAAAATTCAATTCTGTGAAAGAGAGTTTAAGGTATTGATTTATATATATATATATATATATATATATATATTCAATGCTACTGCACATTTTGTATAATATATGTGTAATTACCTATTTAAATGTAAAATAAACTAGACAAAAATATAACATAATCAATATTAATAACCTAGATTTATTATTTTTAAACGGACAATAAATGTTGATAAAATATTTTACTAGTCAGTGCCATCCAATCAATGCTAGTTACGTTATGGAAATGTTCGTGTATCTATATTTGTTTTTTAGTTTGGTAAAAATAGACATTCGATGCAACCACGTTTAAAACTTACCTTGTGCAAACTTGTTACCATATATAATTCTTAAGAGCGTAATTCTCCTTACACTATTTATGAAAGATTAAACATTTAATTTTTGTTCGAAGGCGGAAACATTATTTGACAATCCCTTTTTACAGCTCCCATAATTGAGTTGGAGTCCGGCTCTTCTGAGAATACTCTTTGTGTTCTTTGCAATTTTCGGGCCTAAATTGGATTTTTTATGCTTCAATCAAAGGGCTTTGACAATAAAGAAGTAGGCTGTAAACAAGTTTCACAAGGCAAAAAATTAATATTGTTCACGTCCAAACGTCCTTTTGGGCTATGTAGCAACGGGGAAGTGGTCGGAATCAAGATTACTTCCTTTATTATTTTAAATCTTTAGGGCTTTTCCTCTAACGGCAAGGTTTAGACATGTGTTTTAAACATAACAAACTCTTTAAGGATCCATACATTTCTGGATTTCATGAATGTTTAAATTCAAGCGTGTTTTGTCATGCTATGTCATAAAAAACTGTAACAAAAAAAATCATTCTTTCATCGTTATTTTTTTACCACAAACCTACTTTTACAATGGTGTAAATCATGGATGGGATCCATGGTTTTTAAATATTAAATACCCCTTGGAAGAGACCAGCTGTTGTCGGATCAGCTGTTCTTGTTCTGCCAGCTGTTGCGACCTTGGCCAGCTGATTGCAACACCGACCGCGTCCACTTCCTCCGCCGTACTTTGATTGCTAATTAATTAGGTTTAATCACCATTACACTTTGTTCCCTCGTTATTCTGCTGCTTAATTTGCTGTCTTTATGGTTAACAACACGCGATAAGGCCTGTGACGTTAGCAAAGTTTACTGAAACAGCAAAAATTTGCGATTACAATTAATTATAAATGGATGCTTTCCGCTAAATGCATCATTTTGATTTATTGCATAGTGTTATGTAAAGCTTTTCAAACCTAATTGCTGATGCTATAACAATGAAATTCCCTGTGTCAGAAGCCTCGTTTAATAATGGTTCGTAGTTGTTTTGATGGGTAAAAAACAGGTTTGCACCCTAAACGAATTTGAAGTATTTTTATTTTGTTATCCTTTTAAAAATTATTAATTCTCTTCAATTTTCCTGTATAGGGAATAAGCTTTTTCCTTTTTAAAAACACTGATTATGTTGTCTTGTTTTAGCGCATTTCCAATATAGGGAAAAAGTAAATCGGTCCCGGGCCTAGGTCTTACCGTGCCACCTACGGTAATAGCTACTTCCCTATAGGGAAATTATCTAATAAACTATAAATTAATAATTGCTTTGTCAAACTTATGGAAAATAATTAAACTGCTTTAGTTTATTTATGGATATAATTTTGATGTTTATTTTAGTAATACCTGCTATTAACTTATAATCAAAAGCACACTTTTATGACTTAGCAGCCACTCTATCCACATAACCTAACATTAATTAAAAGGATAATAAATGTAACACATTTGAGTGAATATTTCTGTGGAAATCCGATCAGACAAATACCGCAGGTTTGCTGCGGCGGGGGTATTATATTGGTTATTTAGTTGAAACTTGTATGTAATAATACTGAGCTATTCCCCAGTCGTGTTGTGGCCAAGCTGAGTCCCCCAGTGTACAGTGTAGAGAAGACACTAGACAGACAGTCGTAATGGACTGACGGAGTGGTAGACAGTTGCAAGTGCATTGCCGTGTTGCCGTTGCAGATGCATTACTGTCAGTCCAAACAACTCATCTCTGGCTAGACTCCACTACAAACTCACTTTCAACACTTCTAATTTTAACATCCATATCAGCATTTGTTTTATTAGCGACCTAGTATACATTTAAATACTTTGAGTTGAAGCAAATTTGTAACTATCAAGCTGTTTTGATGCATATTTTCTAATAGACTAAAATAATTCTGGTTTTTGTTAGATTAATGTGGATGTATCTGTTATATATTGTCATAATTCTTAATACTAGATCCTAGTAGAGAAGGGCATAGGTACTAGACCAATACTTGACCAAATGATTCTAGGTTTAACTTATGCTGAAGCCTAATAATATAGGCTATTTAGTTTAAATATTTAATTTGATTATTCCCCTTCTATTGTGATTGGGGAGCTAACTGATCTAGCGGTAGAGCGTGAGTCATCGGTTCCTGAGGTCCCGGGTTCAAATCCTTCCAATTACCAATGGATGTTATCCATGTGATAATGCAGCAACCCTCTAGAACTAGCCTGCGTAACCGTTTGTTATAAGTGCAAACAATATTTGTAGTTTCTTAAACATTTTTCTGTTGGACAATAATAATCATAATGATAGACCAAGAGCTAACAAATTGAAACTTATATAAAAAAACAAGGAGAAATTAATAGCACCAACAGAATATAACTATTGATTTAATCGTTGGTTGTAATTTATAAGTAACTGTTTAATTACATCGTAAGTATCCCCGTCTGACTGATCAATGATGGTAAGATGACGTCACCAGAGGACATCATGACGTCAGTTGTTGGGGGGGGGAGGGGGGAGGTTCGGCGTGTTTTAATATTTCCTCTTTTAGCAGGCGCCTTTCCTTTTATTTTCTTGATTATCTCAGACATCTTGTACATCGCTTTTTTATACATATATAAGGTCTTTCATTTGTTTTTCTTTTCATATTTATACAATAACGACAACATTGAATGATGACATTCAGTATATTCCTTTTTCACACGAATGTTCTTTGCTCTCAGTTTTAAAATGCTTTACTTATCATTCATGCTATGCTAAATATCAGGGGAAAATTCACTATATTGCTGACAATCGGTGGTAACAGGATTGCATATAAATTTTTGGACGAATAAATGTGAATTGTATATAAGTTTATTCTAAGAAACAGATATTATGTGATAACACTTTTAAATGTTGTTGCTCATAAAACTCAGTAAAATAATGAGACAACTATAGACAATAACACGTACATAAATTTATTAGTTAAGTCATTAAATAAAGCCAGCAAATTCAAAAGCCTTTGCGCAGCTAATGCAAGTGAAGATGGTAATTTATAATGAACAAGGCAATTCGACAATTTTAACTATCATCTCTTATTTATCAGAATAAACAAAGAGTTGAATTTAAATTAGCATTTTGAATTAATGTCTTCCTTTGACCCTAGATAGTCAAGGTCAAATGTCATGAGAATTGATTATCAAATATTGAAACCGCAGCGTTTCTGGTGAGCTACGAAGAAGGCTCGCAGAGAATATTGTAATTATAGAGAATAATGTAAAACAACTGAACAATTCTTACCGAATAAATCTTAAATGGTAATTTAAAGCCCTTCGATTGTGTAAATGTTTCGTTGAAATTTTTTAAATTTAATTTTGATTGTAAGAGTAGGCCTACTGTAATAATGCGATCGTTTCACTATTGTGTCTAACATAAAAAAATCTCAATTTACCAGCACCGTATACCTGAATTGTGTTCGATTATACCAAAATAATGTAAAGGTTTAGTCTAGGTTTTATATATGGTGTGGTAAAATAAACAACATTCGTATTTAATTTGTTTTTAAGCTTTGTTTACCTTGCTCATTGGTTTTTTTAATCATCCATAAACATTTCCTTACCAGAACTTTCATTATTACTGATTTCAATTGAGTCAGATGGAGGCTAGCAGGTTAGGACTTGGTTGACTAGATAATCCAATACACAATAGATTTTAGAAACTGTTGTTGCAATACAATATTTATTTTTATTGCAGTCATGTTTCACTTCCTTTTTCTTCTCTTATGGCAAGAAGTAATAGTAATGCCCGTTGTCATGTCGGCTGCTGTGTGTCGCAGGAAGTGAGGGGGTCGTGACACGAGGGTGGGAGTCTCCTTGCACGTGTGTGTAGGTGTGTGCGTGTGTAGGTGTGCTACAGGTGTACTTACACGGGACGTCACTTGTGGTGAATTTATATAATTGCAGAACGATATTAGTTCAAACTGTTTTTTGATTCAGATAACTATATAGCATTTTATGGCCAAATATTTTTAAAACAAGTTCATGAGTAACTCCAATTTATTTCTAATTTGGATTCTAGCGAAATGTGAATAGTTTTGCTAGTTAAAAAGCGCAGGTAATACACCGGCAAAACTAATCTATTTGTACCCGAACTATTACAATGAAAAATCATGGTCATGCACACAACTAACTTTTAGTTTAGGATTTCGAAAATTGCAATTTATAACTAACTGTTGATGTATGCAACATTATATAAAAGAGATTGTCGTATAGGCATACACCTAAGTTAAATATTAAAGACATGCTAATAACAATTATTAAAGGAAACCAAACTTTCAATAATATAATTTTTCTGATTGAAATCACAACACGAAAAGACGACTATTATTATGGCTCCTAAATCACTCTAATATTACAGTGCCATTATTACACAGTGTAATAATTTAATTAATAATATCATTAAATAATTACATGACAACCGGTTTAATCCTAAGAAAGATGGCTTTCTTAGGTTTTAAATCTGGACACAACATTCCTCGTATTCGGGCTTTTAAATATTCAGAACAAAGAAAGAAATGACAAGCCATTCTTCAGTATTATATCTACACAAACACAAGTCATCTCATTCATCCCAAAAGCACTCTAATGTTTGTAGTACGACTACGACGTACTAAGACGTATATGGTCATTGAGTCACCATACATTCATCTAGCAAAATACTCACAAACTCTCAAAATGACTCACAATCTCAAATTTGTCCTCAATGGGCTATCAGGGGGTGCGGGACACAAATGTGACCAATTCACAAATTTCGCCAGGCCATGTTGAGGACGACGTGGAAGCTGGAGGCCGACACAAGGCCGAGCCCCGCTGGGAGTACAGCCTGATTGCTTCTTTTGGCCAAATTAAGCTTATTGTCCTCTCTCTCCGTGTAATAGTGTTGCTTCGAGGAAACACTCTGAGGAAATTACCCCAAGGGTGGCCGAAACATGCGTCACTTTGAGGTTATTCTGTAAAACAAATATGTACGATCCTACACTGTGCTCGTAAAGATGGTGTACAAGTTAGACGGTCAATTTACAATTTGTAAGTGGTATATTTCGACTGATCTGATTTGAGAAAGGATTATAAACAATAGTTTGGATTTTAGTTCTTTGTATAATTGTTTGTGTCTCATTAGAATAAAATTGGAATTACACGAGTATTTGGTATCATTTTAGAAATATAACGTGTAGATGCAATTTTTTTACGTGATTGGACGTTCTAAGTGTACTTATCAACCGTTTTTACATCTAAATTGTAGACGTGTATATGCTTGATTACAAACTTTAAAAAGCTACTGATGATAAAAAAAATTTAAAATTATAAATATAATTGTGTGAAATAATGTTGTCAAACCTACACGAGGAGAATCATTAAATGGGATAAATAACACCCGCACATGCGACACGTGGCACATGTTCAAACATGCTTAAGCAAACAACTGAACCCAATTGTGCAACACTGCTTGGACTCGGTTAAAATTTTCAATATGGTTCCATTCCCAACGATCACAATAGGGTTGTTCCTTGGGTCCTCGTTTACACCATAGTTGGTCTATATTTTTTATGTTTTATTCTGACAAAAAAAGATCTTCCATAATACAATACAACATTGATTTATTCGTACAAATGTTTTAGGTATTAAATTACAACCTTGGTGAATGTTCTGATATTTTTATGGACAAAATATCTCTTTTCTGTGATTGTTTCACTCGTGTTGTATTGAGGCTCGATGTGTTGTAGTGGTACGCTACCAACATCAATACATCACATCGCTACCGAGCTTATCTGTATCTGTACTTTTTATAACTCACTTCGCGTTGTATTGAGGCTCGATATTTTGTAGAAGTACGCTACCAACATCAATACATCACATCGCTACCGAGCTTATCTGTATCTGTACTTTTTATGACTCACTTCGCGTTGTATTGAGGCTCGATATTTTGTAGAAGTACGCTACCAACATCAATGCATCACATCGCTACCGTGCTTATCTGTATCTGTACTTTTTATGACTCACTTCGCGTTGTATTGAGGCTCGATATTTTGTAGAAGTACGCTACCAACATCAATACATCACATCGCTACCGAGCTTATCTGTATCTGTACTTTTTATGACTCACTTCGCGTTGTATTGAGGCTCGATATTTTGTAGAAGTACGCTACCAACATCAATACATCACATCGCTACCGAGCTTATCTGTATCTGTACTTTTTATGACTCACTTCGCGTTGTATTGAGGCTCGATATTTTGTAGAAGTACGCTACCAACATCAATGCATCACATCGCTACCGTGCTTATCTGTATCTGTACTTTTTATTACTCACTTCGTGTTGTATTGAAGCTGGATATGTTGTAGTGGTACGCTACCACATCAATACATCACATCGCTACCGTGCTTATCTGTATCTGTACTTTTTATCACTCACTATATGTTCTATTGAGGCTCGATATGTTGTAGTGGTACGCTACCAACATCAATACATCACATCGCTACCGTGCTTATCTGTATCTGTACTTGTTATCACTCACTTCGTGTTGTATTGAGGCTCGATATGTTGCACTGGTACGCTATCAACATCAATGCATCACATCAATACCGTGCTTATCTGTATCTGTACTTTTTATCACTCACTTCGTGTTGTATTGAGGCTCGATATGTTGTACTGGTACGCTACCAACATCAATACATCACATCGCTACCGTGCTTATCTGTATCTGTACTTTTTATCACTCACTTCGTGTTGTATTGAGGCTCGATATGTTCTACTGGTACGCTACCAACATCAATACATCACATCGCTACCGTGCTTATCTTTATCGCGTTGATAACAGCCTTACCAGCATTATCGCTTGTGTAACCTCAGACCTATCCGGCAACATTACTGATAGTTTGACAGGTCTCATAACAGTAGTTTTGTAATGGTTTATTTATGAGTGCTTTACGTAGCGAATGCATTATTTTCCGTTCATGGATAGTATTTTGTTTTTGGATCTAAAGATTCTGTATTGTAAATAATTATTCATTAGTAGTTCAAAAATAGATATGAAGACACTCTCTGCGCAGGGTGCACATACAATAATAATAAAATGTCCAATAGCAGACCTAATCGAGTGTGCGTTGATAAATTGTGTGTATAAGATTAACACTACTTCAGTTAAATTAAATACCCAAGGGTAGCACGGACGTTAACTTGTTTCAATTATTTATATTTTTATGTTCAAATCGGTGTTCAAATTACAGAAGCAAAACCTACCTGTAAGGTTCCATCCACACGTAAAAATTTACAATTTTCCTTGGTTATTGTTATACCACAGAGAAGGCACAGGGTCTTCCTTCACCACAAGCACTGTTAGTATTTAACGGCGAGGGGAGCTGTGCTGGAATATGTCCTAGACACCAGCGACCAGTACTATACACCATTTAATTGTACCATTGAATGTTCCTCTGTACCTTACTTTTCTATGGTAACACTAGAAACTGTAAAAATGGACATCTCTCAAAGATATATAGCACAATTATCACCTATATTTTTATATATTTTTTTGCATTATTTTCGTAATTGTTTAAATTTTACATAATAATCTCGAAAGTAAGTGGTTAATTCGTGAATGTTCGGCGTATCGACCGGTGTGGAGACGGCGCGCGGCGCGTCATAGTGACGTAGCTCTGGTGGGGACTGAGGAGGTGCGCGCGCATGTTGAGCTTGGCCTAGTGACACCGTTAACGCCGACCTAGCACTGAACACCGCAGTAACGCAGTGTGTAGTGTCAGTGAAGTGTCGGTGTGTGTGTGTGTATACATGTCTTCAGCCCTTCACACGAGGCTGGTGCCCAACAGCAGCTTGTTCGACGACATGTCACCCACGTCGAGCTCGTCCTCGTCCTCGTGCAACTTCTACTTCACCACATCCACGGAGGCGCCACGGTTAGTGCTATGTGCCGGTGTCTATCAGTGTTGTTGGGTAGTTACTATACGTGGCTTGTGGTGAGAGTTGTTGGGTGTTCTTGTGCTACCACACCATGGTTCACTGAAAATTGTAATGCTGAAGAGCTCATATCCCAGCCCGGAGAGGGCTGAGTCGGGCTCAGTACTCCAGAGAGGGCTGTGGGTCCTCTATGCAGCCAAGTAGCTCATCAAGTCCTCTTAGTAAAGTTCAGAAGCTTATCAAGTCCTAGTCATCTAGAGCTATGATAGTATACCTATGATACCATGATAGTGCCTATACAGCCCAATAGCTCATACCTACTGAAACGTCAAACGTCACGTTGGAATGAAGCCAACACGTTTTAGAATCGAGTCTCAATTAAACCAGTGTCAGTGTCTTCGGTTCTTCTATTCTATTCCATTGTGTTGGTAGGATTCGTCTTGTGAATAGTTGTATTTTATGTTTTTACAACTAGGGTTGTTTTAAGATTGCTATTTGATAATATTTGACTCGTAACTACGGTGAAGTAAGCATTTCAAAGCCACATACACGTTGCTATCAGTTTTAGATTAGGAAAGAACGCCGACAGAGTGGTGTTGTAAAATACTTCGGTTGTTTATTACGCTAACCTCCAAGCCCTACTGAAACGGCGACTGATAATAACCCAGTGCACTTACAAGAGATTACGCCTGTAGTAGAGTTATGCTTTTTATAAAGTCGTGCCGGTTCATATGTGTTAAATTTTTTAAATACGTTCTTAAAACAATCATTCTTAATAAGTAAGATAAAAACACTGATAATGACTTGTCCATGTAGGCCTGGGGGGGGATGTCAACTTCAGGTTACCGGTATATATAGGGCCTAAATAAATTTATTATTAACAAGCAAAGTAACTGTGGGCTAAACACGCAGATTCTATAGAAGCATAAGCGAAATTGTGCTGTAAAGCATTAATTGTTAAATAAATTATTAGGCCTAAACTGATGAGTAAAATTTTAAATATTTTTACCATAAAGGAATAGAGTCTACAAGAGCAATTTTTAACTGAATACAGTATTTAACATTATAAAATTTGATAATACGTAGTATGTTAGTGTTAGTATGTTGGTCATCTAATAGGTCAAGACGATTGCATTTTTAATATAAGATTTAATGTTCTTAGATTAGATCAACTAATGTTCAAAAGTTCAATGAATATCACGATCAATGTGTTTTCATTGTGGCAAGCGTCAGAATGTAGGCCAAATATTTACTTCAATTGTTCTATAAGCCCTTGTAAGTCCTCCTACAGCGGATAGAAACTACTACTATTCCCTAGTCACGCCTAATAGGCTTGCTTAAAAAGATAAAACGTCGTAATAGTTTAAATTTTATTGGGCATATCTTTAGGAAGTAGGTACAATAAACAAGTTTATTACTACACCAATTACTGAGGATAACTGAAATCAATAAAACTGTCATTTAGCACCCTGCGACTTGTACAATAGGCACAAAGATCTCCCCATTGTTGACAGTAATATATCTGACTACAATCGGGTTCCTATTCCACCCTAATACATATACATGGGGCAACCTAACACCGGAAGATGCTATTTAGTTTTTTGTCCCTTCGAAATCTTTCACAAACAACCCCCTCCCTTATCTGGGGCGCGATCTACCCTTCTGATAGTTCAGGTGTGCAGGTTAAATTGGCCCTTGGACGCACCCTTGTAGCCGAGAAATGCTCTGCAGCCCTTACTTATGCTGTAACTGAGAAACTGTATTCTCGGTTGTGCTATGGTAATTTTACCATGATTAGTAATATCTATCATTAACATTTCCCGCGAGAAGTGAGCATTTTCGATTAGGCTACATCATTGCTAAATAAAGTAGAGTAAGTAAGGACTCACAACTGTTCTTTACCTTAGTAGACCTAGCAATAATGCCAACATTACAACGCCTCGCAACGACTGGCAGAGGAGTGACGTCACGGTGCGTATCGTTACAGCACGGTGTGTTATCAACAAGTGCGTATAGTGATAAGGCCAAGTGGGACTCATGGTGGGACTAACAAAGCTAACATAACTGTATACCCGCAGTTGCGCAACAACAAACACACACTTACACATAACACTTATGGGGTATTAGCCGTGGGAAATTATCGATAATTGATTGAGAGTTCTGTTTAGTTACAGTAGTAAATGGAAAACGTATATGAATATTTAATTACAACAACTATCGGACTTGCAATCGATTATTTGTGCTTGTAATGCTTTAGATCCTGTTGACTATACATTGTATAGCCTAACCCTCCCATTTGCCTTTTTTGGTTCATATCAAAATCAGCAAAAGAGGCTTAAGTTTAAGGTCCCATGCAAAATGAAAATCCCTTCAAAGCTAATATGTTGTGGTATATTTTTATCAACAAGTTTATAAAAAAATAAATTTACTTTTTGCGAAAATCGTAACCACTTTAGTTTATCAAAGATTTCTGATTGGCAAAGTAAACCTCATTAAATTACTTAGGTTTTTATTTGTTTGAGTTTGCTGTCTTAAGTCTTTTCGTGTTCCAAAGAGAATGCTCAATCAAGGAATCATATTTAAGAGTTCTTCAAAGTTTCCATGGCAAAGGAAAAGTGACTTTTAAGTATAAAATGTTACGCTTGATTTTCCACACAGAAAATATATAACTAATTAAACCTTTTCTGTAACCAAATGCAAGGTAAAACTCATTAGTTAGGGATTCTGTAGGGACAGATATGTTGTGCTGTAGTTATTTTATGTATATACAGCACTGCACACTGCAGTGTAGTCGTTGTACTCCACGGACTACTCATACTCACCAGTTTCCACAGTAATTACCCATGTTTTCGTGTGATGTCAGGTATGTTCTGCTGTAGTATTCTATGTATATACTGCACACTGTTGTACTCCACGGACTACTCATACTCACCAGTTTCCACAGTAATTACCCATGTTTTCGTGTGATGTCCACCAATCAGCTCCGCCGGGTTCTCCTCTGTTATTATTTTAATAATGACCGCCTCCAAATTGCTGTTTCCCAATAACGCTGTTGTTTCATGCCTAAGCGGTTTTCAGACCTCGTAGTTACCTTGCAAGTTTCAAGTACAAGTTTCGTAATATCTGTTACACGTTTGTGAGCTTTCTGAACAATACACACGTATGTATGTCTAAAAAGCTTCGAAGGTAAATTGAGTGATCAAATACTGTAGTTAGTGTTGTTTGTATTGATCGTCCGTGGCAATAAATGAGTCATAAATTGCTTATTTATTTTAGTATAATAGACAATTACCACAGTATCACTTTTGTTGGATGAGTCTTGTCTTTGTCGATGAACGTAACCCAAGATGTCCGACTTCGTTTCCAACCTCTCAGCTTGCTAAATGTCCACGCAAGTACTAAATACAACAGTTGCGCAATACACGACAATCCCGGATGTACAACAAAGAAGTAGCGGACGTTTGGTGTGATGTTTCGTGACAATAAACATGATAAAGAGTAATCAAGCTATCACAGTTTCACTCCGGAGTGGCTGTGTAGTGATAAGCTGACAAAGGGACAGAGACCTACATTGATAACGTAACGATCGGACGACATCGTGTTTTATGGTATGCAGTAAATTGTTGGTTTTGTTGTTAAACTGTAAACATATCTCTTGTCAATGGTGTCAGTGGTTGACGTGTCAGTAAAATAAATCGTTTGGTTGGAAATCATTGTATAGCACACAATGACACTCAATAACTTCAATTTAATTACTGTAACTTATTTTTGTTATTGGTAGAAATTAGGCATTTAGAGTTTATTTATTCTTTTTTATTTTACTTAAATTGCATTTTTTTACTTCTGAAGAAATGCTAGGGAAGTCAATCAATAGTTTGTTGTCGCAATGGAAAGATTGTACGGTTTTCTTGTAGTCATTGGGCATTATTAGTCATCGGCTTGTGATCGATTGCACAATTGTTTATGACAACTAATAATCAATGTAACCTATGGGGTCTATGGTAATGTAACAAGATTTACAGTTATTCATATTGTTACTTAGTGTGTCGTTGTATCGGCTTCTAAATGATAATTCCTGTTCTCTCAAGTATTAAGTTTGAACCATAGGTGTGTATAAATGCCGCAGTATTCCTAAAGATCAAAACTCAAACGATAAGACTACGTTTTAACCACCTGTTAGGCAGGAAGTTTCCACACTTTCACATAACACATTTAAATAACAAAACTGTAGTGGCACAATGGTTATATGATGCAAGTGTTGCGTATGGAAACTATATTCTCGCAGAATGTTACAGCTGTGTGCAGCCTCAGAAAAATACAATATGGTAAACAAGTGTTAGATGGATAATCAGATAATCTGATGTGTGTAGATTCTTGTGTAACCCGGGGTGGAGTTACAACCAATGGGAGCAGTAAGGAGTTACAACGCTGTACCAATGGGAGCAGTAAGCGGGAAAGTAGCAATTTGAATATGTACGTTTTAAGACTAACGATTCTCAATCTCCTTATGTTATTATCTAATAGGATTATCTAAGATGTCTGTTGCTTAGTCTATTTTCTACCACGCTAACAGGCCCTGTGAATAGTGACTTAACAGTTCCATCCATCCATACTCTATAATTTCAAGATTAGGTCTTGGTAGTTCCTTGCTCATGTCCACTCGCAAACAAACAGTTTTTATCAACAAGCAATGCAGAGAATTGATATTTGTCAACGACGAACCGCAGTATTTGGCTGTTGGTCGCGTTTCCCACGAGTGATTAGCGTAGTTATCAGTGGTGTAATCGCTAACCTCGCTCCCGCGTGCCTCCTCGCATGAATGGTGAATGTTTTACGTTCCCTGTTGACAGAACGCCTCTGTTTGCAAGGCGGACGAACGATTACAACTGAGAAAGAATAATATTTACTCGGTTATGTTGATAGGCTGTGACGAGGTACGTGGAGGAATTAAAATATTTTAATGATAAGGAGAGATAGACAGGCGTTTATTTTAAATTAGTCAGTGAAAAAATAACAAACGTGACATAGTGATCCCTAGTCCCTAGTTTGGCCATGAATCAGGTTGTTGCGCCTAAGCACCGGTGTGTAAAGTATAACAAATTAAAAGCTAAATTTTGTTATTTGCCCCAATATTGTACAATTTCATAGATTCGAATAAAATTATGCCTGGATATTTAATCATTGATGTGGTTTTGATTTGGTGATTAAAATTTCCTTTTCAAAATCCCTGATCGAACAAGGTAACTTGTCAAATCTGGCTAATTCTTAGATTTTCCAGCCGTGATCTAAACATTGTAGGGGTGTTAAGTACATTGCACAGCTGTTTCTATGCCTTGGCAGGCCCCGTGTTGTAGCCATGTAGCCATCAGTTGTAGGGAGAGACGGTGGCACGGAGGTATAGCGGTACCGGTAGTCGACGAAAGTTGCCAGTTTCCTGTATAGTTTCCGTTATGTGGTGGGGGAAACTGCATTCACTTGTACGCTTCCACTATCCCCTTCATACGCTACATTCACCACCACCACCAGTCAACCACAAATTGGCACTTGGCACTGGTATATCTAATACAGTATCTAGCCTAATGGCATTGTCGTGTACTTGTCTAGTGACGAGCGAATGAATTACGACTTTTACGATTTCAGAATGATTTTAACTTAAGTCAATTTAATTTGTGGACGTCACAACTTCCAAGAACTACAAAATTGTGTCTACGATTACCCTGCAGTTTTTGGTCAAAAAATGAATTCGTTGTGTGTTACAACTTACAACAATGCTCTACAAATGTTTGACTATAAAACCATAGATTAAAAGAAATCCTTTTATCTATGATAAAACTAAGGTTAAAAGCACAGACAATACATTCCAGTAATAATAATCTCTTTTCAATGTTGTTAGTGTCAAAAGTGTTTCATGTGCCTAAATTTGGAGGCGTCGGCCCTTGTAATTTACTTTCAATTGAAGACATCCATTTTTTCGCTCTTAAAACTGGTAATTTTTGAGTCTTAAGCATGATGGTACAATTTAAAGTTGCTCATTCGCGAAAAAATGTTGCAAAAGTTTAGAATTATTTATGGAAAACATGTTTAAACACTTTTGTGTATTATGGCGTAAAGCTTGGTAGTTGAGTGAAAAAGCGTAGTCAAAATATGAACATTTTAGAGCTAACTTCAGTGACAGTATATAATATTCAAGGCTACTTATTTGGCAAAACTTACTAAAATTATTATTTTCCCAACCCAATTATATCTAAGATCAAAGAAAAGAGCATAAACATGAAAAACAAAATGAAACAACCAACAAAGTTAATCAAACATGTTACCTTTCACATTTATATCGTTTGTTATTGTATACCTCATCTGCGTATGTTGTATGTGCGTATTTTTTATGTGCGTATGTTGTATGTCGTTGATGCATAATTTGAAAGCGAAAGTCACGTGTGTTGGTCGGCCCAATTGCTAATTCTGTCGTCCCAGATTACAGCTACGTCCCCGTGTGTCGCACTCCGCACCGTGTATACTGTGATACATAAACACCATCACTCGACCATTAACACTACTGTACATTGGCGTTGGTAGATTTACTGTGATACTCGTACAAGTGATGTAATCCTATTTTTAAGTAAGTAGTATTGTTTTCTTTTATCCTTAAACATTGAGGAAAGGAGTTAATATTTTGTGTATCGCCTGTACTTAATATTTGGCGAAGAAACTTATGCGTAAGTTTGTTGTGTTGTGTAAAGTAAGTTTTGAAACTTTCTGCGTTAACAATTAGGTTAATTTCCTCTAATAGAATTCCACATACAGTATCTAATACACCATTGATTAAATTGTGGCCACTCTTCTATTTAAGGATCCTTTTCAATTTATGGTTCATCAGAACTGGTTTTTGGTTTAAAGAAGTGCGGAGGGAATATTCAATTAAAGTGATTAGTGCCATTTAGGGAATAAATTAGACAACATTGTGGAAATCGGCTTATTGTGCAGGTTTGCTGCTATGGGGGTATTTCTTTAGGCGTTCTACCTATTTGCAAAGTCCTTGAACTCAATTAATAGTCAATGTAGCCCACAGAATGCCTAATAGTGTTTATTGTTGACGTCTTCTACTTTGTTGTTGCCGTTCAACGTAAATATGTCAACTTGAACTTTTGTCTTGCAATTTTAGCATACCAGTCCTTTTTTACTGGTTTCCTTAAAGGAAGAAAGTTACAATTATGTTGTGTTCGCGAAAATGGCCTCTGTGTGGAGTTTGAGATTTAACCTTGTACGAGTATGTTTGGTATGTTACTGTAGTTGTATGATATAAGTTTCACCTTTGGACACAACATTTACCATATATATACAAATAATAATTTAATGTTAAAAGTAGCAAAGTTTTATGATACTCTGATTATAATGTTTAGCATATTTTGCTACATTAGTTAACGCATAACATAAAAAATAACTTATTTTAAATTTGGTCTTAATCTAACCATTATGCTGTCGGATATTGTAGTAATTAACGTGAAATGACTTTAGAACCACACACGTGGCTTCTTTGGAAAGCCGCTGTTGTTGAGGAGAGGGGGACGCGGAAAGGTCGCCCCCGGAAACATCACCCCCCTACGTCATATTGACGTCAGAGACCGGGGGGTGATGTTTCCGGCCGCGGACACTCAATTTCAGTTGCAGCATGCACTCGTCGATATGACGAGTTATTTTTGAGTTTGCGTATTAATTAGATAATTATATTCACTTATCATATACAATTACCAGATTTTCTAATTTAGAATTGATGTTAACCGGATACGTTAACCCCGATCGTTTTCAAAATGCACACCCCGGAAAGGTCCCCCCCTGCCATGATCACCCCCGGTATACCTGCTGTAGGGCTTGGGCTCGTGACTCGAGCCAGCTATTGTTCACAAGGGTAGAGACTGTCCCATATTACCACCGCTCGACTGAACTCGCAAGAATGGGAAGGATTTGGTATTATTACGCAAATGTTGTGGATATTAAGTTAAATACAAATTAACACTTTGATATTGTGCTTTCTCTAGACATTTATTACATATAGTTTTTTTCCGTCAACGTATAAAATGTATTTGAAACATGTGGAAATGAAATAAAATGTTTATGGTAATAGTGACAATTAAGTAAGGAATCAACTCGTATTAATATGAGCATGCTTCAACCACTCAACATCATAATACAGCCAGTACACACTTGACAAACATATTTTCACATTTCCTAATTCTTAAATTGTAAACATTGAGCAATAAATGCTGTATATAATTTTTATACATTTAAATAATTGTCTGGATTTTATGGTAAAATAAATGCATTGAGAATATTCCTGATTTGATATTGGTGAAGGACTCTTTCCCGTAAAAAGAATTTAGAAAGTAAATATTGGTTAGTTTGTTCGGCAATAAACAGGAAAAAGCTCACACTGTTTACCTTTGCGTTGACAGAGAAGCAAGCAACAGTGTCACATTCACTTTATTTCATGATTTCACACTGCTGATATTAAATAACTAAGTTGACATTGAAGTAGTACAGTTATTCCATGAACGGTCGCCCATTGTTTTGAAAGTTACACATTTAAATCTACCTGTAGTTCGCAGAATATTAATACGTATAACTTAAAAGTTTGCAAGAGAACATAATCCTAAGTATAGTATCCACTATTCTCAGAGTATTGATTTATGGAATTCGTCACAACTGTATTTATAGCGGGAAGTATTTTTTGTAAAATAGCTTAGACTTCCCCACTTCAGGTATCCCTCCCAAGAATACCTGAGCCAAATACGTTTGTTTAACATAGTCAAGGAAAAGTTTAGTTAGTTATTTACTAAAGTCAGTTTTATCTTTTTACCATAATTCGTACATTAACATAATTCATAATTATCAGTGTTATCTAGCCTATGTACTTAAGTAATTTGGAAGGGGTTAATTTGTGAACAGAACGCCTCATTGAGTTTTAAACAGATTTTGAAAATTTTAATGTAATTTGTAAAAAGTATACTCTGAAGTTGCACTAACAATAAAATCAGCTCAAAATATGGTAGGTGATTTTCCCCAGTGTTTTTAGAGACCTGCTACACCGGTTCACATTTTTATAACCCTCGAAATTTTGGTATATCGATATAGACTACACACATTCTACAAAAATGACATAACTTTCATGGCATAAACTTATAGGCCTACTTAGGCTACACAGATTTGATTTCAGACAAATCTAGATTTTACCCAAGGGTAGAAGTACTATTAGAGATGTATAGTTCAAATCTACAGATTTCCTGAATACAAAGATCCGTTACGGTAGGAAAAAACAACATTTAAAATTGAAACAGTATGCGGGCAAACACCGAAGATCAATATTTAAGTAAACTACTTCCAACATAAAAACGTCAATGACAGTTTGAAACCAGCTGTTAGTTAAAACAGCACTGAAACGTCTTTAAATTATTATTAGCGTCGGCTGCTAGACTAAAAAAATTAAACTTAAAAAAATGAAATCATGGCATTGACATTCCCTTCCTTAGAAAATTATATTTATTTCAACACAAAAATCACGAAATCGCGAAAGTGGTTGATTCAGAATCCTGAAATAAAAAAAAACCTCTGTCACGTTTAAAAATATAATATATCACAATTAATTGCACACTCTAGTGGAAATCGATGAAACCCACCCATATGGATTCTTGCTTATCCGTTTACTTTTCCACTCTTTGCGTTTTTGTACATGCCAAGTCAAGTCTTAAAACATTACATTTAAAACAATTGTATTAAATCTTCCATAAATTACAAGAAACAGTGACTCATCCATTTTCCCCGATTCCGAATATTTGTGCGCAATCTTGGCGACTTATGTTCAGTCTCCAGCATTTTGGAGGTGTTCGCAATTCAGACACACCCGTTCCCATAGTCCGATTATGCTGGTTCACGAACTCGTTCTAATAAACTAGGCTTACACGTTTGTAACAAATCTCATCAAACTCGCAGCGTTGTTGCCCGAGTTACCGCGCTCACGGTCACATATACAGGGTGTATTTATAAAGTCCCGCATGGGCTTAATATTTTCAAAACGGCAATAGATAAATCAATAAGATTTGGTACATAAACACCACACCTAAAAACAACATTTTAAAGACTGTCAGTTTTCTGTCATATAATGGGGACATCCCGCAAGGAATCAGAAGGAAATCTTAAATAAGAGCATAGGTTGATATTTACAGATAACCGTAGGCATATTCTACAACTTAGTAAAACGTTATTTTTTGTATTAAAGCCATTTTTCATTTAGGACACAAATGATTTTTCTTTTTGCTTTCTTTATTTGTTGTGCTCTTGGTCTTTAATGTTTACCAGGTTTTTAATGATTTATTTGTTGCCAAAAACAATTTAAGAAAATATATTAAATTATTTACTTACATTATTTTTTACGTAGTTAAAATGACTAAGTATTTGATTTGATAATTTGAAATATATTATCAACATATTTTTCAACCTTTTCGCTTATAAGAAGGTGTCCAAACACTACCAAATAGGTAAAGGTACTACAGTAGCAAAATGTGTATTTATAAAAAGAAATAAAAATAAGAATAAGAATAAGAAACACACACATTTAAAGTGCGTAACACAAAAAATTTATCTTTATGCTTTTTTCTTCTTTTTGTGCTCTTGATTTTGATATATTTTATTGTTTTAAATTATATTGTAAATGAAGTTTGTACCGGTACTGTATAAATTCCTTGACACTTTGTAGAATATTAAATTGTTATTCAGTTATATTTTTGTATTTTCTTTCCATAATTAAAATGTATAGGCCTAATAGACGATTTAGTACTCATTGTGTGTATTTATTTCTCAATTTAAGTACCTGTCTTCCAAACTTTGTTACAAAATCCTAAATTTGTGTTAGCGAATTTCCCCTATAGGGAATAAGCTATTACCGTAGTACTCATGGTAAGACCTGGACCCGGGACCGATTTCCTTTTTCGTTTTGAGGTCCCTAGATTCCAAAAACACCATCCGTTCAAATTCATAAATTTGATTAAATTTGGTACAAGCGTGTAAACCTACGTTTATTCGAACGAGTTCACGAACCAGCATGATCGAACCAAGGGAACGGGGGTTTATGGGGGGTTTTATGGGGTAAAAATTGGGTTTTCCCATTTTTGACCCTAAAAACTTAAAATTTAGCAATTTCTTTATAAACCATTTTGTAGAGCTTAAAAAACAAATAATTTAGTATACTGAAGCGTTAATTATGCGCCTAATGGTTACGGAGAAAATTCCAAAAATCTGTTAATTTAAAATTTCCATGTTATACTTAGAATAAGTAAACTGTTGTAGTTTGCTTGTTTATATACATATTTTAATCAAATTTGGAAAATGCATTCATTTCATACTAAACTATTATCATTTTAAAAAAAAAAAACACCTTTTTACCCTCCCTGTTGCAGCAAACCTAAGTACTCGTTAAACTTTGATGGTTCAAAACTGGACCCAGCTGTTCCTGATCATTGGGCTTTAAATAAATGGTCCTGGCTAATGAAACAGCTGATCTTAGTCAGTAACAAAGCTACACAGATCATCTCACACCATTCTACACTCATATTTGGGTTAAAAATATCAATTGATATTGATATTGATATATATTGAACTAATGTTATTTAAATAGGGAATAAATGTGATATTTTTATAGAGACATTTTAGCGTAAATCCAATCAGGCAAGTGGAAATTCGCTTAGTCTGCAGGTTTGCTGTGTCGGGGGTATTTTAAATTATAATTGGCACTTTGTGATACATTAATTGGAGTATATACGAATGTTACTATCGTTTAAGCGATGTAATACAAGTTTACAGCTCAACATTTCAAATTTTGATTACATATTAAAAATTTGAACTCACGTATATTTTCCCCTTGAAACATAATTTTGCAAACTTCAGTAGCAAAAAGGTTTTCTAAACATATACATGTTATAACAAAACTAATTTATTAGTATATCAACACTGATTGCAAGTCCTCTTCTCGATTTAAAGTGATTCTGATATTTTGATTATACTTTCATTATATTTTGACTCTATTCCAGTGATATGAAACTAGCCTAGGCTGTTTCTGAATTAAGGTACTTTTTGGCATAACCTTTAGAATAGTATCATTTACATATTTGTAATTACTAACAATTAATTATTTCGATAAGTTTAAGGGATTAATCCCCTAAAAGATATTATTATGTTTATTCTTATTTAATAATCTGTTTCTAATTTTCAAATTATTAATTAAATCGGGGCCAAACCTAAAGCAATGCGATTCATTTTTAATACATTTAGAAATTATTCTATTTTTAACAAATGTGTTGCTTAACAATGACCATAGGGTGTAAGGTAAGTTTACTGATGTTGATAAGTATAACTACCATTTAATGCAACAGAACAAATGTATACTTTATGCATTATCGTTGGTTATGAATTAAGTATAAAAGAATCATTTTTTAAACTCAATCTTTGCTCGCATTATTTAGTTGTCTTAGAAGTTCATACACATCTAAATCTACTGATTGATATTCCACCACAGCGTCTGCAATTTTCTTCTGTGGAAAAGCTGTTGTCCAAGCGACAATAATAATGAACGAGCGGCCGACCCTCAGAACAATGGGCTGAGGAGGACGGGCAGCAGGTAGGCTGCCGAGCAGCCCAGCCCTACTAGGGGTAGCGTTTCAGGGGGGGACGATTCCGGGGTGTACATATGGGATGCCTTGCCGGGGAAGACCTTTCCGTTTCTACTTGTTTGAATTAAAATTAATAACATAATTAGTTCATATCAACTAGATTTTGATAAATTACTTGTCAAGCCCTTGGGGGGGAACGATTCCGGTCGCGGACATAGATTTTATACCAGCTGGTTGTCTGGTTTCGTGACGTCACGTTTAGCCTGGGGGGTGATGTTTCCGGGGGCGACCATTCCGGCGACCCGAGGAGAGCTGTCAACGGTTGGATCCCTATACTTAGAAAAATACATTAATAACGTGTTTAACCTCAGGCGCGTTGAGATTGTAATGGTTTCAATTATTCGTAACAAATTATATTAAGTGTGTGTGAACGTGTTAATATGATAATAGTAAAAATAATTATAATCTACAAGTTTGCAATGTAATTTAAAACGACACGCAAGTCTCTGTGGAGAAAATACTCTGACCGTGGCAGTAACCCCTGTTGTTAAGTCAGACGTGTGCCGGTATCGATATATCGATATCGTTATGGATACAGTGCGTGATATACGACGTCATACGGTATCCAATAGCAGGTTGTGGCAATAACAACTGGGCTTGTGGAAAACAATTGAATTCTATCTTAGTACTCCTTGTGTGCAGAAGGTAAACACATTTTGTGTTTGTTTATGAAAGTAACGTTTTATTAGGAAATGTAAAGCTACATTTTGTTTGGGTGTAAGCAATAAATGCCCCAATTAGTGCTTATTGAAAATTAATGCATCATGGCAAAATTAGTTTGTTCATAGCCTACGAAGTAAAAGCTTTACGTTGTAGCTTTTTGTTTGAAAATGTAATATTATTTCCGAATAGGTATAGAGAAACATTTTGATTATGTAAAAGGAAACAATCAGGTTAGTAAATAAAATTTATTTTTCAATACGAAGAATTAAATCAAGGAAATCAAGAATTAAATTAGGATACAGCGAGCATTTTCATTTTGACGGTAGTGTGATAGAAAGCTGAGCATGTCTGAGTGAAGTGGTACCCTTCAGCTGGGGAAGATGAGCTGCACGCGATCATCTGTGCCTGTGGTTACGTATCATCCGTCACCATCACCTGGTCCCAGGAAAAACCCTGTGTAAAGCTTAAATTTACATCAATTCTCATGTTAAAATTGAAGCCACTCTCAAATAAAATTGAATTCGGTTCAATTTCCAACGACAGCGTGTTTTTGTAAATGCAGGTTTTTTTTCTTTTACACACACATTTTGCTAAGCAAAACTGATGGAGAGACTTATTGTACACTTTGTTATTTCCCCATCAACGAGCATAGCAAGTAAAGACCAACCAAGACTAAATGATAACATCTAACTTCAGTAGTACTATTCAACGTACTATCACACTATACAAGCAACATAGTTTGCCAGCGGTAACAAAGATAAGTAGATGACGAAAGAACTGTGTGTGTGTGTGGACCATTTTATGATCACTATGAAAATAGAAACGATATACAGTATTTACATTAACGATTAAAATTGACAACAATGCTTATGAACTAATTACTGGATAAAGAGATGGTTCGAATTCGATTTTAACCAAATCATGAAGGTGGAAACCATTACTCAGTAATGAGGACTACGTCCATACATGTACATCTGTGCAATTAACCCAACCAGCGAACCACTCATGTTAAGCCAAGGCTGGGGGGGTCTGGCCAGTCAGAGTCAGTACTGTACCATACTGTACTGTATGTGTAGGGGGGAGTGGGGGACTTTTGGGGACCCGGAAACCGAAGTTGGCCTCGGGCAAGTGGGCCAATGGCGAGACTTGAAAATAACCCGTCCTCCACGCCGACAAACAACTACAGTGGGAGAGATGTTACGTCGGGGCTGCTACCATGTCATAAGGATTTGTGTGTAGAGTCACACATACCAATCATTGTCTACCGTGTTTGTTGACAGAGAAAAGTTCTTTGCAATACTTGTTTGGCATTTGAAGCTGTAATTTATTTATTGAAATACAGTACTATTATAAATAACCGTAGTGAATAGTTTGTGACTTTGTTATGGTTTCTTATGTCATTTGTACGTAATTTTAAGTGGCCGTGTTGACGCTTAAAAATTAGTTTGGTAGAATAATGAACTTAGATACCTACTGGAAAAATGTTTTTGCCAAGAATACTCGAGGACCGTGGTAGCATTGGAGGAGGAATATATCTTGCTGTATATCTAACCCCAACCCCTGTACAAGCAATTTCAAAACAAAATTACCAGAGTTATTTTTTTTTTCTTTTACAACAGACATATAAAACCTCACTTACTAATAAAAAAATATGTTTTGCGAATTAGTTTTAAAACTATTGGAATGCCCTATTAACACTTAACACTCTAGATAGTAAATACATAACAACTAAACAAATTAGAAATGCTGCATAATGACTGTAAAACTTTGAAAGTTATGCAGCTTAAAGCAGACGATTTGTAAGCGACGCCCGGCAGTTACAAGCTGTTAAGGTCTATTATAGTTACGATAGTTGAAGTATGTAAAACCATAACTAGTTCATAACTGCCGACTATCAAGCTAGTTGTATACTGTTCAAGTTTATTACAGTAGTTGAGCAACTAGTTATTACATACTAAGCAACTTTGATAGCTTGACCTATGGTTTTATCACTGTCATTTTGATTATTCGTTTTATTGGCTGGAAAACAAACAAGTTTGTTCACTGATTTGTATTAATTTATTAAGTGTTAGGAATAATTTTGTGTAGAGTATTGCTATTTATTGAGTGTTTTGTGAAAATTATGTGTTCTATTTTTCATATTTTACATAACAAATTCGTAAATCGCCCGTAATTCGTAAAACTTTTAAATTTGGTCTATTTTATAGTTTGCTAGCATACGGCGCCTAATTTAAAAATAAATGCAAAAAGAATATAGGATTTATTTTCTTTAAAGTTGTTTTTCTTTTTTTTTATTACTTCTCACGTTCTTAGAGCCTCGTTGCCTTAATATTTAAACTTTTACGAGAATCAGTTCATGTTATTGAAAGTGTAAATTTCCTATATTAAACCCAATCATCTAGAAGCATCTCGTTGTTAACTCCCTTATTACTTTCTTCTTGCAAAGTGTCTCGTCACAATGCTGTTGTTACCTCTTTTTAGCAAAGCGTGATTTTTATCTAAACCCTCCTTCTTCCATAACTATTATGGATGATTTTAATCATGACTGGAATATAAATCTGATATAGAAATCCGCACATTTTTCCACCGACGACACTTGCCACACCATTCCACATTTCATACTTTTCCGGATACGTATCCGTTGTCGCTACTGATGTATAACAAGCGGTAGACCTAATCATGTTATATTGAGCTAGCCGTGTAGTAATCGGCAACAAATTGTATCGTGTACTTGACGTTATCACCACTTTGTAGTGGCGGGTGCAAGGTTGTGTTATTGATATTGATAATGAATGGTCGTGAGCTAGATATCTACTGCGACATAGTGCGCGCAGTTAAGTAAACAAATAATTAGTAGACTGTGAACAACTTACCTTATATACACTGGGCAAGGGGATAAAAACTGTGCAAAACTATATTACTTAAAAATGGGCATAGTTTCTAGAACAATTTCGTATTTTTTTGTGAATGGGGGAAATAAATGATAAAATTGTTTTGTATCCTTCTTGGTGAAACGCACAGACGAATCTAGGTTGTCCTTGTATTGCCCAGCCCATATAGAAAGTGTAATGCCTCGTCTTCGTTTGTGTATTTCTTTATTAAAACTGTAAATGAAGCAGTTTCGTTCAAATTTGAGCAATCAAATTGAATTTTACCCTTATTCAGTTCCCTTCTGGTCCCATAACAAAATGCTTTAGTTTTATATAACAGAAATTACTCCCCCTTATTGTAATTTGAACTTGGTGTGTTTTGTGATTTGTACATTTCATTCTTTTCTTGTCTTCTTAGCTGTATTAGATGTACTGTGCGGGTAAAATACATAAACTAGCAACTAATTGTTTTAAATGTAACAACTTTTTGATGATCATTTTATAAGCAATCACGCTGTACGAAATAAACCTCAAACTCCAATAATTATAATTTTTTATGTTTTTAAAATCTAACAACAGAGACGTAATATTTATACTATGATCTAACCAAGAGATTATATCCCAATTCAGTCCTATATTGTACCGCTGAAGGTGTTGACTGGTGTAGGAAAGTGTCCGCTCCAATGTAACATGTATGGTGCAAGGCTGGCGATGTACGCCCGTATGAGGCGGAGGTCGTTAAATATTAACTAGCTTGTTATAGAGACAAAGATGAGCATCCGAGAGGTGGGACAACATATAAGTACAACTGAGAGTGGGCAAAGGGGTGGGATAGGTGTGTGACTTGTTGGCTTTGAGCGATTTATTGTATTGGCCTATATAATTGTCATTTTGAACCTGTTTACATTCCATTCCCGTGTAAAGTTGTAGCCAGTTGTAGTTGGAACCCAACTGATCGTAGTTGGATTGAACAACCGTCAGATTGCCCACATATTACCCAATCGCATAAAGATGTTGAAAATCTAAAAGGTACTTCAACCACTGATCTTGGAATACATTCCAATATCGATATCCATATAAGTACACTACTGAGTGCACTCAACACTCGACCAATTCGCTCAGCAGTGAAGGTGAAGGTAAAGACAGTTTCACCAACAGTCGTAGCAAGTGGTGCCGAAGAGGCACTGGCACTGTCACTGTATGCAAATGACCCAGTGAGATGGTATGAGTGGAGCAGTGGAGGGGTCTAGTAGATATGAAAGTGAAATGGGTCTCGGGCTCGAACTGGTTTACGTAACTACTGAAACAGGTGATCCATTGTGTAGTCCTCGACCTACACTGGGGGCCGAGCTTTCGTCATGGAGTGTCAGTCTCGTACTACTCCATTCGGTATTCCGGATTGTGTTTAGTTATTACTGGACATTGTTTTCTGTGTTCGCCGACTACTTAATACAGAGTTGGACGCGCAAACTAGTAAGCCCAAAAAATTATGGTCTTTGTCGTTATACTTAGTTGAATAGTGATGCCACTGGTGGACCAATCTTTGCTCGTCTCGGTTCCTTGGTTCCTTGTTTCAGCTTTAATTCATACAATAATCTTACTGTCTATTTTTAGAGCCTGAGGATTTTGTTCTTTTCTTTATCAACACTTCTACAGAAGCTACATACGGTATAAAAATTGGTCTTACTAGCGCTAGTCTCTTGTGCTGTGTTCTAATTAATACAACATTAGTGCGATGATAGAGATTACTTAAAATATGCGATTGTAAAATTGTATAATCATAATTTTCTTGCGAAATGTGATTGTTACGATTCTTTAACTTATTATTTTTCTTTTATAGTACATTCATTGTATTGTAACTATACGTATGACTGATGTTGATTTATACGGTTGTGGAAAACTGTATTGAATAATCATTTGCGCGGCACTACCAACCAAACGCAGAACCGCCAGCAAATCTCAGTCGTACTCGTAGTCGCAGAAGAGCGACAAAGGAATACCGGAAACAGGTTTGCCACCACTGGAGTCAGTGTTGCCAATGTGGGTCAATGGCGGAACACTTTCATATCCACCGTTCCTTGCGTCATCGTCATCTCTCTCTGGAACTTCCGAACGTAACCAAAAACCGCCCTGTGGAAACCCTGACGTGAATCATGTCATTGCATCGGGGTTAAGGCAACACTACGGGTAATACGGTTAGTCATTATAACACTCATTTCGGAATGTTCGTGGCCATTAGTCAATTTGTAGATTTCGCATATGTGAGATCTTAAAGTACCGGTATATTTCCATAATTTCGTTGGCATATATCAAAAGTAAATTAATATAAAGTCAATTACAAGCTGCAAATGATCCTTCCTAGGACCCAGAGGTCTTCAGACACATGCCGGACCACGGTTCATAAGGCCGGTTTTATGCACCGCGACAGTCGCGTGTCGCGTGTCGCGGCGCGACTCAAGTTCTATTGAGTTAAATGGGAGCATTTATGCACCGCGACAGCGACAAACTGCCGCGGAGCGACTCTAAATACCCGCGACAGGTTTTAGAATCGCAGCTTCAAAAAATGTGTCGCGCGCGGTTCAAGTTCTATTGGATCAAATGGGCACGTTTATGCACCGCGACAGTCGCGGCGAGACAGTAGTATTTTTTATACTCCACGTGGTATATATTGTTCATATTTTTATATTGATTAATGTTAATAATTAGTATATAAATGAGTTCTTTACTCTTTATTTGTAATATAAATTACATCATTATATTATGTAATGACATTTTTAAGAGGGTTGACCCAATTCCAACTGTAAATTGTATGTGTTGTTTAAATAACTGGGGTTTTGTCATTAACGTGTACAACACTACAGGGTCTATATTTAAGCAACTTAATAATCACTTCTACATCAAAACACAACACACAACATTGAATTGAGAACAGACTGATTTCTTTAATTCCCCCACCACCGGATGTGAGTTTACGCGACAAAAAAGTGTCGCTGTCGCGTGACATTTTTGTCAGCCGCAAGACGTGGCGCGACTCGCGACTCGCGACTGTCGCGGTGCATAAAACCGGCCTTAGTCATAAAGAAAACAATCGTGAATGAAAATAATATTTGGAAATACTCATTGCTAACCAGGAAGTGTTAATCTCATTCATTCTACGCACTGATAATTATACGTGTCACAGAAATTATGATAATAGAACTTTATAAATATAATTTATAAGTTTGCTTAATCAGTTGATTTGCTCACAATTAATCAATAGAGTCCAGCTAATAATTATCTTCGTTGTATACTGTTAACAAGACTAAAGTTAGGACCATTTCCTTTCAAAAAACGTAAAAATGCCTATTTCGTAAAAACCAAAATAAAAACTACTTATAGCCACCGTAATATAGTCAAATTATCTTTATCCGGTAAGTAGCACAGTTTGCCCTGAATTCTGTAGTATTATAAATTCAGTTTCAATTTCATTAACATAGACATAGACTAACTAACACTAATGTTAAAACGTCAAAACATTTTGTATAAAACAAAAATAAAAACCACATTACCGTAATATGGTAAAATGGTTTTTATCCTCTACTGGGTAAATTTTAGCAGAGTTTGCCATGAATTCTGGAGTATTTTAGATCCAGTTTCCATTTCATTACATAAGCTAAAACTTATGTTCAATATACAGTACCAGCAAGGCAGCAAACGTATGTGTGACACCTGTCACCGTAATTAGATTAAACACAAATCATAAAATATCATGATATTAGCGAATTTCCCATATAGGGAATAAGCTATTACCGTAGTACTCATGGTAAGACCTGGACCCGGGACCAATTTACTTTTTCGTTTTGAGGTCCCTAGAGGCCAAAAACACCATCCGTTCAAATATATTTATATTTGTGTCCGTTAGCGCGATAACTCGAGCAAAAATCATCCGATTTTTATGAAATTTGGTACAAATGTGTAAACCTACGTTTATTCGAACGAGTTCGCGAACCAGCATGATCGGACTATGGGAAGAGGGGTTTATGGGGGGTTTTATGGGGTAAAATTGGTTTTTCCCATTTTTGACCTTAAAAACATAAAATTTAGCAACTTCTTTCCAAACCATTTTGTAGAGGTTTAAAAACAAATAATTTAGTATATTGAAGCGTGTTATTATGCGCCTAATGGCTACGGAGAAAATTCAAAAAATTGTAAATTTAAAATTACCATGTTATTCTTATGGAGAAAATTGTAAACCGTTGTAGTTTAAGGCGAGCATATTTTGATCAAATTTGGAAAATGCATTCATTTAATAATAAACTATTAACATTGTTAAAAAAACACTTTTTTACCACCCTCCCTGTTGCAGCAAACCTAAGTACTCGTTAAACTAATGCTATTTAAATAGGGAATAAATGTAATATTTTTAAGGAGACATTTTAGTGTAAATCCAATCAGGCAAATGGAAATTCGCTTAGTCTGCAGGTTTGCTGGGGCCGGGGTATTTTTTTTTTATTTTGCGAATATACCAAATGACATAATTGACGCAGCTATTAAATTGTTTATCGCCATCAATATTGATCACACTGAAAAACACCGCCACCAGTTGCCCCGATGTCAAGACAAGACTGCGCTGTTGCGTAACAGCTGAGAGCTGACATAGCAACAGCTGTGTGAGCGACAGTAGCGCTGTGGCAGAGCGGCGGCGGCGGCGGGAACTACAAGGTCAGGAGCGCCACATTCAACATTGGCCTAGTTTAGGCCCCCGCGCGGCCTTCCGCCCTGCCTGTAGACATAGACTTGGCTACTCCCTTCCGCGTTGGTAGGATAACTCGGTATTGAGGATTTGTTAATCGAATAAGTGGTCGTGCTAGAGTTTGTAAGAAGAGGTGTACAAAAGTTGCATAATTGAGTAAAATGCGTGTCTTGGCATAAGCAATCGAGCTGGCTTGCTGAGCTGCAAAGTACTTACAGATAAACCATACTCCATCTTCATGGATCAGTTGAAGACAACTTTATATTTATATAGTTCCGTTCGGTGCTGCTAGGATCGTGTTTTTGTTAACAATTTGTTTCTTCTTATTTCAGTTATTTGAAATCTCGTTTAACTGAATAAATCGATATATTATAAACAATAACACGTCCCCTGTTTATGTAACCATTCAGTCAAATGCAAATTATGAACTTAACGCTATAATAATGTAATCAAAATTTCGACGTCACTAGCGCCCGGTGTCACAAACATAAAACTGTTCACGAAAAACGAGGTTCAAATATTGTACTGTCAAATACATGTACAAAATAGTATGAGAAGTCTTATTGTGTTGGTTAGTCCATGATACAATGTGATAACTGTCTTGACTTTAGCTTAAGATTGAAATTGTATAATGTTTAGAACTATAGTTGAAGTGTATGCTCGTAGAGGTGACATTCAATGGACAATGAACGAACTGGGACTGTTTCAGGATTTTGGTTCCCCACAGTGTTAAAAAATACAAAAGTTAAACTTAAGAAAACAATATGATTTAAATTATGAGTGTCAAAGAATATAAGATCGTCATAAAGGACGTACGAAAACTGTCAAGCATATTAAAATAGTTCATTACAAAAAAGTTAATTTCTTAAAAGCCTTCATTGTGTTCAATTTTCTGTAGAATTTCTGGTAGAATTTCTTCCAATACAAAATAATAAACAACATTGTTACTATAATAGTAACTCTAATAAATGATTTCGGGGCTGTATATCAATCGATTTGCCTAAGTTTCATAAACATGCCTAACAAATTTTTCTGAAAATACGAAATTGGTAAAAATAAAAATATGACACTGTCTCTATCAGGTTGAGCTTTGAATTTTTCCTACAGTTACCTAACAATGTACATGTTCTCTCACTGATTTGAGAAAGCAAAGTGGCCAATTCGCTCATCAGTGAGACAATGTTAACTTTGCTCACTAGTTGCACAAATAACTATAGTTTATCTCATTTGTCTACTTTTTTCTACATTTATGTCCATCTACGTCGTTCACTGTTTGTTGCCAAATTGTATCTGCCGCCACCTTATATTTTTTCTTCTTATGGATTTATAACATTTTTAGCGAAAAAAAGACAGCGTCACACACCCCGTAGCGTGATCGTACACCTCGTGTAGTTACTGTAGTTAGTTAGTTACATAGTTAGCCGTGGCAATGAGGTTGTATGATGTAGAGCCCTCATCAGCTCACAATACAAGCGTAATCAGCTGTCTTTGGTCAGTTAGCTGTTATACAGAAGGCCGTGGCCACAATCTGGTTAATTACACAGATGCTCAACGTGTTTAAAGTGTTGGCGGTGTTAGTCCAAAAAGTCCGATAACTGCCCGCGTTTTTAAAATGGTGTAAGCGCTTCATCATTTAGTTTGTATTTCGTCCCACAGTAAAAAAAATAATTTTGGGTGTGTAATTTGGGTTACCGCGTGTTACTGATAAAAATTACCAAATTTATTCATGTGTTATCATCTGCTGTTAACATCTCTCTGTATGAACATTTTTTTTTTCATTTTAGTCAATTTACACTACACTTTCACTTTAACTTTATTTTAGGTTGATAAATTGATTTCTTATACAAACACAGCATTTATTACATCAGAATCCCTATTATCTACAATGTACTGGTTAATTTTTGAAAACTGTTGCAAATTTCAATGTCACTTTAGCAGTATTTAAAGAAATTTAGTACTGTTTTAGGAAAGTTGCCGATTAAGACGTACGTTTTGCAAAAGTTCTTTATGTACATCTTAACATATATAAACTTGACGAATTAATAGTATTCATCTCTAGGAGCGGAAGTGGTACTTTTTGGTACACAATGCGCCTCGCTTGGAAATACGATTAAGTACCAAAAATACACTCTTGCTCTGTATAATGAACAACTATTTTCATTATACTACTTCTAATCGTTATAAAATTAGACCACATAATTTGAGGTTATAAAAAGTCGTCCTCAATGTTGACATTACTGTTGTTTACAATACAAACATAACTTAAATTATTGTGTTACTGGTAGCGTTTCCAGAATGCACTGATAAAATGTTGAGGTTATAGAACCGATGAATGTACTATGTTTTTACTGTTCCTTATTTGAAATTACCTGAAAACGACGATTTTGCTGAAGATTTAGAGACCTAAAAACTGCTACTTTCCGGACAGTATGATAAAAAATAAATAGTAGAGCAGGTGATCCGATGGTATAGCGTTAGACTCATCTCCTGGGGAACCGGATTCAAATCTTGTCAATAGCTATTTCTTTCTAACATGTAATAATACCTTGGCCGGTTGGATTACCTACACAGAAAACAATACTGGATGGGTGTCTGAGGTGAGAAGAACTTTTCGTGTTCAAGAACTCCGTCTACTAAGAGCCACTCGAAAATTCATTAAATAATACAATGTTTTATCGTCAAAAATCTTGTTGCATGAAGGGGATACAGCATTACAGGTTTACACAAACTAGATAAAACTCTCAGTTATCTGGCAGTGTCACTTGAAGTGATGTTAAAACTTGTGTGATAAGTCGAGTGCAGTATGCAGTATGTAGGGTAGTATGCAGCTGCAGGCGAGCGAAGAGCGTAGTGCAGCTGTGATAGTGTTATCTCTAGTGCAGTTGCACTTCTGTCTGGAGGTGGCTGGGGACTACTCTATATACGAGTCTGCCCCGTAGCATTGCAAACTTATAATGCTTATATGTGATGTAAATGTGTGCCAAACAAAGATGGAATCGGCGGAGTTGTATACTATCATACTGTAGAATTAGAAAATAGAACTTCAATAGTATTATACTATGTTAATGAAGCTCATTAAAACGAGTTCTCTTTGAGTAGAAACTGATTCTGAGTCATATAGATGGATGTAGACATCAATGTGGTAAATCTGTAGCAAAATAACTATAATGTTATGTTTTTGTATTTAACAATCAAACTAGTCTAGACGTTGTACCTATCAGAAGGTCTGAGAATCTAGCTTCACTTCCAACTCCTTCTCCTGATAACTTTGTGCTATAAAGCTCGTTTCATAAGTATAAACCACCCTCATAAGAACTATCACTCATTGTATCAGGTACCATATAATACTTACAGTAGACTCCCTCTTATCCGGGAAACTGAAAACCGGCCACCCGTGGCCCTATTCTGCATATTGAAGTTTGGTTTGGTTAGATTATATAAATATGGCCCCCGAATTTACGACCAGTGGACTCCTTCACTCCCTCTTATACGGACATCAGTTTAACCGGACTAGATCGGCAAGAAGTGTGGGCGGTACTGAAACGACTGTTCACGTGGGAAAGATTTGAGACCAGTGATCACTTGTCTAAATCAATGCTCTCCTAATTTAAGTCAAATACTGTATGCAGTATGCATTTTAACGGTCCGTTTTAACGAGTTTTTGGGGACGTCGGTTTAACCGGAATACCCGTTATCCGGACTGGCCTCGGTCCCGAGTAGTCCGCATAAGAGGGTGTCTACTGTGTATTTCTAATTTGAAGAAAAATTATAAATACCGGTATTCAACCCTTTTTAAGCGTGTAATGCCGGAGTATTGGAAGGATAGATAACTGTACCCTAATAATGAGCCAGAATAACCGTCGATTTTCTTTTAAAATCTCTACTAAATAAACCAATACACCACGCAAAAAGATGCCATTGCAGCAATCGGTTGCTCGTTTCAGTGTTTGATTGTTGCCGCAATATTTTATTGGCCGTAACTCTTATGTGCGTGTTTGTCCAATGCGGACCTACCGTAGACACTAGGGCCACTGCAGACTGCAGCGGTCGATATGGTCAGTTAGGCCTGCTTGCGTTGCATCAGTGTCAATGTTCTCGTTTGTTATTTATTTATTCCCCAGGATTATATATGTCCCATGGAAGTAGAACCCACGGATCGAGTTAAGCTCAATTCAATAAGATTCGTATTTTAGCTATCACATCTTTCTGACTCAACATAACTGCGATACCACCGATAGTGTACATCGACTATTTACTTTCCTTCGATACTTATAACTCACCAAAAGGAGTACTCGTAATTAATTTTCGGAGCTAAATTAGACCAAAATACACTTTCCTAAACACGACATACACTCAAATTCTTATTGGATAACTAAGACTGTAAACTGGATATCCTAACAAAACTGTATATGATTAGAGTAAACATGTTTACATCACGCTAGCATGCAAGTGTCAACATCAGCAGGCTAACTGACAGGTAATTATGTAGGGTGTAACATGTTTAAAAGTGAAGATGGGAGGGGAGGGGTAAAAGCGTCGTCTGCTCATACGTTTAGTGCGTTGCAAATTGCATTTGAGTATCGTGGTAGTGAAGTTATATTCGTCCGCATATAAACTCCCTAATTAACTACAAGTGTTATTCACCATCGTTATTGTTTGAAGTTATTCATCTTTGTCGTGATTATAGACCTACTATACACACAAAGCTTACCATGCACAAACTTTACGAGATGCAGCATTATTTAGTGTACGAAGGTTGCAGATTATTGAGCTTGAATGATTGGCTAATATAAGGCTCGCGCTCGCAATAACCCAGGTAGATACAATATTTGATTTAATGGATGTTGCATCATTGTGATTTTTATTGGAGTCAAAAAAACATTGTACTGTAGTAGGTACTGTAGTTCAGTAGTTTTACTTTAAGGAAACTGGACCAAGTGGTCACACGCATTAGACTTATCTGTGATAAGACATGAGTGGGAGGTGGGAGCTACAGACGAATAGACAGTTATAGGATGATAACTATCCAGACGTTGACTTGTTACAGTACTTATTTCCCAAATTATGAAGGGACGCGAATGACTTTCAAAACAAATCGCACCACAGTTATGACAAAATGATAAAGAAATTAATAGGATCTCATTGAACCCTAAGGTATTCTGAAATATACTTTGAACATACATGAGCCGAAACTATGTGATGTGGCCTACTACCTTTGACTCAATAGTCAATGGTACTACACTAATTTATATGCGTGTGGGGGTGCATCAATAGGAGTGCGACGTCTATTCGGGTCTTTCGTTTTCGATTATGTAACCCGGCTTACTGTATGTAGCCGACTGTAAACGTTAGGACTATAGTCAGATCCTCCAGTATGGCGGTACCCGGTTTCTCAGTATTCGATAGTTCCAGCGACTACTGTAGCCGTGTAGAGTGTATTTATGTAGACGTGTGGGGATGGGTCGATGGTGGAGGGCGGCGTGTACCCGGTTTCTCAGTATTCGATAGTTCCAGCGACTACTGTAGCCGTGTAGAGTGTAGTTATGTAGACGTGTGGGGATGGGTCGATGGTGGAGGGCGGCGTGTACCCGGTTTCTCAGTATTCGATAGTTCCAGCGACTACTGTAGCCGTGTAGAGTGTAGTTATGTAGACGTGTGGGGATGGGTCGATGGTGGAGGGCGGCGTGTACCCGGTTTCTCAGTATTCGATAGTTCCAGCGACTACTGTAGCCGTGTAGAGTGTAGTTATGTAGACGTGTGGGGATGGGTCGATGGTGGAGGGCGGCGTGTACCCGGTTTCTCAGTATTCGATAGTTCCAGCGACTACTGTAGCCGTATAGAGTGTAGTTATGTAGACGTGTGGGGATGAGTCGAAAGTGGAGGGCGGCGTGTGCCCGGTTTCTCAGTATTCGATAGTTTCAGCGACTACTGTAGCCGTGTAGAGTGTAGTTATGTAGATGTGTGGGGATGGGTCGATAGTGGAGGGTGGCGTATACCGGTGTGCCCGGTTTCTCAGTATTCGATAGTTCCAGCGACTACTGTAGCCGTGTATGATGTAGTTATGTAGACGTGTGGGGATGGGTCGATGGTGGAGGGCGGCGTGTACCCGGTTTCTCAGTATTCGATAGTTCCAGCGACTACTGTAGCCGTGTAGAGTGTAGTTATGTAGACGTGTGGGGATGGGTCGATAGTGGAGGGCGGCGTGTACCGGTGTACCCGGTTTCTCAGTATTCGATAGTTCCAGCGACTACTGTAGCCGTGTAGAGTGTAGTTATGTAGACGTGTGGGGATGGGTCGATGGTGGAGGACGGCGTGTACCGGTGTACCCGGTTTCTCAGTATTCGATAGTTCCAGCGACTACTGTAGCCGTGTAGAGTGTAGTTATGTAGACGTGTGGGGATGGGTCGATGGTGGAGGGCGGCGTGTACCCGGTTACTCAGTATTCGATAGTTCCAGCGACTACTGTAGCCGTGTAGAGTGTAGTTATGTAGACGTGTGGGGATGGGTCGATGGTGGAAGGCGGCGTGTACCCGGTTTCTCAGTATTCGATAGTTCCAGCGACTACTGTAGCCGTGTAGAGTGTAGTTATGTAGACGTGTGGGGATGGGTCGATGGTGGAGGGCGGCGTGTACCCGGTTACTCAGTATTCGATAGTTCCAGCGACTACTGTAGCCGTGTAGAGTGTAGTTATGTAGACGTGTGGGGATGGGTCGATGGTGGAGGGCGGCGTGTACCCGGTTTCTCAGTATTCGATAGTTCCAGCGACTACTGTAGCCGTGTAGAGTGTAGTTATGTAGACGTGTGGGGATGGGTCGATAGTGGAGGGCGGCATCTCGACGCGACACTGTACATCGACCGTGTCTGGCGGCGTCGCTAGCTTGGGGCAGGTCGGGACTCACACGTTCGCACACACACGCAGCACGATGTAGAAATAACTGGACACATGTGTCCTAGCAGATCCTTAGTCTACCCAGCCGTTAAGGCGATTTGGAATTGTAATAAATGGTTATTTCGTCCTTCATCTACAGCCCCCTACACAAATGTACAGTTTAATTATTTTATTTTATATTTTTCATACAGTAATATTACCAAGGTCTACTTATTTCATCGTTTTATATTGCCATTAGAGTTATATGTGTTATCTTATCTATAAAATGTTTTCGCAATGGATTTAGGCCCCTAATTAGATTCACGCAAATATGTTTATAGTTACCGTGCATGACTTTAGTAAAACATCACGTCACATTCACATGCACATCACGTCACATGTAAACATTGTCTACATGTAGGCCTACGTATTTTCATAAAAATAATTATGTACCCAAAAACTCTGAGAAATCAGCCGCGATAGACAATGGTAACACTCCACAGTGCGTAGTCCATCTTATACTTCTCCCTCCTCCCATCATCCACCATCTTGAATCAGCTGGCGAGCCGCGAGGAGTCAATCAGCTGTGAAGCAAACACCTGAGTCACACCAGACTGTATCTGATTACCCGCCAAATCTGTGTCTCTCCCGCCGTTGCTATTTGATCACTGCTCGTCTCAATGCCTTTATTGGTGATGGACGATTCAGATTCAGATTTCCATACACAAAGCCAGACTAGTTTAGGCAAGGTCTATAATTCTAAATTGTACACAATACCATGTTGTAAACGCTGGTCTTAAAGTTTTCGACTTAATGTTGTTTAAAGTTGTATTTTATTCTTATTTCTTTTGCTTTTAGCCGATTTAACCGTTACCGATTGTTGTGATTTAGGTTTTGCGATTGGATTTTAACATTAACCTCTCTACAAGAAGGACATAACTTAGAACATTATTAGTCGAAGAATTGAATTTAAGTACTAATTCATGTAAATAGTATACATCAAAGATTATAGTTGGTAGGGGTTTATGAAGATCGCTTCATAAGCGAGTTTGGTCGTGATCGTCTCCCTTCAAAGCCTTGAATAACAACATAGTAGAATGACGTCACTGACTTGAACATAAGCAACATTCGGTATTTATTAAACGAGGATAGTTTTTGTTCATTTGAGACATATCTTGGTCGACTGTTAAACCTCTACGTAAATTAATTCCATGTACATGTTAAATTGTCTAAGAAACAGATAATTTGTAAAAAAAAATTAGTGGTATATGTGTAAAAACATCAATTTCAGTCATTGCATTGTATTGTAGCCTACTTTCAAAGTATCCGACGGTTCCTAGTCTGTGCGGCAGTGTGGACATTTGACTCACTAATCACTATTTAATCAGTGTCTCACACACCATGCAGTGTGTGGCTCTTCTTGACTTGGTGTCATCAACACTGTGTGTTAAGAGCTTCATCTCTGGAACCTTTTGAACACATTCTCATCTTTAGCGTAGTAATGTGGTTTAAGTATATTTTAAAATTGATTTTAGTTTTGTATTTTGTGTTCCTTATTTTATATTTATTCGCATGTTGTGTTTCAGGCTCGGCCCACATGACCTCCAAGATTGGACTAAGATGAGTTCAGTGACCGCGGGGGTCAACAACAAGAAGAGGAAAAAACAAGAACCCAAGGCTCAGTCGCAAATGTGAGTCTAAATCAAACTGTATGTCTTCTAAAGCGCTGTATTTATTTTCCCACCAGCGTTGCATTACACTAGATGTTCATAACAACTCAGGTGTATCATTTGACTGTATTTATTTTCTACCCTCTACCGTGGTTTTGTACGAGTTGTCTCTTCGACAAGCGCGCCACAAACTAGTTGCGTCAGGCGGACACTGTGGGAAATTCGCGCTCCGTTACAATTGCCCTGTATAACGGTGTTTAATGAATGGCTGCACAAAAATTACTTTAATTGTTGCCAGCGTCCTCATTACGCACTATCGTGTGCGGCCATTTAAAATTTAAATCCCACAATGATGAAAGTTTGCTTGTTAATTTTGACACGACAAGGGCGTGGACGGTTTGATAGTGGTAATTTATAAAGATGTTTACGTTTTGCGAATCTCAAATTTTATTCTGTCTTCAGGAAGGTAACTGTTGGGAAAGTGTTTACATAATAAGTCTACATTAATTTAATTTAACCTGCGCATCTTGGTGGTAGATGATTCAAGGGGTTTTATAATCCTTACACATTGTTTGCATTCACAATCGTCATTTTTACAAGAATTTCTCGTAAGTTCCAAAAGGCGATTTTATGCAATGTCACATTCATGTCTCATGATTTTCTTAAAAACAAAAAACTTGGAACCAATTAACCAATTGGAAACAAATTAAAAATAATGTAATTAATGCTAACAGGTTTCATCGTCCACTATTTACTCACATGCATATTCATGAGAATCCCACTTTTTGCCACTATTTTCCCTCGTTCCACTACATAGGCCCCTGGGTTGGGTCTGCTATGTGTTATTGTGCCTGTAGGGCCTCACCAATCTCGCCTCGGCCGCCGCCGCTCTATAAAACTTTCCCTCGGGCTTTGTCGACCAATTTCGCTTCACTTTTGTTTGTCTTTTGGTTTCGTTCTGGCTAACAATACGGTCGGTCACATATCTTGGTATAAACACAGTTCCAAACAAGGAATTGACACGTTTCAAAATTATATTGTTTACGTATTAATTATGAGATTGATCTTTCAAATATTAACTCGTTATATATATAAGACAGAATTGAAGCATCTGCATCCTGCGATTCAATCAATATCAAACTGAGGTGTATAGTTTACCATATTCTGAAAAATTTTCAACTTTTTCTCACGAATAAAGTTTATTAGTGAAAGAGATTATGGGTATATTGCTAAATATATGTTTTGATTATATAGCTCAGACTTATAGAAATGTCTTGAATGTGATCTCAATAATGTTGCCGATTATACAGTTCAAAATCGTAGAATTATCTTGAAATTGAAATTGCAAATCTCGGTACCTAAGAACTGTAAAAGTTCCCCTAGTTTTCTACGAAGTTGTAAAAAACACTTGTTATCTGTTTCTGTGTGACGGCTGATGGCGGGCATGTGTCGCGATTCTCGCTCTGCAGGGTTCCCAAAACATGTTGGTCACAGTCGCTACGAAGTCAACAACCTCGGACCCGAGGGTATGGACCTAGGGCCGACGGCGGGGGAGGATTGGTAACGGTATTGTCTAAGGGAAGCCACCCTTTCAGCAGCAGGTAGAAAAAGGTCTTCGGTTCGGTTTAGTCTCACCCGGGGCGCGCATCTGCTCGGGTCGCAGTAGTGGTGGAAGTGTGTAGTGTAGTGGTAGTGCTGTAGTGGTGCAGTGTACAGTGCAACATGTGGTACTGCAACAACAATGAGTATCCTCAGTGTTACAACAAGTGTTACACTCAGCTGTATGCAAGGTTTGTACCGCATCTCGCAAAAGAATCAGCTGTCAAATGAAAGTAGTTTATCTTCGCTTTGTCGCTTCGTACCCTAATGAGCCATTAGGCTATTACAAATCCTATTCAATTTTGCCTCGCTTCGGAGACTTATCAATTACAATATCTACGTTTCTGTTTTTACTTCTCTCCACAAAATGACCGTCTTAAGGGGTTTTACTACGAAACGTCAACAATGCGGATTTTTTACATTCAGTTGCGACACTATAAATGCCATAATCATCAATCAGTTAATTATTGGTCATAATTTTACTTTCAATGTTATTTCAACATCCTATCCCATCATGTTTGTAAATAAGCAATCAATACTTGTAGGAGAAAATTTCACTCATGTAATTTTAAGAAATCTATTTAAAAATATTTTGAAAATAAATTCTTTGATGAGGAATAAAGACAACAGTTGACAGCGATTGGTTGACAGCGAATCGGGAATACGATTGGCTTGCAGTAGTGGGTTTGTAGATTATTTTGATCCAAAGTTCAGCTTGTTCGTTCCAGTGATCGTGTGATGGATGGACTGACAAACGGATCATTTTTTATATTATAAATGCACAAAGAAACTGTTCTATATATGCAATGCTTCACATATGTAAAAGAACAATAACAGAGCGAGCAATAACTAAAGGTCAAGATGTGTGTAAGATAAAGATTGAACAATTAGGCAAAACCAAACTATACTAACATGTATTGCAATTATGATATCAAAGGATAACTTGGAAATGTCAATAAATAACAATTAGGCAAACGATAGTAAACCTATAGAGGTTTAATAGAATTTTTAACAATGTAAATAAAATAATAAAGGTGTGCTTGGAACATGGCACTAATCGTAACATATTTGCTTACAAAGTTTTCAATACGAACTGTTAGCATACGTTCATAATCCGTAACTGACTATTTTCCAAACGTGTGGCATTTCCATCAGCAATACTGTACTATATTCCCTTGCTCTGTTGTGCTACAATTACATATTCCGACTGTTTGTTATTTCTCGGAATATAAACGTATAATAGCGTGCCATGTGTTCGTGTCGACCCAATGTTTGTGTCGTTAATGTTATCACAGTTGGACAATGAATGTTATCACTTCTCTGTAATTGTTATTTTAATGGGGCAGTCATTTTATTTCTTGACCTGTATGATTGATATTAGCTTAGTCCATTCGTGAACTGAGTGTGAATTTGTATGCACATTTTTATACTTTTACCAGAAACAGCGTTTACATTAGTCTAGATACCTCTATTGTTTCTTGAAACTAATACAGTGTACTAACGTTAAACATATTCTCCGTACTGAGGAGGATTGCTAACTCACAATTTAGTTAATTAGGGAATTAAAAAGTTGGTGATTCCATCATAAAATAAAACAATTTATTTCGATCATATGAAATTAGATACGTTAAGACATTTACCACTGGGCAAGTGCAGACGAGAAGGGAAATTTGCTTTTTTAGCACTTCTACAGTTGGCAATAGTGATGCGACGTCATTGCACAGTTGGTAGCCCTGCGCCTTGCCTTGTCCGCTTCGTCGGTCCCTTGTTCCTCTCGTCTGTTAAGTTTTTACCAATTATTATTACTGTAACTGAAACTTTTCATTATTTGTTTTTTTTTTTTTTTTATAGTTTTCACACAATTTTTAGTTAGGTAATTATATTATAGTCGTTCAGTTTTTTTTTCTCGGGCAAATGTTACTTATGTTAAATATACTGTACTCAATTTAACTTGTTTTCAAGCCTGATTTATTTCCGCACACAACAATTAATCTTTATTCGCATTATCCACGGACAAAATTTTAATCGATTGTATTTCGGATATTTTTAACGTTTTATTTGTAAATCATAATATTTTATGTTCTTGTAAATTGCTAGGGTCATTTGAGTAAATTCAAAAACTCCAAAGCATAGATAATTCCAACTCTCTTTGAATCATACAAATGTGCATTAATGGTACTGTTTGGACTAAATGTATTGTTATTGTTAAAGTGACATTCATGAAATGCTATTTTAATATGCCAACGGGCATATGATGTGTTTAAATCAACATTCAAACACAATTTGTAGTAGGCTACAACGGGTAAATGGGGTTTTGTTTGATTATATAAAGTTCAGGAAGATGTTTGATATCCAACCAGACTGGTTTTATATTTTTGTACCACAGTTTCCTTCTTCGTTTTTATTCTCCTTTAATTCCCCATTGATCTTCTTTATACATCTTTTAAGTCACTCGGTCACATTCGCACTCTATCGTTCTACACAACATTTATTCCTACTTTGCGGTGCTGATGGCATAATACACACGAACCTGTCACTATCCTCTATCCAAACCTGTATGTAACAATAATCCAAATGTAGTGACCATAGTAAGTCACTTGGTGACGCGTTGTTGCATCATAGCTCAGCCAATAGCGGCTCAGCATTCAGCACTCGGCAGTAGCTGATGCGGCAAGTTTTGTTTATACGGCTCAAGGCTTGCTGCGGCATACTGCTGAGTGCATACTGGGCAGTATCTCGCATACTGCGATACTGGGACAGTAGGTGTAGGCCGCAGCCGCCACTATGAAGTAAGTACGCTCTACATACTCTTATCGCTGATCCATTTATTTGTTAAATTAACGTTACATATTTTTAAGCATTTTTTTACGCTGGAAAATAGGAAAACACATTTAGGTGTGTGTGTGTGTGTGTGTGTGTGGATAGTTTAATTACAAGGACCTAATTAAGGAATTACAAAGTAGTTTGTATAATCTGTAAGACATTGTGATATTTAGGTTTGTCCCCGATATGATAGACCTAACCAGCCGGTCGAAGGCAAGTAAACGTCTACAAGACAAAATACTTAGATTGGTTGCACACTACTGTACAAATTTACGGATAGCAGCAGACCAATACATAATTTTGATTTATTCTTAAAATAATATTAATGTGAAAATTAGTCCTATGTTTTATTGAATGCCCAATGTATTCAGCAAGACTAATTATTTCAGAATGGAACGAATTTTACCCTTTGTTACGCAAATTGACGCAAAATATTACCAAATCATTATGTCAAAAGAGGAAAGTGTCAACTTTTGTTAACAGGCGCAAGTGAAAGTGTCACATCCGTGTTTTACAGTGAATTGGACGTTTACATTTACATGACTGACTCACTCTTATCAGCTGTGCGTAATCTCTGAGAAGAAGAATTTTATTGTTTATCCCTCTGTGATGTAATACAAACACGTTTAAATAAAGTGATTTTTATTAATGTTAACCCAATGGATCGTAGTGTTACAGTAAAAGCAAATGAGGTGATCGTTGGTGGCTCAAAACCCCCTTCTATTTGGAAATAAACTGTTTTCCAATATAATGGCCGTGTATAGAACACGTGAAAGATAATTTTGTTACGTAAACAATTTATACTTGTACAACGAAAAAAATAACTTTTTTCGCTTAGCTTTCTCATACGATAAAATCACCTTGACCTCTAGGGTTTTAGGTAAGAACGCCATGCAACTAATAGCTACTGTTAGTGCACGTGTGTGTTGGGTGATGTTCGTTCATGTCATTTGAACTGCCCAGGCGCCAGTCTTGCCAAGGAGTTGCCTTTTGTGGAAAAGTGACTTGCTACCTGAGATACATGGGAACTTGTCTCTTTACAGTGGACATATTATCACTTAGTGCTCCCGTGTGGCAGCTTAATGCGACTAGTTGACCAGCCCGCGGCTGCAAAGTTGAACTATTTAAATAAAACTTACGAAGGGATGAAGTTAAAATCCTGATCCACTAACTTACTTGTATGAACAGAATCATATAATTTCGACATCATAAGATGTGGTATTGCCCCTGAACTGGTTGCCTATATTAGAATCATATAGTCACATAATTGACGGTGCACCATTGTGTGAAGAGGCAGTTTAGGGGACATCTCAAATTATAGTAATAATATAACACATTTCCTTGAAACAATATATTTTGATTTGCAATGTCAAAACTTGTGAATTCAAACTCTTTTAATGATAAAAACCGCCCTATCACTTGGATCTGTTAAAAAAAGTCGGCTTCGATTGACTGCGATCAGGATCGTATCTATTATTGCTGTCACCTTTAAATATTTATACTTGATCTATATCATTAATTGTGTCAAAATATATACCCCTGATATTGCTTTGTACGACAGTTCCTCGGTGAATCGCACATTGCAGATGCATCCATCCTTCTATATATACCCGCTCTTGTCTCCATCGCTGTATTTTTACCGAAGCAGACGCTCGTTTCCTTCTTTCTTTGTCGGGTAAAAATAGTGGTATAAAGTTGGCGACGCTGCCAAATACCTGGCCGCAATAAAATGGCCAAAACGTTGGACAGGTCAGTTACGTCTCCTGCCCTGCCGCAACAGCCTTTGTTGTGCATCGCCACCGCCCTTCTGTGGAAATAGAAGGGAATCTTGGCACAGAACTGGTCTTCACTTTACCTTTAAAATTTATCGATTCTCTTAGTAATGTATACTTGCCAATCGTTTTTGTTTCAGTGCAATTTCACTTGTTTAATATCGGAGTAAAAATTTGATTCGGTGAAAAATAGTTGTTTTCACCGGAATATAGTCTGTCTTTTGTCAGGACCATGAAAAAGCTACTGACTTTGTTAGCATCAAAGCAGCCAACCTTTGTCAGGCAAGCACTACCAAACCACTTTTCTTCTCTCTGTGCAATTAGAAGTAAGCAGCAATGTTATCCATTTTCTTGAACATGGTTCTGTTGCTAAATCATGGCCATTGGACATATATTCTGATGTGAAGACATATGGGTGAAAACAATGTGGAAACATGTAGTCTCTATTTGCAACATAATAGGCGATGTCTCCACCGAGACACAGTACAGTACTACTCGGGACAATTGTTGACTGTTGCCACTTGCCAGTGTACTACTATGGCCTACAAAGCCACATCGGTGAATCAACAGATTGCATAATGACCTACTAAATTTGACCAGTGGCAGTGGTCTGATTTATTGCTAAGTAACACAAAACAACTTGTATTACACAGTACAAACCCATCTGAATACAGTTTTTGTACATGATTGTAACAGTCTGGGTGCATGACAGTTTTATGAATGAATTTGTAGGTAATTCCATAGTTTGTTGTAATTTTATTACAAACTGTACGTTCAAGGGTTTATAAGACAAGTAAATGACACAAATGCCAATATTGCCAATTGCTGAGGCACACAATAAAATACTTAAAGTAATATAAATATGCTGATAACTTTCTACTTAGGCCTATGTAGCATTTCTACTAAAGTTTTTTTTTTTCATATCGTACTCTTTTGTTTAATGCAATGATACAAACATCTAAACATCTAAGAGTTTTCCTAAATTTATATTTGATTTGCAATATTTGTGCTGTTTTTAAGCCAACTTCAGTCTAACTCTAGTATTTTAAAATACATGGTTTTCCACAAAAGATAACAGCTAGTAACCAAATCTAAAACAGAAATAGACGGAGAATAGATGGATTGATGTTAATTTAAACATTCTACTTAGCTAATGTGGTTTTTCTGATTACTACATATACCATTGAAAGGTATGAGTTTGTTAGTGTTTCTGAAGACATGTGGAGTGGAGTTAGTTTTGTGAAGGTTTCTACCTCTGATTGATTTATGGCTCCTAAAAGCTTGAACTTTTATATGTCATAAATCAACCCATGTCCCTACCCCTCCCTCTATTTGACACTCCACTGTTGGACAACACTGTTCTTTTAGAAACTTAGTGCTCTGCTAGATGATGTATACTTATGAAATATTGTTTGTACAAATTTTGATTGTAAATTTATTTTGTATAAGGCTTAAGGGGATACGCCACTATCTCCAACTTTTTTTTTATTATTTTATTTTTGTCAACCTAGTTAGTATATTTTGTTTATACTAGACTTAGTTAGAAGATTTAGGTACAAAAATATTGAATTTATAACTTATTTACTAAATTTATATGCGTTTTTAGTTATTTTTACCAAAATTTTTAAGAAGTCGTTATTGAGAATAACTTTTCAACTACTGATCGGAATGACATATTCTATTTATTTCCTGATTCAGGATGAAATAATGAGTAATTCTGTGTATAATCGTTATGGTAACTAAAAAAACAAAATTTTTAGGACACCTTTTATTCAAAATATAAAAAAGCTGAAAAAAATATTTAAAATTTTTGCGTAAACATAAATATTTTTAGTAAATGTAATGCTATAGGGCTTACTATACACACAATCCTTTATTACTATATAAAGAAGGTCTGGTGAAAATTTGAATACTATAAGTATAGTACTAACGGAGTTATTCAAACTTTTGTACAATAATAACCTAAAAAACACGGTATTGAGATAATCGCAGGTGATGTAACAGGTGGTTGGCAGGAGAAAAATTCCCATAACTACACTAATTTATCATTTTATATTATATATAAAAATAGCAAAGTACTTATTTTGTTTTAAATAAATGTACCCTATTTTATACCTTCATAATACATAATTATGATACACAATTAAAAGTGTACATATCAGGAACAAAAAAAAATAGTTCAAAATTTTGTTAAATTGCTGGTTGCGGCGGTTTATATTTTATTTTTTTTTATACTAGAAGGAGTTGTCAGATTGGCAAACAATTTTAGCTAAATGTTCACATTTAAATGACCTATCTGAAAATGCAACTTTTGGAAAATGTAAAAAAAAATTAAAATATGGCCTACAGATAGTGGCGTATCCCCTTAAAGCCATATAGAAAATTTCAGAGAAAATAAGTACACTTATAAATTTGAAAATGAATAATCTCAGAAGGGTAGCTGGGTAGGTAACCAGTAGAAATATTGTTACATATTTGGATGAACTTGAAATATTTATATATTTTTTCAACCATTACTTTTGAGACAACAAGCCCTGCAAACCACACATTTTCAGCTGGAATTAGTGTAGGATGAAGTTAGATGATCTGTGTAGAAGATCAACTGTTCAGGACCATGTAAAAGCTACTGTCTTTTGTCAGAGTCAAACCAGTGACCTTTTGATTGTGCGAGCACTCTGACCACCAACAAATCCAACCACCCTGTGACCACCAACAAATCCAACCACCCTGCTACACTCCTCTACTTACCTATATTTTTTATTCAGCCCTAATCCACATTTCTTATCCAGTGTTGTGGTCTGTTACAGCAACAAGTGCCTTAATGAGAAGCGGCGGCGAGAGCAGGAGAACATCCACATTGAAGAGCTGGCTGAGCTGATTTCCGCCAGCTTCACGGAGATGAGCTCACTGTCTGTCAAACCCGACAAGTGTGCCATCCTCCAGGAAACAGTGAACCAGGTAGGCTCACCCAGCCAACAACTAGGTAGGCCATTGACCAAATGCGACATCCTCGAGGAAGCGATCAACAAGGTATGCCAACAGAGCAGAATGGCTAACTCAGTCGGGCGATAAACTGGATGGCCTGGGAAGTAACTAACTCATGTCGGCTAACAGACCTAGCTTGCCAACAGAACTAAATAACGCAGAAAGTTGCTCATGTTAGACAACAGAGTTATCTGGGATATTTCTTTCTTTAATTTGGGCCGGTATGAATGGCATATCTGAAGGTAGTTCTTTAATGATGGGCTTGCCAGGAATAAGTTTTTCTAGTCAAGCAATGAAAATGGCATACCTGGAAGCTTTGTAATGACAAACTTACTTCAGACATTATTTTTTCTAGTTCAACAATAAAACTGATTCAAACGAGAAGCTACTAAACAATTTCAGTCGATAGAAAGAACTAATCTAGAAAGTTGTAAAGCCATTTTACCAATGGAATTGGCAAAGCCAGGAAGTTGCTAACTCGTGGTGACCAGTGGAGTCAGTGTCGTCGAGCGATATAACTGGCTAACTCAGGATGGTTTGAACTCATGTCAGGCAATAGGCATTAGAACTGGCTTACCTGGGAAATTGCTAACTCATGTCCTACAAGGGAACCTCGTAAATCACTAACACAGCTTGAGAGTCAGGAGTTAGTTCAGGAAGTGACTAATTCATGTTAGGCAACAAATATGACTAACATGTTGTGAATCTAATTGGCTAACTCGGGATGTCGCTAATTCATGTCTGGTTTACAATTAATCTTATGGTGTACTTTTATTCTTTTAGAGGGTAATAGAATATTATCAGGATACAAGTGATACTCCATAGGTTAAATAAGTTAATGTTTTCTTTAATTAATTAATGTTTTCTTAACTGTTCCAAATTTATACATATTCAAAACCTTAGTAATGGTACAATCAAACTATGAAAATTTATTAAATGATAATTTTGACCATAGATACAACACAAGGTTTAAAAATAATTTTCAATTACCGATCCATCGTCTGCGTCTCATTGAAAAGACACCAACATACATGGGGAAAAAACTGTACAATAAGTTACCACTAGGTTTAAAAAATATAGCCAATACAATGTCATTTAAAAAGAATCTATCAAAATTTTTAATAGAAAAAAACTACTACCATATTAGTGAGTATTTGTTGTAAACTATTTTTAAATCAAAGTCAGTATTTTTATTTTTATTGTATTTAATTTTTTAACTATAGAATGTAAGATGATCAACAATGTATTTATTATAATTTTGACAATGTCACCTGTTTTGTAGCTAAGCTATGTATAAACGTTTTGTGACAATAAAGTTTGATTTGATTTGATTTGATTTGATTTGATTTTTGATTTGAATTAACATAGGAGGTATGAAGGATGAAATGAGGTAGATTTTCCCTTTCAAGGCTATTTGCTATCTAAGCTCCTTTGAGGTGTTGTGATTTTTGTTTATTGCTCCTTGCTGATCAATTCAACAATGTAGACTTTGTGTTTTGTATCGCATTACTTTATAAATGTTTGCCAAGGGATGTTTCATCCTAAGATGTTACATACTTGACACTCAGGGGCAGATGCAACAGTTGAGGGGAAACATTTGGCTGGTGAAGATGAAGGTGAAGGAGGTTGGGGGGGGGGGGGCAGTCTGCTACACACAACTGTTACTTGTCCATCACATGTGTACATTAGTCACTCCATCCTCCATGTCAATCAGGACCCCATTAGGCCCCCTTCACCCCACTAATGTTGTGTTTACTCTTTACTTTATTTTTGTATTAGTAATATAAATGGTAAAACCTTTATACAGTCAAAACTATCCTGCAATAGTATATTTTATCACTAGGTACTAATTTCGTCTAGAGCCTAAGTTTCAGACCAAGGCGAAGTTGAGGGTTAGGCAATATCGAGTTCGAGCTCGGGTAGAAAAGTCACTCTTTGCCTGTGTAAAGAACTAAATTGTAATCTGAGTTTACAGCAGCTGACTTTTACTCCCTGGGGAGTAAAAAAACTACTTTAGATGTGCAAAAGTATAAAAACGTCTGTTTTTGCTGAAGTATGACGTGAAAGTAAATTGGTTTTCAAATAAAAAAAACTGATTTTGAAATATTGATGTTTTTAAATTTGGTCCGACTTTTTTAAATGTTTTGTTTTGTCAATTCACTGTGATTAGCCAAAGAAATTGCAGGCCTGTCTTAAAATATAATTGTTATAACTGATCTTGGCCCAATACATTGTATTGCTTTGCTAATACAATACTGTATAGGCAGTCCTTTCTAAATTTCTTTTGCGTTAGCCTAAATTTCCCAAAATAAACTTATATTCAATAAAAATATTCAGTAAAAATTTATATTCAAGCTGCAAAGCAAATATATAACTAACTCCACAACTGTCTGAAAAATGTTGTATTATTTGCAGTTTAGGACTTTGAAAAATAGTTTTATTTTACACCAACAAATATGAATAGTAATAAAATTGCCAAAAGCCAAAGAAAAAATAAACAATCTTTATGTCAGACAGGAATAGTGATCAGGTTTTTGTTATGGTACAAAGGAAAGAGCAGTTTTCAACATCGGATCATAAGCAAGTGTGCTTGACATGCAGGGCTCTTGACAATAGATATCACACATCAAACCCACTTTGTGTAAGGGGATCAAACAAACATTTACAAACAGGAAAGCTTTATGTTGTTTTTTTAACTCCATGTTATTTCTGCATTTTATTTATTGGAACAAAGTATTCAATAACTTTACATGTCAAGCCAACTTTAAAATTCGTTAATTTAGAATTGTGGTAACACAGTGGAAGTATTTTAGTTATTTTGGGATTTATCTATGCCAGTGGTGTTTTAAAATTTGTTGTAAGCGTATGGTCCAAACCTTGCTTAGTTAAGTAAACTCAAATATTATTAAAAGATTTGTAAATGGAACGCTTTTGAGGTTTAGTGGTCTGAAATTGTATTTAGAAGAAATATGCAACATACTTTATTCAGGGCGATGTTTCAATCATAATACAGTTTATTTTGCTTGTTCAACAACAACAAATACCACACAAACACAAACAAACAAACAAATAATATGTGATAGTATGTGAGTTGGCGGATCAATGGTAAGTATTTTTTTAATTTGTGTAAGGTTATGGTTCAAACCCTGGCCTTGTTACCATCTACTGTTCTTTTTCTTACTATTCCTCTAACCTCCCTCCTCTGTATAGGAATAAAGCTGACATAGCATTATCCAGGGTAAAAATATAAATTAATGTTTTTTTTTATTAGAGTTATATTGTTAGAGTTTTTAATATTCTGTGTAAATTTCAGATCAGATCCATCAAACAGCAGGAAATAACTGCCAATTGTGATGCCGCAGTTCAACAAGGAGAGGTCTCCTCCTCTAAGCCTACCATCATAGCTCATGAGATATTCGGACCCTTACTACTCGAGGTAATCATCCAACCCTCTGAATCTTAGTCTCTGTACCACACAATTTGGTTGACAACATCTTGATCTCTGTTTGTTTAAAACTACCACTTTGTTCAAAACTCTCAGAAAACATTGCTTAAAGTTGTGTATTCTAACTTATTGTTGTTTCAGGCACTGGAGGGGTTCCTTTTCGTAGTCAGTAAGGAGGGCAACGTCGAGTTTGTCACCGACAACGTTACCAATTTCCTTAATTATAGCAGAGAAGAAGTTCTTGGAAAGTGTATTTATAATTTCATCCACCATGGAGACCATGTCAGGTAAGCTAAATCAAGTGTTTAAATAGAGGTTCACTTCAACACACACAATCCAGAACCAAATTTCCAAAAATACAAGCTTTTTATGATAAAAATCTTACAATAAAAGATTTTAATTACCTGTATCCGTCAAGTGATCCTGGTTCACTATAGCCACCCCAATAGTGGCCCTATAGTGGCCTATAGTATCCTGGTTCACTAGTATCCTGGTAATTGGTTGACTATAGCTGTTTCATGTTAATATTAACATGAAACAGTTAATATTAACATGTATCACTTGACGGATACAGGTAATTTAAACCTTTTATTGTAAAAATCAGTGATCCAGAGGCTATATCATAAAAATGAAAATAAAAATCTTGTTGAAACTAACCAGTATGACAGATAACTCTTGAGATGAGTCATATGATAGGTGCCACTAGAGTGAAAACGGGAGTTGCAGAAAATTAGCTATTGTATAATGTAGGCTAAACATTTTTATAGAAACAAAAATGTGATTAAATTCAAAAATGCATTATAGCCTCATTTTAAGGTCCTATTTTCCAAGAGGGACCCCTGGATCCTGTAGACCGCCTTGTAAATTGCCCCATATGAGTTTATAACTCATAGTAGCACCATTCAGGATTGATTTACTTAAGAGTCTTTGGAGGCTAGCGGCCATCTTGGATAATTGTAATTAGCCGCTGAAGAGTTAATAGTTATCATCCAAAAATATTTTTTTTAACACTTAAGTGATTATAATTTAAATATCCAAAATAACTGTGGGATTAGGTTGGCGTTCTATTCGGTTGATGAGTACACTGCACACTGTTGGAGTTAAGGGCACAGTATTATATTCCCCAGGGGTTAAGGGTTAAATGTGTTAAGGCTTTCCTGATACATGTACAATGTTTTGTAGTTTTCCTGGGTTTCTTTTATTTATTGAAATATTTGATAAAAGTTAACTTTTATTTAAATTGTAATTTGGTAAAAAAAATGTCTATGTAACCTATTTCAATGTAAATATTAAAATAAGTATGCTACACAATGTAAAAATTGTCAAGAGCAATAAATGAATAAATAAATAAATTAGAAATTGTCTTTGTGGCTTTGAATTGTTTTCCAAGGGAGTCCATGGAAGCCAACGGCCATCTTGGATTTGCCCGCCATAAGAGGAATGCTAAATTTGTTAATTTCAAACAGCCGCTGAAGAGTTATTAACCATCTCAAATTATTTTTTTTTAAATCCCAAACAAAATACACTCTGAACAGTCAAGCCATACTATTTTGTATGTAATTTAGTTGCGGTTCATTATATTGGTTCTTAATTTAGAAGTAGGTTTAGTAAACCAACAATTTCTTTGATTAAAAAATTATATTACAAGTAACAGTTTAATGTTCTTTGAAGATTAGATATTTTAACTGTTTATAATTTAATAGTCAACATTAAAGATCTGTTGCCAGTATGAAATTCTTCAAGAAAAAAGCTCTACAAAGATATAATTTTTTATAGCATTGGAGAAATGACTCTTTGTTATCTATCCTCTATAGTCTTTAGTTATTTCATGTATGTGTCTACTTCTATCTGAGAGATACTTTCTGTAGATTTGGGTGATTTGACCAGAATTTGAATCTAGAGTGCCATAAATTTGAGTTATATTTTTCTAGCTTCCAACAGATATATATAGATGTGGGGTTTTGCAGGTTCAACCATGTGCTGATGCCGGTCAGTAACATCGGCTGGCTCCCCGGGGTAGACCAAGCACAGAAGAACAGAACCTTCACGTGCCGCCTCCTAGTCAAACCTCCGGACGAACAAGAAACCATGGAGGAGAAGCAGCAGAGAGTTAGCAAATACGAGAACATGCAGGTCAGTTACAAGAATATCTATAACGTAGATTATCTTAAGTCTGGTCATCCGAAGCGGCGGTTAACTCTAAAAGGCTGATCACCAGTGTTACCGTGAATGCAGGAGACGATTATTGGTGTCGCCAAGACCGCGAGATATGCTCATGGGTGTTTCTAAAGTCACAGGAGACAATACAAACTAGTAAAACTTACGGATAAAAATATTTTAAAATGCCCTCAACCTAAGTCAAAGTAATATATCTCATTTTTATTGTCGATGACCGACCGTCTAAAAAAGTCAGTTACCCTAACACCCCCCTTCCCCAATTGCTTCTGAAGTAGTTTCAGGTTAGTCATGAGAATAATCATACGCATACTATGCATGTTATACTATGACAACTGAGCAAGAGTTACATTCCTAACAAAAATTTGTTAAAACTATGATTTGGATAATTTAGCTACAGCAGGCTTTTACTTGAGGAGGTCAATAGTGTGCACAGCTCCACAGTCCTTTGACATAAAGTTACATCCTCCCAACCTTCCACACAAATCAAGCTAATTTCAAATTAATTTAGTGTGACGGATTTAAATTACTTTTTAGAGTATCCTCTCATAAGGCCACCTGACTTGATGACGATTGGGTAGCATAACATTTTCCTGATTGCTGCATTATGTAATTTACTAGCTTAAATTGAAAATTATACCTATTATTTAATAGTTTGTACCAGTGATATACATATAAACATAAATTTACAAAATTTATCTATAATAACTGAACAAAACTTAAACAATACAATAGCTCAGGAAGGACTACAGTAGAACCTCTTTAATCCAAACTAATTAGGACCGGGGGTAGTTCGGACTATTGAATAGTTCGGATTACAGAACATGTTGTTTTAACATAACAACAGCTAGGGAAAATACAGTAGTATGTTAAACATAGGGAAAAAACAGTACTGTACATTACAATTGAAATAAAAACGGTGCGTATATCAATACAGTATACAATAAAGAACTACTGTACTGTGTATAGAGTACAGCAATGAGGCGTTCGGATTAGTGGAAGTTCGGATTACAGGGGTTCGGATTAAAGAGGTTCTGCTGTATACTCATTCAATAACGAATGGAGAAGCAGAAAAATATCTATGGGATTGAATGCGTAGGAGGCATCAAGTATGGTTTTATATAACATCCTCAGCTTTTATTTTTGACCGATCGTGACCAGTAAAAGAAATGTTGTACTGTATTAAAAGTTGCCGGTTAGAAGACTGTTATTGTTTTGTCTACCATGACTAGGTACAGCACATCTGGTTGAAAGTTAGCTGGATTCGAGGTAGACCTCTGTAGTGTTAACCCTTTTAAAATAAATTTGTATAATACCTTATACCCAATTAAATCTTTTGTCTAGGAATTCTTCAAAATAGTTAATGTTCTTTTTTCTTGAATGTCCAATTTAATTAAACTAATTTAAAGTATACTTTTCGCCCTACTTTTAACATTCTTTATCCTACCCCTACGGTACAATTAACTCAAGCACTTACATCCGTTGTAAATTGTATTTCTCATTTTGAATCACCTAATTCAACTACCATTGATAAAAATGCGAGTCATTTTTGTTAATTAACGTTATTTTAGTGGGCTACTAAAACACCACTTATATGACTTGAATCACATTACTGGTGATTTTGCGAAACCAATCTTAAATAACAGATGGGATAGGACTGACAGAGAAACTGGAAAAATTTATTATGATTCTGCGACATGAACTGTAAACATATTCTAAAGCAGATTTTGTTACTTTCATTTTAAATATAAAGTTTTATGGTATGTTTTGGCAATGTCTGTTGTGTGTGTGGCTGTTGGACTGAGTTATCTCAGGGCACAGTGTTATCTTATCATTGTGCCGAGATGACAGGACTGTGGCTAACCTAACCTTATTGTTTTGTATCCCAGTAACATGCAAACTTAAAACGGTAAGCGCTCTTATTTCATTTGGATTCCAAATTGATGTTTGAGTAAGGGTATCAACCCTTATTGCAATGGTACATGTAGAGAGCTACAACCTTAGTATTTAACACTATAAGAATAGTTTTTACACAATAAGCTTTTATTGTGTTGTTAGATAATGCCAAAGAATTCTTGTAAGAGGTATTGTTGACACACTAAAAACGTATAGGGTTGTTGGTATCCCTTTTGGTTTGGTATGTTTCTTTGATCGCTAGTTAACATTTTAAGGATAAACGTGTTCAATTAAGTTAAACCTACAATAACTAAGGATAGCTACTTAATACTAAAGCTAACTAATGTTAATCATACTTCATACTATCATAATATAATACTAATATTCTAAATGTGAAAGTTTGTTTGTTTCCTTTGTTTGAAGTTCAATCACGCATCTGGTCGGATTGGGCTGAAATTTGGCATTATGATACCTCAGATTCCTGATTAACATATAAGCCTACTCTTATCTCAAAAATCCTTTCGGGCTCCGCCCCAGTGGCACTGTTATTTTTTTTCATTGTATTATGACAACAGCTAATTTTATCTAAGCAGCAACAAAAGATGTCATACACAATGAGAACTGTCAAAGTTGGATTGTTTACAGTTATGTTTATGTAATTCTTATGCTGTATGATATTAATTTATGGTTATACCATTGCAGGCGAAGCGGCGGGTAAAAGCTAGTGAAACATAAATACACATTCGATACATGTACATTATGTTTAGTTATTTCAAAGTACCCGTTTCATCTTAACTATGTTATATATTAGTATTATACTCTGTTCACAAAATTTTAGTTTGAGGGGATCCAATTTCATCCATTCCACCTCTTCATAACATCGAAATAACAGCCAACAACTGATCAGCTGATATACATTAAGTTAAAAAACATGGTGTTGGAGACCAGGAAACCTTCCCCTTAAACAGCCTGAATTTTGTGAACAGAGTATAGAATACTAATGTAGTTATAAGTTAGCGAATGCATTGAAATTGAGGTGAGAGGGGGACCATCAGACTAATGATAATGTAACATAATGTAATGTTTTACTCCTTGACAACATAGCATAGCATAGTAATTTGTGCCATGAGATTGAGGCATTGTGTTTTCTGCTAATACTACATATCAATAGACTCTGACATGCCCTTCCATTTGAAACGATTGTAGTACACCACTGCTACATCAGTGACACATTAGCAACTACAGTAATAGTCAATAATGACAGTGAGTCCAGTCTTAAAATGTTGAATATAAATCTGGAGAAATGCACTTGATCTTCAAGTAACCTAACAATTTATGTTTTTACAGATCTCATCAACCCAAGTTCCGTTTCCCGGCAACAAGTCCGGGGAGGGGAGTGGTGGAGGGGAGGAGTGTGGGGACTTTGGTCCGTGTCTGATGTGCGTCGCACGGAGGATACCACAGAACGAGAAACACCTCCAACTGGGCGCACCGATCGAACAGTTCGCTATCAAACTGGAGCCGAGCGGGAAGATCGTCGCTGTAGACGCTAGTGGACTGTCGAGTAACTACTCTCAGTACATTAACAAGGTACTGTACTGCTGATTATTGTGTGATTAACCTTGCATAGTTCCAAAGAATAATAACGAAAATTAATACAGAAAATAAACTACTTTTATAGATATGTTGTTGTAAAAGTTCAGAATTTCTTTTGTTTATTTTGTAATTGCTAAAGAACAGCTAATAACAGAGATACTAAAGAAGTTCTCTGTGATTAATCTTTTATACCTAGGGAAACAAATATAATAACAACTAAAACTGTTTAAAAAAATAGAATACTGAACGTTTCAGGGGAACCGTTAGTTTTGGCAACATTAAAATAACTATTATGAGTAAAGTTTTATGTTTGTTTGCGTGTGTTTAACTAAATCATACAGTATATAGTAAACTCTATTGTTTTAAGTTTTAAGGTTCTACTAAAACTGAAATGTTTTCAGGACCTTATAAACTGGAACATTCACGAGCTTGTACACCCAGCAGACAAGGGGAAGGCAGCCAATTACCTGAGGGATATGTTGGGCGGCTCTGGCAACAACGACAGTGTAAGTCCGATCTACAGACTTCGGGTGTCTCACACGCAAGACAAGTACGTCCACGTCCAGACCAAGGCAAAGTTCTTCAAGTGTTCAGGCAATGCGGAGAGTGACTTTGTCATGGCGACACACTCCATCATCAACGACAACGACGTTGTGGCTGCAGAAGCCAACTCTCCACAGTGCTCCCAGAGTTCGGGCAGCGGTAGTGTTGGTGGCCCGTTGATGGGCAGTGTTAACGGGAACGTGCGCGAAGGAATGATGAGCACGAACTTTACGAGTTTCTCGTCAAATAATGACTTAAATTATGATTTTATGGACTTCCCGACGTCCACGCTGGTGGGCGAGCTAGGCATGATGACGGAGGAGAGGCCGTGGGATCGCCCAGAGAGTAGACATTCAACCCCCGCCCCTAGTCCCCACCCCTCGTTTGCCCCCGCGCAGCCGAGCCCATACCAGTCCACAATATCGTTCCCCTTCAGTCCGATACCAGATCAGCCGCCACCCTTGGAAGAAACCAAAGAAACGAGGAAAGACAGCACGGATAACGGCAGCTCCTCAGAAGGTAACAGACTTGTAGTTTTAAGTGAAATGTATCAGTTATAGAAGTAATTAAAATGTGTATACTAGATTCAAGCTATAGTGAATGAGCTATGGGAAATGGAAGGGGAGTGTAAAACTTTGAAACTATTTAGTTGTGTCATACCTTTATATTTTGCTCTGGTGATTTGATTGTTTTACACAAAATCAACAGTCCATGACAAATCAACAGTCCATGACCCTTTAGAAGTTCTACAATGTTTTAATAAATTACTTATTTAGTTATGTCTTATACAAAAGTTTGCTAATTGGGTATTCCATTCAATTCTTTTCATTCAGCTGCCAAATTTTAGATTACTACATTTAGTTGTAAATTTATTCATCACACAATTAACGTATGACAGGAGACTCGGCGCGGCTGCGAAACTTGCTGCTGATGAAGCGTCCGAGCGTAGATAGTGACGAAGGAGGAGGGGGAGGGGGACAGAAACATCAAGTACTCAAGACATTGCTGAACCAAGAGGAGGAGGACCCCAGTAAAACTAGACCTGCCTCGGACCCACCCACACCTACTCCCAAGGCGTCTTCCGGCAACAACATGCTGCTCAAGGTAGACATTTCATTCATATGAGGCCTTAGTTTATAAAACTAAAATTAATTTATTTAGTAATTTTTTTTATTGAGAAGCTATTCACAAATAATAAATGTTAATGGTGAAATAAATTCATATTCTTAAATTGTAACTGTTTCAGCTGTTGAATGAGAAGAGTGATGATGATGATCATGAGTCAAGAGCTGGACTGAAGAAGCAAAACGAGCTTCTGACACAGCTGCTGAAGGAGGAAGAAAATAAGAACCAACACTCGCACATTGATGTAAGTGAGGCCAGAGGTAGATTCTTAATAAGAAACATTGAACACTTATAATTTATAGTTAGTGGTTCTTGTAACGGATAAAACTTAAAAACAAATTACTGTGACTTAGACGTTCACAAATAATGTCTTGTATCATGCATGGAAACGATTGCATTGATAAAAAAATTGGATATTCACAACTAATAAATCAGTAAATATTTTTAATGGCTATGTTTGTGGAGTCAAAAATATCAACTTTGAGGTTTCTTCCCAGTTTAGGGTACATTATCCATAAAAACACTATCCATCCAACTCCTCAAGCTTTAAACCTTCAGTTTAATCCTTGTAATTTTTCTATGAAAATAAATTCTATAATTTTGCTTGATATAGGCTATGAATTTATTTTTGCCCAATAATGACCATATGATCTTATTTCCGCAGGGACAGCAAGAAGACCCTCTGCTCAAGTCGCTCGGCTTCTCCCCGTCACCAGAGGGGGTCGGACGAGCGCGCAAGAGGCCGAGTGAAGAAGGTGACGAGCCACCAGCCAAGCGAGGACCACTCTCGACCCTAGATACTCTACCACCAGTCAGTACGTCAGCTCCCAGCAACAGCAAACTGTGGGAGAAGAACAAGATGCTGGCGTCGCTACTGGCCAAGCAACCGTCCAACCCCACACCAGCACAGATCCCTCCCATTCCTGCCAGCGTGATATCAGCCACGCCTCAGGACAAACTGCCGAGGATCATCAAACAACAAGGGTGGTCGGGCGGCAGCATACAGCAGAGTGGGGTGCTGACGCGGCCTACGCAGCAGATGGTGGACTCTGTAGCTAGGCAGCGAGCACCTCAACAATACCAACAACAACAGTACAACAACAACAACAACAGCTGGGACCACAACCAGCGGACTAGCGATCAGCTTAGTGATCAGTTCCTTTCAGATATACTGGACCAGGTCATCGACATCGTACCTGACGCTATAGCCACTGGTCAGTATTAGCTTAGTGTACATAGATTGGCAATCAGCAAGTAAAAAAATAAGGCTTGTTTTTCAGTTTGAAATTGAACGTTTGTTAAGACAAACAATTAATTATACAGTATAAGCAAACATCGGCCTTTTTCCCCATTGTGAAGTCGACCGAAAAACAATAGCTGATCTGTCCAAATGCTTTTCACAAAAAATTCAAATCAATAAGAATGATACATCAGCTGTCTTTGTTGTCGCTGTATTATAGGGATCACTTGTTGCTGATGCATTGCGACTGCTTTTTTAAAATTTTTTTTATTAAGGTTTTGTTTTATTTTCTCTAGTTTTACATCAAAAATGTAATTTAATTTAAAAATAAAATGTGAGCAAGATGGCTGACTTCCCCACAGATTTTCCATAGTTAGTATATTTTTTTTTTGGGAGCCTGGTTTATGTTATAGGTGTAGAATATAATCCCATATAAATATAAATTTTTGGTTTATGCACAGACTAATTTTGTACTTCATATTATTTTATGCCTTGTGTTTTTTTAAATGAGTGAAAAAAAATTAAAATGGAATATGTGTTAGTTTTGGAAATCAAGCCTTTTTTCTCACACAAGTTATATGTTAATTTATGAGAAGCGTCCTATATTCCGCTGGTTTATTTATATGTTAATATTGCTGAAAAGCAGCTATTTTCCATTGTTAAGTCTGCAGACCCAGCCTATTTCCCTATTGTGCAGCTGTCTGTTCTGTTTGCAGACCCAGCCTCCATCATGGACTTGCTGGACCAGATGGGTGAAACTCCAGTCACCAACTCCGGCCAGTTCCAACAGACCATGAGTGAGAAGATGGCCATCAATGCTATACAGAAGTCTCTCATGCAGTGTGAGACTGTGGTCAAGAGTCCTACCTACCCCACCAACACGGTAAACTTCTTGTCACCTAACATTCACATGCCTTTTATTTGCAATGACATTTGAAAGCCTAATTAAAATAAGTATTTTTAATAAAAATTGTATAGTTCTCAAGTGCACTTTTATGTTGTGTTTTTTTTTTCTTTTTATTGATTTTCAGACCAAATCACAAAAGTTTTTATTCATTCTTTTCTCAATTTGTCTGAACTTTTTATGGCTGACTAGTACTAAAAACAGCCAAATACTCTTTATATAAGATTACCATTTCTCTTAGCTTGTGCAGGAGTTGAAGTATAGCAAAGTAGTTAACTTGTGTGTACTTATTTTTCTAAAGTTCATCTTAAATATTGTCAGTATTTTTTTTTTTTTACTTAGAGGTTGTTAATCCACTTAGACGGCTTGATAAGTTTTGCTGTTGGTAGTTAGTCACTCCTGGATGAGTGTAGATGTATCAACTAGTGCAGGAAGACATATTTTACTATATTCGTACCTTTTTAAATTGTAAGCATTGCTGTACAGATGGGTCAGACGCAACAAGGGTTCCCGGGTCCACCACCCATGTACTCGACGAGACCAAGGTTCAGTGTACAGCAAGGTCAACAGATCACCATCCGTCCTGGCACTCCGCAGTACGCCATCGCCAACCAGCAGCAACAACAACTACTGGTACAGCAGCGGCTCAAGATACAACAGGCTCAGCAACAGAAACAGCGGTTGCTTCAGCAACAGCAGCAACAACAGCTGCTCATACCCATCAATGCTGCGGCCAGTGGCGACGGTCTGCACAACATTGACTCGCTCATCAACAACACAGTCGCGCCCAACGTCTCGTTACAGGTAGAGTACAGAGTACCAGAAATGCTGCTTATGGTTTTACAAAGTTGCTTAATAGCACAAAAAAGTAAAAGAGTATCAAATCGCTTTCCATACCGGGCATTGGTTTTGTGTCCAGTATTTTCATTGCAGTGTGTTATTTTATCTTTCTGCTTAAGTGCTAGTATTAAAATCCTGGTTTTGTGGTTAGGAGGAGGGTGAAAGGACCAGCAATGAACTATTAATTAAGATACATAATCATACTACATCTTATTAGCTTATGATACATTTTCTATAAATCTTTTACAATTTCTATAGCTTTTAACTTTTACCACTGATTTACTCACATGGATGTTTACAGACTAGGAACACCATCTTAATCTTTAATCTTTGTGTCTATTATATAACTTTTTACCAACAAAACCCTAATTGAGTGTTTGATGGTTTCAGAGATCGTCCAGTGTTAATGACTCCCAACTGTCCCCTAGTAACCTCGTAGCCAGTGGTGGGGGAGGCCCAATGCTCAACAGTACCAGCCAGATCTCCCCCTCTCAGCGGCAACCCTACTCCCCCCTCTCTCACCAACCCTTCTCTCCTGTAAAGTAAGTTGTAGCTTTGTTTATAGATTCACGGTTTACTCCCTCATTCGAGTTTTTAGCAGTTGTTGTGATAATAACAGTAGCTCTGACGCTCATATAAGATTCATTAGAAATTACACTAAAGCTGCAATACCAATCTATAAAACTGTTAACTTTTCAATTTTTCAAATAACCTAAAGCTTGTGAACAACTACTTTGAGAGAAATATTTTATATGCTTCTCCCTTTATTAACACAATTTTAGTTATTAATTTCCTATTTTGAGTTATAAATTCCATTGAATATCCAACTAAAATTCATTCTAAAATTTCAACTTGTGATAATAGGTAATCAAAATAACCTTTTATAAAAGTTGTTATCACAAAAAGAAAGCTATTTTTAAAACAATTTCATGAACTTTCACTTGTCCCAAAATGTTGATCGAGTGCAAACTGTAGGGTCTATTAGGGTATGTTTTATGCATAGTTCAAAATGTACCAAAGAGTAGTTTATCTTTTAATATTTCATCATGTTTTTGATTTGACTTTACCCATGTATGAATCTGCTTTGCAGTGGTGGGATCAACAACTTCCAGGCTGGTGGTCAGTCAGCTGGTCAGCAGCAGGCCAATGCCCAGGCCAGGTTATCTCCCTCAGGGTTACCAACCTTCCAGCAAGCCCAGCTGTCCCCTCGTGTCTCTCAGGTGTGTATACAAAGCCCCTGTGGCACCTGGCTCTAGATTTGCTGATATAGTCAGACAATAGAGTATTTAATATTCATACAATTTTCCAAGTATTTTACAGCTATAAAGTTAAATGGGATAACAGGCTTGAAGAATTATTAAGAGACCACTCTAGCAGCACACCATACACTCAAATAGAATATTTTACTGTCACTTAAAGATTTTCCAGTTAGGATGGTTTGTTGGGTTGGTAAGAGTTATATTTACATGTACAGTGGGGGCCAGTAATGTGTTTCTTCTACAAGAATAGACTTTCTAAATCTGGTTAGCCTGTTATTATAATAAAAATCCTTGAAACTATATGCTTGTGTTGTATTTTGCAGGCACAACAGGCAGGAGGTGGGTACACTGTGATGAGTCAGGCAGGCTCGTGGCCTCAGCAGCAAGCCAGACTCACTCTACAGCAGCAGCAGAACCCCATGCTCAATGCTCAACTCACGGTAAATACCAATACACTAGAACAGGATAGGCTACCTTGGTGGTTCAATAATACTTGTGACATAACCGAATCACCCAAAGACCTCACCCCAACTCACAGGGTGCCCAAGTGTTGTTAAATGTTTTTAAATTTGCATTGAGCCTAATAAAGGACAAGAATTGTTGTAGAAAACGTTTACTACAAATCTCAACAATCAAACAATTGTTTTTATTTTGTTTGTCAAATAAATTTACTTAATCATGTCTTCCAAAACATCACTGTACTCGTGCTGCTGACGTTTATAACCTAACTGTTTTGCAGGGAGGAGCGTATACCAACAACAGGACCTTCGTGAGTCAGCAGCAACAGGTGCAACAACAGCAACAACAACGGCCCAACCAGCCACAACAACTGCCTCCTGTGAGGTCTCTGACCTCGCCCAGCGCGCGCCAGAGTCCTTTCCCCGCAGACGGCACGCAGTACCGGCTCCAGAGGACCATCAGTGCGCCGCCGCAAGCCACCACCCAGCTCCCAGGTATGCGAGACGTCACACTACCCAGCATGTGTAGCGGTGGACGGTTTCATTAACTTCAACCCTCGACACTAGCTTTCTATCCAGATCTCTTGAAATGTGATTGCAATTTGATGTTAGATTCCCTTCTTAATAGTGTTTTCAATGATTTCTTTAACTCAACTGGATAGTGTAACTGCAAAATTAAATACTGATAAAGTTTTGGGAAAAATATACCTATTAAAAGTATGTCTCTTTTAGCGGACACTTAAAAATACTTTTACCATATTAGTTTATACCACCATGGACTAATTATTTTTGCTAAGTATGTTTGTTCAGATGGTATTACTACTACAGTCGATCAATTTCTAGTATGGTTATTTACAATTTATGTTTAATGTTCTTCATAAATGGTTTAAAGACCTAACGTTAAAGTGAGTAAACGCACAATTTGGAGTGAATAAATGCAAATTGTAATTGTACATCCACGCTAAATGTTCACCTCTCCTTAAAAGTAAGGATTTTTTAATCCAATTCATTGAGCTTAAAGATAATTTTTTGCGTGTATAAACATACAGTGTGTAAATTAAGTATGGAAACAAATCTGTATTTTTAAAACCGAAATAGATAGAAATATTCTATTTGTGGCAATAATAGTTAACAAAGATTCCGCAATTTTTCACATGAAAAATATTTGTTTACCCCCCTAACAGGGTAGATGGTAGGGGGTGACTTATTTTTTTCAAATAGCAACCCCTATTGAGTGACCCCTCATTTTGAAGGGTTTGTCAAAAGAAACACAATGACGCAAATCCGAGGTGAATATCTCACTCCTAGCTAACATGGCGGATATTCCAAAATGGGCTTTTTTTTACAAAAATTAAATTTTTCATTACCCACCATTTAGGCTAGGGGTGAAATATCTACCTCGGGTTTGCGTCATTCTTTTTCTTTTAACAAACCCTTCAAAATGAGGGGTCACTCAATAGGGGTTGTTGTTGAAAAAAATAAGTCACTCCCACCCCCTACCCTGTTAAAGGGGTTGAAAAAATATTGTTGATTAAAAAAATTGCGGAACCTATGTCAACAATCAATTCCACAAACAGAATATTTCTATCTATTTCGGTTTTAAAAATACAGATTTCTTTCCATTATTTGTGAAATTGGTGCTTTTCACGTACAATAAATCAAATTTTGGAATATCCGCCATTTGGGCTAGGAGTGAGATATTCACCTCGGATTTGCGTCATTGTGTTTCTTTTGACAAACTCTTCAAAATGAGGGGTCACTAAATAGGGGTTGCTATTTGAAAAAAATAAGTCACCCCCTACCACCTACCCTGTTAGGGGGGTAAAAAAATATTTTTCATGTGAAAAATTGCGGAATCTTTGTTAACTGTTATTGCCACAAATAGAATATTTCTATCTATTTCGGTTTTAAAAATACAGATTTGTTTTTATACTTAATTTACACACTGTATATGTAACGGTGTTTACAGTAAACAATAAACCTTAATTTTTCAGCACCCAAAATGCTTTAGCACGGTAACTAAAATGTTTTATAAGTATCTTGTCAGTAATTCCAAAAGCAATAGGCAGTGTTATGGATTTTGGTGAAATGTCATTTTTTTACTGAGCTGTTTGAAAATGACATCCCTTAGTTACATAACACTCTACTTGCTACTTGGGAACTGCTGACATACTTAAGAATCCAATGTATTTAAACTCTAAAACCAACATAGCTAGATTGAATCAATTAAAGTTTAAGATTATGAATTGTGGAAAAAAATATCAGTGTTTAACTCTAAAATCAATATAGAATGGCAAATCAATTTTTCTCATAAATATTTGTTTATACTAAATAAAATAATAACTTCTTCTCCAGGATTGAGGGTTGTTATTAAATACTATTAACACCTCAGTACATTTTGAGAAAGCCAATAATTTTGAGTAAGTTTTAAATATCTGGTGGTGGTTTTATAAAAGTAAACTCGGCTTGATTGTTGCGGTTACAAACTCGTTTCCCCTGTGGTACGTAGTGCCTGTACGTAGAGCGTGCGTGTTGCATGGAGCTGATGTGACCTTGCGATGATTGCAGGGGGTGTTCGCCACTACGCCGCCTCTCCAATGAAGGAACATCACCCCCTTCTGTCCCCCTCGTATCCTCCCCAGCCCCACCCTCATCAACCCCACCAAATGATGTACCCGGAATCTTCACAGTTCTGTTTTGATCAGAATTCGTTGCAATTATACGGTGCGACGTGTGATCGAGCCAGACTGCCTGGGGGTAAGTCATGTGACCGAGTCATGTGACCACTGCAGAAATCACTCCTAGCTTTACGTCGGTCCGATACTCCTGGGTTGCATGAACTCCCGACTTTGTGTTTGTTTTACTCCATTTATGTTGCAAGCTTTTGTTGTGGTTCTTCCTTATTTGTTCTCATTGTTCTGTTTTGTGTTTACTAATCAGGGGCTTCCTCAGTTTCTATGAGTATTATTACGCGTTTGATTTGTTATTTTTTTCTGTATTTATATGGTTCAATTTTTTATTTGAAAACATCTTGTACATTTTTTCTCCCCTTTAATGAATTGTTACTGTTTTTTTTTAATCCCTCTTATTTTGTTATCAATGGTCGTTTTACAAAATTATCTTTAATTTGTTAGTCTAATATTGAAATGTATTGAATCTATCGGATGGATCGTTGCAGGTTTTGGAAGGTCTGTTTACAGCGAAGGACATTGTGGTGCTTTCAGCATGTCATGTCGCAGAGCAAAGTGAAGCTGACATTTTGGTTTTGCTTTGTCGGGTTTCCCATCCTGGTATTCCTCCTCCTCACAGCTCAAGTTGGCAGGCGTGTTCGTAGAGTGCACAGCTTGCACTCGTTACGCCATTTGTTACTCATTGTATCGCTTTGCATGTTGTGTTATGTGTTACTTGCTGTTGCACGCACCTTCATTGTTGCTAATAATCACTCTCATTTATGTGTTATGTTGTTCATATGGTAAGGTAAGTCGTGTATTGTTCCCATTTGTGTGTTGAAACATTTTCATCAGCTTTCTGTGTATGTGTAAACCAACTTTATATGGTCATCAAACTAAAGGTATTAAATCATTTACAGGGAACGGTTCTGGTCTACGGTGTACAAGGCAGTGTACTGTTAAAGATGTTTTACATGTTAGTACGCTTGTGTGCATTCATCTTGTTGTTTATGACTGGAACAGCCATTGGGATCCCTTATGATGGGCTGAATCCAGACGGTCAATAATTCTATTATTAAAATTTGACTTTGATTTGCAAATTCCATCCAAAACCAAATTAGGATAGACAATAAAAAAAATGTTTAAAATTGGTAAACACTGTAAGACAGTATTAGAGTATTAGCAGGGTTGAAGATATGTTTTTCCATAAATTGACCTTAGTAATAATTTTTCAAAATTTAACGGATACCTTAGAAAACCAACAATTCTATTTTAGAACCTATGAGAATCTCACAACTATATTGCCATCGCAGAAGACATCACAAAGTTTGTGTGATTGGGTGTAATAATTCTTGAAACTGCACAGAATCCTAATAATTAGTTGGATAACATCATTAACCAAAGGTTATGAGTACCCAATCACATGTATCTCTATCAACTGGTACCACCAAAAATATCACACACTAATCAATCTCCATTCATACTTGGCTTAAAATACCGACTTTGTATGTTCGCCATTTCAATGAGAAGTATTGAAAGTATTAAATAATTTTTAAATTAGGCCTATTCTACGACGGCCCTGAAGGGACACTCAGTTTCTTTTTGTCTTTCATTTTACTTCCACTTTTTTCTCGAGGTAGTTCGACTTTTTCTCGAAGTACTTAGACTTTTCTATCTAGTCTAGTTTTACTTCAACTCAACTTCAATACGAATACGTTCATTCTATTCTGTTTCTGTTTCTGATCCTTTCTCTGTCTGCTGACTCCACTGTCTTTCGTCTCTGTCGCACTCAGACCTAATAAAATCCTTGACAGAGTCAATATCAGAAATAAAAGTGTTTCCTTCTATGAAGTCCAAGCTTCTTGGTATACCTTTTAAGTGTCCGCTCACTTATGCAAATGTTATGCTTCAATAAAAGAATTGCAAGCATTTCAGGCTGTTGAAGGCCTAAACTAAAATATTGTTCAATCAGTTCATTAATGTCATATTCCATTATGTGACCTAAAGCTCAAACCCCTTTCTATCTGCCAATTCTTATCAAAAATATGTCAACAGCAGAAACACCCCTACATCAACACTCAACAGTTAGTTGGGTTGTGGTTGCTGTAAAATTATAACAAACTATAAAAAACACATTTTTGTATGAATGAATGTTGTATGTTTGTATGATGTTTGTATGAAGTACTTCGAGAATAATGTCGAAGTACTTCGAGAATAAAGTCGAAGTACTTCGAGATAAAAGTCGAAGAGTGAATGAAAGACAAAAAGAAACTGGATGTCCCTTCAGGGCCGTCGTACTATTCTTTTACAAAAATATTCTTTTTAAATAAATGTTTATCAAAGTTATAATTCCAACTATGTTTAAAAATGTGTTGCTAATTTTATGTCTAGTGCCAAAAGTTGTTAATGATTATCATCCTAGTTTTCATTGACAAAAGTTATACTCAGTGCAAAATATCTTGATACGTGGAGACCATTTGAGTTAACTCTTTAAGGCAAACATAAGACTCTTTTGATGTTGAGTTCTTATTGGCAAGAAATTAATCTCATTACGTCATATGATTGCAACTTCATTGAATCAGCTGGTTATATTTACTCCAGTCCTGTTCATGATATTTTGCTTTTGGTATACATTAATGTGTTCATGTAAATAGTTAGTATATGTCGACATAATATTGGGCTAGATTAGTTCACGTTATTTGTGCTTTTGCAGCTGTTCATCATCAGGATGCTTCACACACATTATCTTTCTCTATTTTCTCTATCCATCTCACATTTGTGTTGTTGCACTGTGTTTAATCCTTGCATGCGTTCCCTCATCCTTTAAACTTGTGTGTTTTTGGTCTCTCCCCTCCTCAAAAACTGGAGTGCTTTGTTCAGTTGGTTCACTATAAATTTAATTTAAATTATATTATTTTAATTTTATACCATCTCAAAAGAATTCAAGCCGTGCTAAAATTTTTGTTAGAACTTAAGGTATTCTAGTATTTTAGTTATAATACTTGTCGTTTTAGTAAAGATGGCTTTAGGCTAGGATTTTTTAATGGATAGATTTAACAGCAGGCTTACGCTTACTGACAAAAATTTATGAAAATGGACAAACATAACACAAAGTTTTCTTAGCTACTAGCCCCTTCTTCAGTAGCCTAATTCTGCGTTTATGTGTTTTTTTGTGCAATTCCACCTATTTTTGTTGGGAAGATAAGCACGCTGTTAAACCCATCCATTACAAAAAGTTTTAATACGTAAAAATGCTGTCAAGCAAAAAATATATAGTTCATTAATTTAAAAGACATTAAGTTTTGATTGATCTTATGCTGACAAATCCGTTGTAATGCATTAAAAAAATTTAATATTTATTTTGAAAAAGATATTATCACATATTTTCTTTCAAACGGAAGTTCAAGATTTTTTTTAGATATTTACTTTTTATTCTATGGAATGACTCCTAGTGTTAAATTAAAACTTTTAGTTGTTGTCTCCTTGTCTTCCTTTTAGAACTATTACTTATAGGTTTAATAATTTAGATGTTTTGTGAATGAATAGTTTGTAATCCGCCTGTGACACATGAATTAATAATATTTATTCTTAATAACTTACAGTTTTCCAATATGTTTTGGGTATTATGTTTACAAACTATTTGATTTTAAATTAAATTAATATTATATTTGTTATGTTCAATAGTGATTTTGAAGCTACAGTATGTGAAAACCTGAAAGTCATTTCCAAGCAAAAGGCAGAAAAAGCTTTAAACTATTGAACTGAAACAAGTTATATAAGTTTTACTGTTAGTCTTTTTAACAGCAGCCTTATAAATTAAAACAAATCTTGGGCAAGTCTTTAATATAATGAGAAAAAAAACTGTCCTCTCAATTTTTATTTTGTTATTTGATTCTTATGTTTTCTGCCCTAGTAGGAAGTAAGATGGTCACTTTTCATAATTAAATAAGGCACTTTGGATTTTAGCTACTTTAAATGATGTAAACAATTAAAACCTTACTAAATATACTGACAATAATTGGACTGTGTGTTCTTCACTCGTTATTTTTGCACACGTAACCTGGATGTTTTGATGCATGACAAAAATCTTGAAGTAGAAAGAAATTACTTAGCATCTTGAAGTGCTTTTGGAGTTATTTCTAGAAGCAGTTACGATTGGTCGGTGTACTTATGTGATGTCTTGTGCAGGGGCTGGAGGTAACAACGGCATGACGGAGTACGTGAGACAAGAGTTGCGTGCGATGGTAGGCGCGAGACAACAACAGGTACGGATACTCCCAGGCCAGGTGTCACCGGCGGACTTTGAGGCTCTAGGGCTCTCCTTCGAAATGTCCAACCAAGGTACGACCAGGTTATCCAACACCTATTAGGAACCCTGTTGAATTATAAAACAACTATGAACTAATGATGGTTTGATGGTCAAGGTTCCAAATATAACCCTTTAGAAAAATACATCCAAGCAGTTTTTGTTATATCACTTAATATAATAAAAAATAGCATTTTTTAAGAGGTTAGCAGCCTCTATTGACCTTTCATTGGTTCGTCCACACGGCGGGTGTCCAGCCAACCTAGAACCTGGGAATTGTACGTGAATTCTGATGACCGTGAAAAAGTCAGTGAATGTTACACGGAACTGAAAAATTTACATTTTTTAAATAATCACTGATAAACCGCCCAAAATCAAAGATATTTCTTATTTTACATCAATTGATATCACAATTACGGGATACTATTAAGAATCACAGATTTTGCCGGAATCGTAAGAAATTATCTCGGCCAATGCCGCAATAGTGAGAGACGATCATACATTTACTCACAATTGCACAGCTGATGTGGCCTTGATCGCGTAAATAGTGTGAGGTGTTAAAATAATCACTAGAAATGATTGCGTATGTTGCAGCAATCGAGGGATATGATCACTGATGTGGGATTATTATTTTTATTTTTTCCAATTAAAGAATGGATGCATGTATCCTAGTTTTGATTTTTATTTAATTTTTGTATCGTTTAATTCAAGTCATCTCATCTTTCTTAGTTTTAAAAGGTTTGATATAGTTCTTCTTGAATCTGGGTTATTTTTTGCCCTTCTGAGAGGGGTTTTAATGTAAAAGTCGGTATAAATAAGTAAGTTATGCTTATTTGAGAAAGAGCCTGGAGTACAGTTTCATGAAAAATCTACTGAACTGGTGACATGATTATTAGGCGAGCACCACATGCACCCAGTTATCCTGAATGTGTATTATAGTTCAACCTGTAATCCTGTTGTTATTCAACTATTCACCATATGCTCATGTTATAGAATCCCTTTATAGAATCATTAGAACAGCAGAAAGTTTTATTTTGTTTGGTTGGCAGGTGGAGGAGAAAGCCCAAAGATGAACTGGGGAAATATGAACTCTGATATGTCTGCCGTCTCTCCACAGTCTGCCATTCAGAGGGTGAGTCACATCAGAAGATTCCAGTACCCCAGTCATATTACGATATTAGGAGGAAATAATTCCCTAAATGGGGAAACTGCACCCAGTAACAACGTATTAAAAATCAACATTTGTGCATGCTGTGCTACACTTTTTCACTTTTTTGACCATATTTCACTTGCCGTTGGAAATATAGAAATGTTGTCGAAACATCTTTTTTGTCCTTACTTTTGTCCTATCTCTAACGGTTATTGAGAAAAATTGAAACTAATATTAACAAAAAAATTTTACTTTCCCCGTACATATGGGTATATAGAGGAAGTATTCAAAACCCAAATTTTTGGATTCAGGGTGACCCTAAACGAATATATCCACCCAGAACTCAAACTCTGACGAAAACATTCCTGCCATGGCGAGGGGGATGGTAAAAATTTAAGTTTTGTTAGTATTAACATAAATTTTTCTCAATAACTGTTACAGGTAGGACAAAAGTTTTAAAAACATATAAGATGTAGTTTTGTATGTTCTTTAACTTTTAATAATCAAATAACATTCAATTATGTGAACTATAACAAACTAATAACATGCGCACATGTATTGTACGTAGCCTAAGTTGATTGATCCTTAATTAAACATGAAAATAGTGAATAAATAATAGATGGTGAATTTTATTTCCAAGTTGAAGTGAGTGGTGTTGTTACAGACGGGCATGGAGGAGGTGTCAAGGTCGTCAGATCCCAGCAGATCCTCTCTCCTGCAGAAACTCCTCTCAGAGTGATAGTGGCCTCAACAAGTGCATTATTGTTATCTCAACTGACTCTTTATTTTGTAATTTTATTCTTTAACAAGAACTCGAAGCGTATTTTGTTATTCGAGGTGCGAGTGTATACTGCCGTTAATCCTCAGGTTAAGTTTCGTGCGGTTGGTAATGTTCATCTCTTCAACAACTGTACAAATCAAACCCGTTTGTATTTATGTGATTATAAGTTTTTGTTGTAAAATTCTTATTTTACGAACAAAACCATTCGGTGTTTACTGTAATTGTTAAGATTATCTTCTCTTTTCTCATACACGTTTACAAATATTGTAATACTATTCATGTAAAATGTATATATTTCATAGTTATTGTTACATATTTATTGTATAGTTGTTAAAATTTAATAATATTACCTTATTTTTACTTGGCTTTGATTTATTGTGTAATTTTGCTATTGATTTTCTTAGATTAGACAGAAATAAATATCAACTCACACCAAATATATTTTCTTAAGGAATGACGGAGATATTGATGTTTCACAGTGACAGTTTATTTTTATTGTAGTGGAAATCGTTTTAAAATCTTAATTAAGATTGGTTTTATTATTTACAAATGTTGAAGCTATGAACAGACCCAGAGCCATACTTGTCTACCAGTCTGTATACACGCCCTACCATTCATTTATACTCAAATTAATATAATATATTCACAAATACCAATATGTAATCTCACAATACTGTATGTAATAGTTTTTATAAGATGCCAATTTTTTGGTACTGCCCAAGTCAATACCTTTTTAAACTATTATTTTACAACATATACTAACTACGAGTGTTTCAGTTATTATTTATGATGTCGAAAACACATTTTTTTTTACTTTTTCTATACATGTTCTTTTTAACTTTTTTTAATTTTCGAAGCTGGTTATTGATTTGTATGTGTTGGTCGCATTATTGAGATTTTAAAAATATTGTTAATATTTCAAATTTTATTTTACAATGATTGTGTTGTGCAGACTATGTTCCTAAGTGTGTATTGTTTAGCCAGTTTTATTTAAGTTATTTCAAAATAAATTTGGAAGATTACGAATTTACGGAGTTATTGTTCGCTATAAATAATATGCAGCATGATAAGGATTGTACAGAGAATGTTGTGTAAATTTTATTTTTGTATATAAAATAAAACTGTTAAATTTTATCTTATTGTGATTTAATAATGTAGGTTATTGATGTAAACAATTTGTCAAACTACTTTACTTTTTTAGTTCCGATTAAAAGTTTTCATTCCTTGTTTAATGTATTGATCGGGTTTTATTATTTCTCCTGTTTTTTCTATCAAGAAATGAGTTGGACAGTACAGTACATATTTTCATAGCTGCGATTTGGTTTGCATATGAATTAACTCATTGAACTTTTTCATGTGTTGTTAACAATATCCAAACTCTCGTAATGTATTAACGTTTCTCTATCAAGTGGCTTGATCCTGTAACATGTTGCTGTTGTTGTAAAGCTTTGCTAAGCTGTGTAAGTAATTTTATGAGATTGTATCACTATTAATAATTTTTTATATAAAGGCTGTTAATTTCCTATAATGTAAAGCATCGATGATTACATAAAAATTATTCTTTTTAAATAATTCTAAAACTGACCTCGTACAGATAGGCAGTTCAATTTCATTGATAATTAGGAATGTTTTGCTACAACCACCCAGCTCATTTCAAGTATCGATGCTCTATTTTTGAATCGGTGTCTAAAAAATTATAATGTTTCATACACGTTTAGAAATATTTTCTTAGATAGGTAGATGTCTCTATTTTGCCATATCTGAAACTTTTTTAAAGAGAATGAATATATAAATGGATATTTTTTCTGTATTTTTTTATTGTATTTGTAAATGATGAGTTGTGAATAAATTGTTATTGGAATTGTGATGGGTGTTCCGGGTTAGTTACATTAGTGTTTCATGTCCACTCTCACCATACTGTCCGTTCATTTCCCTTCTTCTTCTTCTCTCTATACTGTGACGCTGTGCTATAGAAGGCAGTATATATCCTCCGGTTATGTGATGATCAAGTACAAAACCTTTTCTGTGTTAGCTCGCTCAGTTGTTTGCTATTTTTTACAGTTGTATAAAGTTAAGGCCCTTCGATATATATTTTTTTATTGTATTTGGAACAGACTTAAGATTTATGTTACAGTGCAAACGATTTGAAACAGCTTATAGAAACCAAAGCCTTGTATATTTGTACAGAGTTAGGTTCGGTTCCGTTTCACTCCTGGACTATTTTGCACTTCGGTACATTTAGTTGACAATAGAAGGGCTGTTTCGACAAAAGAAATGTCTAATAGTAATTAGAGTAAGTAGAATAGGAGACATCAGAAATTAGTCACTTAATATTTTTGTATACATATTGAGACCGAAAAAGTTTGGTCCAGTCAAATTTTTGAAGCGGAAGACTTTAATTTTTTATGCCTGCTGCTGTTGTTAATTCGATTTGTATAATCTTTGTGTATAATATTATCTTAATTTTACATTTTATGACCCCTACTTGGTTTTGTAAAGATTGTTCATTTGGATGTCCTTTATGGCTACCATTTGCCGTTAGTATGAACAAAGGTTTTATTAAAGAAGAGTTGATATTTAATATGTTGTTTTTTTACTTTACCCTGTTTTCTATTAAAGTATTTCTCAGGTATTGCATGAGTTGTTGGGTGGTAATGTTTGGTCTTTAGAGATATTGTATGTTGTTTGTATTGAGTAATTTATTAATATTGTTTGTATTTGTGTACACTTATTGCAGTGCTACAAACTGTCACAATGCTGGTAGCGTCCATTCATTGGCTTCATAGTTCTTACTTATTCTGCTTACTCCGATTATGCTGTTACCGTTTCTTGTAGCACGGTGATCAGTAGGGCACACTTGGTGGAAAGGCTTGTAGCACGTGGGGAGGTGACCCAGCGTGTGACCCGGCAAAACGCCTTGCTCCAAATTCCAAAAGTAAGCCTAGAAGTGGGTAGAAAAGGGTTTTCTACTTTGGCCCAAAGATATACAATGATCTACCATTGGACCCTTAAACAGCTGGGGGTCCTGGCTTTCAAAAGAAACATGCAAAAACTGTAAAATATTGTCCATGGTGGAAGGAAAATACATAGGTGTGCTATTCCCGTCATATTCTGACATCACTCAGATTGCAAACAAAAGATCACCTGATAGTAACTGTCAAATTAGTATTTGTTTTGATTTGTTTGTTATTGTTTTTATAATGATTTCATTCAACTATTTTGAAAACATTATCATAAAAATAACAATCGAAACAAATACATAGGTACTAATTTTACAGTTCAATCAGGTGATCTTTTGTTTGCAATCGAGTGACGTCAGAATATGGCAGACGGTGCACTGCACCTTTTTACTGGGAGGCTAGATCAGTGGACTCTATGGTTAGACATTTTCATCCAATTGGTTTACAGATACCACTAAGTTTTTTTGGCAAACTTTCAATACTATCAACATTATTAATACTAATTATGATAATAAAACTGAAACACTACTACGCGCGAGTAGACTAGACCCCACCACATGCTCCTTGTAACTAAAGAACATTTTATGAAAATTGTTGAGATATGAATTAAAAGAAACTTAACACGTTCTCTGCGGGCCACTCGCCGGTGAGTACACTAGTTCCTTTCTGTGATGCTGAACGCTCACTAGTGAGTGCCGGCATCGCCTACATTGCATTCAAGTTCTGCACACCGGGAAGAAAGGGCACTTTTATGTCTGTGTTTAGCTAGGAATGGGTGCTTATTGTGGTGTAGGTTGGTAGTAAATTTCCCTATAAAATCCCCTTCTGGCAAGCTTAGAAATCAACTTGTTGTCCCGTCTTTCTCCCTCCAATTGGCAATACCGGGTGATTAAAAAAGGACTGTACAACTTAGAAAATTCATATAAATCTTATTAAACTAGGCATGTGGCCTCAGGTCCGCCAATTGAGCGGAGTAAGCAAGCTTTGATATAAACAAATAACTTTAATTTGTTTTCATGATTCAAATTGAATTCATGATGACGTCACCATAGCAACAATCCAATTGAATTCTCGTGGTTGGTTGGAAGAGTTGAAGGAAATATGAATCCAGTCAGCTGTTTCTATTAGGTCATTGATTTTTAATTGTATATATGAGTAATAGCAAAGATTACATATGCTACGCAAAATTGATGTTTTGCGTAGCATATGTAATCTTTGGTAATAGTAAAACTGTGTGTTTGTAATAGCATAAAGATAAGTATTATTTTGTCAATATCCTAATGTTTGTTTAGCTCCCATTTATGTAATAGGCCTTTAGGCTTCCTTCTCATATTCTCCAACTAAAGAGTGAAAATTTAAAAACGTACGTTTTCATGTCCCTGGCCTTTTACTTCGTAGATACTAGATTTGTAGTTTATTATAAAGTGTTTTAATATTTTTTGGGACGGGGGCAACATGTTACACACATTTATTTGGTTTTAAATAGGGTCTAGGTATTTTTAAAGTCTCGAAATTCACGACCATGACGTGTCCCTAGGGTACATTTTCCAACTTTCACGCTGTTTTTAGACTAATTATTCATGCCGAAATGTATAAAGCCATATTTTTATGTCATCAATGGTTATTAAACTTACAAAAAAGGAGCATATTATAATTTTATTGTCATTGCAAACTGACTACCATGACAAAATAAGTCTGTCCCTCGATTTGGCGTCACGACCATTTGGGAAAAATTTTCTACTTTGGAGCACGACAGAGGCAAGCCTGGCGTTGATGGAGTCAGTTGGTTTAAGAAACTAGTTCGGGGTGTACGTCAGGATTGTAGTTCCGGTCGTTTCGAGTTGAAAGGAGGAATTACAAGATTAATAAAGGAAAGATTGTGTTTTTTGTAATTTTGGTGTGTCCATGACCGTACGTAGTCATTCAATGAAGTAGACATGGTGTTAATTTTTGTTTATAAGATATTTCAATTGTTAGATTAATCTAGAAGTCCACTTTGTATCCTCGAACATGAGGTGCAGGGCTACCACCAGAACAGAGCCAAATAACACGTAATTTCACGACCAAAGTTTCACGACCATCGCGGTTTTTTTCACGACCAATCCAGCCTTATGGATTCTAGTGTGTTTGGTCGTGACAATAACTTTAATATAATTGTAAATTGAACAGTTTAGTTCAATTGAAACACATATTTTTATTATAACTAACAGTATAATTGAAGGATTGTTAAGAAAGATTTAGATTATTTCAGAAAATTCACGACCGTACCGCTTGTCCCTGACCATCACGTTTATGATTTCTATCATAAAAATTTCAAAAATTAAAATATTGTCATATTTCAATGTTTTATACACAAAAGAAGCACACCTCTATACGAACATAACGATTTTTCGGGTCTCAGGTAAGTTTTTTCGGAGTTATACAAACATAAAAAGATTTTATTGGCTTTTTTTTAATTTTTTGAGGTTTTTTATTTTTTTCTGGAAAGACCAAATATGCCAAAAGCTCAGTGACCTTTTTATTGTATAATGGTCATAAAAGTAAATTAGTTTATAGCAAAACATAGTTATAAAAATAATATTAACTATTTTTAATATTCATTTAAATGTCTGTTATGGTCGTGACAGGATTTTGTGTTTTTCCACTAAAGATGCTCTTTTTTAAAAAAACTACCAAAGATATTGTGTTACCATGGACATTTTATGAAACCTAAAATGTTAATGAATTTAAAAAAATAATAAAAGTTTTGAAAAAAGGGGTAAAAAATTTGCAAAGTGCTTTTCCTGAAAACGTACGTTTTTAAATTTTCACTCTAAAACATTTAGCCAATTAGTAAACTTTGCTCAGCGAACAGAATGTCAGAAGAAGGTGACTATATATAGCAATACCATAGTCAATGGTCACCACAGGAAATAAGGCGTGGCTAATTTCACGAGCTGATGATACCCTGAAAAAGATGGTGGTTGCCGCAACGCTTGTGGCATTGAATTGGTGACGTTTGCGCTAGCTCCGCCCCATTGCCAAAATATAGGCATACTGTACTCAATAAATAGATTAGATTTTAAAGACGGCACTGAATAGAGAATTGATGAATTAAACAAGAATATATTTATGTTGGAGTTACAACATCATCCAATTTACTTATTACCTGTTTTATAAAATCATATGTTATATATCTCGTATTGTTATGATTATAAGTAAATAAAAGTTATTATTGTGTGAGTGTTATTAAAGAATAGTTGATTCAATTTTAACAGATTATGAGACTCAATTAAGTGAGGAATATGGAAAGAAATATGAGTAATCACATTGAACTTTTGAACAGAAATAATTATGACACATGGAAAATGCAGATGGAAGCAGTTTTAGTTAAAAATGATTTACTTGGGTATGTGTTAGGAACCATTAAAAGGCCTCTAGATGAAGGTGAAAGAATGACTGCTTGGCTAATCACTGATGCAAAGGCAAAGGCAGATAATTATAATCCTCTCTATCAGCCCAAGCGAATTAAAGCAAGTGAAAGGATGTAACACTTCAGCAGAGATATGGGAAAAATTAAAAGGCATTTATGATTCCAGTGGACCAGCAAGGAAAGCCTTTTTGTTAAAGAAGCTAATTTGGGCAAAACTGACCCCTGATTATGATGTCAGAGATTACATGAATATGTTTTTTGATGTAGTGGACAAATTAAAAGGAATGGACATTGATATTAATGAGGATCTTTTGACAATTATTCTTTTGTATTCCCTGTCAGATGAATTTGAAAACTTTAGAATTGCTATTGAAACTAGAGATGCACTGCCTTCTCCTGAAACTTTGAAAATAAAAATTGTAGAAGAGTGGGAAGCGAGAAAAGAACATGGTAAGAAAGAGAGTAGTGAAGCTCTGCTAGGAAAATTTCAGAATAAAGTTAGATTTCAACCAGGAAGATTTTCAAAAGACTCTTATAGAAATAGAACGGAATCAGTTGATTTTCCGTTTCGATGCTTTATATGTAAAGCGATCGGGCATAAAGCAAAATTTTGTCCCAAAGCAAATAAAGATCAACAAAACGTAGCGATTGCTAAGCTAGAAGGTAGGACTTAATTCTTCTGTACAAGATGACTGTTATTTTGGAAACTTGTCAATGAAAGATATACAGTGGTGTTTGGACAGTGGATGCACTTCACATATGACTCATGTGAACAGTAAATTTACCAAGTACAAGCCTGTAAATGGAAGAAGTATATCTCTTGCCAACAATTCATCAACTGATGCAAGAGGGGTTGGAACAGTTAATATGAACATTTTAAATGGGAGTACAAATCTAAGCGTTAATTTGTATGACACTTTGTATGTACCAGAACTTCGAACAAATCTGATGTCTGTAGCTAAAATTACTGACCATGGGTATCAAGTTTTGTTTAAAATGATGCTGCTTTGATAATAGATCAGAATGGACAGACAAAGATCCATGCGAATAGGTTAAATGGACTTTATTACGTACAAGAGAGTAGTGAAGAAATGAATATAAGCTGTGAAAAATCAAGTCTATTGTCTTGGCACCAACATTTTGGACACTTGAACTTTGGAGACTTGAAAAGAATAATCAATTTAAATATGGTTAAAGGTATTAAAGTGAACACAAAAGAGCTTATTCCACAATGCGAGGTGTGTATTCAAGGAAAATTTACAAAAAGACCCTTTCCTAAAAGTGAAAGAACATCTGAAGTGCTGGACATTATTCACTCTGACATCTGTGGACCAATGAAAACTGAGTCACATGGAAAATCTCAATATTTCATTACTTTTATTGATGATAGCTCAAGATGGGTTGAAGTTTACTTTTTGAAGAAGAAAAGTGATGCATTAGATTCTTTCAAAAGGTACAAGAACAAAGTAGAAAATTTTACAGGAAGAAAAATTAAATATCTTCAAACAGACAATGGAGGAGAGTATGTTAACAGAGAGTTCGATGGATTTTTGATTTGTAATGGTATTCAGAGAAGATTAACATGTAGCGGAACGCCTCAACAAAACGGAGTGGCTGAACGGATGAATCGTACATTAAACGACATGGCAAGATGTTTGCTCATTGAAGCAAATCTTCCTCAAACGTTTTGGGCAGAGGCAGTTGCAACAGCAGCTCATGTTAGGAATAGATGCCCATCAGATGCAATCGATGGTGTATTACCATATCATAGATGGTATAGGAAAATTCCAAATGTTTCATATCTAAAAAAAGTTTGGTTGTAAAGGTTTTATCCTAGACAAGACAAATGACAAGTTTCAATCAAGAGCAAAAGAAGGGATATTTGTTGGTTACTCAGATGTATCAAATGGCTGGAGGATGTGGTTACCCGAAGATAGGAAAATCATTACAACTTGAGATGTAGTTTTTGACACATCTTCCTTTCCACATGTCGATGCAAATCATACTAATTCAAGCTTTAGGGTATTGCCTGTAGACAGTTTACTCCAAATACATGAAAAGGTCGAAGAAAATCAAAGAAGTGTTCAAGTTGATCAACCAAAAGGTACTGATGAGAAAAATGTACTTGATGATAGGCAAACATTAAAAAATGAAACTAAAGAACATATGTCAAATGAAATGGAAGAGATTGAACATGACGAGCCATATATGATTGATGGGGATAATAATGGAGATGATCATCAGAATAATGATATTAACTTGAAAGTAAGAAAATCTGAAAGAAAAACAAAAGGTGTTCCTCCTAACAGACTATCATTAATAGCTCAAGGAAATGTGATTGAGCCAAAATCTTGGAAACAATTGGAGAAATTGCCTGAACCTGAGAAAAAACAATGGGTTGTAGCAGCTCAAGAAGAAATGGAAGCCTTATTAAAAAATGATACGTGGGAACTTGTAGATTTACCTCCACAGAAAACAGCAGTTGGATGTAAATGGATATTTAAAGCAAAGAATGGAGATGACGGTATGGTTAAGCGCTATAAGGCACGTTTAGTAGCCAAAGGTTACTCACAGAAATATGGAGAAGACTATGATGAAATATTTGCTCCTGTTGTTAATTCAACAACAGTAAGAATTTTACTAACCATAGCAGCGACAAAAGATCTGACTGTGCATCATTTTGATGTAAAAACTGCCTTTTTAAATGGAAAGTTAGAAGAAGAAATATATATGCAACAGGCCGAAGGTTTTGTGAAATCTGATAATGAAGATAAAGTTTATAAATTAAAGAAATCAATTTATGGGCTAAAACAAGCAGCTCGGGCCTGGAATGAAACACTGAATACAACAATGATGAGCATGGGATTTGAAAAAAGCAATTCTGACCCTTGTTTATATACGAGTAATACTGATGGAAATTATACATATGTAGTGGTTCATGTTGATGACATTTTGTGTGTTGGATCAATTGAAAATGTCAAGAAAACATTTCAAAAACTGACACAATGCTTTGAAATGAAAGACTTAGGAGTTGTTCACAACTACTTAGGAGTTGAAATTGATAAGATGGATAGAGACTTTTACATTCACCAAAGAAGAAAAATAAATAAAGTCATAATTGAACATAGGCTGGAAAACAGTAAACCAGCAAGAACACCAATGGAAGTTGGATTTATCAACTCAACAGCTATGTCACCAGATCTGCCGGATAACAAAATGTACAGGAAGGCAATAGGATCACTTCTTTATCTTGCTGTGACATCAAGACCGGATATTTTGTCAGCTGTTGGAATTCTAGCTAGAAGAGTTGAAAAACCCACCCAAAGTGATTGGAATGCTGTAAAGCGAATAATAAGATATCTGAAAAGTACCATTGACAAGAAATTAAAATTAGGGGTGGAAAAAGAATTGAAATTGTCATGCTATGTAGATGCTGATTGGGGGGGGGGGGGGGTGACTTAGCAGATAGAAAATCAATCAGCGGAATGATGTACAAGTTAGGAAACAGCACTATAAACTGGATTAGCAAAAAACAGACCAATGTCACTCTTTCTTCAACAGAAGCTGAATTCATGGCCGCAAGCTTAGCCACTCAAGAAGTAGTGTGGTTAAGACTATTGTTGAAAGATATGGGCTTCCCCCAAGAAAATCCTACAGTAATATTTGAAGACAATCAGAGCTGTATCAAGTTTATTGACATGAAAAGATGAGTGCTAGAATAAAACATTTAGATATTCGAAAACATTACGTCCGAGAAATGATAAATAAGAACGAAGTATTTCTGGAATACTGTCCAAGTTAAAATAATCAAGCGGACCTTTTAACAAAGCCACTTCCAGGGCAAGTGTTTAAAAGATCACTCTTTTACCTAGGACTTTACTAGGCATGATGTTGAGAGGGTGTGTTGGAGTTACAACATCATCCAATTTACTTATTACCTGTTTTATAAAATCATATGTTATATATCTCGTTTTGTTATGATTATAAGTAAATAAAAGTTATTATTGTGTGAGTGTTATTAAAGAATAGTTGATTCAATTTTAACAATTTATTCCTCATGCTAAATTACAGCATGATTAAGTAAAATACTGTATATGCATAATAAACTACTGTACAACAAAATTATTAAAATCAAATATAACAGACGTTTTTATATTAGGCTATGGCAATTTAATTTGAGAACCTGCACTGTGTTGATGTACCCTAAAGCCTATTTATTGCGTTGTACTAAATTTTCAACCTGACATAAAAATGCCAAACATGCTGTTCTATAGCTGTAATAATTCATCTTATAGTATTACGGAAAAAATAGGAATATTATATCACGCTTATTTTATAACTGGACTCCCGTACAGGCCAAGCAGTCTAGGCTCTACTTTTTGTAAATATTACCTTATTATCTTCACCTTTTACTCAAAAGGGATTGATGGCGTCAGACTTTCAAATAAAAAATATATACATTTAAAAAAACAGACATAAATTACTGAACATATATTTACAACATTGGCATGTGTAATTGTAACTGTGTCTGTATATCTGCACAGAGAAAATTATTTCCACACTTATAAGTTATAAATTGGACAACACAAGTTAACAAGTATAGTTAAATATATTAAATATAAACATTTTAGGACTGTCGATACCTTAATCTAATCGTCATAAACAGTTCCCACACTCAGGACCGCTCACCTTTACTACTTCCTTCACCACTTCCTACGTCGCGGACCTGTTTCCCTCCCTTCCCATAGCATTTTAGGATAACAGATACCTTAATCTAATCGTCATAAAAAGTTACCAAACTCCGGACTAATATTTTCCACAAAACTAATAGCAATAACAACAATTAAAAGAAATAATCTGCTTGGAATAATTCAGTAAGGCCGCCAGAAATAATGCGAATCGGTGTATTGTTAATCAACGCTTAATGGTATTCATCGGACTCCTTTTCTTTTGTACTGTCTTTTGTAAATAGGCCATATGTGCATGTGCAAGCTGAGGTGCCCGTGGGTACAGAATGTCGAGTCGCATATGCTACGATTCTTTGTTTACATCTACGTTGTTATCTCGTAACCATCATGGCAACTCATAAGACTCATGTTAAACATTGAAAATTTTATGTCAGTCTTAAATTGTACAGGTATCATCAAATTGAAATTTTTTTTGTTTCGAAACATCAAAAATATTTGTCAAAAGACCCCTGGTAAGTTTGGATTCAATATGTTCAGCCGTTATTGAGTTAATTGATTACATAGTTTGCATAAGGTCCGATCTCAAAGAGCTTCGCTCGCTCCGCTCAACAAGGTACAGAGCTGGTTTTGGTGTTGTTTTAAAGGAAAACACTTCAAGTTTTTTTTTGCCTTAAACTAAAGATTTGAAGATAAACATACATTTTCCAATATGTAATCTCACAATATCATTATGCTTATTACACAATAAAAGAAACATGCTTCTCTATCCAACCAAAATCATCAATCAATGAAATCTATCCACTAAGTGTGACGCCATGGATCCTACAACATGGCCTGTTTTTCTAGTGGAGCCTTGGCTTACTGGCATCATCTGTAAACAGAATGGCGCCATTTGCAGCTCTGTAGCTGACATGTACACTTTGTTGTGTGTCTATTATTATGTTTTTTGTAGTTTAAGGTAAAAAAACTTGAAGTGTTTTCCTTTAAAACAACACCAAAACCAGCTTACCTTGATTAATAAAATTTACATGAATTTTCAAAGTTGTATTAAGTCCTTTTTGAATCACCCGGTACAATGGGACCGGCTAGTTCCAGGCAGTGCTGCTATCTTTGAGTGTTTTAGCAAACTAGACTCTCGTCGTAACACAGCACATCACCGCAGGTCATTTACTATTCGTCAGACCAAAATATTTGAAAGCCAAACGGGTTCGCTCGACGCTGCGCTGGGGCAACGCCTGCCATTTGGCCGGTCGCAGCGAATTTGTTAAAGGGCAAATAAGAAATTTCTGAAAGTTACATTGTAATTTCTTTATTTATAACTATAACATAAAATTGTGTCTTTTAGTATCATGTAGCCTAGAGCACAAACAATATTCACATCTGCTGATTCTTAAGCTGAAGGGAGCCTCAACAGTCAATTTCACATAAATATACACATTCAAACTTATCTTGGAATAGTCTGGCCTATCCCAGACGAATAACTTAGACTTCAGAACCAACAACAACTTAGAGGTCAACAATTAAAGAGTGCTCTGGGGATCGCAATTGACTTTGGATACTGAAGTACATATTCAACCTTTAAAAAAACTGATATAGTTTAATCTGATCTCTTAGTGTTTACTTTGATATCAAATATCATGGACATACTGTTCATAAATACAAATCTCTTATAGCCTTTGTTAAAAATATGTTTTCAATTTTGAACACTTTCAAATCAAAATTGAAAACATATTTAATACAAAAATGCCCATATACAGTGGAGGATTTTTTTACATGTCAAAATATTTCTATTTAATTGTGCCTGTATTTATATATTTTTTAATACTAGAACTTATTATATTGATTGATTACATCTAAGTATTCATTTGCTGTATTAATTTATGTATTTTATGACGATTGTTAAAACATTGTGAAATGTCTACAACAATAAATTGATTTGATTTGATAAAGTGCTTTTTCATCTTAAAAAGTTGGTGCATCTGTAAACAATTTTAAGATGGTACAGTAGTTATATTTTATTACATTATGCACCATTCTATCTGGCTACAATTTGATGTAGGAATGGGATGTTAAATTCAAAGCGTATCCATAGTCAAAGGCATAAATAAACAACTGCTAACTTTACAGTGGGGATTGACATTTTTTTCAAAACCAAACCAATTTCTTATGAGCCATGATAAGTGGTTAAGCAAGATAAAAATTCAAATTACAATCTATGTTATATGACACTATTGTATTTCTTAAAGAAACCTCAATAAATAAAATTGATTGATTGAAGAACAAATACTAAGCAACAATAAACAAATTGGCATGAGGAATCCTTCACAGGAAGACTTATATTTTTTAACTGTTAGAGATGGAATAAGAGTAAGTACAGTATTCACATTGAACACTTATTGCCCACTACAACCTGTAACCGCAGTGCATGATTGTGTAGTGATGTTTAACAATAATAACATATTAATTAAAATTAAATCTACGACAAGTTAATATTTTATTATGAAATACTGACAAGGACTCTTTTCTCTAGGCTTATTTGTTTTTAACTCCCCAAACACCTTTGTTCAGGATGATACTTTTTTAAATACTTTTTCATTGAAATGGCGACCATACAATGTACATTTTATTACTACAATGAAATAATATGTTATTGTTATATGTACATTGTTATATGTTGACGAAGATGAAGTTTTAGGGGGGATGCTACTCTAATAATAGAAATTTTTTGTTACACAATAGCATATTACATTTCATCAACCAAAATTCATAGTCAAATGTAAAATAAATTACAAACTAATAGCATAATTCTGGGAATGTTTAACCACTAGTTAATAATTAAAGACAAAATTTATTGACAAATAGGCTATAAATCAGTGTGGTGTTCAAACAGAAGAATTTATGGTATTGTGAAGCACACGAGCATAAAGAAACTTGGGAAAGCTACTAGTTTGATGAAAAATAGCTTTATAAAGAAAGTATAGGTCTTCGATATCTGAGGTTCCGGGTTCAAGATTCAAGATTCAAATCAGGGTTCAAATCCCGCCAAATCACCAATGGATTTTATCTAAGTGATAATACTGCAATCTCTAGGTCTAGCCTGAAGTAATGTGAAAAAGAATCCCGAGCCCTTGCCTAGCGTCTTAAGACAAAAAATAAATCATGATGAAAAAAATTGTTTTTAAATATTATGTAGGTATGGAAAAAGATAGAAAAGCAAATGAAAATTCTACACCCTATTAGTGTGAATAGTGTGTGTACCATTAACTGCTAATAAATTATTTGGATTTATTTGTAAATAAGTTAATCTATTTCACAGACAAGAGGAACAATATATTTATTTATAATGTATGTTCTAGATACATCTACTAGATCCATCCATACTACCATTTACAATATTATCTAGCACAGAGAAGCTGATCTTAAATATAGTTTTAAAGAAAAAAAACTCAGGATTTTATCAAATATACCATTACAAGATCAAATTGTAACATTAATTTATCATTAATCATAACATTAAACATTTGTAACATTAAAATTTATTAATTAATCATTAATTTTCATGTAATCAATAAATTACAGAAGTTATTACAGTATATTGAATTTTAGCCTCCTGATCGCATTTAAATACTATGGGATTGGTGTGAATACCTGTATTTATGCAATCAATGTGTTACTAAATTGCAACCGGTTTTCGACTCACATAGGAGTCAACATCGGGCCAGCCCGATCACGTCGTGTCCCATTACCGTTATAGTATTGCCCTTCGTTTTAACCATAAATGTTTGTTTTTATGTTCATGTACGTGTGCGTGTTAAATGTATTTATTTAATATAAAATTATAACCTTTGAATGAAGCGAGAAGACATCTATACTGGCCCGACGATGGCTCCTACGCGAGTTGAAACCGGTCGCAATTTAGCAACACATTGATTGCATGAATGCAGGTATTTACATTTGTAAAACACCAATTCTTTAGTACAGAAGTTAAACCATCAACCTTATAGTCAACGGTCAAACCTATTACACATTATAGCTTTGTATTATTATTATGTATTTATTATGTATTATTATGTGTATTATGTATGTATGTGTGTACGTATTATTATCATTATTTATAATTTACTTATTAAAATTTAACAATGTTAAATTAAATTGAAGTAACCTATTTTACCTATTAAGAAGGGTTATGAGGGTCTTTACTTGAGGAAAAATTTGTTTGTATTCTCAGACATTAGAGGTGGGTATCATGAATAATACATTAAATGAATATATTATACTAAAACTAAATAAATACTGAACAAAATGGATTGCTGTTTTGCAAGTTTGTGCACACCATTTAATACCCACCCAAAAACAATTGCTGCTGTTATTATTATGTTAAATATGTTTAAAATGTGCAATAATACTGTACAAATATTATCAAAAGAAATTGGGTGAAAAAAGGATAACAAACATCTAAATATATAATTGTGTTTTCTTCGGATAAGCTTATTTATGTAATAAAATCAGTCTACTAAGTGCATATCAGTCCATATTGTGAAAACTGCAAGATCCAAAACATGAAACAGCCATAGATTATTTACGAGGGGTGTTTTTAAATAAGGCCAGTTTTTGCAACAAGGGTCATCATCTGGGCTTACTCAAGGCACCACTAGTAAAAAACAGGCTATGCTGCAGTACAGGCAGCGCAACACTACGCCACAGTGGTGGATAGTTGTACTAAACTCTTACCATTAAAATCTTACAAACAGCCAGCTGGTTTATTTACCTAAAACTAAAACATATGGCGATGGCAATGAATTTATCAATGAAATCTATCCACTAAGTGTGACGTCATGGATCCTGCAGCATGGCCTGTTTTTCTAGTGGGGCCTTGGCTTACTGGCATCATCTGTAAACAGAATGGCACCATTTGCAGCTCTGTAGCTGACATGTACACTTTATTGTGTGTCTAGAAAATTTGTAAAAGTATTTAATCTCCAGCCACATGCTGGATACACAAACTGAGGAGCTGTACGTACAAACGGCCCTCACTTAAAAAAAACGACCCTCGTATGATGGACTGGAATTATGAAGCACGAGACCTTGACCAATAACATAAAAAAATGTAAATAGTCCATATAATACCAAATACTTATTTTCTTTTTAACTTTCTTAAAATCATTAAATACACAACAAAGTTTCAACAAATGTCTATATACCGATTAAAAATAGTGTCAATAGAGAATTGTAAATGTACAATTATAAATTAAATAAATTACAAACAACATAGGCTAAAAATGTGTTCATGACAGTAAAATAAAAACTACATATGTTACAAAATATATCCTAAATTAAAACTTTTTTTAAATAAACCGGTTTAAATTATTTTGCATTTTCCTTAACTCATGTACTGGTAGCTTGCTGAAACGCTCTGCAACAAAAATCAATAACACATTACATAAACATTAAACCAAGTTAGAACTATAGAAAAGTAGACTAAACACGCCACTATAAACTAATCATTCATGTAATTCTTAGAGGAATATTGAGGCAAAATACTAGTCTCTATACATAAAATAATGCAATAAGGATAAAAAATGAATTCAAGTTTTAAACATGATGACAAGGGATTGGGGTGAGTTGTGATGGTTTTTGAGCCTGTTAGCACAATCAACGTTAATAAAAAATTGGTAGAAAACAAGGACTATCTCATGATGGTTTGACACCTCAAGACCAGACCCTTATCCAATCTAATAAGTCTGAAAAGGATGGATATGATTTACAACCACACATTATGTGTGTAGTCCTATACTGTATAAGAGGAACCGGCAATAATAGTTTTTCTCGTTATTTGGTCTATTATAAACCCTTTATTCCTCTAGCACTTTTGGGGCAAACGCCTAGTTCACCCTGAGAATCACGTTTGAAAATCAAGAAAAGCGCTATAAATTGATTGATTTTTATGAAGAAAAAAAATTTTGTTAATACTGTTTATATGTTTTACTTGTTATATAGGCCATTTTAAACACTTTTTCTCTTTGGCACTTTTTCTGCAAACACCTATTTCACCCTGAAAAACGTGTTTGAAAATCGTGAAAAGCACTATGAATCAGCAAATATTTTTACCAAGACAAATAACCTAACCTAACCTAACTTAGCCTAACCTGAGGGCTCAAACTTGCTAACCTAAGCTAAGCTACTCACTTGACTCCAACTAAAGAGCATAGGTTAGGTTGGATTTTAATTTGGTTTACCTGTTGATCGGTAATTTTCGGCACTTTGCTAACCTAAGCATGGATTATGTCAGGTTAGGTTAGGTGAGATAATATTTAATTTGGTTTACTCAAAAATCGGTCATTTTTGGCACTTTGGTATTTATATGACTTTTTAAACTGGATTTTCTGGGTAAAAACAGCATTTGCTGAGAAAGTGCCAGAGGAAAAAGTGTTTGAAAAGGCCTAAATAATAAGAAAACACAAAAAGTATCAAAAACATTTTAACAAAAATAAATTCACAGATTTCTAGCGCTTTTTACTATTTTCAAATGCGATTTTCAGGGTGAAATGGGCTTTTGCTCCAAAAGTAACAGAGGAAATAAGTGTTAAAAATAGGCCATATAATGAGAAAAAAATACTATTTTCAAAATTCGTCTGGAGCCCTTAAACTAAACATATACCCAGTCCCAGATGGTCGTGAACACCATCATTGATTGATGAATTCATTGATTGATTGGGAAATCTCCCAATGCACCATAATCATGGTGCATTTCTCTCATACACATTTTTCAAACACAAAACATCAGAAATCCGAACCAAAAAGATTAGAAAAACAGTATAATGTGCAAGAAAATTATTAACAATTGTTGGTACTGTATCTATATATTAATATATATTTTTTTTTTAAGAGTTATATAATTATTAATAATATATATATTAATATTACGTAAGGCGTTTCTTTGCGTCAAAATTGTGGGCAACTGGGATGTCGTAGAACGACGGGAGGGGGCTGAAATTAAAGGTATCTATTCTGTGATGGCGGGAAAAATATTGGAATTCCCAAATTTTAACCAAAATTTAGATATATCGTAAAATGTTCTCCATAAGAATAGCATTGGAAGCTATACACAGCTGATTTTTGTTTACCTTAATGTAGTTGATCGCGCTACATTTCCAAGTCTGTATTTAATACACGCAGTTGGTTTACCTTTTAGCCAGTTAACTCTGCAATGCACTGTATACTATATTAAAACCAGGGATAACATTGTCCTATAATTGAGACTTTAAAAACCAAAAACCAAACCAAAGATTTTCTAACAACTCTCAATATTGGCTTTGAAAACTGTGATATGGAACCCTCAAACCATAAAATATTACTCAATGTTGCTAATAAAACCGTTCATTTTGTTTTGTATAGTACTTATTACTTCCCTAAAGTTTCATAACGATCAGATGGTCATTTAGTAACGCATAAAGGACAAACATTGGATTTCATAATATGATAACAACAACCAAAGCAAACAAAGGTACTATTTTACACAAAGATATGGTGTACAGGCATATCCATCTTGACAAATAAATCATTTGATTCTTAGTTTGTTTAAATATTAAAATAAGTTGTTTTACATTTTGAGCTTTTTAGGGACTTAAACTCAACTCACACAATTCAAATTCAATAATTGTATTTTTAGTGATTCATTAAGGTCAATAAACGAACAAGTCTAGAAAATTTTTCTTTTGTGGTGATTCAATTTCAGAACATATTTGATACTAAAAACAAAGCCAGACATCTCACAACGCAACTCAAATTTTCCACACAAAAAGAATTGAAAATACATCAACTGTTTGTATATACCATAGTTTTTTTTTTTAAGCTAAGAGGAATGCTTGTATGTCTTAATTGTCTATGTAGCCATATGGGTATAATGTTTGCCTACAAATCCGAAGGTCACTGGTTTCAGTTTGATTCCAAGCAAGATTGATTCAGACACAGGTGCCATAATTTGCCAGTGACTAATTCATCATGGTATCAAACAAAAGATGGACGATAGACAGGAACATGAACAGGGTTGAAACCATTCCCTGGACAGACGTAAGAAAATACCAAAGGTGTAGGAAAACACAAAATAAAAATAAAATTGCTCTATAACAGCAGGTCAAGTGGATTTGCACCATATGCAGTAGCAAGGTCACCACAGTGAAAAGAAATTGTAGACACAGGAAGCTACACAAACGCTGTTAAACTAGTCAAGGTTGTAAATTAACAATAATTTCAACACTGACTAAATAGATTTTTCAACATCGTAAATGCTGAGGACCAATAAAACAATCATTCCCATTGTCGTTGGGGTTGAAGGACCATCATATGGATATACTAAAAATGTCTTGACTTCGGATGAAGACAGTCTCCAAATGGAAATCTGACGTCAGAATTTCTAATTCAAATTGGATCTGGATTGATAGGTTACACAAAATAACACGTTGACGATCTTAAATATTTAAAAAGAATCAAATATTATTACATCTATACTTTTATTAGTAGAAAGCTGCAAGAGGAGATTAGTTTGTGATGGTGGTACCTGTAGTGTCCGAGGGTGGTGGTTGAGGTGAGAGACGTGACAGGACCTACACATGAGGTGGCCGTCCAGAGGGTAACATCTCTTGTCTGGCTCATCTGTCAGCTGCATGCCACACTCCTGCACAACACAGTCTCTCAGTACTGTATACACTCACTCCATACAGAGCCAACTTCTAGTATAACTACGGTTAGTGGAGTATACAGCTTTGAATTACATAAAATATCTCAACCTAAATGAATCAAGCTTGTTAACATGCAATTGTAAACCAATACAATACAATGAACCCCTTATACCCTTCAATAAAAATCAATTTAATATTGTAATTTACATTTAAAAATAATTAAACTAACGGAACTTTTTCATTTTCCTAATTTTCTCAAGATTTGTGTCCCTACTTTCTAAATAAAGGGAGACCAGTCCAACCCTTCGAGTATCGTAGGAACTTGGTAAAAATGCTGACTAACCTCACATATGTAGCAGTCGACATGGAAGTCTTTGTCCATTGAAACAACTCTGACTGTTTCTTCTGTTCCCTGAAAAATAGAATAGATCCAACGTCATTATTCTAGGAATTATAATGAAGTACATATCATGCTTATGACACTGTTGATATAAAAGTAATGCCCTTTTGAAGATAGATAATTTGAAAACATATCAGACTTAAAAATTCTAAGAACTCATGAGAAAATATCTTACAATTTAGAATCCATTGTCTTTTTATAATTTTATTAATTATCTAATAATTTTAAATCTATTGTCTATTTAGGATTCTGTTAAAACTTAAAAATACAAGGAACTTGTGAAACGATGTTTAAAATTTAGTTCTACTACAAAGTCTCTGCCCTATCATTTTCCGCCCTATTCCACCTACCTACCGCACTAGACACAAGGTTCTACTTAGGCATGTGATTTATCAAAACTAAGCTACACAATGACGACATATTGTCTGATAATTATATGTATTGTTAGACAAGTCCAAGAATGTACTTGTGTCCAATGTGTTTCTTTTTGTTAAAGTATTAACAAATATCTACCTCCACAGGTGTTATTCCCTTCCCGCAAGCTGCACACTTCGGAGCAAACATTCTGTAACAAAGAATATGATAGACCTAATTAATGATCAATTAAATTGGAAATCAAACTCATCAAGTTCATACTAATTATTTTGCATGACTTGCTATCTAGTTTTATGTCACTATAAGATAGGGAACCAATACATCATAACCTATAGACTTGAAATTATTCAAATTAAAGGGTTACCAAGTTTACAGCAGTAAATAGCTCTCAAGTTCCCAAATAAACTCTCAGTAGGTACTGTGATCTGGCTCTACATTCAAGACCCAAACGTAGATCACTTGCCTCCACAACCATAATTTCTCTAGGTTGAGGTTTACCTACAATCTAGCTTTACACACACTGCTGGAGTGCTTTAATAACTGATTGTTTCCATACCTGTGATAGTCATTGACACAGTAGATTTTGTTGTCAACGTCAACAGTGAAGGGAACGCCGTCAAGACATTCGTTGCACATACAACATCGGAAACAGCCAGGATGGTACGACTTCCCCATAGCTTGAAGAATCTAACAAGGACATTTAAACATCAGTAGGTCTTATAATAAAACAGTAAGGTGCATGATACCAAAATCAACCCTTACAAAAATCAACAAGTGTATTTTTCGTTAATACTGTGTCGTAATACTTTTTCATATTATTGGTTATTGCAAAATCCATTTCAACAGATGATTTTTTTCTCAATGTTGAATAACAAATAACAACAAAAAACAGATGTTTGTTCACAAAACCAGACAATATTTGAGGCTCTTGTGATCTCTGTTTGTTTGCAAAGCAATAATCTATTATATTATTAAAGTGATACAATCAAATTTTATGTAAACGGTTAAGGCCATTTACCAAATAAAAATATAGGCATATGGCACATCAAAATGAAGCTTAGAATGCAGGGCCGGACTTACGACTTCAGGGGCCCCGGGCAAATTTTCCAATGGGGCCCTAGGATTTCAGTTCAGGGGGGGGGGTCCTCCAGTGGGATTAGGGGGTCCTCCCGCGGGAAAATTTTCTAAATTTAGGCTTCAAATAGAGCAATTTAAGGCCAAATAAGCAATAAGTTCTATATAAAAAAAATTTTTAAAATATAACTATTTTAACATATTTTTATATACAGCATATTTTAATTTTATACACAAAAATAAAAATGTATTGACGGCATATTTGGTATGGTATCATGGTAGGCTACCATAATATATTTGGATAAGAAGTATTGATATATTTTTGTTTATTACGTATTTAAATTATCGATTATTGCCGTCGATTTGTATGGTTTTTCAATATTACTACAATATAGGTGTGATTATTTTATTTTCATAATGGTTTTGGTACCTATGGCATTCTCGTTTTTATAATATGTTAAAGTCCTAGCATGAAAAGTACCATTGGGGACTTTCAAGTTTGAGTTTTTTTATTGAGGAGCAAAATCTTGCAATGTCTAATAAACACTCACAAGCTAAGTATTTATATGAGTAACTGAAAGATGTTTAAATGGATCCAATATCGATTAATACAACACAAACATAGCATTGAATACAACATTACTCACTTCAGCTTTGTTTTTGTACTGTTAGTTTGCAGAATTACAATAAAATAACACAAAAGTAAGACAATTTCAACCAACTTGACGTGACCACTAGTCTCAAAGGACAAACTATGGGAGTAAAGTGATTTAAATTGTTTTGGATAGGCGATAAGGCATTTATGTGTGTGTATGCGCGTGCGTGAGAGTCAGGACTAGACAGGATCCCTTATCAGCTCATCATCATTTATTGTTGCAGCTGCTTCTGCTTATTCGCTTATTTACGATTTCATACGACAACGCTCGCCCAATCCCAATAAATGTAATTTTTTGTTAACATCAGACGACTCTAGTTGTTTTAAAGTGTCTATATAGATTTTAAAAATCTTACTGTTGCTACAGTATATGATTTTGACTCCAAAGACGTAATTGGAGATCAAAATTTGGACGCATAACTTAATTAATTACTATTTTACAAAACCTTTCAATTGAACGGATAATATACTTCTACCCCTTAAAATCCTGATTGGTATATACTTAGAGGTAAAAGAAAAGAATAACATTTAATAAAACATAAACGGAGCAATGTTTTTATTTTTAAAAGTATTTGAACTCCAGTGAATCTCCATTTAACACAATACAATTTTACAAGTTACGTTCTACGTTGGGACTAGAGTTTTCATATTTATTGTATTTTTGCCCCAAGCGCGGGACCCCCTTCAACCCATTCGCCGCGGCCGTACGTTCGGGCGAGCGGATTCATTGAAACTGAAACTTGTCCGTCACAGCCTATCACATATGCTCAGCTCATGTAAACCAGGCCTAAGCGTGGGGCCCAGTGCAACTCTGAGAAAAAGTCCCTTAGGGTCAAGAATCTCATTCCTAGTAATGCCTTAAAATGCACCTAACAATAACCTTAAGCATAGGATAGCGAAAATAAAAATAAAGCTGTTACAAAAGAAGGCCATTTGTTAAGTGTCTGATCAATTTTCGAAGTTAATGATAAAAACTAATGTACAAAGGGGGCCCCTGGCGGGGCCCCCCTTGGCCCGGGGGCCCCGGGCGTTCGCCCCCTTCGCCCATAGGTAAGTCCGGCCCTGTTAGAATGTGTAGATTTGCCGAAAAGTATCGATATAACCGAATATCCTAAGGGCTCTGCCACAGGCTGATTTCCAAAGGGCTACACCTGGCATGCTTCCAAAGTTTAAATGATTTAATTTAATTTAGTTGATGAAACAGCTGGTCAGTACAATGAACTGGTGTTTGTTTATTTACTCAAAAAATATGTTGTGACGCTTTATGTAGATTGAGGAGGGTTATGTTTGTTTTAAAGAAACATTGTATATGTTTTTTAAAGTATTGTTCAAAGTTTCATTTTGTAATTTATGTAGTAAGCTACACGTAAAGAGGCTTGACAAAATTGAAGAATTATGGTAACTTCTAAAAAAGCATAGCATTTTTGCTTGTTCATGGGTATTGTTTTTCAAATGGATTTATCACGATTTTACGACTGTAGAGTTTCAAGTTTATAACTTGGTTGATACGTCTGGTTTATTTATTCAAAAACAGCAACCCCTTTGTGGGACACCCTGTATATAATATTATGTTTTAAATTTCATAGGATCTCCAATTGAAGGTATTCATTTTGCTGACTGGGGTTGTTCACATTTTCAGGTGCTGTGTGGGTTGTTTATTTACCTAGTTTTTTTTATGAAATGTGATTTTATGAGGTGGATCTAAGTTGATCAGAAGAAACCTGCAGTCTAGATTTTAAATATACAATTAAGTACTGTTTTGGCTCTTTTTCTCATTAAGATGTTAAAAGATTCATTAGTTGCAGCAAATGAATTGAAAAACATAATCAGTTCAAAAAGTAGATAAAGAAAATTTGGTTTTAAATGTAATATAATTTTCTCTTAAATTTTCTTTACTTCTCATTACTTTTAAACATCAATTCAAAACTTGATTGGACTAAACTAAATTAAACGTTTCCCCACAGTTAAACTCTAAAGAAAAACTTTGTTGAGTTACCATTTCCATGATGAGATGTCCACAGATGGCACACTTCTCTGCTGTTTGTTGAAAGCCCGAATACTGGAACAAATTGTGACATTAGAAGTACATACAGGGGGATTGATATAAGTGTGCCAGCCGTTTTATTCGAAAACTAAAAGAGATTTCAAAAAAAGTTAAATGGAAAGTGCCTTGGATTTTTTATTTAAAAAACTGTAGTCAAGTCAAAAACATTATTTTAGCCGCCATTTTTCCAATATAGCCGCCAACTTTGTTTTTCTTATGGAACACCCTGTATTTTATGATGTATTCCGGTAGAAAATGTAATTTTAAGACGATTTTATTCTTGTAATTTTTTTCATAAACCTAACAGTTTCAAAGATAATAATGGTTTAAGTTGTGAAATTTTGTATAGTTTTCTAATAAAACAGCTGGCATGCTTGCTTAGACCTTTAACGAAACTCTTTCTCATGCCGAAATTTCAAAACTTTAACCATTATTATCTTTAAAACGGTTAGGTTTATGAAAAAAATTACAAGAATAAAATTGTCTTAAAATTATATTTTCTACCGGAATACATCATAAAATACAGGGTGTCCCGTAAGAAAAATCCAAGTTGGCGGCCATAGCTTATTAGAAAAATGGCGGCTAAAATAATTTTTTTGACTTGACTACAATTTTTTTAATAAAAAATCCAAGGCACTTTTCATTTAACTTTTTTTGATATCTCCTATAGTTTTCGAATAAAATGGCTGGCACACTTATATCAATCACCCTGTAGGTAATAAACAGAATTCACAAACTGACATATACTATTTCCTAACGATATGTACAATTGCTTACAATCAAAGCTTACGACAGCTGCATTTTACTCCCTAAGGAGAAAAATAACTACATTAGTTTAGACCCCCAACGCATGTATCACAAAACCGCTGTTTTTGCTGCAGCATGACAAAATGCAAGTATTTAGCGCACTAATCTAGAATTAATTTCAAAGACAGAATGATAACACAAATCTCTTAGAAATGCAATTGGTGTTTTGTTCAGGCTTACGTTAGTAAGCCTTATTTTTTTCTAACTTACAACACAGTTATCACACTAGACACAGACATAACTTTGGATACCGCACTCCACAACTAGCCTATAGTTCGTTGAAAAATAACGTGAGAGGCTGCAGAGGCTTTAATTCGCTCGCCTTACATTTAAATTGATCTCTGACATCAAACACCGCCATAATAGCTATCAAAATACATTTTTCTTCATAGATTAATATTTTTATTGTTGCTTAAGGCTGTTTATTGTTAAATAATTCTAGTAGGTATACAATATATTTATATAGCATATATATATTTTTTAAGAGCTCCTGCTACGTATTTAAGTATAGATGTACACATTATTTATAAATAGTGTGCACATGTTTTTGACCTATGGACAATAACAAAAACATATTTCCTGCTGGTAAGAGCTCTTCCCTCGAGCACGGACTTGCAGTCCATTCGGGGGAATACTATTCTTACCACTAATAATGTATTCCTGCATTTATAAAGCTGAATAAAGTGATTTTTGATTTGATTTGATTTTGAAGTATTAGAAAATAATATTTCTATCACAGATTATCAAGTTATGTTTGCCATATCAAATGTGTTCTTTTTGTATTAGGCTTTTGTCAAGTAAAACTCCTTAAATCAGCACACTAATCTGTATGATTTATGATCTTGGGATTTCAAGGTATTGAAACCCAGCCAGGATCGGGGCGATGTCTACTTGTACCGGCGTCTAGTTGTACCTGCTGCATTTTGGTGACAGACGTCTAGTTGTACCTCGTCCAAAGCTGTAGGTACAACTTGACGATGGTGTGGATGTCTAGTTGTACCTACGACTAGTTGTCTCTACGTCTAGTTGTACCTCTTAAAAATCTACAGGTACAACTGGTCGGGTACGCCACCGTCTACTTGTACCTCATACGTCTGCGTCTACTTGTACCTACGACTACTTGTACCTACGACTACTTGTACCTACGACTACTTGTACCTACGACTACTTGTACCTATGACTACTTGTACCTACGACTACTTGTACCTACGACTAGTTATACCTACGCCTACTTGTACCTACGTCTAGTTGAACCCACGGCTAGTTGTATCTCCCCTTCAACTTGTCACCAGTTTAAGGGATTTATTTTATTATTTGTTTAATCATACAATCTTACAACAATTTTTTTATAAACAACTTGCTACAAAAGCCAGGAAAATTTGGCTTGTCTGCAGCTCATTGAGAAACCCCTGTTCTTGATAACAATGTACTTGTGTTGTCCCTTGGTCAGTCCTTATTATCCATATTATACTTTGGTTTTCCTTATTTCTTGTCAAGATCTGCTATCATTGTTTTTTCCACTTAAACTCTACCTTTCTATAGACAACTAACATTAACTAGCTTAAACAACAAGTTTAAACAATTATCATAAATAATTAAATTCAGAGTTTACAAAAACAAGTAATTGAGTATAATGAAGTGTTTTTGTATAGTAGGCCTATTAGTCACAAAGATGAAATCGACCCATGGTGCGATTGCTATTTTTCACCAAACTATACAAAACTGAGAAAATATATCCTACTAATATTATAAATGAGAAAGTTTGGATGTATGGATGGATGGATGTATGTTTGTGACAAGTAAACGCGAAAAATACTGGTCGGATTGGGCTGAAATTTGGTATGATGATAGCTCACATTCCTGATAAACATATAGATTTGTAAATAAATATAATTTATATATACAGATGATTTATAGAACTGGACAGGATTTGGAAAAACATTTATATATAAATGTATAAATATATAATATATAAATCTATAAAAAAAAAAAAAAAAACCGGGTGAGACTCATATTTATTATTGATGACGCTTTTTCAAAGCGTATATATTTATATATATATATGAATGTCCATCAGCACGATAACTCGAGCAAAAATGATCCGATTTCGATGAAATTTGGTACAAACGTGTAAACCTACGTTTATTCGAACGAGTTCGCGAGCCAGCATGATCGGACCATGGGAACGAGGTTTTATGGGGGGATTTATGGGGTAAAAATTGGTTTTTCTCATTTTTGACCCTCAAAACATAAAATTTCCCAAATTTCTTTTAGACCATTTTGAAGAGCTTAAAAAACAAATAATTCAGTATATTGAAGTGTTTTTGTATGGTTATTGGTTACGGAGAAAATTATAAATTAAAAATTCCCATGTTATTCTTATGGAGAATAAGTAAACTTTTGTAGTTTGCTTGTTTATGCATATATTTGGATCAAACTTGGCCAATCGATTAATTTTATACTAAGCTGTTAATATTTTACTGAAAAACACACTTTATTACCCTGTAGGCAGCAAACCTAGGTACTCGTTAAACCTAATGTTATTTGAATAGATTTAATTGAAAATCAAATCAGGCAAATGGAAATTCGCTTAGTCTGCAGGTTTGCTGCGGCGAGGGTATTTTACATTTATGACAACAGCTATCCTATTAAGGCCATAAAGGCATAATTTTGTTTTCAAAAGGCTTATGTGTTACTATTTTATCAACAGATGTAAAGATCAAAATGTTTCTATTTCGTGTTCTCTTCCTGTTACAAAGCACGGGTACAACAGCTAGTCAATAATATAGGCAAGCATGTTTCTTTACAACCTTTTTATCAGATGGTGAACATCACAGAGAAACTATCCGCATATCGGTGGAAATGTATTTTCCTGCCGATCTTTAGAATGCCTTTATAAATTAAAATAGGCTAAAAAGACATAAAAAAGAATTACAAATTTTTAAAAACTAACATGGGTTTAACGGGTTGCTTTGCTGGTGACGAAATAACAACTAATTATGAAAATAAAATCAAAACAAATGGAAAATATTCCAATCACATGTATTATTTACAGTGTATGTTAAATAGAGAAGTCTGTATTTTGCATAGTTTTTGTCGGGTTTTCAACCGCTGGACCTCAACTTCATTGTACACTTCATTGTTAATTGTTCACTGGGAAATCCATTGTAAGACTATAAGAAATGCACACTAATCAATGCAAATACTTTAAGGTTATGTGAAAAAATATTTAAAGGAATCAGCAAAAATAGTAATACATAATTGCTAGGCAGCGGTCTATTGCAATTCATTAAGGATACTGCTTGTATATTTATATAAATGTTGTAATTAAATAAGCAATTTTCGGTACTAGGGCTGGAAAATTTTAATTACAACTATAGCTGCCATTTCGACCCTGGACAGCAATGCGTAGCTTTCAGCCTTCAATTAACGTCTGTAAAACTTATAAAAACATCGTAGTGCGGTGAAAAATATTTGCAAATCATACTCAATTGACTCGGAACACTGCAGTCCTGATTTAATGAAGGGTATTATTAAAAAGTACTCGTGCAGTAATCAATTAAACAGGGTAACGAATTGAAGGTTAGATACAACTAGACTATAAGAACGCAAAATACGCGTAGGTACAACTAGTCGTAGGTACAACTAGACGTAGGGACCACTAGACGGAGGGACCACTAGTCGTAGGGACTACTAGTCGTAGGGACAACTGGTCGCATCCCTACAAGCTAGGTGATACTACTTGTCGGTGGGATACACGTCTAGTTGTACCTACGACTAGTTGTCCCTAGGCCTCGAGGTACAAGTAGACGTAGGTACAACTAGACGGAGGGACAACGAGACGCGGCCCCCCAGGATCCCAGGATTGAGACCCCTATTGCCACCCCTAGCGGCTAAAGTTGCGGGATGTAGCGACCACTGTCACAAGACGTGTCGCCAGGGGTAGCAACTCAAGATCATCCCAAGTCGCGGGTGCAGGTGATCAAAGTTCTGAGCGAGCATAAGAGTTCTAATTATTTCCGAAATTCTCCACCTCAAAATGGTAGAAAGTTGGACATACAGTACACTCAAATAAAACAAATATTAGTTACAACTTACCAGGTAATCCTCTTCGCAGTAAACTCGGCCATGTACGTTGTAGAAAGCCTTGCCTCTGAGAGCTCTACCACAAGAGCAACAGATGAAGCAGTTTGTGTGATATAGGTTGCCCATCGCCTGACACGCCTGTCCTGCACCTGTCACCTTCTCTCCACAGGTGTGACAGATACCTGCAACATATTTAGGGTTAATCGGTTTGTGTCACCAACAAGCTAAAAATAAGGTACCGACCCTAGTGTCTACATGTTTAACAATCAAGGATATAGAAACAGGGTTTTCGGTCCTTTCTAGGGGATAAGCAACCAGTTTAGATGGCATCTTTCACAAAATTATAAAACTAACTGATTCCAGAGTAAAATACCTCGCTATTGGCCAGATAATCATAGCACACTTCTAGTTACTTAAGAGTCTTCCGTAGTGGAAGCCATGTTGGATTTCTTCCCCATAAGAACAATGTTAGAACATATATCATTTGTGGACACGTAACGGCGTTATTTGTTAAGATATAGCTTTGAAATTTATAATTTGTATTTTTTAACATAATAGACTTGTGACTGAGGTTTTTGAATTTCGAAAATCCATTTTCATTTCCTTTCAATAATTAGCTTAATTTTAAGCTAATTAATAATCAATTATTCATTATAAAAATTAAAAATTGTGAAATAAAAAACGTCAATCTCTAGAGGACCACAATTCCTTAAATTTAACTCCTTATCCATAATTATATGACAATTTGCTGATGAGATATTTGGACCCAAAGTTAACATTGTTCTTATGGGGAAGAAATCCAACATGGCTTCCACTACGGAAGACTCTTAAAGCAAGGGATGGTAACCAGCACCCAGTTTAAGCCATCTCTCAACAGCTCTTCTAAGCATGAGCTATAAATTGCTAGAGGAACTCACTATCAACTAGGATAACATCAATCTTTAAATTCCAGTTGGGCAAGCTAACTTCAGGCATTGACTATATATATGTATAGTCAATGCTTCAGGCCTGGGGGTCATTGCCAATACCAATACCAGGTCTTGTGCTAAAATCATTTATTTAACATGGGTTTGACAAGTAAACAAAGACTTTGGATACAATCCTCAGTCTCACAGCAGCCTTTCACAACGTCTCAAAGAGTGTTTTATAAAATCTAATAACCTTGTCACTTGGTCTGTACTTCTTCAATCGATTACCATCTATGTTGAATTTAAAAATTCATTTAATATTGCATTTTATTTTATTCTTAAAATAAATCAAAATATATCACATAGTTCACAAAAAAGATGCCTATTATAATTTAACTATTTACAGTACAACAACAACCATCCTCAAACTTACAGCTGGATAACGGCAGCACAGTTGAAGAGTTTGAAGGATCACTCAGTGGCCTCGTCAACATATTTATAACACTCAAGTCCAGCTTTGGTGATATCACTTACATCACAAATGTTCTGCTTGAGTCACTATTTACATCACCAATTAATATTGTAATTAACGATTGAAAGTATCTATTAAAGTATTAATTTTCTAATATCAAATGTAGTAAATAATTTTTTGACATTCTTGAGTTAGATGTCCGAAAATAAATAATTCCTTCTTCAATAAGTGTCCAGGCTTGAACATGAACATGTAAAGCACTATGACAGGATGTGACAAATTAAAGAGAGAATTAAAGTGGGTGGGATGGGAAATCAAGTACACTGGGCCTAATGCTGAGACCATGCAGGGACCTCAAAATCTTCATTCTATAAAATTATCAAATGACAACGTAAACCATTCTGATTGTAAGGGAACCAGTGATCATTTAAAGAATTTTATTTTATAAAATCAAAGTACCACATGTCGAGCCAATGAGAACCTATTCCACTAACATCTAGAGATATGCAACAGTGTAGTAGTCGGTTTATTGTAGTGATGATCTATTAACCGCCTCGTAGTACACCGGTAGTAGTGCCAGAGAGTAGCCATACCTCACAAGTGACTGGACTAGGTCCAACGCTATTTCCTGCATTGTCTATTAACACCCAGACTGGCCTTATCACACTTTACTGACAAGTGGAAATGTTCATTCCTACACTGGCTTACGTTTAAATAATGAGATATCTATTCAAACAGTGGCTATGTCAATATTGGCCAAGAAATATGATTGATGTAGTACTGTAATGTATAAGTCAATGGCTTTATTGGTCCTTTAAACAGCTGTTATTAGTCAGTGACAAAGCTACACAAGGCATTTCACTTTATTCCGATCTCAACCGTTTAGAATAAACGCATAAAATACACCCTAGTAGCAGCATATTGTAATTGGTAGGTCAATAAAAGGAAAACTGCCAAGGCAATGTTTTATGTTGAGTATTTTACAGGTTTGAGTTGAGTTACTTGGTGGGGGGAGTGTGTAAATAATTTGTTGCAGTACTATTATTTTACTAACCTATACAAATGTTTTTTGAACTGTATAATATAGCCCCTTCTACTGTACGGAATAGCCCCATCCCCGGGGCTATTTCGTACAAGGTAACTTTTTTTTATTCACCAATTTTTACATGTAAAAAATGCAATAGCTCCAAAATGTTTATATACAATCAGTAGCCCAATAATTAAATTATATATTGCTTGTGTTTACATTACTTTTACTTCGTAATTTGCAATGTAAATACAAATCTCCCTTATGTGTACGGTATAGCCCCGCTTTCCCCTACGTACAAGTCAAGATTTGGTGTACTTAGTGTTCAGATCCAGCATGTTTGGGTTTGCACAGGTTTAAATACAATGTTGCAACAGTACACAACTGTAGTTTGTGCAGCTGCAGATATGTGTGTGTTAACAACTCAATGTTTGTGAGTCTAGTCTAGTCCAGCAAAGGAAAATTGCCATGTGTCTGGAGTAGAGGCAGTTTACTGGTGCAAGATACAAGTTCTTGTTGCAACATTTACTGCAAGTAGATTATTTATTCCTAGATCCAAAGGAGATTGGAACGGCATGTTTTATTACATTCATAAATTTATTTTCAAAATAAAGTTCTTTCGCATGTCAGGGTTTGATGGTTTTAGTAGTCGATTTACGTGTCGTATTGAAATTTTATTAACAAGAATTACACAAGACACATTTCATTACCAAACTATTTTACAATAATTATATATAAGTGTGCCTATTTTTATCCCTCCACTAAAGACATCAATTTGACAATCAAAAAATATTTTCTTATAGCCTAGTTGCAATTTAAGGAATATTTTTTCAACAAGTTTCAGTCAATCATAGTTTGTTATTATAAATTTAAATTTATCGATTTCCAAACTAACAACAACAGCTACACTTCATCAAATTTATTTGGAATAGAGTTTAATCGTGGATAAAAGGTTTAATATTCTACCAGCATCCCAAGTCACATACCATATCACAGCTGTGAACGCAGCAGAGGTGAGTAATGAACAATCTAGAAGTTGAATTTTCATCATCTCAACTGGAATTAAATTTTTAAAACCATTTGAATTATTTTACTTTTAAAACCCATCTAAGCTTGGAAAAATAAACTACATACTTAAGATACATTCAAAACTATGTTCTACATTTTAAGATTGGTAAAAAAGTAATTGTTGATTGTATTATTTAAAACAGGATTTTAAACCACAGCAAAAATATGTTATCAAACAGTTTATTTGGAGTTTATAGTCTATTGGTAATTAAGTGAATTATAAAAATCATAATAGTGATTGGCTTCTTTAGTACAACTCAAAACACCTCCAAAAAAAGTTTAAACATTTTTTTAAGGTTTAGGTGTTTCAATAAGAATAATTTCATGTATTTTTTGTATTAATTCAGTTTATTTTTGTAAGCTTCCTAATTCCAAATTACCATGAGTGTATCTAATTCGGATTAAAAACACAATTTTGATGTTTATGAGACAATGAGGTAATTTAAATATCGTAATAAATCATTAATTATTTGTTTTCTAATAAAAGTAAAATTCCAAAATTCAGCCAAAGAATTGTGAAACATTTATGGTTTAGTTGTTCTACAGCGTTTAAAGAATGTTGAAGAATTAAGTAGCGTACTACGACCGAAAGTTTCAATGCACAAATTAATTAATTACCTAACAAATAAATGTATAGGCCTATATCTTAGAAAATATTGTACGTAATTAAAATCAAAGCGATAAATATACTAAAACATAATTTTAAACAATACTAATATGTAATGAGTAAAATACAATTTCATCAAGTACAAAACCACCAAATACACCTAGAGCACCAAATCACTCGAACGCCAAGAAAAAAGGTAGCACAGTATAAAACCACATTGAAATCGTCAAAACGCGTATTGAAGCGGTTGGCAGACGCGTTGAACTGGACAGGGGGTCCACAATAATAGACGCGGGCTGCACGGCATTGTGGGAATTGTAATTGTGGCATTGTTGGGCCAGACATGCCGTCTTGGCACGCCAAAAATGCAATGTCTTCGTCTTGAAATCAACAGTTTACTTTATTTGATAAGAATAAAACGATGTGTTGTGTTGGTTAATCATAAAATACGCTAACTGTAGGTTATGTAGATACAATGTCTTAAACAAAGTTAAGACATGGAACATTATTAAACCAAAATATTAATTATAAGTTTTCACAAGATGGTTTGTATATGCTTCGGTCAGGATATAAAAAATAGGTTTCCTGGTGGTGATTATAATAGTATAGATTAGGTTATGTCACTAATTATAGTCGGTGGTTATGTTTTATTGATTATTTATAGAGTCTTGCTAACATTCTCACATGTCAGTATAACTTTTTCACAACGACATCCGACAACAGTTATAATAGGCGATCGCTGTACCACGGATAAATATCTTGCAAAAAAGTATCTAAATAATTATATTGAAATATTCTTTTTTATCATTATATGCGCCAACACAATATAAAGTTGTATATAATCAATAATTTTGAAACGGGGAAGCTAGCAACTTGTAACAATATAGTGGAAAAGTCAAGTTTAACTATATCTGCCAGCACATTGCCATTGCGTTGACGTTGAGTTGAGATGTGTGTTCATTGTCACATGACATCAGATGGATAACAAGTATGACTCAGGCGAGGCATTATTCCAACTACTTGTTACTAAGCGAAAGTTACAACGTTGCATTAGGTGCTAAATCATACATACATGAACCTCCCATGCTTATGACGTGGTACAGTCACAGTAGTGACGAAATCTGCTTCCGAAATAACAACAGCGCAACATATTGCGCGCCTATTGTACAGTAATTGTTAGAGCATTTAGTGACATCACTGCATCAAAAACATCGACAATGGGAGGGGGTTTTGAAGAGGTTTTATATCGACGTTAAAAAAATTCCAGATAATTAAAAAATGTGTTTACGTCACCCTGAAAATATTCTAAATTCTAAAGCATAGTTTATCCCTACATTTTTTTTCAACATTTTATAATAGCATTTGGGGGGAGGGGCTTAATACGATTTGTCGAAGGAATGATGATAATCGTTGGCCAAAGGCGGGGTCCACCGTCCGATTCACTGTTTGCATGACTTCAACAACCACCCGCCGCACCGAGCCTACCTGATTAAATCGATTCCAATCTGGCTGATTGTCTTCGTCTGTTATCTCAAGGTATTTTTACAAACGTTGGATGGCGGAACTGTTGGCTGTTTTTGAAGATTGGTATCGATATCTAAGCTGATTCCTACTACCTAGTAATGTTAAATCTCGACTAGATAGTCATTGTTTATTGATTAATTCTGATAATTGTGTGTACATGTAGAATGTTTATATGACAAAATTACGATTTGCGTTGTACATCTTCAATGATTGTGAAAAATGTTAGTGAAACTACTAATACGGTACAAACATTGTATTATAGGGACTAGGAACCGAAATTGAAAGGTATATACAATAACTCATGAGAATCATGAGAGATAGACAGAATTGATACAGATGGAACAATTGATTGGTCATTATGGTTTCACTTATCTATAAAATAATTTGACAGTGTGGTAAACTTTAGGAATGTTCGACAATTGACCTAAACCTGTAACAGGCAATGAATGTGCGATAAACTATGATAACAACAAACTTATCACCTGGCAGCATCCGCCATATGTTTTAAAATCTGTTCTAGGGCGAAGGCATTGGACATTTCGAAGGGTAAATGCGTTACACATTAAGCGATGTTTTGAGATTTTTACTGCAATACAAGAAGTAACAGCTTTACTATTTTATTTCAACTAAGTAAGTAAATAGGGTGTAGCACAACTATCTGAGGAATATCAACTGAGATTCAAGTTGCGTAGTGAGATGGTAAATGTGTTTTTACAATATTATTTTACATCATTCAGTAAATCAATGTTTTACATCACATGAAATTACCTTCACAGGTACAAACACATTGCAGTAGGATATAAAAAATATCATATCAACGTTACGTAAATTATTCCCGCCAAACACAACTAATAACATTATACGACATGATCGCAAAACGACGACAGTCGTTTGGAGAAAAAAGAAACTCTAAAGTTTTAAGCACAATAAAATGCATTGGAATGTCGAGCTGTTATCACAACAAACGATGAATCATTCTGGGTAAACGACCAGACAAGATTTGGACGTAGAACAACAGACTAATGATTTTATAACACTGACTTATCACAAAGTCGCTGGAGGTAGCCTACCGACCGTTGCCCCATTGACTTGGTATTCCATTTGTACGTAGGCCTAGTCTACCATCTGCAGCAATTTGTTGTCTAAATACTGTAGATCATAGTTCCATAGTTGAATTAAACCACTCACAGGCGTAAAGTCTGAAATTTTCTTTACTGACTTAGATTTTGTTCCTATGAAGTTTTGTTGCATAAAATCAAAATTTAACGATAGTACTACATCTGACAATCATTTAAAATGTCAGTAAAACAGTAAATTTGTAGCACGCACATAAGCTTATTATTCTTTAAATCCATCAACGATAGAATATTAATGGGACAAAGTTAGTAATAACCTGTCTAATTTTAACTCAAAAATAAATTAATCAAAGGCAGTAAAATGTACAAGGTGGCGTGTTCGTTGTTGGTGGCGCTATTCTGTGTTCGACGGAGGAAGAAGACGCGGACAATATGTAAAAGGTCATTGCCAAATGTCAGCTACTCAACATTCCAAGCTCATTTAGCTGCGGTGACAATAAGTTGGATTTTGTAAGCAAAAATATATTTAAAAAACGTATACATTTTGTAAGTAGGCCTACTCATAAAAAAAAAACAATTCATCATTTGAGAACAGAGAAAAATATTACAAACTGGCGATTTAGTAATCAGAGTTAGAATTTTTTCAGAACCAGTTAAATGTTGTTTCATTGAGAAACAATATTTAAGATATCAAAAACTATTCTTTTTCAAAGGTAATAACACGCTATTTCATATTTTTGAAGCGTGTATTGTACAATAAAACATGTTGCAGTGGAAGATAACATTCGTTCTACTCCTGTAAAAATACGTCGGGCAACCATTAGGGGTTGCTTTGGATTTGTGAACAATTTTTCAAGCGACCATAGATAGTACTCTTCGAATGTCTAGAATGAGGACTACACCACATTATGGTAAATACTCTGATAAAAATATATAAACCTACATTATAGCCTTGTCTAATACATTATGCCGACTTGTAGAAAATCAATCTAGTATGTTATCTTCAAAATGTATATCAAGGATCTGATCGTAAGTCATGGTCTGTCGATTTACGCGGGTCCGGTTCCGAGAATCGATTAAATAGCTTTGATCAATATTTTGGTGAGGCGCCAAGGGGCGGAGGGCGGAGGCGAGGACGTGGGCCGTCATGGACGGAAACTTGTACTGTATTATACAAATGGCGATATTGATCAAGAATTTCCTAAATTTGTAAACATCTGCTGCTCAAATTGTGTATTCCGCAATAACATGTTAAGTTCAGGATGATATTGATGTAGGCCCTACTATATATTAAGTTACGTTTAGTAATTTTAATTGCTGGTAAAACTTAAAATAATACTGTATTGTTTTAAGTTTCCTTTTATAGAAAGCTTTCTTTAAATAACGGTACACTAAATTGTCATATATCTACTTATATTCATCCACTGAAGTACATTTTAATGTCAGCCTACTTGTGAGTTACCTTATGCATGTTGTTATTAATTAATTTAAAATTGAACAGCCTAAATATTATATTATTATAAAACCTAATAAATATTAAAATACTGTATTGTTTTTTTATTATTTAGTACAGTATCAAGCAATTGACATTTTAATTAAGGAAAATGTAATATTAATCGGGTATGGTCAGTTCAGTAGTAATATGAAGTAAATAGTTACCAGCATTCGATTATAGCTATCATAATCCTCCCTGTATTAAAGAAATATAATTTGTAACTTATCAACAGAAATGTACCGATGCTGAGTTAACTTGATAATAAATCATTTATTATTTAAACGTCTGAGAGATCAAAACATCCCCTACAATCTGCTGAAGGTACATAAAAAACTGTTATCATAACAAGGAAAAGCCATATCTAAGGAGCATATCTAAGGTGGATCATAGATAAAATCCACACGAAGTATCACAAACGATATCTTATCTGCCGCGCCACGCCGCGCACTGATAACACTGAGCACTGAGCTGACAGCTGTGTTGTGTATGTACTGTGACTCTACTGTGTGACTGACTATGCTGCCTACGGTGCTGCCCACTACAGCCCCCTACACCACTGTACCACCTCACCTCCCTTCATCAACCTTGCGTATTTTAACACTAAATGTGGACCATTTATAATTTAAGAGTCCTCGGAGCCTTAATTTTAAAAACAACAGAGGACATTTCTTATATCAAAGTGCACTAGATTTAGATATTTAAATTACAATCACCACTCTGGTGTTTGAAATCATATTTATAGGTAAAAATTAAAATTCTTATGGAGGGCAAATCCAAGACGGCCGTTGGCTTCCATGATCTCTCTTGGAGAACAATTCAAAACTACAAAGAACATTTCTAATCTCAGTATCCTAGATATTTAAATATGTTTCATAAAGATTGTGAAAAATAATTATTTGTGCAACTAGTGAGCAAAGTGAGGAATGGTTTCGCGAGTGAGGCGATTGCACTTTGCACTCGAGTTTCACATTATATGTTTCACAGTTACCATATAAAGAATAAAATGGTAAAGAAACGTGCCTTCAAGTTGCAAATCTGGAGTGAGACAAAGTAATTAGAGTGAGACAATGTTAATATTGTCTCACTGATGAGCGAATTGGCCACTTTGCTTTCTCAAATCAGTGAGAGACATGTACATTGTTAGGTAACTGTAGGAAAAAAACATGTGTTTTATTTAGGATATTATAATCAGATGTAAACAAAGATTGTAATTGTTTTTTACTTCCTACAAAAAAATAGAATTAAATAAAGTCTTATTTAATTTAGTTCATTTCTAAATAATTTATTATCGTGATACATGGCGCAGCGTTATGTAAATCTACAGCTCCAACGGGAAATTGAAGAGAACAGACTTCAAACAAATCAAATCCATGTCAAGCCTCCAGACAATTTTTCCTTCAACCCCTATTGAGTGTGTGAAAAAAACGCTTTCAAAGGTACAGGTCAGTCGGCGATCTACATAAAGCACCTGGGAAAAGGCAAGTATTATTTTTAAGGGATGAAACAATTCTCATGCAACTTATCGTTGGAATGAATGATCAAAACCTTAGTGATCGCTTACAGTAAAGATCACTAAAATTAAAACTGCAGTTGATGCTCTCTGCAGTTCAGAAGCATTAGTTAGGCAAAAACTTGACCTAGCTGATCCCTCCGTTGATTGGGTAAAATTAAACGCCATTTCCAAAAAGTGTTTTTGTTAATAACTATGGAAAATCCAATTTTGGAAACCTATGTAAATGGTGTGGGAATACTCCATCCCATCGCTGAGGCTTGTGTCCTGCCAAAAATGTTCAGTGTAAAAACTGTAAAGCAAACGGTCACTCCGCTAAAGTTTGTTCTAAGCAAAAAATTAATGAAGTCAGTAGTGAACCTCAGTTTTTTAATCAATATTGTACAACTTCATCAAATTCTGAAGAATTTATAGGTAAAATTGCCGAAAACAGTACTTTAAACCCTGAAACTTGGGCAATTGAGCTCAGGTTTAGCTAAACAAAAAAGTTCCATTTCAAAATACCTGTCAAAGACTCTCAGGACCGCATGGGACTCAGTTAGATGTACGAGGGTTGGTAAATGTAAGGTTGGAATATAAGAACAAATCTTGTTTTGAGCGTTTTTATGTAGCGGAAAGCACCGCTCCTAGGTAAACCAGCTATTGGAAAACTTAACGTTCTACAAGATGTCTTAAGTGTGTCTTCGACTTCAACAAACTGGTACAAAAAATATCCAGCTCTTTTTAGTGGTTTAGATAAAATGAAAGGAGCTTATGAAATTGAGTTAAAAATGGGAGCAAAGCCATTCTCAATTACTGTGCCTCGACAAATACCTCTACCTTTATGGTCAAAAACCAAGGTCGAGATCGAAAGGATGGTAAATATAGAGGTCATAACTCCAGTAGACCTTGGTGTTCCCCAATGGTCGATGTACCAGAGAAAAACAGCGGTAACGTTCGGATATGTGTTGATCTTGCAAAACTAAAACAAAGTGCTTGGCGCCAGTTACATCCAATTCCTGGGGTAGAATACACAATAGCACAGGTCAAAGGAGCTACTGTGTTCTCTAAGCTATACGCCAATCACAGGTTTTAGCAAATACCTTTGGAAGAAAAATCACAAGATATGACCACTTTTTTAAAACCTTGGGGACGATTTAAGTTCAATGTCCAGAAACGCATCCATGCTGCTCTTGGTGATCAAAGAAATGTTAAAGCTTACAATGATGATATCCTAATATGGGGAAGCACACAAACTGAGCATAACAAGGTTTTGATGGAGGTGTTGGAAAAGCTTATCACGTTCGCTGCGGCACGTCAAATAGCGGGCGTATCCCCAGTGCGTCGAGCAATCCCGATTGCCGCAAGTAATTGGCTTTCCAATTTTGGTCTGATGAATAGCAAATAACGTGCGGGGATGTCCTGCTTTACAACGAGAGTCGACGTAGTTCGCTAAACACCCACAGATAGCAGCACTGCTTGGAACGTAGCCGGTCCCATTGGAATTGTATTGCCAAATGGAGGGAAAAAAACGGGACAAAAAGTAGATTTTTGAGATTGCCAGACGGGGATTTTACGGGGAAATTTACTACCAACCTACACCACAACAAAGTCACATACTACACGCTAACGTGGTATAGGTCCGCTTTCGGCCGACGCTAGAGCAAAAACGAAGATATACAAAAGGCATTGCCGAGCGTTCCCGATGGGGTACGGACGCACCCCAGCGCCAAGCCGCCGTACCCAATCGGGAAAGGCCGCACTCTGCGTGTTAAAAACGAAGGTATAACCTTGAATAAAGAGAAAAGTCTTTTCACAGCCAAAAATTAAGTTCCTTGGCTTGTGCTGATGGTATTTTTCTTGATCAAGATAGAGTTAAGGCTATTTTTGAGATGGAGCCTCCAACTGATGTGAAAGGTGTACAAAGATATCTTGGAATGATCAATTTTAGGGAAGATATATTACAAATAGGTCTGAGATTTTGAAGCCTATTCATGAGCTACTCAACAAAAATAATAATAATCTATTATTATATTATTATAGGAATATGGGACAAACCGCAACAAAAAGCTAAGGGATGTTAGAGCTCAAGAATTGATAGGTCTAAAAACTATCAAAAATCCTCTTATTATGACTCCTCACTTAGCTTTCTATGTGTAGCGGTGCCAAATAATATATCACAAGAAAAATGACCAACCTCTTTTATTTAAGTAACTAGGTAAAAACTGAAATATAACAGCATAGCCTACAATAATCATAGCATGTGTTAGCAAATTAAATGAAAAATATTAAACCAGCAGTCACTACACCTTCCTTTCTATTTTTTAAATTTATTTTCCCTGTTCACGTGTTAGGAATCTATTGTTGGTGGGAACTAAAAGACTCTATTTCTTCTATACAATTTCCCATCGATGTTACACATATAATCTCTAGTGTTGGAATTTGTTCCAACCACTAGTCTATATCGCTTCAGGTTTTCCCCCGCAACCAATACTCGTAGCTCTCTTACGCAGTGTCTTTTGTCGTAGTTTTGCTTCTGTTTTCCTTTTTCTGAGGTGTCCCTCCCTGGCCTTAATATTTTTCAAGTCTGGCCACTTCTATTCCAATGTTTTGTCTGAAGTAGGAACAGTGTTTCTGATATTCCTACCAAAAAAGAAGCTCAGCTGAACTGTAACCGCAGCTTAGTGGAGTAGAACGATATGCTAATAATCCCTCATAAGGATCTAGATTTTTCTTCAGAATGTTAGCAATTTGAACTGCTTGCTCTGCCTGTCAATTGCTTTGTGGAAACATCGTGCTGGAAGTAATCAGCTTAAAATGGTACCCTTTAGCAAACTCCCTGATCTCTCTTGAATTGAATGGGCTGTTATCAGACCTTAGAACAGAAGGTAAGCCATGTCTAGCAAAAATGCTTTTCAAAGTCTTGATTAATGAAGGGGTATTTGTTTTGTTCACTTGAACCAATTAATTCTATATACTTGGAAAAATAGTCTTGAATGACTAGATAAGTCTTTCTTTCATGCTGAAGCAGATCAGCTCCCAATACTTGCCACGGTCGATCAGGCAACGGTGAAGGAATGAGCGGCTCACAAGGAATATGTGAATTTTCAAAGCAATATAAGACATCCCTCCACCTTTTGTTTGATATCATTAGTTACTCCCGGCCACCAGACGGCATTCACGAGCTCTTGAAATACACCTGTCCAGTGTAAATACTGTTCGGAACATCTGCTCTGATTTTACTAGGCACAAATAATTTACTGCCGTGGAGAATCAAGTTGTTATGAAGCACCAAATAATCACTTCTAAATAATATGTCACAAGAAAAATTTACAATCTTTTATGTAAGTAACTAGGTAAAAACTGAAATATAAACAACAAACAATAGTCATTACATGTGTTAACAAATTAAATGAAAAATATTAAACCAGCTGTCACTACACTATGATCCTAATCTCCAAACAATGATTTGATCTGATTCATCATCATTTTGTGTCCCAGTCAAATTAGCTTGAAGTGTCAGTTATGGCTTCTACTTTATTAGGCCGTCGACACACGGGAAGACTGTTTTCCAACTGAAATCGGCAACCAGTTGGACAAACTAGTCGCCTACGTCCCGACCAATGTAGTTAGGTGGGACAGTACACACGGTGCGACTGCGATGCGACCAGTCGGCGATCAGTCGTTAAGCAACCGGACCTGCCGGTTGCTAGGTGATTTCAGTCGTCTGGTTTGAACAACTTTTCGCATATTTGTATTGCGCTTTTCAAGGATCAGGTATACCGACTGCGATAACTCTTCGTAAGCACTTTTTGACATCCTGTAGGGCCTACATAGACTGAAAGTTTGCGTCTGTTTCTTGTAATGCAGCAGCAGCTACAAAGAGCCTACATTAAATATTTGTTTTAACATAAGGATGTACCCAACACCTTCTACTCTACGCTTTCTTGATTGTTTATAAAACACCAGGGCTTCTTCATCACTATTACTCATTTCAAACACCATACACAGTAGGCCTACACAGTATCGTTATAACAAAATTAGAACTCATTCACTGTCTCAACTCAACTACAGTCGCGCCCGTGTGCGGATTTAACCAACGCAACTGCAACCGTAATCGCGTCACTAAACAGTTGGTTCAACTTTAGTTGGGTTTCAGTATTCCCGTGTGTCGACCGCCTTATACTGAGAGTCCCCTAATGTGAGACTTTAGCTTCCGCCGCCATCTTGGATTTTGGGTACAATTTTCAGGTTTTTCTAAATTTTCTTATACAGTATTAATTAATATTTTATATACCACATGCAATTACAAAATTAAAGTACACAAAATTTACAACAAAAATTGTATTTTCAGTTTTCTTTTTAACTCCAACCGTTTCAGAGAAATATGTTCTTAAATTTGTAATTTTATAAATTTTAAGGTACAATTTTTTTTGTTTTTCTTTAGTTACAGAAAAAAATTTTAATATTTTACATAGCATACATAATTGTGAAGTTGAAGTACAAAAATTTTACTACAAAAAGTGTGTTTACTACTGTATAGTAACTGTGTCTGTTTTAGAAATATATGCACATTAATATGGTTGTTTCTGAGAAATATATCCGAATAGCCTATTTTGCATTTTTCAGTCAGTGTCAAGCTATGGTCTGATTCTCTGGGGTAACGGTACTAATATAAGTGATGTTTTGTTACTTCAGAAAAAGGCACTTAGAATAGTAACCAAATCAGCTCTTAAATATCATTGTAGACCTTTGTTTAACAAAACTAGAACATTGACTGTCATTTTCCTGTACATGTGTGTTTACTTGATGTTAAACTAAAATTAGGAATATTGGCTGTTAGAAAAGATTTCCATTCTCATTACACTAGATCTAACTCTAAACTCTACTAGAAATTCCGTCCAATAGACTAAGTAAATGTGCATGAAACCATTCAATGTATTGCACTCTGAGTCAAGAGTGTTGCCCGAGTTGGTTTTTAAAGATAGGCTATACAACTGGCTTGTTGAACATCCTTTTTATGTGATTAAAGAGTTTTTTGATAAAAAAGTTGTTAAGTTTTGATGTTTTAATAGTTTATCTAGTATATTCTCCACCCAGCATATAGTCTTCTTTTTACTTTTAAATGTTTACCTGATTATTGTCTGTGATTTTAGCTTATTAATCTAGTCTGACTGGGTTACTGTGTAACCCCATGGTGGAAGGAAAAAACAATAACTATCAAATCAAAACAAATACATACTAATTTGACAGTTACAATCAAATGATCTTTTGTTTGCAATCCAAATGACGTCAGAATATGATGGGAATAGCACACCTATGTATTTCCCCTCCACCATGGTGTAACCCTATTTTTCCATAATATGTGACCATGTCTATGGCAAGATTGTTTTGCTTAAGGACAATAAAGGATTTCTGATTTCTGGTAGGCTAATTTAATTTGTTTATTATTTTACTCTGTATGTGGGCTATTAAAGAGTATATAGAAACTTTCTGTTATAATATCATTCACCCTCTGATGCCATTTTTTGACAATAGTTATAAACATTATTGTAGTATTAAGTACTACTGTTTTTCTTTTATTTGGCTTAAAATACCTAATTTGTATGGTCGCCATTTCAATTAAAAGAATTAACCCTCCGAGCGTCACTCGTTTAAAAATCGACTCACGACACACTTTGTGCAGTGTCACGCGTCGATTTTTCGACGCACGAACATCATTTACGGCGAAGGCTCTATGACTGACCGAATCGGATTGAACTGGATCGAGTTAGGTATCGTTCTTTTTGTTAGATTCTAAGCTTTCTCCAGAGGTCTGTCTCTAAGCGCTTTATGTTCTCCGAGCCGATCGTAATTGTAGCAGACAGCTGACGTGCGTATTTGTAAACAGCTAGGTTACCCTCGGACCGATGACTGATGTGTTTTATTACATTTATCATTGTTTTAGTATTAAAAATCAAAAGCAGTGATATGGCCTACGTGGTGCATTATAAGAAGATTTAAGTGATTTTGAAGGGCTGGTTGATGATCCTGAAGAAGTAGGTAGTGATATTGATGTAAATTATCAGCCAGATTCCTAGCTACGGTTAGGCTATGCATTCTTAGCTAAACGCTATGTACTGAAATCTGTTTTTTGCCCATAACTTATTTATTTGCAAATCTACTTCCTTATGTTATTGTATATTTGTAATCCTCATAAAATTTAGAACAAAGTGGCTATTTTCAAATATTTATAGGCCTATAATTTATACAATTTCATTGAGCGCAAACTTATTTTTATTTTTTTTTTTTCCAAAATATTTTTTTTTACCTAAAAAATTTTTTTGAAACAAATGTTCCTTTATGTTTTATGTATAATATTGAAGCCCATGATTTTCCAAACAAAATGGTATATAGAACAGTAGAATTAACATTGTTTTAAGCTTCTCAGATCGGTTTTAATAAAACCTTGCAAATGCGCCAAAAATAGGCGGACATTAAGGCCTAAACTATGGACACTCGGAGAGTTAAAGTAGGTAAAGTATTTTTAGCTAAAGAAAGTTAACAACCCTGTTGACAACAATTAATTACAGCTTATTTGTTTTTATATTTAATCATCTGATATTTGTCAGTTAGTCTCTTGTGTTGTTTACAAGATGTATATTTACACAGAAATTATATGTAAACAAGAGGTTCTACACGTGAATTCCACGGGTGTTTAATTCAGAAGCCTCCATTTAATTCATCTCCATATTTCATTTAAAGGGTCCAAGTTCGAGAAATTCTCATCAGAAGTAATGTTAAAAGCAGCGGGACCGTCATACCTTACGTCCTACGGTGGCTGAGGTGGGTATGGCTGAACCTTATTACAACTTCAGACTTGACATCTATGTAGAACAAGATTTGCTATTTTATAAAGGTAGAATTATCATTCCTGTATCATAATTAAAATACCCCCGCCGCAGCAAACCTGCCGTCTTAGCGAATTTCCATTTGGCTGAATTGATTTTCAATTGATCTATTTAAATAACATTAGGTTTAACGAGTACCTAGGTTTGCTGCTACAAGGAAACTAATAAAGTGTGTGTTTTAAGTAAAATAATTATTGCTTAGTATAAAATGAATATATTTGCCAAGTTTGATCAAAAGATATCCATAAACAAGCAAACTACAACATTTTACTATATTCTCCATAAGAATAACATGGGAATTTTAAATTGACCATTTTTTTAGTTTTCTCCGTAACCAATAACCGTACAAAAACACTTTGATATACTGAATTGTTTGTTTTTTTAAGCTCTTTAAGAAGGTTTAGAGGAAAATTGGGAAATTTTGTGTTTTGAGGGTCAAAAGTGAGAAAAACCAATTTTTACCCCATAAAACCCTGTTCCCATGGTCCGATCATGCTGGATCGCGAACTCATTCAAGATTATCCAGCCTTACACCTTTAAACCAAATTTCATCAAAATCGGATAAAAATTAATCAAGTTATCGTGTTCACGGACACATATATATATATATATATATATATATATATATATATATATATATATATATATATATATATATATAAATAAAATTAGAGTTTTGTCTGTACTTTGCTCAGAATTATATACTTTTAGGTTATTTTTACGTTTTATACATTAAAGAAGCAGAAACGAGTCTTATCTCTATTTCTGTCTGTCTGTCTGTCTATCTGTCTGTCTTTCCCTTTGTCTGTAACACTGAAGATGGCATTTTACGCAATCTTCTCCGTGAAAACCAGAGTACCTATCAAGATCCAAGTCATTTTAATGTATTCACTGGATCGGCGAGAGTGTCTTTAGTGATTTAAATATAGCCTCACTACTTTGTAAATAAACTTACGGACGTCAAAAATGCAGTTTTGTGCGATTTTTGTCAAATTTTCGTTCAATTTTTATCACATAATCGTCTATGAAATAACGAACAGCTGTTCGGATCAAGATTATTTTTTCTAGCTGTCAATGATATGTTTACAAATGTTGTTTACAAATACCGCAACCATTTCGAATCACGTTTTGAAAGCAAATCCCAACCAAGTGAGATTAAAAACGTTTTTCTTATATAACGGATTTAATTAATCGCAAGTGCAATAATATAGTCTAATAGTGTAACCGTAAATGAAATTAAATAACTAGACATCGTCCAAATCGGAACCAGAAATTCTTTGAGTATAAAATGTTTCTTGAGTTTTGACAACCAGAAAGAAGACCTTGAATCAGTGTTGTATAGGGCTGGGACACTGAAATGATCGTCGCCAATAGCTTACAAAAAAGGTTTCCACTCATTGACGGCGCTTCAATGGCGGTTGTGTAAAGTGTAAAGTAAAAAATTACAACTGCAGTGTGTGATTGTAACAGAGGTTTAACAGAGGAAGTGGTAAACTCGCTTTTCCAATGTGTCACTTTCTGTTTCTACTCACCGTGTGATGCAATCGCTGGACCATACAGCCAATAGGCCCATAGCTCATATCTTGGGTACGTAAGCCTACATATTTATTCATAACAACCTTTTTGACGACGATCCTTGATACCGGTACTTTTCCATAGAATACATGGCCTACCTACTTAAATAATATAATTACAAATGACCAAAACCCCAACATTGTGTGATTTTCGTCACATTTCCTTCTAATGTTAATAGATATACTAATCATTGTTTAGAGAATGCGTAATCTATTAAATAACAAAAAGTTGTTTGGGTAAGGTTGTTTTTTTTTCAAACTGACACCGATAAGTTTACGCTATAACTTTTTACGAGAAAATCCAAAAGCAAGAGATCAATAACCTCGGGACTAGATATTAATGTATTTAATTGGTCGGATGTACTATAGTTCTTAGGTAGGTTCTTACGTAGGTACTGGTTCTTTTCCTTAGAACCGTTGGTAGCTGCTAGAATCATTTTTACGTAGGTATCAACACATCACTGTAGTTTACAAATTAGTTATCGTTGGTGTTGCACCTTATTTATTAGAGCCGTCCGTATTCAATTTAAGTGATGTCTTAACTCTGTATAAGTTTTGCTTTTTCTGTCTGGATTGCAAATCTTAGCTTACCCGGTATGCTAAGAAAATGATAACCTATATGAGTAAAACATTTGTTGGGCAAACCATCATGAATTGTTTACGCCTTTATATTGTTTATGTATCAATAGTTCGTGGCCTTTTTTGGATTGTTGTGTGTATGTCTGTTGGTAACGCATTAATGTCCTTATTTCTCAGTGTTTCACGGAATGGACAAGAGCATCTTTGATACTGAAAATGTCAACCGGAATAAAGTGTTAAATGGTGAGGTTGAGGTAGTACTTTAAATACGTTTAAGTTAACCGATGTGGAAAGTAACTTTCAATTATAGGCCTACTTTAGGGCTACGCTTCATGGATCTATAAAACATTTTTTAGTTTAATCATTGGACATATGGACCATAACGATCCGGGTGACATTTAATTGCGAAGCATTTATTTTGGCTTGAACTGTCAGATACTGTATTTGCGAAGGTTTATATATAATAGTTTTGCCAGCATATCTGAAAATATGCAAACTAACTGCTGTTCTTAATCTTAATATAAGAAGGTTTCAACTGACTTCTATAAGATCCCCGTGCGTAGAACGGGCACACAGCTAGTATACATATATATATACATATATATATATATATACATATATAAAAATTTGAACAAATTGTGTTTTTGGCCTCTGGGGACATCAAAATGAAAAAGTAAATCAGTCCCGGGCCTAAGTGTTACCATGAGACCTACGGTAATAGCTACTTCCCTATAGGGAAATTCGCTAAAAAAGAAATGTTGAAAATGTTTTGATGTGCAGCCATCGTCTGCTTTGAATATAGCAGCCATCGTCTGCTTTGAATATAGCAGCCATTGTCTGCTTTGAATATAGCAGCCATCGTCTGCTTTGAATATACCAGCCACCGTCTGCTTTGAATATAGCAGCCACCGTCTGCTTTGAATATAGCAGCGACATTATTGGAAGTTGGTCAATTGTAACGTCTTTTATCTTGTTGTCTGCCAGAGTATACGTCCAGCATCCACACATTCTCACATTGTTCAAGTAGATTTTCTCCTAATACTTGTCCCAATGTTTTTTATGGCTTGAAAGTATGGATCTATTTGTTAAATCTAGGTTAGATAACTCTTTGCATTAGATTTGGATAGCAATTTTAATTTTCTCTTACTGAACAGCGCTTATTACTTCCTCTCCTGAATCATAAAATAAACTTGACTATAGCGGCTGTTAGGTGTTCTTACAATTTTGTGATGAACTTAGCCATTGAATTCAGGTCCTTCTCTTGGTTTGGTCAAATATTGCCACAAACAATAGCAAATGAGTTGTAGCAGGTTCTTGTTTTTGACCTTGAAATGTCTTGGCTGCAGTTACCTAACTAACAGTGGCGTGAGTACATTAAGCGGCGCCCCCCACACTACACAGGGATGGTGCCCCCACCCAATAAAACACACCACTTATGGTCATCTTAGCAAAAGGACTACATCTGAAATATTCCCCCGCAGTCATTGAAACTCGTCATAATTTTCCGAGATCATGGCAACATCTTATTGAAAATTCTCGGTCTTGAAGATCATCATCGTCTCCCGTAGTCACAAAAACAAACATAATCTTTTATCAGCAATTGTGGCAAAATCATGAATATCTTCTTCAGTCTTGAAGACATCATCTTCATCTCCCGCGGTCAAGAAAAAAACATGTTTTTCCGTTATTGTGGCAAAATCATTAATATATTTTTCAGTCTTGAAAACATCATCTTCGTCTCCCACGGTCACGGAAACAGCGTCATCTTTTTCTGCGATTGCAGCCAAATTATGATTAGGCCTATCTTCTTCGGTCTTGTAAACATCACCTTTGTCTCCCACGGTTACGGAAAAAACGTTATCTTTTTAAGGAAACAACGTAATTTTTTTCCGCGATTGCGTCAAAGTCATGATTATCTTCTTCGGTCTTGTAGACATCACCTTTGTCTCACGCGGTAACAGAAACAACGTAGCCTATAATCTTTTTCCGCGATTACGGTAAAATCATGAATATATTCTTTGGCCTTGAACATATCATTTGTCTCCCGCGAGACATTACCTTCGTCTGGACAGTCATGGAAACGAAGTCACCTTTTTTCGCGATTGCAGGAGAGCTTTGATAGTGCTTAAAAAACACCCTTAGGCTAAGTGTGCATAGCTATAATAAAGTAAAGCTGATGATAACTTACCAAAATATTCCCCTTCTTCTTCTTGCTTTTCCATTTCTTCTTCAAGCTGTCTTGTGAGTTCTTCAATCTTACGTTCCGCTTCAGTAGGACCCTGAAATTAAAAAAAAAATATGTTACAACAATACATATGTTTTGGATACGGTATTTAGTTGTGTGATAAAAGGTTTCACACCCTAAATTCCAAGTTAGTGTTTAACTGACTTGAATGTAAAAATTATAGGGTACGGTAACTAAAAAGTGTATGCTTAGAAAACCCAAAACATTCGTAGAGCCTAAATTACTTCACACTAGAGACCAACATGACAAACTTTAAATCGTTTCTTCCCTACACCTGTGACTTTCATTTTTTTTATTTAATGAGTTTTTAGATTTTAGATGATAGCTTATAGGATAGCCTGTTTTATTTTACTTAGGCCTAGCCTATTTTTTTTAGAGCTGTCAACTTCTTTTAAATTTATAAATAGGCTAGGTCCTAGGCCTACATTGTTTTTCCTGTTAAAACCTTAAGCATGTTTGTGGAACGTATCAAGAAAAGCAGGTGGTGAGATGGTACTGTACAAGAATGGACAGTACCAATAAATTTAAAATGGCAACATCTTTTTAAACGTAAGTTATGTCTAACTTACTGTGCTTTATAAGTTGCTAATGTAGTGCCTACCCCGTACTACTGCACTACCTAACTGACTATTGACAACTGACCTAAGCCACTGACTCACCATAATCCAGCCAGATGCATAAGAAGCTAGGTAGGCCAAGTAAAAATTGTTTTAAAAATTAACTATTAACTACGGTACAATAAAGGGCATCAATATTAATTAGTGAACCGGTACTATAACACCTAGGGCCTACTATTATGAAGTTAAAACATTTTCAAAAAATTTCATCTATCTGAAGCATCAGCAGGATATAATCTAACAAGGGCATATCGAAGAGGGTGTATTTATGTTAGAAAACTCGTTGGTTTTATTTAATTTTACTGATGAGTGTTTACAACCCTACCAATTCAGATATTTTTGAATAGGAGATGTGGGTTTATGTGTAAAAATAATGATTATCAGATGCAGAAATAATGAGCTAAACCCACTCTTCAAAATGCTGTGGGCCAATAACTTAAATAGGTAACTAACTAGGCCTAATTCAATTCTTACCTGCGAACGAGGTGGTGTGACATTATAGGGTAGTAAGTTCTTTCCACTTCCAGGAATAGCCTTCATTTTAGCTGACAATGTAGGGCTGGGTGAGGAGTCTCTCGGGACCGGGCTAGCAGAACCCGCAATCCCAGACATGACCGAGCATTGGTTGCTTGTTGCTACTGATGTTTGTCCCATTGTTGATGGTGTGGTGGAAATCGCTTTAGATATGACTGGATTCGGTAATCCAGAATGGTGTCTCTGATCATAGCTGTTAATAATTTGTGCGCTAGGGTTCACTTGTTTCTGAAATGTCGCAGGGGTATATTGCTGAGATGAGTGTGTGATACTAATGTTTGATTGTGGATGGTATTGTTGAGGAACGTTAGAAGCACTGGCATTAGCGTTTGATGGAACTGGATAAGGTTGACAAATACCAGGTACAATGTTAGTTTGTTGCATCGGGTTGTACATTGGGTAAGATGGAGGCATGTTAGCAGCGTTGTGAGAAATTGGTCGTTGCTCTGTGTGTGTGGGAACTTGAGGCCCAGGTTTGGAAGACTCGTAACCTTGAAGCTTATTTAGATCTTGGATATTCTCATAAACAGGAGGCGCTTCATATGGAGGACTCTCTTTATTTGGTAAAGAGTTAGGGTTGCTGTACTTGTTGCCCACAGGCACCTGAGGTTGAGCTTTTTTGTAGTTTGTTTCATATTTAAAGTTACTGTTATTTTCTACACTTATGTAGCTAGTTCTAGGGCTGGAATGTTTGGAATCCTGAGAACTGTGATTGGAATAAGAACTGGAATGTGTTGGTGGTAGTTGATGATAATACGGAGGGGCTTGGGGGGCCGCTCTGTGATTATAGTAGTCAATGTTTTCGTAGAGTGGTGAATTCTTTGAATAATCATAATTCGGAATTCCTGTAATACTAGTTCTGGGGCTATTTGATTCCCTGCTTGATCCGCTGTGGCTATGTGTAGGACTTGGGGCACCTGGTTTTATCATAAAAGAGGAACTGTAATATTTATTGTGATCAATGACATTTTGAGTCGCACCATTGTGGTTTCCCAGGAAAACATGTGATTGTGCAACCGCTACTCGTGGTTGGTGTTCAGGTAGCGTTTTATCACTAATACCCATATTAGATAAGTTTGATGTTATATTTTCGACTGGTTTAGGTGTTGCATATTTAGATGCAGCAATGATGTTTCCTCTTTCGTAAAATTTATAGTCAGAAGACTGTTGCATTTTAGGAGGACCAGAACCCTCATTAGCTATACTTTCAATAGCACCTGGTGCCCTATTTTTCAACTCTGCCTGCCTGTTTTTATCCACATATCCTACAGTACGATTAGGTGAATTAGTAATACTTGAAGGAAGAGATCTTGAAGTTTCATAAGGTGAAAGTCCATTACTATTGGATAGAAACCCGTTAGATTTAGACCTACCAGGACCTTGGCTGTCAGCAGTTTTGGAGGTTATCCCAATTTTGCCATAACCTGGTTCTGATGCATTGTTTAAAGTATCTGTCATGTTGTTTTGGCTAACATTGTAATTGTAGGTGGCTTTCAGTGGTGGGACGAATTGATCCATGATGAACTGATTAATACAAAGTTACGAACAATTATACAGTTAAGTGGGACATTGGAATGAATCATAAGCAATATCATGAATCCTAACCCATAAAACTGGAATCTTGACAAGTTCTCCAAGTCAGCTAGCGACTAACTAAAAAAGTAAATAAAGCATCAACATATTAAACGGGAAAATTGTCAGGCCTAGGTTAGTAAGTGAATATCATTGTACTTTGTTCAATCTTTAACTTAGGTCTTGCCCTATAATAATGCAACACTTGATTTTGTTTGTTTACAATTCAAAGCACAATACTAAGCTTACGGAATGTTTCACATATTTGAGCACTTTAAACACTTGCGAAATCACTTTAATGTTTTATTTCGACTTCAAAATATAACATAACTTACTAATCTCGGATCAACACAAAACAAAAACAACTTTACAGACGAAAAATATGTCACTTATGTTCACGACGAATCACGATTCACGACCATTGTAATAATCATCTTTATTCTCAGAACCACTGTTACCTTGAGCCTTGAACTGAAAGACGTGAGAATCAGGTCTTAAATATCCATCCGCGCTAATGTTTGAACAAAACATTGTAGAACTATGAACTGTGACCAATACTTTCACTATAAAAGTTTTCAATACTTATTTTAACTTGGGTTTCATGATTTTTTGATGTATTTAGTTTTATTGGAGAAGCTAATTCAATGGAAGATTTTAGATCTACTTTCCGTGTGTCTTGGAAGTTGGAAACATAGAGAGGGAATATTATTTTTGAATGTAAAACTATACTACGTCCCATGCATATAATATGCAAATAAATTATTGAAGTAAAGTAAACCAAGTTTTACACCAAACATAGTCGCTTGAATCTAAAAATGGATACTTGATCCTCGTTTTATCGAATTCTTGGTAAGAAACTATTTTAAAACGTTTTTATTAGCTCGCTTTCTTGTCCGGTACAAATGTTGCAATCAATTTTGTACTAACTTCCCGATGCCGATGAGCTAGAGACTTGAAACTTGAAACTTAGCTCACAAATGGAAGACAATTCAATATTATATAATTTAATTTTCATATTTCCCTTGGGCTACGCCCCATGGGCTTGTTTTTATTAACTCGCTTTCTTGCAAATTTTGATACTTCCCGATGAGCTAGAGACTTGAAACTTGAAACATAGCTCACAAATGGATGCTAATGCAATATTATATCATTTACCTAACCCGCCATGTTAAACTTCCCTATCCCAAGCGTGATGTATACAACTTCTTTACTTCTCGAGTGATCTAAAGTTGAAAATACCCCCGCCATAGCAAACCTGCCGACTAAGCGAATTTCCATTTGTCTGAATTGATTTTCAGTTAAATATATTTTAATAACATTAGGTTTAACGAGTACCTAGGTTTGCTGCTACAAGGAAACTAATAAAGTGTGTTTTTGAGTAAAATATTGATAGCTTAGTACAAAATAAATAAATTTGCCAAGTTTGATCAAACAAAATATATCCATAAACAAGCAAACTACATCAACATTTGACAATATTCTCCATAAGAATAACATGGGAATTTAAATTTACAATTTTTTTAATTTTCTCCGTTACTAATAATCGAACAAAAATACTTTTATATACTAAATTATTTGTTTTTTAAGCTCTTTAAAAAGGTCTAAAAAGAAATCGGGAAATTTTATGTTTTGAGGGTCAAAAGTGAAAAAAACCAATTTTTACCCCATAAAACCCCCCGTAAAGCCCCGTTCCCATGGTCCGATCGTGCTGGTTTGCGAACTCATTTAAGTTTATCCCGCTTTACACCTTCAAACCAAATTTCATCAAAATCTGACAAAAATTACTAAGGTTATCGCGTTCACGGACGTATATATATATATATATATATATATACATATATATAAAAATTTGAACGAATGGTGTTTTTGGCCTCTGGGGACATCAAAATGAAAAAGTAAATCGGTCCCGGGTCTACTAGTAGGTCTTACCGTGCCACCTACGGTAATAGCTACTTCCCTATAGGGAAATTCGCTAAAAACTCACTCGGTGAGATAATGGAAACCCATTTAAATAACATTGAGTGCTTAACTTAAAAAATATGCCTCTATGGAGCCAACTACGTTTCCTAACCTAGCTTTTGTTTGTAAAAAAACGTTACTGTTAGAAGATGAGTGAAATGGACAATGAAAAATATTGTACTAACTTCATGTATATTGTCGGGTCAGGTAAAATTGTACGTTACACGTTACGCAAGAGCGTGTTTACATCACTTAAGTGAATTATGCAACTCGCTTCCGCTCGTTGCACAACATTCACCTGCGTGATGTAAAAACGCTCTTACTACACTTGTACCCTAGTAGCACAAATATGTATTTTATAAATATTTTATAAATTCAAAGTTGTATTTGATAGAACCTCAAATAAAATATATAAATAATAGCCTATATTTTTAATAATAGTTTGATATATTCAAATATAAAATTTAAAATATTACCGAAAAGCAATGCAAAATAACAATTAAATATAAGTTTTGAATATATCAAATAGATTCATAATATATATTGATAAAATAAGTATAGAATCTATAATATACATATTTTATATGTATATTTTCCCTATTAAATATTTAAAAAAAAATATGTGTTGAGAATATTTTAAATATATATATAAAATATTTTTTAAACTATATTATATATTTAAAGTATTTATAAATATAGTTTAAAACACGTAAGATATTTTTATTAATAAAATAATAATATATACAATCTTTTATAATTGGCATATAAATAATTTGCATCATTTAGCAAATTTCCTATATAAGCTATACTATATAATAAGCTATTACCATAGTATGAGAGTTTTATATGTCGATGAGTATGAGTTACTACGGGTAAGACCTGGACGCGGGACCGATTTTTTTCGTTTTGAGGTCCCTAGAGGCCAAAAACACCATCCGTTCAAATTCATATATATATATATATATATTAAAGAAAGCATACTAACTCAGTACCCTAAAATTATTTTTTTATTTGTTTAAAACACTACATGCGTCGACTTTTAGGCCATTTACAAGAGTAACATTTATTTAACCTCACTTTAAACACAATTATTTAAAGATTGTGTTTAAAGTGAGGTTAAATATGGTACTCTTGTAAAATGGCCTAAAGGTCGAAACATGTAAAGTTTTAAAAAATAAAAAATAATTTCAGGGTACTGAGTTAGTATGCGTTCTTTAATATTTATAATAGTAGCCCTTTATCCAAACAATTGTATATATATATATATATATATATATATATATATATATGTCCGTTAGCACGATAACTCGAGCAAAAATGATCCGATTTTGATGAAATTTGGTACAAATGTGTAAACCTACGTTTATTCGAACGAGTTCGCGATCCAGCATGATCGGACCAAGGGAACGGGGGTTTACGGGGGGTTTTATGGGGTAAAAATAGGGTTTTCCCCATTTTTGACCCAAAAAACATAAAATTTAGCAATTTCTTTCTAAACCATTTTGTAGAACTTAAAAAAACAAATAATTTAGTATATTGAAGCGTTATTATGCGCCTAATGGTTACGGAGAAAATTTAAACAAATTGTAAATTTAAAATTCCCATGTTATTCTTATGGAGAATAAGTAAACTTGTAGTTTGCTTGTTTATGAACGTATTTTAATCAAATTTGGAAAATGTTTTTATTTCTTACTAACTACTAACATTTAAAAAAAAAAAACAGCTTTACCCTCCCTGATGCAGCAAACCTAAGTACTTGTTAAACTAATTCTATTTAAATCGGGAATAAATGTTATATTTTTAAGTAGACATTTCAGTGTAAATCCAATCAGTCAAATGGAAATTCGCTTAGTCTGCAGGTTTGCCGCGGCGGGGGTATTTATACAAAAATTTCTATGCACAAATTAAGTTTATTTGATTTGATTTGTTTCAAAGCTAGCTTATAATTAAATGGGTGCAATGTTATGTTTTTAAATGTGTTTTATATATTTTTTGGAGGATTAACAGTCAAACAATTTTGTACAGTAATTTTAAAGTGTGATTCAATTCACTTGATGGGCTGATAAATCCCAAAGAAAACGCTGTAAATTACTATCTATCCATCGATCCATAATATAAAAAATCTTGCAAAACTTCAAATTCAGTTAATAAAGTTTTATTTTAATATTACCCAGCTTTAAAGTATACACAACAGAACAATTGAACAACATATATAATAACAACATAAGCATACTTCTCCACGTTTCAAAGTTCAGCACATCAAAATACATGTTAATAAACCCTGTTGATAAATTTGAAACTAAGAAAAAAAGAAGAGCGTTATTATTTATAGCTTTGCACAGATCCGGTAATAACAAATTGAAAACATTACAGGAAGAGCTGGTTGTGCTTTTTGGTAAAAAGAGTAAGAAAGCTAGTTCAAGTACAAGCCCTAATATGAGGTATTCAAAGCAAACTGTTGTAGTCCAAAGGATATAAGGAGTATTTGCAAGTCTTCTTGATACTTTAATGATGGGCTCAGTAAACTTTAACGTGAGATACAACATTGAGAAAACGACACTAAAAACGATCATAGAATGCAGTTTTGTTTTCACAGATTGTCCTCTTTTTCTGTCAACATTACCAATAAGGCGTTTTGTTGATATTCCAATGATATAGATACACAGATATCCAAGAAGAGACACAATTCCTTCACGATTAGCTTTAATCAGATTATCTCTTGGCAGGTCCATCATTACGTATTGTTCCAAAGACCAAGTAAGAAGAAACTCATGAATCATTAACAAGACGATCGCGCATATAAGACTGTGATTGTTAAACAATTTTAAAATAATATTTGCCATCATCTTCACTAGACCAAGCGTAATAAAAAAGTTCCAATGAGTCCCATACTCGGTAATGTGTTTTTGATAGTCAATTTGTTGCATAATTACACATCTTATCACACCGAAACATAAAAGTGGTAAGGACTCAAAGAAATTATCTTTAAATTTTCTAATTGCAAATTTTTCTTTGGAAACAACACCACTTGCCATGACATACAAACCTACTCCTAAATCCATGAGTGAAACTCCGTAGTTTTCAGCTTTAGCAAATCGACGGGGATATATTTGGAAATCCACTGCTAAAATTGATATTGATGTCAACAGAAAAATAAATGTTCTGAAATATGTAATACATACAGTATTGTTTGTAGGCATGGTGTTACAAAGAAACCAACTTGTGAAATCAGGAGTTCGCCAGTAATTGTTGTTGTTGAGTGACGACACAGAAAATATGATTATGAAAAATGTGAAAAGTGATGTGAAAAGAAGGCCTTCAAAGGCAGCATCTGCAAAGAGTGTTAACTGGAGTACAAGCGGTACAACGATTGTGAGAAACTCTAGCAAAAAATTTGTCACACTGGAAACTTTAATTTGTCCAAGTTCATTTATGTAACATAAATTCAATTTTGTAGACCTAAGAATCCAACACTTTATAAAAACCGATATAAATATGAATAAATAGGGAAATGGTGCTAAGAAAATGATTTCTTCTTTTGATGTTCCATTTAAGTTTTGCACAAAGGTCTCACGAAGCTTTATCTGAGCCGTTCTTTCTGGTCCAAACATTAGAGATTTAATTGTAAACATTTTCTTTCCTAAACGTTTTTTCACTTAATCATTTCATTACAAGCAACGAACTGTCTCGTTTTTTCACAATTCACTTAGATGTTTTGTACCTTACTATTCAAATATCACTAAAATGGGAAAATATTTCGACAAAGCCAGTATAAATTAGGTTAATATTTAACAATTTTTTCCATCTGTTCTGTAATAACAAACTTTGCATAAGTTTTCACCTGTTATATTTTTTTTGTTACAGACATACTAACCAACAATAGTGTATAGTCTATTTATTTATGTAGACTATGCCATAGATTAAACATACTCCTTGATTTGTCATCATACAATGTTAATGATAGTTCCGTCCGGTGCCGCTAGAATCGTGTGTTTGTTTACAATTTGATTCTTGTTATTTCAGTTATTTAAAGCCTCGTTTAGTCAAATAAAACGATATAATCATAAGCAGTAGATCGTACCCTAATTGTTTAAGCTAACAGTAATGCACAAATCTTGAAATTAGCCCTAAAATAATAAAAACAATATTTTTTCGACACTAGCGTAGCACCCAGTATCACCAACATGAAGCCATGAACGAGACATGAACAACCGTTCTTTAGCTTTAAATTTTACCCTGGGATGAGAAGTATGTTTATGACAATGGTTATTCATATTCACATTCATTCGAGAAGGGGACACCACATAGGTGCTGTTTTAACCCGAATATAAGTGAAGGATGAGTGTGATGATCTGTGTAGCCTTGTTACTGACTAAGATAAGGTGTTTCATTAGTCAGGGCCATGCTTTAATACTAAATTGAACAATGAACATACACACCATTTGACAAAACATTTTGCTTGTCCTTTAAAAAGGATAACTTTTAGAAAACAAATTAAACGTTAAACATACATCAAAATAGGAATCAGATTTTGCAATAGAGTGAGAGAACCTCATTTAAAAGTTAAACTGTTCCTTTGGATGATGATCTTAATTTTGATCTGTACAATTAACTTGGTAAAAATTAGGGCTATTACTTTTTTTAATTTTGTCCCATAAGATAAATGATTTAATTTATCTAGGTTTAAGTGGCTTATTCAAGCCTAGGCTTGAAATAAAATTTTCAAGTTTTAAAAAATCCAATTTTTTTTTTAAACAGATCTTTTGATACCGTATACATATAGTGTTTTTGTTGCTTACTTAGCCATACCTAAAAGTAATCTTTTGTTGGTTTTCTAGTTAAATTTCGTACAATTTTAAATCAATGGGAAACCTCAAATTGAGACCGACATTGAGTTTTTTGCATACTGGCCCCGTTGCAAGGCAACACATTAGGTTTGAGTATATCAAAGTGTTTTTGTACGGTTATTGGTAACGGAGAAAATTCAAAAAATTGTAAATTTAAAATTTCCATGTCATTCTTATGGAGAATATGTATTGTAAAATGTTGTATTTTGCTTGTTTATTGATATATTTTGATCAAACTTTGCAAATTTATTTATTATATACTAAGCTATTAATATTTTACTAAAAACACACTTTATTAGTTTCCTTGGGACATCAAACCTAGGTATTCGTAGGCCTAATCTTATTTAAATAGATTTAATTGAAAATCAATGAAGACAAATGGAAATTCGCTTAGTTGGCAGGTTTGCTGTGGCGGGGGTATTTGCGGGGTTCTCAAAAGTTCATGATTTTTATTATCTTTATAGGCCTAGATTCAAGAGTAGAGTAGGATATTATTTAATTTAATTTAAGAGGGTTGTAGCTGGGAAATCCAATCATGCAGGTAAAACTCCAGGCAGTTTGTGTTCTCCCCTCCCTTAACGAAGCGACACACAGACAGAGAAGAGAGAAGAGTTAGACAACAGTTCTCTCTCAGTCAGTAGAGACAGTAGTTGTGCTTGTGGTGAAGTGGGAGTTGCAAGCAAAGTGTCTGGTGTGCCTCAAGGATCTGTGTTGGGACCCTACACATTCCCGAGTCCCGAGGTTATGTAAGTTGACTTTACTACTTCAAAGACCATTTTGAAAAATTTAAACCTTCACTACTACTATGTTTCGTTTGTTTATGACTTTGTACGCTCCAGTAAATCAGTTTTTATTATTGAAAGAAAAAAAATTAGCCTATTTGTTTAATTACTAAGTTTTTACTTTCAATTTTAAAGTATACCTCATTATTATTCTGAAGTGTTAAAAAAGAATAGCGTATATTAAACATATTGTCAACAACCATGTGAAAGATTTTTTGAATGATAAACTTTTGAATTTTTTATGTACAATATTGAAACAGTTTTAGAAAAGTTTAGTTTTTGAATTGAGAGTTTCACATGTTCACTTACAAAGAACAACTGAATAATCTGTAGAATGAAGTGAATGTTATGTGAAAATAAAACATATTGAATCTTGCTTTACTACGGTTTTGGAGTAGGCACTGGTGTATATCTGAGTACATATTCTGGTTTTTAGTGAATAGATGTAAAAATAGATGTAAACAAGTCCTTAACATTAATTTAAAAAATCATAATTTCATTGGATTGCCATAAAACGCCATAAAACTATAGCCATTGCTTAGCTAAGTCCGTTTAACATTTTTTTAATATCGTCACTAGAATCCGGATGTTTGTAAGTTAATTACATAGTAATTTTGTTTATGCCATTGGAGTTAAAAGCTTATTTAGAGGACGTAACCGACATGGCTGTTTTAGTATACATATTAACCAGCAGAAGCCAGGATGAAAAGTAAATGTAAAACCATTATATGATGAAAAGTTTTGTAACAAAAAGAAAGTCTCATATAATAAACATGAAATTCCAAAATTGTTTGCATCGCCTACAATATATCCCAAAGTATCCAAGAACGTTTGAGAAAACAACAAGTCCCACCTCCATAAACCATATACTTAAAATTTTCGTTATGACGAAACTATCCCCTTGCTCAAAACTATCCATTATTTCATAAATTACCCTTTAAGGTCCTCATTCCTTTCTAAAGGGATCTTTTCATAGACCTAATGCTAAAAATAACTCAGCTGTACTCATTTGTTTGTTATTAGTTCAATTTACTACCTTATTAAAACCAGGTGTGATTATTTGTTTGTATTACTGTATTCAGTTTTGTTTATTTCAGCTTCAATAGTTTTATGAAGTCAAACGGGGTGATGGTGAAGCCCGTGGGTAGCAGTTAGTATATTTATAAGTAAATAATGTAATATATAGAAGGTTCTTAACATTCAAAACATATACTTTATATAGAGGGTGTACTATTCTATAAATAAATATTCTAGCGATAGATTCAGATTCTGTATTAAGCATTATCAACACAACTGTGCAATATATCTTGTCATGCATCATGCAATAAAGTACGACCAAAAACAATACATGCAAATGCAGATCACTGTTACAAGCATACAGCATACAGATGAAGACAAAATAATTATTTTGTTGACATTAATAAACATAAATGTTAGCATACTGTTCTCTCATTTCGTGCTGTGCATATTCAATACTGTAGGCTGCCTTATTATTATTCAAATCCAGTATTGGCAAATGGCACGATTGCTTCTCTCGATGCCAGGACAGGAAGGACACCCTAGGTTGAACGTCATGTGATTGTGAATTATCATGTTACGTAACAAACCAAGAGTTGGACAACGGCGGTCTATGATTTAGTATCATAAATGCTCTTTTACGACTAGTATAACGATGCAAGTATTGTTTGGTGAAACGAAGTTAGGTTGGTGTATAGCTACGAAGACTTAAATGCTTGGAATTCAATTATTTCTCTTTAGAATGCATGGATAATAAGGTGAGAAAGTTATAATATGTACTTAGGGTTACCTACAAGTCTTCTATTTCTTTTTATTTGGCTATAAAGTTTTATAAACTCATTTTGTTTCTGGGTAACTGGAAAACTCTAAACGTCACGAATCAACATTGAAAACCTAATCAAAACATCTTTCGTCGTGTGGAAGAAGATTTTACTGAAAAAAATGTAAAACGAACTATGCAAATCACGGCCTTTACTAAAGTTTAGTTCCTGTACGTGTATGATGTCTTTCGAAATCGCAAGTTTCGAACTCTAAACATTGTTAGGTAAAATATTCTTTTTACTGCTAAAAACTTCGTAATGAACACCAATGGTCAATATTAAATACGACCAAAGTAGAAGAACCACGGTAACCTAACCCAGCTGTGCCGCGGTCTTGGTTGGCTGCACAACTGGAGGATTGGAAGTATTGCCTTTCAAGATGGTAAAAATACATCGACAATACGGTAATAAAACAACGTCAGCTGCTGGTTATTTGCTACCGATATAAAAACTGGTCTGTGAGCTCTCCTGTAACTGTCTAATCTGGCATAATCTAAAAAAAAATGCGATAAAGGCCGAGGTACATTACAGTAGTTAAACTTTATAATAGGTAGTAGTTTGCCATAACATTGACTTTACATAGATACGCAGGTAAATGAAAATTGATAAAACCTGACCCTCCCTCGTCAGTGGGACGAGGAGTAGGAATGGTTTATGGAGTTTGATAGAGACAGATGGTTTTTATTTTAGACGTGTGATGATACAAAAATATGTTATGGGCTGGGTAGCTGAATAGTTTTAGTGCTGGCCTGGTTATCAAAAGATCACTGGTTCGGCCCTGAAAACTACAGTCAGTATGTTTTAAAGGTTTATTAATTTTTTTGAATTTATTTAAGGTTATACGCACAAAGATTGAATCGTTCAACTAAAATACAGTTTGTGATCAAAAAAGCTTTAGTAGTCATGTGACGTAGAATACGTAGTGTTGATCAGCCAGAGTAAAGTTATGTTAATCAACAATCCTCATTAAACATGCAATTTGGACAATACAGATGTATAATGAAAATGTAAAAAGCCTTCGCCTAGTTAGTCAGGGATAACCAAACCAAATGCTGACTTGTCCTAAATACAACTTAACAATTTTATCAAGTTTGGCAAGCAAATGTTTGTAAACAACTTGAGTAAATCAAACTATAAAATACACCAAGATGTAACGACGAAACCGGATTTAACGGTGTTTGGAAATTAACGGGAGACGGTGTTAACAGTTTTGTCAATGCCATGTTAGTTACGTCATGACTACAGTACTATAGAGTATCGTATCGGATCGATTTCGATATAAGGTAACCGAATACAACGCCGAGGGGCTTCTGCGGAGACAGCTTTGTTTGTCGATGTTTGGACTTGTTTGTGTCCAGTTTCCAAGTTGCTAAAATGTAACAAAAATATACAAACTATTCAGACAAGTATCCAATCCAATAATATCTGAGCTGGAATAAAATTACGATACAATTTGATATTTACTGCTTCGGTCACATACACTGACACGGATTTCTTTTAGTTGACAAACAATAAGAGATTAATCAATGCTAACATCCCAAAGCCCCACAGGAACACGAATAAATTTCAAGTTCAAACGCATGCAGAAACTCACCAAGATGAGTATAATACTATCACTATCTATAAGTTTTGCGGTGATCGGATGTGGCAATGCATGAATGATAATAATAATAATCAATCGTTGAGATGGGGATGCCACCTAGGTGCGTATTTTAACCCAAATGAGTGAAGGTTGAGTGTAGAATGGTGTGAGATGACCTGTGTAGCTTTGTTACTGACTAAGATCAGCGGTTTCATTAGTCAGGATCATTTATTTAAAGCCCAATGATCAGGAACAGCTGGGTCCAGATAAACATCGTTTACAATCTATTTGTATCTACATAAATAAAAATAAACTTCGTTATGAATCAAAATGACGTATCCAACATTGAGAAGACGTAAATTTGTTGTCTGCAGTAAACTGACTTTCTTTATTGGTAAAAACCTCAGTATCGTTCTTGTAGGTTCTTTATGCCTGCCACAATGCCAGGAACATTTTCATGCATTTGAAGAAAACATAGGTACTAACTTGCCAAATAAAATTTAATTAACGTACGTGTTTGTTAAATTATGCTTTTTGTGTCTCTACTTTGAGTTTACTTTTCTTAATACTGAGTTTAGTATATTTTTGTAATACACGAAGTATAATACGCTTATTTATTCTACTTCACGTAGTTGTCTTAGAGGCATAAATGCTCTCAGTTTCAAAACGAACGCGAATGATTTAATGGAAATCAAAAATCTAAAATCCACATTCTACAATGGTACAAATTAATGGCTACCCATTGCCTGTTTCCTCTGAAAACATAGGTACTAACTTGCCAAATAAAATTTAATTAACGTACGTGTTTGTTAAATTATGCTTTTTGTGTCTCTACTTTGAGTTTACTTTTCTTAATACTGAGTTTAGTATATTTTTGTAATACACGAAGTATAATACGCTTATTTATTCTACTTCACGTAGTTGTCTTAGAGGCATAAATGCTCTCAGTTTCAAAACGAACGCGAATGATTTAATGGAACTCAAAAATCTAAAATCCACATTCTACAATGGTACAAATTAATGGCTACCCATTGCCTGTTTCCTCTAAGCATCTATTTGCGTACAATTGTTTATTTCTAAATTGATAATTAAGTAGAGAAATAAGGATAAAACAAACTGGAAAATCCAGTTTGAGGAGGGTCCTAATGTGACAGTCGTAAGAGTACTCTTGATGACGGATTAAGGCTATTTTTACGAAAATAATCCTGCAAACCGTGAAAATCAAATGGCTCCTTAAACGGGTTTTTATGTCACCCATCCAGTCAGTTTATTGCTTTTAAAGTGGTTGGACTTGTTAGCCAAGACGTTTATTCTTTTAATGATAATTAATGCTGGTTGTAAAAGAGGAAATCATCAATGCATGTTTATTAGTTGTCTTCTAATTATTATTAACGTATCACTTTTAGTGAAGGAAGCTATATACCTAATCCCAAAAGCAGCGAAACATTTTGAAATATTTACTTCAAGTACACCCCTTTATTTACCGGTTACATTTGCTATTTTTCTACTGACAGATGTTAAAGAGCGAACCGCGCAAGCTGTAAGCGCCGATGCTTGACCAGTGGACGGAGTTAGTAAGCGAGCCAGGTCTCTCATCTAGACGTAATAAATCGTTGGTATCCCAATCCGGTTTAGCATTCATTAATCTTTTTTTCTCATTCAAGTGCCGGTGCTGCCTCAACACCTGTTATTAATTTTGGTCATGCAATCAGTAACTTTGTGACCTACAATCAGTTTTGTGAATCTTACATTATAATAACGCTTAAATAATGATAAATTTCACAATTCTTTTAGTTTTTATTTCGCCGGCATATAGGTTTTTGAGTTCCAATAAAATCTGGGTCTAGCTCTAAATATTATTGGAAAGCTTTATTATGTACATCCAGTAAAAAAATAATCAAAAATTTCTAATTTGAAACGTTATTCCTCGGTTGCTGAATACATCCCAATTGCTATTAATTTCTGGATTTCAATTGACCATCCACGAGATTCAACCATAAACCTCCGCAATAGAAGAATATCAAGCACTTTTGCAACTTGTTAAATTAACTTAAGCTTGATTTTAAACATGGTAAATTTTCTCAATTGAGCCAATGCAGTTATTACTATTAGATACAGATTTATTTCTAAAAAAAAAACTTTTTAACCACGCCAAACTAAAAGGGCACTGTGAACTTAGCATATTAACATCTTCTAATCAAATCAGCACGAACTACTAAAAGAGCTTAGCCAATAGCAGACGGTAGTGAGTGTCTTTCTCGGATTACGTAAGGTAGGCCTGATATCTAGAAAACTAAATCAATTTTACAAATAAATCCATAAGACATTTAACTTAATATCAAACAATGTAAAAATATATATCACCTACAGTATTATTAGTTGTAAAATAATTATGTAGGGTTCTTTTGTTCTTTGTAAATATCTGATCAGACTTTCTACAAAGTCCTCATACATACCATGTGTTTGTATCTGACGCTGTTGTCGGTCGCGCCGCTCTTGCCGTCCACCTAGGACGGGTCCTTATTAGCTACACTGAGGCGACTCGTAAAAGCTACGTTTTTAATGCCATCGAGATCTATTACACCAATGTTTTTTGAAGAGGATCTACATAAATATTCATAAATTGCACAGTGTGGAGAATAAAAAAAAATACAGTCATTGCTATTGTAGTTATTGTATATCTTTAAAATTAATTATAAAATACGGGTATTGTACATACAAAATGAAAATGAGAAATACAACTTGCGCTCGAGCACAAATTTGACAGATTTACTAAACCTTAGTAATCCACAAACACGTAGGACAGGCCTCATGGTACACCTGTAGCTTTTTGAAAGCCTCAGTACCATATTTAGTGTTAGGTTTAACTTGTCCACGATGTTAAATAATTTTGCTAGCCACCCTTTTAACCTTTCTGGAAAATCTGTACACTTCATGCTGAGGGAGACGAGTTCCGACCCTTCCTTAAATTAATACGTTGTCCGTTCGTGCCCGGCCTCGGGCTGTAAAAGTTACGTAACACTGCATAGCTACAACGCACGTGCATACAACAATGCTTCCTCCGCTCCAACTCTGCCACGGTAATAACCAGGGCTACTGGGTAATAACATGGTTGTTGACTTATTAAACTGTAATAATGGTTGTTGTGTCTCACTAATCGGTAATAGTCCGTCTAAACAAATAAGTGCTTACTTATAGTGTACCCATTACACCGTATAATCCTATAATCGATGAAAATACTGATATTATCTGTAACTACTTATTTTCTACTTTGCGCGTTATGGTTATGAAGGTGGGTACTTAGGCGATTCAAAGCTGGTAAACTAATATGTATCTTATAAGTTTATCTTTAGCAAACGTATTACAATTACATTTTTTATTTTTTTTTTAAACATGCCATTCAGAAATTGGAGACATTTCGGTATTTTGGCTATCGTTGAGATAAATAAAGTCAAACATGGTTGTTAAGATTGCATCCCCATTACAAGAAGTGAAAACCAGATGTTCAGATGGCGTCAGCTATGGACATCGTATGGGGCTTTAAAGATTGGGACAAATTGCAAACTGTCGCTTGGTTTATAGCCTGCCTGTTACTGTATAGTAGTTAGAGCAGAGTACCAGGATAAAACCCAACCAATCATCAATAACATTTCACAGCTACATGACGATGCCTCGACTATGATTTCGAGCACACCTGTAGCCGTAGATCCACCAGTGTGCAAATAAAAAAAAAAAAAAACTATCTGAGCCTCTGAGGTGAGAAATCCTAGAGCCACGAATAACTTAGAATGAGTACAGTGAAATTAGGACCTGCAATCTTAGATTATATATATATATATATATAAACTATTTCTAGTTTAAACTCTGGGGTAGGCATTTTCGGGATGGAAAAATACTAGATTTTTAGTTATATAATCCTGAACACACGTGGGGTTCAGTAGATTAGATGTTAATCTGACAAGTCATGGACGTGGTGTGGAACAGGTCCTCAGTCGAAAAAAACAGTTTGAATGGTGTGTTTGTGTGGTGTGTTGATTTTAGTAAAATCAACAAATCGAGCGTCTCGTAAATTATGTTGTTGCCGCATTCTTTGCATTCATAGAATGTAAATGGAGTTGAATAGATTCGAACTATGAGGTAATAGATTCTACTGATGCTTAGTTTAAGTCTTTTATAGGATACAAACATTTGCTTGGACGGCAAGTTTTGTTTAGAGAATCCCGGTGGCGAAATCTAGAAGTATTAAAGAGGTTGTTGCAGATGTATTGCCGTGTGCGCTTCTGTATATTGTTGCGATATATTATATTTATAACCAATTTCAAACATTTAGATCGAATTAAACAACTACCTGTTTTAAATAAATCGCTAAATGTGCATTCCTCATGCTATCCATCTACTAAGCTCCTCCCACATTTCTGAATTCCGTTCTGGAAAGAAATGATGTCAATGGATTAATGCTTATTACGGTTATAAGTATATGAATTGAATCGCTTAGGCTTATATAAAAGGAAGCGACCTTTTACTATAACTGTTTAATATAACTTTTACTATGTATTAGATACCCATTTATTAATAAAAACTATCGATTGGTAAAGTTAAGCTGAAATAAACAAAACAGAATACAGTAATACAAACAAATGATCACACCTGATTTTAATAAGGTAATACATAAACAAATAAGTACAGCTGAGGTATTTTATCATTAGGTATATGGAAAGTCCCCTTTAGAAAGGTACCTATTACGACCTTAAAGGGCATTTTATGAGATAATGGATAGTTATGTGCAAGGTTTCTCGTTATGACGAACATTTTAAGTATATGGTTTATGGTGGTGTGACTTGTAGTTTTCTCAAAAGTTCATGGGTACTTTGGGATTTATAATTCCCCATGTATATGGAGAAGCATCCAACTTAGACAATTGACCAAGTTTGTTTGGATTGAATATTTAGTTATCAAACCAACCTAACTACATATAACAATTAGCTCACGCTGTTGCAATATAAAAATAACTCCTAAACGAGCTGATTAAACGGGGCTTATTGGTTGTTATAGATCAAATATATTTTTGGGAAACAAACCTGTTAGGTCTTTTTTACAAAATATATAGATTTCTTAGCTCATCTTGAAGCTTCATCCACGGTATTTAATCTATTAAAAAAATGTTGGTGTTTTTGAACCCAACTTAAGGCTCTAAATGTTTGGACTAAAAGATTGCTCTATAAACCTCATTATATTCTTACTGGAAAACGTATCCCTAATAATTGTATTATAGCACGGTACAATTAGTTGCAGCTTAGCAACGTGAACATGATTTTAACTAAGAAGTAATTTTATTGTCATACACACTGTAAACTGTAAAGGGGGAAGTAAATAAATATACTTGAACTGGTATCACGCTCGATGCTATGCAATTGTATTGGCAAGTATTGTAAAAAATACAGTTGTATAGTGTTACACCGACTGCGAGTTCTAAACGAGACGTCTGACCCTCTATCATTTATCTTTCGCTATGAAACCCGTTTCCAGGTATGATCAGTTGAAGTCCGATGCGGCTGTCTGGTCCTTCTTTTGACCTAAAAAATTAAGCAGTTGCATAATCTACTCATTCGTCTCAGCAAGGTGGCGATAGGCTACCACGTTTCAGCAAACCTGCAAACTAAGGAGTGATCTTTTATGAATTAAATTCAAATGACTTCATAATAAAAAATATATATATATATAGTTTTGCCAAAACTAAAAAAAATCATTCTAAAATTATTATAAGATTTCACTTCAGATACTGTAAAAACAAACAACAGATCTCACAAACGCACCCCATAGCGCTTATGACCTCGCATGGAAATTCGGAACCGAATTTCATGATATAGGCATTAAATACAAAAAGTCAAGAAGTGACAAAATGTACAGTATTTGGCATGAACACTCTCGATGCCAAAGCGTTTTATAAATCTATATATTCGTACTAAATCTGTGGAATAAAAAGAGGATCTGCACCATTGCGTCATAACTGCATATAATTTTGTACTTGGTCAACATGACTTCAACCTAACCAACGAGTTAATACGCGGCTCATAGCTATAACCACAGCATAAGGAGTAGCCACTTTTTATTCTGTGGTAAAACTCTGTTGAATGACCTAACAGAAGTATCCATGACGCTAATACGCCGAATACCAAGGTTGATGACATAATTCCTGTTATCCATTGTTTTTTTTTTGTTGCCGACAAGATTTAAGTATCGGATCTAACAACAATCTGAGGTGTGAAGATGGTGCGGTACAAGAAGTTGTGAAGTGAAACACTTGGAACTTGGCCAAGTCGCTCCTCCCGTGGATTTTAACCGGTTTATTTCCCATTCTGTGGTCGATCTGCGACGCTGTAATGTTGTGATACCGTCACCGACAATTAATGCACAAAAACTAGAGAGCCATTCAATGGCTAACTAACTGTACAGTGTACAGACCTGTTTTTGCTGAAAAGCAAGTTACGGTTTCTGCAACTGGGTTTTAAAGAAAAAAACAACCCTGAAAAAGTATTAGATTCGTTCTGGATCTATGATATAAAAGACCTTTCCTTATTAAAGTCATGGTGTTCTGCTAATACATGCATTAATGTCGTCGTTCGTTATGGAAAGAGAACTGTGATGAATACTTTACGTCAGTAAATAGTAGACGCTTATAACAACCACGGATGTTGTAGAAAAAGTTTCAAAACTATGGTAACTGGTACTCATGTAATAAGTAAATGGTGCCTTAAAAAGTATAAAAGTAACAAGCTTGCTCGAGCAGTGGAAATGGTAAACGATTTATTTTAACTACTTATGCTAAGACTGAGATAACTTGACAAAAACCCGACCGTTCAGTATCAATTTTCCTAAACCAAAACTGAACAAATGTTTAATTTTATTAGTTTAATTCTAAAGGCCCAAATAAGAATAGCCTATGACATCAAAATAAAAATAAAATGTTCACATTTATAGACACACAGCCAAAAATACAATACATTCCCTACTATTTTCACACTACCTACATCAATCCCAGTAAAGAATGAGTTGAAGGCAAGCTTCAGATTGAAGGTTGCAAATTATACATCATGATGACTCTCACATTATTTTAAAGACCAAGTCATTACATAACTTGTTTGTTTAACTCTGTAAAAAAAGTTCATAATGTTCTCCATTTAAGGCACACCAAAGTACTGCAAATCTCATCAGGGACTCGGGAAAATGACTTGCAGCTTGCGTCTAAGTTAATAAGCACAATATTGCTGTACAGTAATCTGCAAGCAGAAAAACTAATAACTCAGTAAGTGTCAATTTGAAAAAAAAAACAACAATATAAAGCACAAATGAAAAACATATAATTTACTAATTTTGAATACCGGTACCAAAGATTACATATGCTGCGTAGCATATGTAATCTTTGCCGGTACTCACGTTATGTAGTCGAATATTCCAAAACTAAAACAAGCGTGGTACAAGTATCATTTAATACTTGTTCTTGAGTTTGTTTTCACCCACTATCATTTCAAATAGTATAATGTTTTCAGACACAATAATTTAATAATTTGTTGTTGAAAATAGTATTAAATTAAAATAAACGAGAGTAAGTATAAACATATTAAATAACACAATAATTAATTGTGCTCAACAATGTCCACCTAAAATCAAACAATAGGCAAGAAAAAAACACCCAAGAAATAACTAATGAGTGGATTATGTTAAAAATATACTATGAGTTGACTTGATTGGTCCATTGTTGTTTTAGTATTCTACTGTACACAGTTTGGAACCAGAAGGTCTCTAGTTCGATCATGAGATAAGTCAAAAGCTTTTTGATGGTTTGGAACTGGGCCCATCTGCCCATTGGGCTTTTAATGAATTTTCCTGACTAATGAATAATGAAACAGCTGATTTTGGTCAGTACACAAATTTACTCGGATCATCTCATCACATTCTGCACTCACCTAGCACTCATTATTCAGCTTAGAACATGCACTCATGTAGTATTCACACTGTCACTCAATTGTCGCCTCAAACAATTGAATTGATTGTGTAGTTTGCAAAAGAGCTAACGGTGACCTATAATATTTAAAAAGTTTCTGTAAATAGCGTTGTTGTTCTTTCTCCAATTGCGGTTTAGTATGAAAGTAACTTGTATAGCTGGATCACAGCTCGTCAGCCGTAATATCCATATGATTTTTTCGCATCTTAATTCTTAACACGGCAAACCTGTTCATCAAGATGTTTGAGCTTCTTGTATTCATATCATTGGCATAATTATAACCAGTTAAATTACAATTAATCAGCACTTGTCAACAACCAATATAAAAACCAATGTTAATTTCCCGATGAAAAACTATGCAAAAATCGGGGAAAAACAGACAACCTAATGAGCATCTATCCATCTATCTACTAGGGAGACAACCCTGTAACATCCTATTTCAGGATTACTACATAACCGAGTTTTACTACTGAGGTGTCATTGTAAAGCTTATATACAGGAATACGAATGGTAACCTCAAAGGTAATTTCCTATAGGACTTTGCCAATAGAATTTGCTTTCAAAGATTCAGAGATGCTGACCAACTTTCTCTATAAAACAGCTGATCTTTCAGTTAAATCTTTAACCACAGTCAGATTGTAAACAAGACACAAACCAGTTTATGAAAATGGATTTTAAATAGGCTACTGTTTATAACGTAACTTGATTCCACCATGGGTGAAAATAACTCTATATTGTAATTTATAAACTCAATTTAATTTATTGTCTGAAACAAAAAACATATTTGAAAAGGGTATTGCATTATTTGCTTTCCTCGGAATCGACCCCTATTAGGGTGTGTAATTTGCGCGTGTCTCTTTGTTATATTTAACTACTTTTACAAATGATTTTTCCTTTAAGGTTTTAAACTGCAACTAATCTTAGTACTTGAGGTTCCGATTTCATAGATTAAAAGTGTTAGAACATATAAAATTGTTGATATTTTTATGTCAGTTGTTTCTAAGGAGTGTGTGGTTACTACGTTCTCACAGAGGGCGCCTACAGTACATAAGAGATAACCAAAGCAGTATGGGAGTGAATCTATATTTAAATATTGTAGATTACTTTTAAAATGTTTTACAACATAATATTTGTTATATTTCTATAATCAGTCATAAAAATTACTTAAGAGTGACTCTTTTATTAAGGTCTTGCTGTTTATGTTTTTGTTCCTTATTCTTGTATTAAAAGTTGTAGTTTAGCTCGATTTCGAGCATGGTGGAAGGAAAAAACATGGGTGTGCTATTCCCGTCATATTTTGACGTCACTCGGATTGCAAACAAAAGATCACCTGATTGTAACTGTCAAATTAATATGTATTCGTTTTGATTTGATTGTTATTGCTTTGTTATAAAAACACACATTATAAAACATTAACAACTTTTGCAATCCTAGTGACGTCAGAATATGACGGGAATAGCACACAGCACACCTATGTTTTTTCCTTCCACCATGGATTTCGAGCATCGGGTTATCTATATTATTTATTTATTACGCTAGGCATATTTTTGTCATAATTGTTTTGGAGCGGTGGTGCTACCGATCACCATGTCCAAGGTGCCGTTAGAAAGGTCTTAGCATGTAGTTTTGCCATCAAACAATAAAACTTTGGAATTCCACCATAGTCCAGTCAAGGAATGAGGTGTAGAGTGCGTGAGCAGGTAACTAAGCGATTCCTTCAGAAACTTGTTCAGGGGGCTTAGGGTGTTAACATACCAAAAGTCCTGACTCCTAGGTGGTGAGCCAGGGGGTGGAGGGGGAAAAAGGGGGCAGAAAGGTAAGCATTTTGGGTTTTTTGATTATATCTCGAAAACTATCAACTTTTTGTATACTATAGTAAATTATAAAATTGAAGAAGATTAAATTTTCTACAAGAAAAGTATATAATGTGTTTATTTTGGTTCAACAGATTACGAGTTATAACTTATTTAATTAATATCTTATTAAAATACTCCTTCCATAAGAAACACATGTAAATTAGTATGTGAAATGGGGCGAATCCTATCCGCCCAAAGGAAATATAACTGATATTCTGGAAATCTTGACAAAATTTCCAGTAATTTGACACTTTAATCAATAAAATTGATCCAAAATTAAGGCGAGGGCGAGGTAACAAAATGTCGAGTTTTGGTGTTTTTTTTTATTGGAAATATAAAAAAACCTCAAATCATCCCGTTTTTAAACGCTCACCCTGGCTTTAATTTTTGACAAAATTTCATGATTAAAGTGTCAAATTACTGGAAATTTTGTCAAGATTTCCAGAATATCAGTTATATTTCCTTTGGGCGGATAGGATTCGCCCCATTTCGCATACTAATTTACATGTATTTCTTATGGAAGGAGTATTTTAATAAGATATTAATTAAATAAGTTATAACTCGTAATCTGTTGAACCAAAATAAACACATTATATACTTTTCTTGTAGAAAATTTAATCTTCTTCAATTTTATAATTTACTATAGTATACAAAAAGTTGATAGTTTTCGAGATATAATCAAAAAACCCAAAATGCTTACCTTTCTCCCCCCTTTTTCCCCCCTCCACCCCCTGGCTCACCACCTAGGAGTCAGGACTTTTGGTATGTTAACACCCTAAGCCCCCTGAACAAGTTTCTGAAGGAATCGCTTAGTTACCTGCTCACGCACTCTACACCTACTTTTGGATCATTCATTGACTGGACTACCTGGGGCTCTGTCCCAGTGGCCTTCAAAGTTCCCATGTTATTCTTAGGGAGAAAATGTTTGTTTACATTTGAACAGATGAATACTTTGAAATTGACACTAATATTTGAAACAGCTGGTTATACCAAAATTGAAAAATGTTCAACATAATGGAGACTACCTATAAGACGTCAACCCGTCAACCAGGACGGCCAATAGGAGGAGGCCGACGAACCTTAACTGGTAGACGTGAACAAAATACAAATAATGCTATTGTCGTTGATAGCCGAATACAGCAAGCACCCTTCCGTGTTGGGGCTAACTGTGCTCTCCAACAGAAGATTTCACATTCAATTTAGGACTGTTGGATAGTCGCTTCATAAGCTGTTTATTTTGGAAGACAAGGAGGCTGGTAGGACTACATCGGAAACAGAAGAGAGGAGATATTATATGAGTGGCAAATGCGTTGGGAGCAGAGTGTTTTATGTTAACGTTTTAAATGTAAACGTTCGGATATATACCTGACATCGGAAAGAGACTGGAACAAGATTGGGAGATGGGCCATTATGAAAAGCAGTTTGTCACAGGACATGGAAAGTTTCAAGGTGAATTTGTAGAGATTTCACCTGGTGGAAGAGGAAGTATGTAGATGTGGAGAAATAAAAACCACGAGTCACCTATTTATAAATTGTTCACTTCAGGAGACAAATAGGAGAGAACAAGAATAAGTCTTGGATAAGAGAGGTCTAGAAATGTGAAAATAAAACATGATGAGTGACAAGGAAACAATTGAGACATTTAGAAAAGTAGCTAGGGAAATAGCAAAATCCAGGGATACATACAGGCTTTTAAATATTTAAAAAGACACAAACAAAAATAAAGAAAGAAAAGGAATGAAAACTTGCCCATGAAGGGGAGAGGAAAGGTTAGAGCGAATCTCAATGATCCCTATCGCTCAAGGCGGTATGGGGAAGAAAGTCATCGTGTTAAGCTTTTGGACACATAATGTGTCTGGACGAGGATTGAAAGTGGCTGAAGCCTAAAAAGAAAGAAAGTTTTTTACGGGGAACTGGCCTGACAAATAAGTCCCAGACTTAAGCCAGGGGTGGTGTAACGAGGAGTTTGTTACACACATTTACTGACTTGGTTGAAATGAAATACTAACTATTTGAATTAGGGTTGGCGTAAATATTACAATGGAAAAAGCAAGAGAGCCTGTATAATTTGATATACTAAACAGAAAACGGAATTAACACTGTACTGCATTTCTTAGTAATCATTTAAAGAGCTGATTTGTAAACTATGGAAACATAGGAAAGTCATAGAACACCACCAAGGAGAAGAAATAGAAATAATGTTTTTTAAGAATTTATAATCGTTATTATGGACAACCTGGCTATGAGTAAGGCTATTTGTGGAAATTATGTAATCAAAAATTATGATTATTCGTTTTAAAATAACGTCTGTTATACTTAGCAATTGCTCGAATTCGAGCAACAGGTACTAGTCTAGTGTTCAGTTGTTTCTTAGGAGCATGTCGGCCATAGTCACTAACAAGACTGCAAGATCGCGCCACTCATCCTATACTAACCCATCCTTCACTCATATTTGGGTTAAAATACACACATAGTGGCGTCTCCATCTTAAATAATTGATAATTTTGAGCAACAATTTATTTTCACTATGGTACTGTATATGATATACTTATGTATGGTAACCAAAGTTTAGCAATATATATTCTAATATAACTTTTTACGGGAATCCTTTGATTTTGATTTATATTGGAGTTGTATTTAATGATTCAGTTTCAGGATCCTGTACACACATAATGTATACTTGAACAGTAGGACATTTCATAATATGCTAATGAGTAATTCAGTAATTATATAAGCACTGCGTGAGCCATATAGAGACGAGACGACTTACCTTTTAAATGCAAACTACTACAAGCGAGAAGTGAGATTAAACTTGCCGTAGATGGTAATTATTAAGATTGATCGATTCGGAATATTCATAAGGCATTAGTACCAATAAGTAGATCAGCAAAGTACTAGAAAGTTTTCTAACCCGATCTAAGTTGATGTACAACGCCAAGTTTGCTAGGTATGAAAGAGGGTTCCACCCGCAGCTGCTTACCGCGGAAACATGGTCCAACATAAAAGAACATCTTGGCATTATTCAAGTGATTATCGAGTTGAAATAAACTGTACAATATTCACAGAGATCCAAACTATGCACTGGATGAACTGTAACTTCGTAATTGTTTCTTTAAGTATTAACAAAATCATTTTGAAAATCCGTAAATTAGTCTTTTTCACATGTGAATTTAACTTCTAAATTAATGTAATAGTTAAAAATTAATTTTCCCCATCCATTGCAAGCTCTGATATGTTAAGAGCACAAAAAACACACAATCATTAGAAACAAATTAGGATGGGAGTTCTTCAATTCGGCTCCAACTTTAATATGTTATAAAAAAAAAACACGTTTCTAGCTCTGAACCTTTCGCCCGCCGCCATGACAGTATTCAACTTGGCTCCAGCCACCCCTCTTACCCATTCCACCTCCACTACTTTCTCCTTACCCCTCCAGGCTCAAACTTTCCATGTCCTCACGATACCTCCCTTAAAATAATTGGGCACCGAGCTTTACTAACCAAATGTGAATGAAGGCAACGCAAGTTAAATTCTCCCGCTGCAGATGTTAAGCTGCAAGACGAAGGGATAGACAATACTAACTATAACTATTATTACAACTCATTCACAATATTGCGATTTTTTATCAGTTTTGCATTTATTTCTTATGGGAGTTAAATTTGATTTCTCTTTGCCGAGTTCGTTTGGCTCTTCTAAACGACCGATTTTCATGATTGAGACCTCAAATTGTTGGCATGCTCACAAGTTTTCACATAAAGCATCGGCAAATATTTACCTACAGTATTACTTGATCAAAACACATAATTTCATTTATTTTCTAATTTGTATTTCAATTTAAGATGTACATCCTTCACCAGTTATCATTTTATAATCCTATATATTTTAGTTTAAGAACCTTCAGTGAAATACTGGCTTTCATTCAAGGTATTAGTTATTATATAGGACGAGTTTTAAACAAACGCAAGGTGAACAACCAACATAAAAATGAATTTTCATAAGGTTTTTATATGATTAACAATCATTAGCTCCAGTATTGCTCATGTTTTTCTATATGTTTTATACTCAAAATAATCACTAAATTATAGGCTTTAATTTGTGCTATTGATCGTCAGAATCAATTAAGCTCAAGATACTGTATTACTCAATCAGAAATCGTAAATTTGACGATTTCTCGGATATTATATTTATTTTAACGCTGCGGAGCAGCATGGGTTCTCTAGTCAATATTGAAACTATCTACAATAAAGCTCAATAACAAACTCGTGAATATATTTTACTTCTCATCTGTTAACCACGTTAACCAGCATTGTTGCGAGTTGCGAATATCATGCGCTCTCTTGTTCTTGTAGAGAAATGTGGTCATTGGATCGCTGAACGTCGCAACAATGGGATCGTCCACGGATAGTAGAACAGACACGGTACATGGGTCAAAAACTAAAAAGAGAACAGACACGGTACATGGGTCAAAAACTAAAAAGAATTAACGTCACTGGATGGAATCTAATCCTACTAATATTATAAATGAGAAAGTTTGGATGTATGGATGTACTGTATGTATGTTTGTGACAAGTAAACTCAAAAAATACTGGTCGGATTGGGTTGAAATTTGGCATGATGATAGCTCACATTCCCGATTAACATATAGTCATATTCTTATCTCAAAACCCCTTTCGGGCTCCGCCCCAGTGGCTCTGCATTTCGACATGTATACTTTATGAGTATTCATATTTAAAGGGAATTAAAAAATTTAGCCAGCTGTTTCAACTGAAAGAGTTGGTTCTATGATATGCAAAACCATAAAAAATGTATAAGATTTACCAACAGGGTGCAGCACTATTTTTTTCAGCAACAAAAAACTGTGATACGCAATGTGAACTGTCAAAGTAGAATTGTTTACAGTTATGTTTAAGTTTTTAATTTCATGAATAATTTGTGATAATTTGCGAATTTGTAATAAGCTATCTTTTTCTATTGTGTAGGTGAAGTTGTAGAATATAATGGTCTGGTAGATGTGTAATACTATAGCATACCGTAAATTTGAGGGAGCAAATTTTCTCAAACCGTGTCTTCTCATATTGCAAACGCAAAGATCGAGTATAACTGCATTTATACTTATTTGCCAACCCCGTACGAAGGACGGGTACTCTGCTAGTACTATATACATGTGTTTTCGAGGTTTTTTGACCGTTGCATTGAAATAATAATACAAAAATGTTTATTTTAGGGTCATTTGTTTGTTTATAATCGATATCGTTCCTAATTTAAAAACATTCAGTACAGGAGTACGTTGTTGAATTAAAACATTCTATTAATTTTAACAGTTATTACCTAAATTGAAGTAAAAACAAATCAGAAGGAGTCATGATCAGAATAGGTTTTACAGCATTTTAATTCATAAAAAATATTAAAAACAATATTTTTGCAACATGTTTCAATGTGAAACTCCTCTTAAACGCGGCCTAGGAGTAAACTAAATTTAAATTTGAGACTTTGTCAAGAATATGTTATAGATTAGCCCATGTTCTCATATTCTCGATTCTTAAAATAACTATTATTATCTAGATATGAAGTACATTTCAACAATTTCTTTCCATTACACAATTGTAAGAAGTGAGATTCGTAAAGCAATACTGGTGACATCGGGAAGATAACTCTGGATCCACCGCTCATTATTATTCCAAAGCCTAACCAAATGAGTCATGACGAAGATATGCCTTGCCTAGGGTTGCAGGGAGCAAGAGAAAAAAGAGCGTTGTGGAGGGGTATGTCTAGGGTTCGAGGTACGGAAAGAAGAGAATGAGGGGTGTATGTTTAGTGTTGTGGAGGGGGAACCCAGCTCGCCTACCTCAAAACTGCGTCGGAGCCAGGTTGGGTTGTGAGATTAGTAACACCTGATTAACCTTACAGCGGTGGTCAGATTTGGAGCCGAATACGTGTGCCGCCATTAGGATAGCTTGTACAATGGAGGCATTTTTAATCCCGATGTTCTAATAAGCTATGTATGTATGTTCTAATATGCTACTTGAGGTTCGAGGGCCGAGGGTTTTCAAAGTCACCTCACAGATTTGCTCAAACCGAAGCTAAGAATTGTCCAAAAACTAAAGTGATTCCTGAAGAAATGCTGGAGGAGTATTTGATGGCGTTTTCAAGTGCCTAATGTCAAGTAGGACAAGGACGTCACTTGCAGGATTTCGTTCTCAAGAAATTGAAAAATGACTTTGTTAAGTTAAAATGGCAAAAGATAAGCTGTGTTTTGATGTGCTATTTATAGGGTGAATATTCTTGAGTTTGTACTATTTATAAATTGGGGCGCTTTCATTGCCCCACCCTGTATAACTACTTTTTTATACCGGTAACTAGAATCTAACAGCTACTGTGATAATCAATCAATAGATTAATTAGAAAATGCATTATGGATCCATAACAACAGGATTTGAATTAAGTCTAGGCCTAATCCAAGTTATACTTAAAGGTAAATTACGAACTAATCAACTTTTTAACAAACGTAACAGATAAATAAAAAATAATCAAAAAGGAAAGCAAACACAAAAGAAAAAGAAAGAGAACAGAGAAAGAAATTCAGGAGATGTAATTGAAGCTGTTAAAAGCAAAAACCATGAATAGCAGATACAGGTTAAAACAGAAACAAAAACAATAAAAAATATCATAAAAGTAAACCCAACCAAACAATAAACAAAAGATAGTGTTAAAAACAGGAAATAAATATAAACAAAAAAAGGATGTTTTTATTATAAAAATCAAAATAGCATTTTTGTTTATTACAGTATGGGGGATGACTTGGTGCTCAGCTGGGATATTCAGGACCTCACAGTAACAACCACAACACGCTCTTTCCTGGGTCCTGACACCGTCAGACACCACACACTGCTCAACAATGGTAAACTTGTACATATTAATTTAATAGTATATTTCATAACAAGAGTATAAAGTGAGTCATTACATATTTGAGACGATGTTTGAAGTGCAAAATTTATCGAGCACTTTAAAATGGTCGAGAATGAGAATATGTATGTGCAAAGACTAATAAATATTGGCTTGAACATTACAAAACTCATAGCATTTTTCAGATTATAGCATCAATATTAAAAACAGTTAATATTTCCTTTGGTTGTACAGTTTTGGTTGTTGAAAATTAAAACAGTTGACAAAACAATAACAAATCTGTGTTTGTTTACGTCGGCAAAATCCAAAAAGATAGTAAATATTACTTTCGCATAGTATTAGTAAACATTCTTTTGCCTAGGAAACAATGTAATGATGGATTTCCGGTGATAAACATGTAACGAAAACAGGCCATTTCACTGTAGTCTAGCGAAGTCAATGATATTACATTACTAGTGATAAAATATTCTATCAACTGTTAGTTTAGTGTATACATTTGTGAAATAATAAATCATAGTAGTGTGTCTCTTATTTGGTAGCAAATAATGTTGTGCCCAAAGGGTTAAAAACAAATTCATGAAATCGTAAGTGAGTGATGAAAATTGTCTAAAGAGTTTTAGGAGCATTATGTAAGTGTAAAGATATGCGAAATTAAAGTTTTAAGTTTTGGTCAATTAATTAAGTTATATTCCACTATAGGAGTTTTTTGCTAACTGAGTACCTATGGAGGAACGGAAGAGTTCTGTATTAGGTTTTGCAACCTAATAGTTAGTGTATGTTTTAACTATACAATGGTATTATTATAAGAAAAAATGATCAAACATCTATCCAACAAAAAATAGTTCAATGTATCCAAATGTTTCAGTCCGAGGGTATGCTAAATCGGGCACTCTTTTGGCGATCATGGGACCAAGGTAATTATTATGGAAGATTTTGCTTGCCCAGGGCTTGAAGTCTAATGTATAAAAATTTATTTTTGCCATGTAAAGATTTGCAAAAATTTTAATAATTAATCACTTAAGAAGAAAAGAAAATTGCAAAATAAAAAAATAACTGATTATTAAGTTACATAGTACAGAGAACAACAAAGACCAGCTATACATTTTGGTTTTTGAATAAGTTGCTTTACAATTTGCTTCAAAGCTTCCATTTTACAAAAAATTAAAACAAATTTTGGTATTTTCAATTTAATTCTCTAAAAAGACAATACAATTGTTTTATCTTTAAAAATTTGTTAGACTGAGAAGGTGTTAGTGGTAACTTTGTTAATTATCATCATATCTTATGTCTGCTGCAACTTTTTATTATTTGACACGTGAAATCAAATGACACGAGGTGAGGACAAGGATTTTGCAACCGCTGTAAATGATCCATGAACACACGTGTAGTTGAAAGTATTATGTTACATTCTGATAAACTGTCAGGCTGTTGGTGATTGTGTAATTGCAATGAGTCAGTTTTGAACTCATAAAAAAATACACGAAGACAAAGAAATATAAAAAGCCCATAAGATTAGGTTACAAACCAAATTGATTAAAGACCAAGGTTTTGTATGTTTTTGTATTAGTAGTATGGGAAACAAAAACATAAAAGTTATGGACAATTTGTAACTGTCATAGTCAATAGTCATTTTGTATTGCAATTAAAAACCTAATATGGTAAAGATATTAAACAAACTGTAACAATTCAAATAAAAATCTAAACAAATTTAAGTCCTAAGTCATACTGTTTTTGTGACCAAAGTATGATGTAAAACTTGTTTGCAGCGGAGCAGGAAAAACTACCCTTCTGGCAGCACTCAGTCAGAGAACCACAGGTAAATATTATAGTCGTAATTTATGCTGTATTAGGTTAATGTTAATAATCAACAATTGCTACAAAAATAAAAGGTATTATTGATAAGGTCAGTTCATAGAGAATAAAATACATAGTATGCAAGCCATAATCAAATTTGAACCCTAAATCTACATAAAATAGCTGGAATACTTTGATAACTTATGTTTATGATCATTTACATTTTAAAAAGGAAAGAAGTGACTAGCACTCGGTTTTGATATCAAAACCATTATGAAGGATGGCAATAATCTCTGACTTTTCCAGGGAATATGAGTGGGAACGTGTTGCTGAATGGACGAGCAGTGGACAGAGTGTTGATGGTGAAAATATCCGGATTTGTTCCTCAACAGGATTTGGCTCTAAGCTGTCTTACAGTCATGGAACATCTCACATTTATGGTAATTCTCCCTTATTCAAAGGTATACAAATAAAAGTTATCATACTTGGATTGTAGTCAAGAGTGTTCTCCAATACAAAATAGTTCTTTTTGTCTGAGATTAGAGACCTATCCTTTTGTTCTCAAGGGATGTGGATCTACAGCTTAAAAGAGTGTTATGGACAACCTAAACGACTATCACAGCCAGCCATACTAACAGCCATTGATGACTGGCAATATTTGAAGCCAGCTAGACTTCAAGGACAGAATACCCACACACTCTCACCACTAGACCAAACCCGCCTCTAACTATCTAACATTACAGAACATTTTAGTGATGGGTTGAGTTGATTAGACTTGTCATATGAGTCGACCACTGACTAAATCAAGTCCATTTCCACTGACAAAGATTTTAAATTAATTTGATTTATTATAAATGTTTTTCGTGATCATATTCAACCTAAAACTACTAAGTTTAGAACCAGTGTAATGCAAATATAATATATTTTTCCATTTACAAAGAAACAATACAAGTTTATTCACAGAAATTTAAATTTATTTTCAGGCATCATTGAAACTGGATCAGAGAGTGTCTGGCAGTCATCAACAACGTATCATTTTCAAACTCATAAATGACCTGAACCTTGCGTCTTGCAGCTACACACAGATATCAGCACTGTCTGGTGGGGAACGGAAAAGGCTGTCTTTAGCTGCACAGGTAGTGTACTGTACTACAGAATTTTTTGGATATTTTAGGGATAGGTAATAAAATGTGACAACTATATTTCTTCATAATTTAATGTGAAGGATTGAAAATAAAATGGAGGTTGAATTCCAGAATAACAACCCATATTGTTTTATACTGCATAAGAGTAATAATAAACAGATCAAGCATAATTTAAAAATTCAACAGGTCCCTGGTTTTGGTCACCTGAGAGTTATCGCTTTAGTATCTATAATGTAGAAAGTTTAGGCAGTCTGTCTGGTAAATACAGACAATCTATTGTTTATCTGTACAAAGGAAACTAAGGTAAGGGAAAGCACCCATGGTATTGGGGGATATCTTCCTCAACAGTTTGCTTGCAGACAAGATGATGCATTTTACGTAACGTTTGTCAGGTTTTCAGCACACTGGGATGTAAGACCCAAAATCTGGCAGATATGGTTCATAGTTCGCCCATGCTCAATCAAGCAGAGCGCAGGGTAGGAACACTTTTATTCAGAAAGTATCAGAAACTGCAACCAAGACAGCATAGATGTTTTACCAAACACCTAAATTGCACATGTTGAATATCCACCTTCTTTGTGTTATAAGTTACCCATCACAGGAAGACTTCTTTAAACATCATTAAATTAGACTTGTTATCGAAGTTTTCTTGTTCCTAAAGTCAGTTTTATCAATACATCCAATACACATGGATGGATTAGTTGCACTGTGACCAATTTTGACAAAAACGTAGAAATAAAATAGGTGATTGATTGGCTAACTAATTTAAATTAGATTCACAAGTTTTATCCATGATCAAGGTTCTTGTGGTCTTGTCACTGAGGTTATGTTGTGGTGAATGTTACAGATGTTGACAGACCCTCCCCTTCTGTTCTGTGATGAGCCGACGACAGGCCTGGACAGTTACAATGCATCTTCTGTGGTTAACGTCCTGCAAACCCTCACATCCAGAGGTACAGTTACAATACAACACTTTACAAAACATTAGTACACACAACAACATTACAACATTACTTTTGTTGGACCTTATTTTTTTCAAAATACTTTCAAAAAACTCAAATCACAACTAAGAAGTTGAAATTCTTACATAAACTTACAGTTCATTACTACAGTACTAATAAATCCATTACATTATGGTGAGAATTTTGTTTGGGAAAATTTTATACAAAGACAGTTCTGCTCTCTTCGAAGGTCTGTTTTTATACCTTGTTAAGCAGATCCTTATTAATGTAGGCATCATATCATTTATAGAGTTAACAGCTATGGTGATGTACGATTTAAATCTGAGCCTAAAATACAACAATTCTGCTTTTCTACTACATTTGTCAAAATAAGATGTATTACAACGTACTAATTATTGCTAGCTTCATTATGCAACCAACATGAAACTAATGTTGGTTCTGGGATAGCTTTATAGAACTTGCAAACTAGAATAAATATTGATTGCAGGTAAAACCGTGATATGCACTGTTCATCAACCTTCGTCCGAAGTCTACGCAACGTTTCACAAAGTTTGTCTGCTGTTACCGGGCGGATCATTGGCATACTTTGGAGATGTCGCAAATACACAGGAATACTTCCAAAGGTATGTATTTAACCATTATGTATAAACAAAGTTTGAATGGATCAATAGTTTGTAATGGTACAAAATTCTATTCCTTTCTCTTATTAACTTTTTATAATGATGCCAAACTAAAAGAAAGAACAGAGAGGATGTCTCCAAACTACCTACTTACTTACTACTTACTGGATTGGCCACTGGTGCCTTAAGAGGTACTTGGCCTCACCCACGCACTGCCTCCAGGTGTCTCTTTCTCAAACTTCATTTTCACTTCTTCCCAATCTTCTAATATCTTTTTGAACTTGATCCCTCCAAACTACCATAGTAAAACAAATAGATAAAGTAGCAATCACTGAGATCATCACTCTTTATGAGAGGCTTGCACTGTGCTCTCTGCAAATGAGAGTTTATTTAGATAGAATTTCTATAGTACGTTTAGTATTCTAAGTTCATGACAATTTTGGGTGGGTGACCCAATATACCTGTTAAAATAATCTCAGGCTGATACATTTAATACCGTACCTAAAACTTACCAACCCAGAAGATATGTATAACTGGAACATAACCTAAAAAACCCATATTGGTTCACAGTTTAGGCATGGTGTGTCCTCCGCTTTATAACCCAGCTGACTTCTACCTTGACAAGCTTAATGCTAGTCCTGAAGTTACCAAAGATTTGAGCCAAAGGTTTAGTGCATCGAGCCTTCATGAAGAACTAGTAAAGGAATTGGAGGTCATCAGAGCAAGTTCTAACAAAACTCTATCTATTTTTGGAGTAAGTATTCATAATTAATGTTTTAACAAAGTATGTTTGGGTGGATAGGAAATTAAAAATAACAAAATACAATCCCTAATACAATTAGTTTCCACTATAAACCTATTCCTTTTTGGCATATGGTTTTGGTATTTATATGTTGACTGATTTAGCATCTTATGGCAGTTATTATCTGAAGCCAGTTTTGGTGTATTTAGGGTATCAAATAACAGCAAATAGTTTGCTGCTATCAGCTACATATCACCAAGGCTACACTAAAAAAAACAGGCCGTAATGCTCGTCAAGCATGACGTCATGATAGAAGACGGCAATGACGTAGGTATTTATTTATTTATTTTCCAAGGAAAGATTCAAACAAGCAGCTGATCACAAACGACAAACATTACGTCATTGCCGTCTTCTATCGTGACGTCATGCTTGACGAGCATTACGGCCTGTTTTTTTAGTGTGGCCTTGATATCACACTCTTCTTTTAACGTTAATGGTATATCCTCTTGCTTGTAGTAGTTTTTCTTTTTTAGTTTCAAACGTCAGTGACATTTTATAATAAAGAACAATAATCCTTTTTTGAAACACTAAGGTTTTTTGGTCGAGTAATACAGTAGGTAAATATATGCCGATGCTTGATGTGAAATATTTGCGTGCATGCCTTCAATTTGAGACCTCAATCATGAAAATTAGTCAGGTAGAAGAGCCAAACGAACTCGGAAAAGAAAATACTAATTTAACTCCCATAAGAAATGTATGTGGAGCAAATTTTGTTTATGTATAAGCCGAGTGGGATTATAGATAAATATATGCCTATGCTTGATGTAAAATCTGTGCGTGCATATCTTCAATTTGCTACCTCAATCATGAAAATCGGTCGGGTTTGTTAATATATAAGATACTATACACCCTGTCAGCAAATTCTGTAGATACCATAAATATCAAACTATACTCCGTTCAAACAGCCGTGGCACCTGAGGGATTAGGAGGCCCCAAGGGTTTCCATGGGGTCTCCTAATCCGTCAGGTGCCACGGCTGTTTGAATGGAGTATACACTCAAACCTTGCAAGCTCGGCTATTATGACGAGATGTCTACTAGCCTGTATGATCAATGGAGTTACTTCGCAAAAGCTTGAAAATGGTGAAAGAAAAACTTGAAAAGCTTGAACTGGATTGAATTGTAATTTTAACCAATGCTGGGATATTAATGCATTCATCGATAAAAGAATATTACAGAGATTATTATGTCACAATTGGTAATTATTAGCATTCATTGGGTACGGTAACAAATAGAGGAACATTTTTGAACCAGACTTGTTTCCAATGGTTTAGAGGTTTAGATTTTTAGTCATTGGGGCTGTAAGTACCTAATATTTTCTAAATTTTTGACAGTGTAAGTAACTTAAACAAAAATTTCTGTTGTTTCAGATGGATGAGCAATTTTTAAAATTCTATTCAGTGTAAGTACTTAAAAAAAAAAAATTTAAGTGGTTTCATGCATACCGTTTTTATTTAAGGACAGATACTAAACGAGGACATAGAGATTCTAGAATTTTTAAGCCATTGATACTTGAGATCCTGTATAGCTTTTTCAGATCCTATCAGTTTCATTATTTTGTGGACCAGGATTGATGATTTGGTTGTATGGACTTTTTTAGAACACAAATACTATTATGTTCTTAACTTTTTTTACAACAAGTATAGTTTTTAAGAGTTTACAAGTTAATTTTGTAATTGTTGTATTTTATACACATTACTGTATTAATTTTAGAGACTGATATATAAATAGTAAATTTATCAAAACAATGTTTTTATTTAATACAAATCATCATATACAGATAGTTTGAAAGATAGTTTTAACACTTGGTTTTGTTAGTCAGCAGCCAAAACAGATAACACAATTCCAATGGTTGTTGTGGAGGTCAACGCTTGGAATGATTCGCAATCGACAACAGCTCTTGCTCAGGTTTATATTGTATATGGTGAGTGATTTACTGAATTATATACCATAAATGAACTTCTCTGTGTCCCTATGTATAGCTTGATTTCTATAAATTGAGATACCAGAACTGAAACCAAGTTGGAAATACGATCCCTCCTAAAATTTTTAGCTGAAAAAGTCACTCAAAGAGCTGCTACTATATAAGTTCAATTTTCTTTGCTAGTTTTACACACAATAATGGTTGACGGGGTTATAACAGACTCAAAAGCTATAGTAAACTGCTCTATCAGTTTGTTATAATTACAAAAGTTGGCAATAAAGGAAGAAAACGATGCCCTACCTCTGCCGTTTTGTGTAAACGCAAGGGTCTGGGCCAACCATGTTTCCGAAGGCTACACTTGATGTAGAATCAAAGGGTTTCAATATTTTTAATATCGTACCATAAAGCCTGAAAATCTTCTTTGGATGTAGACAAAAAACGGCAACTTTTAACTGCTTTAACTCATTATAAAATTGTTACTTTAAAATTAAAACCAGAGACGCATATAGATTGTTCTTTGTTCTGTTAAACCCCACTCATTGTTTCTTACTATGTATGGGTAGTTAACAAAGGCAGTTGCCGTGAACGTCTGCAAGCGCTTCTCGTGGCGCTGTTCAATGGCGCATTATGGCTACTGAAGCCCGAGCTGAGATTTCCGAGTAGATGTCCTGCAGACCCTTAACACTCTATAAAGTATCTGTTAATGGCTCAGTAGACCAACGTTTCCTTGTATTCAAACAATTGGAATGGAATGTCTACTTTACATGTATAGAGCCAACGCCAATATCAAGTACAGTATTATCACGTTTCTCTATTGTGACTACTCCTGTCAATTCCAATTGAGGAGTCCAAATTGTTTTAGTTAGAGAATGAAGAAAACAAATATCCCCAATTCTCATATAGCCAAATTTTTGCAAGCAACTTAATTTTAGCAAGATTTTAACATTGTAATATTTGGCTCGTGTTGACAGATGGTTGGCTTGCTGGTTTGTTTGCCTTACATGAGTGTTCAGCTGGATCAAGCAGGTATCCAGAGCTTGCAGGGGTTTCACTATTCCATCATAACAGAGACCATCTTCTGCCAGACCTACTCCATCCTGCACTGCTTCCCGTCAGAAATAGCCGTCATGTTGAGGGAGATCAACAATGGAGTCTACCAACCAGGGCCGTACTACCTCTCCAAAGCTGTGGTTGTGGTTGGTTTATGGTTTTATATACTTTCTTTTCAAATATTGGTAGTGTTTGACCATACTACTATCCCTAGGGAGCGAATACCAGCATTGTGTTTATAGTTTTCATGTAAATTCTTGAACCAAGAGAGGATAACTATTTTTTGTATATCAAGTTGACATTGTTGGTATAAGTATGCGATGAACAGTGAGCAAACATAAAATTGAAATAAATGCAGATATTTTCTTAAAAAATCATGTGGTGACACTTCATGCTTAGAAACGTAAACTATCCAACATGATTATGCAATAATTCGAAATGGAAAGACCCAACAGCTGATCCAATGTTGGACACATGTTTCAGCTCCCCAGAGTTATCCTGGAGACGTTCATGTTCTGCCTGATAGCCTTCATGACAGTCGGGGTGGAGGGGGGCTCCTTAGGTTTTCTGCTGTTCTGTTCCCCCACCATAGCAAGCGCTATCACATCCACTGCATATGGTAAGTATGAATATTTATTTATCATATGGAACTAGTTACCAACTAATAATATCTATCTGATAAAACCTATGGCTAAATTAAATGGTTTGGATGAATAAAAAAATTGATAAAATACCGTCATAGATAAAACATACTCCCTTAGTAGATTTCTCATTCTAATGGAACAGCTGAAGACAGTTTTATTGTTAGTTCTGTACGGTTTATGTAGAGGTCGTGTTTTTTTACAATTTGTTTCCCGTTAATACAGTCATTTAAAACCTCGTTTAGCCAAATAATACGATCTAATCATAAACAATAAATTGTCCCCCTAGTTATTTAACTAAACAGTAAAGCACAAATAAAGAAATTAACCCTAAAATAATAGAAACAAAATTTCGTCGACTCTAGCGCCCAGTGTGGCGTACATGAACTAGACATGAAAAACGAGCTTCAAAATTTACAATGGGATGAGAAGTCTACTTGTGTTGGTTAGTCTATGATACCGTTTACACTAATTTTGCCTTTGTAGGTAGTGAGGACATTTTCTAACTTAACTCTAGTGTGCAGAGACTGTTGGTAAACATCAATATCTACACATAGTGACTATACAGCCAGTGACATCATAAGCCCTCTGACACACTGAACTGCATTTTTATTTGATCTGTTCAAATTACACAGAAAATATTCAAAATGAATTCGCTTGTGAATAATTGCCAATAAGGCTCTTAATTTAGTTTGATTTTATTGCACGGGTATAGGCGAATTCCCTAACATTGACATTTATTTTCCAGGATGTTGTATGTCTGCATTGTTTGAGAATGTCTCATCTGCATCTCTACTCACAGTTCCGTTTGACATCATCTCAATATCTTTCTCTGGAATATTTTTGCATATTAGGTAAGTTTGATAATTGCTGTACTAGATTTTTAAACCAAACCTTAATCTTGCTCTAGCTATGTTACTCTAGAAAAAGAGAACATTTTCTGAACAATCAAAGTGAGGTAGTAAATTGTCACATAAGGTACCATGGTTTGTCCACTAATTAAAATAGGGAATTTGATAAGCAAAATTGATTATCAAACAAAGAATACTGTTGTGACCAGCAGTTTCAACTTTATCAGCCTCTTTTTAGGCAATTAAGCGTAAGCGTACTTGTTCAGTACAGCTCGTGACATCTAAGCTGGCACTTGGCCGATCGCTACTAGTACCTATTTCAAAAACATTATGTCCCATTATGCGGGTTGCATAAACTGTCCTCGCGACCCATATGAAGGCACTCAAGTACATAATACAAGGGGAGTCAACCCCGTGAGGAAGCGGAAATGTATCCAGTCCGGTCTTTTCCCTACCTCCACCCTCCTCCCGTCTACACTGCCCACGGTAGGCAAAGTGCCAGCTTAGATGTCACGAGCTGTAAACAGGTGAAACAGTTTTATCCTGGAGTAAATTATGTTGAACATAATGTGCAATGATAGTGTTATCTTACAATTGATCTTATATACTGTATACTAGCAGAGTACCCGTCCTTCGTACGGGGTTGGAATATAAGTATAAAATGCTTATTGCAGTTATACTCAAGCTTTGCGTTTGCAATAAGGGAAGACACAGTTTGATAAAATTTGCTTTTTTAAATTTACAGTATTCTATAGTATTACACATCTACCATAGCCATAATGTTCTACCACTTCACCTAAACAATAGAGAGAAAAAAAATTATCAACAATTCGCAAAATATCACAAATTACTCATGAAATGAAAAACATAAACATAACTGTAAACAATCCTACTTTGACAGTTCTCATTGCAAATCACAGTTTTTTGTTGCTGCTTAGTTCAAATTAGCTGTTTTCATAAATGCAAAAAATATATAGTGCTGCGCCCTGTTGGTAAATCTTATAACTTTTTAATGCTTTTTCCTTATCATAGAACCAACTTTTTTAGTTGAAACAGCTGACTAAATTCTTTAATTCCCTTTAAATATGAATACCCATAAGGTTAACATGGGTAATTACAGAGCCACTGGAGCGGAGCCCGAAAGGATTTTTGAGTTAAGAATATGCCTATATGTTAATCGGGAATGTAAGCTATCATCATGCCAAATTTCAGCCCAATCCGTCCAGTGGTTTATGCGTGATTAAACTTCAAACACACAAACAAACAAACACACAAACTTTCACATTTTATAATATTAGTAAGATAAGATTAGTAAGATAAGATCACATTTATAATACTAGTAAGATAAATATAATTATTTTTCTTCAGCACCGTGCCAATTTACTTGAAATGGGTCAAGTACATATCAAGATTCTACTATGGAATCGAAGCATTATCCATCTTACAATGGAGGTTCATAGATGATATCCGTAAGTTGAATTTCCAGATAATATTATGTTTCTACATTTTTTTAAAGGTTATTAAATTCATGCTTAGCACAATTTTACAGTGTCTTGAAATCAGTACTGCAAGATAGTTCTTGATTCCTTTAATTTATCAATTACAAAGTTCACAGCTGAAATTGAAAGTTCGATTTGGAGTTTATGTTTACAACACCTAACAACAAAGATCACATTTGTTTGTTATAATTTTGGTCCTAGGTGCAAACTAAACTATACAAGTTGTTCATGATTTTGTTCATTTTGATGTCATGACAAATTACCAATTTTAAAATTCATTAACTGCTATCATTGAAAATTTTTAGAAGTAGTTAACATCTGTATACTTAATACAATAAGCAATTTTTCCACTGTAACATCCCTTTTGTAGCCGTTCTACTTAACCGATTTATACAATCGAGGTTTCATTTTAAAGCTTATGATTCAATGGAGGGACGATGGTAACTAAAAAGGTAATTTCTTTTAGGGGGTTTCCCCCTAGCATTTGATTTCTTTCACTTTCAAAGATTCAGTAATGCTAACCAACTTTTATTTGTTTAGAAATATGAACTGTAATCTTACAGCTGATCCTTCAGTTGAATTTTTAACCGTAGTCATAACAAAAGACAAGACAGTTTGTGAAAATTAATTTTTAATAGCCTAGTATTTAGAAGTACAAATTTAATTTATTGTAAATTTGTAGTTTTACCCACCTAATAATTGTCTTATACAAACATAATCTTTGTAAGGTAAAAAGGTATTCCATTATTAGTTTTGCCTCGGAAATCAGTTTTGAACCTCATTAAAATGCTCAATTTGCACACGAGTCCCCTCGTATAATTTACAAAGAGTGGATTAAACAACTGTCTATGCTAAGTTTCAACCTGGTTGAATAAAAGTAAAGAATTAAGACAAAAAATACTGGGAAAAGCAATATAGCAACCGTAGTGTTAATAACATACTAAAAGCTAGAATAAATTTATTATCATGTTTGCATGTGATTTAGCCCCAAAAACAATTAATGAAAAGTGAAATATAATATTAGTAGGGTTTTCTGAAACACCCTACATTGCATTGTATTATAATATAGTTATTTGATAAACAAAATATTTCCAGCTTGCTCGGAGACACCAGGCATTCCATGTATATCCACTGGGGAAGGAGTCCTAACCAAGTACGGTTTCCACGAATACAACCTATCAATTGACTTTGTAGGTTTGTTTATAACCTTCGTGATCCTTCATCTAGTTGGCTTCTATGCCATCAAACGAAGAAGTAAACAACAGAGTGTATATTAGAAGTGACTGCATTCCGTCAACATCATTCTTTCCCATGTAGCAAAATCCCTCATAAACGTTTTGTAAATATTTTTACTGAATCGTATAGTATTAGGTTGGACATAGAAAGTATTGGTACGTACCACTTTATGTTTACAGACAATGACAAATTTTAAAATACCATATGTTGTGACTTGTGTATACAGACACATTAAATGTTGAGACTTTTATGCAATAAACACAAACAATAAACGAGATAACAAATGTATTAACCAACAAAACTCAGTTGGTGAAGTCGAGTTTGATCGAAGAAACGAGTTAATTTTTCATGCTCTTCCGTAATTTATCAAAAAAGAATGAGGTTAAAAATAGGTTGATTATATATTTTTTTAGCTACCTATTCTAGGTTCTAGTTGTAATTAACAAATTGAGCCTGATTTTAGGACTTTACTCCAATTTAATAAACACAATTTTTAATTATTGCACGTGAAAATAGTAAACTGGTAGGCCTAATTTATTATTTTTATCTACAATGTGTGCTGATTTTTTTCTTTTCTTCAACCTAATACAACACTCTTGAGTATTGTTTTTATATTCAAAAATATACTAATACATCCCACTGATGAGTATTTATCAATTTATATACAATGCTATGACTTTTAAAACAATAAATTGAGTTTAAGTTAAAGAAATATAGTCTAGGAGGATAAATTTAAGCGGTGTCCGTTCCTCTCTAATTCTATTTGTCATGAAAGATATCTCTATAACCCTTGTTACATTAGTCAAACGTAAGTTTATACGTTGTTTTGTAAATAAATAAAGTTTATATAGCTACCTAAGTTTTTATTTCTTACCGAATATTGTTGATTTGAAACATTTACAATCTCTCGGCTGAAACTTTTTTCAACTTTTACAATTGTGCTTCAACTATGTTCCTGACAATGAACAAAATTTTTGAAACTCAAAAATAGTAGTTTTCATCACTAGGAGCGAAAGTGGCTCTTTTTAATACGCAATCATGTTTTACGATTAAGTACCAAAATAGTAGTTTTCGTTATTAGTCCCTAAAGTAGGCTTCTTTGGGACGATATTGTGTTTAACTCACTAAATTTGATTAAGTCACTAGAAAGCATTTTAGGACGACTTACAAACAATAATTGTTATTACGTTGTCACATATTTTAGTAGAAAATACAAAATCTAGCCAAAACCGTTAGATTAAAAAGGGACGTTTACTTTAGAACAGCTGATTTGTTTTTGAGGTAAGCTTTGACATAACCATATGATTTGAGTCCGTAAAATTTTACGGACTAGTCCGCAAAATCTATCTTTAGGGACTCAAAACGATCCGTAAGACAGTTGTTTTTGAGACGGTGTAATGAAAAGACTCTTTCAATCTGTTTGATGAACAACTATTTTCATTATACTGTGGAAATAAACAACTAATCGTTACAAAATTAGAACACATAATTTGATGTTGTACAATAACGTCCTCAATGTTTACAATATTTTCTGTTGTTTACAAACATAACTTTAAATATCATGTGATATAATGCACTGATAACATTTTGAGGTTAGCGAACAGAAAAATGTACCATATTTATTTTTTCTCTGTCCTATTTGAAGTTACCCAAAAATTATGATTTTGCTGACTATTTAGAGAACTAAAATGGCTGCTTTCCGAACAGTATGATGAAATTATTTTTTAAATAGACATGTGAATAAGTACTGAGAATATCAATAAATACTTCAGAACTATACCCAACCCATCTAGGGACGGGATCAGATATCGCCATTTCCTATTTGAAAAAGGTTATTTGAGTGAGCCAGCCAGAGTGCTAGAGTCTAAATTCAATTTTCTACCTAATTTGTTGTTAATGATATAGTTGACGTGATATAAAAGATGCTATAGCTTAAAATAAGTCATCCTATTGGATTTGCTAATGCTTTATTAAAAAGTTTTCTCGTCCGAAAGAAATCTGTTACATTAACCATCATAATCTGTCAGTGGTTCACTTCAACTACGTCTATTGGATTTAAAAACTGGCGACAATTTTAAAATGGGGATAGAAAGTTCTATCAATTCTATTGATATTCAAAGGTTAACTAAAAAAAAGTAATATCGTAGTAAGGTAATGCTAGGAATACATGTGGCCTACTAATGATGGCAAAACTTTTATAATATAACATTATTGAAGCTCGACACAAAATAAAACTTCTTAATTTAATAACAAAAATACCTTTTTACACACTTTTTGAAAAAATTAAGTCATTTCATTTTGCTGACGAGACATTAAGGCTTCTTCAGCATTGCTGGGATATGTTTGTTGAGTTGTTTGTAAGTTAAAACTATTGAATTTTAAAGCCCAAAAAAGCTGAAAGAGGCAAAGGAAAACAAATCCATTGGTAAGAAAACAGGTGTATTTTGTATAATTTATTTATCTTACAAAATAACAATGTATTCTCCCAGGACATTTACTGTAATATCACAGAAACTGCACAGCGTATCTTTCTTAGAGAAAAATATTCATGCGGCTGTACTTTTAATATATAGCATGGTCTACACAATTGTAAAATGTGATATACTTAAATTGTTAGAAAATTACTTATATATATAGATATATATATATATACTGTGGCTATCTATAAATAAGCACATTTAACATTTGCTGCGAGATTCTACAACATCCGTTTCAAGCGTTTCTAAAAGGCAATCAGTTTCAAAGTGCATCGAGCGAGTAGCCCAGTTATGTAAGCTACAGCTAACTATACTGAAAACATTATTGTTACGATAGTTACTTCAGACTTAAGACAGTAAACTTAACTATCGAATCATACAAAATAACAATATTGTCTAGTTTAATATTCGAACAACAATAGCATAAGTGAATAATAGTTACTACACACTGGCTTTTTGGAATATGCATTTCCCAAGGCTTGATCCATCGATCACAGTTTTATAAGTCCAAATACACAACACACATTTGATATAGTGAACAGTTACAATATATACAGATTATAAAAATTAATAACCCACAAGACTTTCCAACTCAGGCCAACTTGGAATTTGAATTACCTTTTACCGTTTTAAGAATTTAAACATAGACCACAAGAGCCTAGGTATTTAGGATATTTGCTAGGGTAGCAGGCTTACCGGAAATTACCCGAATAAGAATGAATTCAATCTGGCACAAGAAACACATACTATACACAAAACATTAGTCGAAGAGATGTATCGAATCGATCCTATTGAGTAGCAACAACTTTCCAGATTGTTTGCTCAACAAACAAAAAAACATTGCTCTCTGTGGGTTTGTTTAGTTAAATTTCAGGAAATGTTTCTACAATGATACTAAGATATATATATTTTTTGCGGTTTCCCACTTGGAAAAATCCAGTTTTCGACCTACAGCCCTAGAAAGTGTGTTATCGTCAATACCTTTTTGTAGCTGCAGTTAACAAAACAGCTGATACAGGTTATTTTATCGTCATCTTTTGAATTGACGTGCAAACAAAAATAACTGAATTGGTTAGTTTTAACTAAAGGTTTTAATGAAAAATGTTGTATTTCCACCTCATTAACTAAATTTCAAGGAGAACACCATCATAATTCTATTGCAAAACCTGGACATTACTGAAGATATCTGCAACGGAACTCGATCAATCGCAAAGGAACTATGCATCGACATTATTAAGGCCAAAATAATCACTGGAGAGCTTTCTGGGAGATTTGTCCACATTCCACGAATCACCTTAGATTCAAGTCCCATTTTTGAAATACAATGCAGCGTCATCAGTTTCCCTTCAAGGATTCGCAATGGCCATATACATGAACCAAGTACATAAACTGTAATTCGTCAGTGTAATCCTACTTGCCAGGGTTTTCATGCATGGTATGCTTTACGTAGCCGACTTTTGGGGTAAGAATAAAAACGGCTTAAAAATGGTCTTACCACCAACAAATCCTTCTCACACTTGCAACGTACGGAAAGAAGTTATAAACAATCATTCAAATGCTCCTCCAGTCCCATAATACGACAAACCGATCAATATGCAAGTTGAAACATAAAAAAAAATGTGGATTGCAATGTATTTATAAAGTAGTATTATGTTTTTTTATTTGAATAATCTAATATGTGTTCACATTGATTACATAGTAGACTATTTTTAATTAAGCTAATTAACTTATCTAATAAATGTTTAATTTGATCTGAGCTTCAAGAGGGGCTATAGGATCAATACATCCCTTCAACTCATGTTTTATGTAGGTTATGAGTGTCTTGTGCCAGATTTGACTCCTTCCCATTCAGATAATTTCAGATGGGCCTGCTATCCTCACAAAAATTCTTTTTACGGTTTTAGTTTAAGTTTTCTATTTTTATCAAGTAATAATAGTCTATTTCTAACTATTTAAAAAAAAATTCATTTCAAGTTACACAAAGACTCACAGTTTAAAAACACTTATTAATCAACTCTTAATGTAGTCACACCGTTAATCGGCTTTCATGGATTTGACGTTTAAAACTCTCTAGAGTTTTAACATAATACTAACAGCATTTAAAAAATTTTAAAATGTATTTTTAATAATCAATCTAATCATATTCAGTCTGTTCAATTGATAAAATTCAATATATTTTCATCTTATAATATGTTGTAAGATTGTAAAATCAAATTTCAAAGAGCTAACAGACGGGCATTCAAGTTTCACACAAAACTTTTAACAGACTTGTGTAGTATACTGAATTTATAAAATAAAATTAGAAAACATCTTTCTTACCTACAGTTTTATTCTCAACATAGAATCATAAGCTAATTCCGTTTAAAAATGTATACTTGAATTTAAAATCACCTCCAAAAAAAAGGCCATTAAATTTCCATAAACGCTCCGTTTTAGCAAGCTAATGGAACACATCAAACTAACAAAGCACCTCACAATCTTTAAGAAGAAGGCTCATGTTGAATCATTTTGGAAAATGCTCAAGAAGTATTGGAAAAGCAAATCAATTCGTAAAAAACTGTTGGAGTATAAAATAGCGTTCGACGTTGGTAACCTTTACGACGAGGTGAGAATTCTCCTAGAGGAACGGGTTGCTGGAGTGGTGAGCCGAAACTTGAGGGTTCGGCATAACCTACAACAAGAGGCAACACATGTTAAACATGACCGTTTTATAAAAGCGAAATAGTTTATGTTGCCTTCTGTCATAGGATACGAGGTTAGGAAAACTCTATTCTTGTTGATCTGGTCGATCCGTTTTTGCATGTCCCTCGTAGTTACTGGCATTTATCTTCCAAATTGAGTAGATCCGTTGACTAAAATGGTTAATTGAGCCACCAACTGTGCTGATGTCAATTGCTCATTCTTTTCAAATACGGTACTCCAAATAGCCAAACTGAAAGGACACTTTAAAGATTAAAGGATCGAAAACTAAGAGAAAAAATAAAGCTTGGACAGTAGCTACCTCTGTGGGTGGCTCATTCAGCGATTTTCTATTTGACCAATAAATTGGCAACAGTTGGTTAATAAAGATGTGATGACTACTTCATTATCCAGAATTCAATGGCGGTTCACTTGTTAACGTTTATGATGGTTGGTCCTCAAGTAAACTGTCATCTACGAGTACTCCATGGTGGGTAAGTTCATCAATAACATTTATAACAGTTCCCTCTAAACAAACCAATTCTTTTCTTACCCTTAAACTAATTAGAAGTATTTTACCATCACGCTGTTTGAATTGAAAATAGCAATTTTTCAGCATCATGACAAAATATTTTTAAATAATAATATTAGAACGTTTTTTAGACTGATATGAATTAGGTTTTTTTTTCTCATGTAAATTGCAAAATATTTAAAATAGAAATCTTACCACAAATGGATTACTGATGGTATCATTACTCCAAGGAACTTTGGCTGTTGGGAAGTTAAGAGACTGACTTGTCGTGAAGCCATTGGTCATCTGTCCATTAGGAACACTAGCCCAGACGGATTCTGTAAAACATTAGTACATATCAAACACTTGATGCTCAAAAGACTATAACCATTAGGTACTGGAAAGTCTAAAACAGATAGCCTATTTAACAAGATTTTTTTTATATTTAGAAAATGTATATCAATTGTAGGATATAGCATAATTTATTAATCTAAGTCTCGAAATCAGATCTTTAGAGAATCGGGATTAGTAAATGAAATTTATAATTTGCAAATTGACTGGTGAAGTCCTACTAATATTATAAGTGAGAAAGTTTGGATGTATGGATGAATGGATAGATGGATGGATGTTTGTGACAAGTAAATGCAAAACATGATGACAAAATGATCTCAGCAATTAATATTGTTTATATTGAGAAATTTATTGATGTAGAAATTTAGGAATTAAGAATCCTGAATCTGAACCAACGAGAAACAAATCATTGGTACAGCATTTATACTTAAAATACCTACATTCAAATAAATGATCACTATTACCGGTATTGAATTTATTTTAATCAAATCTTTTCTTGAAATTTTCTTGGTTAAAGAAAGATTCAAGTTTGACACTTACTATACTGAGATATATTTTGTAAGTTTGACAAATGTTCTGAAAATATTGTAATTAAGTAAACTGTCAAACATAGTTCAAATGAGTAAATTATTTAATTACAGTTTATCTTTTGTCCCTTTAAAATGTAAATACTCACCAGAAGAGAATGGCCTAGTGTTTCTGAAAGGATTGGCGCCTCCAGCAAACCCATTGTTCCAAGTTGTTTCACCTGGTAAGACAAATGTGTTAAATTTTAAAATAGGCTAAGTTAAAAAATTAAAAATGGCAACAACAAAAAATTATACATTTTAAATCTTATTCTGACACACAACTAACAAAAATACAAACTGTTAAACAACTTAAGAACAATTTGTAGAATCAAGTGGAACCACAGAGAAGTAAGAAACAGAGGATACATTCAATGGTACACTTTAGTGGTGTCTAGCACCAGTCACATCAGATCAAATTCTATTTGTTGTCCCCTTCCGCTCTCCCTCATCCCCACGCCAACATGTACTACAGCACTCACATGGTAGGAAGGCCCTGTGCGCTACAACTGCTGTACAAATATGCTATGTGGCCATCGCTGTTCAGGATCTTCCTTGCTCGATAGTAGTACATTTCCGCAACAACATATCAGAGCTATAGGCATTGGGTTTTCCCATAATCTTATATCCTCTGTATCTTACTTCTATGGTGGTATAATTGTCTTTGGTTTCTATAATCAACGGCGGTTGAGTAACTGTTTTCTGCGCAAGACACAAAAAAGATAATAGATTATCATCTGAATTCTTAATCCGCTGCAAAGTATTACAGTTGAATACAGTAAAGTAACAATTAGCGATTAACAAAAACTCAACTGTTAATCAACCTCTACATTGACCACAATATTATGATATCCACTATGCACCTGTGATTTCATCTATGATTCCCTGTGCATTAAGATTAGCCCCTTGCACTTTTTACACCAGTTTTCAAAAATGTTGTGGTATTCAACTTTTAAACACTTTTGTGGACTAAAATTGATTCAATTCAGACAAAAGGTTAAGAGCACAACTTTTTTGCTCAATTTATTCTTTGGAACATTAGTTCAATTAATCCTGAGAGTAAAAACACTATGAAGATGACAACAGTATTCCCAACCTCTGCCGGGCTGAACCAGAAATTCTGTGGGATGCGAAATACTACCCCCCCCCCAGAAAACCACCCCCACAGGTGAAACGTGACGTAACAAAATCTGCCAACAAAACCAATATGGGAGCCGTGTCCGGAACTGGGATACTACCCCCCCCCAAGGAAAATGTTATGCTATGTAATTGTAATAGTAATGCATGTGGAGAATATCAAACAGAATTTGGAAATGTTACAGCAAGTTTGGTTGATTAGGTTAGTTTAGAACAGTTTGACAACGAAACTTGAATGTCCTTGACTGGAAAACTGCCCCCTGATCTCTGGCGTTGAAATAAACCTCTATATTTGATATTTTTTAGGTTTATGAGTCTTCAGGATTATGTTATTCTTTTTTCTTCAATTTTGTGTTCACTATTATATAAGTAACACTGTTTTATTTTATAATATAATTTAAATTCAACAATTTAGTTTAGCACAACTGTAATGATTACTGTTTATCTGTTCTTCTTGGAAACATTTACCACACTGTTTATTGTTGTCAATCATCTCTTCATCATTTTATTGGGTTTACCAAGGCCACACTAAAAAAACAGGCCGTAATGCTCGTCTAGCATGACGTCACGATAGAAGACGGCAATGACGTAATTTTGCCGTTTGTGATCAGCTGCTTGTTTTAATCTTTCATTGGAAAATAAATAAATAAGTACTTATACGTCATAGCCGTCTTCTATCGTGACGTCATGCTTGGCGAGCATTACGGCCTGTTTTTTTAGTGTGGCCTTGGGTTTACATACTTTAAAACATGTGTTGAATTTGATTTATAATCTTGACCCAAGATACTTGGTATGTTAAATGTAAAATGTATAACTTGTTTTGGATGATAATTTTTATAAGACAATGAATAAATTTTGATTATAAGTTGCATATATGTTGAGACATACAATTTTTGCTTTGTTGATTATATGAAGATGATTAAATTGTAAAATATAGACAAGGTTCAGTTTTTTGGAATTTAAATTAATTAATACTGTATTTACAAACAATGATTTTTGAGTCATTGCAATGTTAACATGACATAGGAACTTGGGGGGGGGGGGGGGGGGGGGCACAGTAGTTGTCCGGGAGGGCAGTCTTCCGTCAACCCACTTTCTGTACAGTCCTTGTATAATTATTTTGTGGTTGAGACCAGATATCAGAAATCTTTACAACCGTTGCTATACAAACACTGCGTTACTTAGTCTACTTCCACTCACCTTTGAAGGGGTTAGCAGTCACACTGGTGTCGTTGGTTTGTCCAACTCCAGTAGGGAACAGGGAGGGAGCCGACCAGCCATTGGGATAACCGTTTGTCACTCCTAACAGCAAAATAATAAGCTTTATTACTGAGCTCACTAAAAAGCAGAAAGTTTTAAGTTCATACCCGAGAAAAGTTAGTTGCCTTATCATAGCCATCGATGTATAATAACTCCCTGGATTGCGCGCTCAGGTTGAAGTAGGGCTCGAAAAACGGTCCGTCGCTACCTCGCTCTGTCCGCGAGGAGTGGGGATAAAATGCATGAGTCACCCTAGTGGCGAGCGTCGCGCCCGCTCTCGCCGTGTATTGCGATTTAGTTTTGTGGGAATATTCCGAGGATAATTGATTATAATGAACTTAAGGAGGTTTTATAAGCAGATATAATTAATCTACGTACTTGCTCACACATAGACTATGTGTCAAAAGTAAACCTCATAAGAAATGAAGTGGTGATATAGAAGAGTTTATTTTATTTATTTATATTTGAACGAATTTGAATTTATATTTAACCAGAGCAAAGTATATCACAATAATTATTTGATCACATATGCATGTCATCATTTGCTTCGGCGAGGCCCAATTATTATTGAGAGACTTTGCATCATTTAAGAATATATATTTTGTTTATATTACAATATGTTTCTTTGTCATACTGATCAACGTGTTTGGAAAACATATTATGTTGCTAAATAAAATGAGTGTATAATATTTAATGTCAATATCTCAAATGTATTCATTATTCTCACTGAAGTATAATAACAAAATATTTTCTTTGGTATTAAATACTACTGTGAAATCTAACATTTATTCTTTGATTCAAAGAATTTTGTTAACTATAGACTACCGGTAAGCATCAAAATGCACAAACATACGCCTGTAAATTAAATTACCATTCCTCGTAATGTTTCAGGGTTGCCACCAAAGTGAGATAAAAAAATTCATGCATAATTCAAGGTTTTCATTGGTAGTTTTGAAAAATTCATGGGGTATATGCTCGCACAATTTCACCATAAAAGAGTATTGCCTAGTTCAGAATTGTACATTAATTTATCGACAATATATAGTTTTGTGTGCTACTATAAAATAAAACACATTTCATGCAATTATTTTAGAGTGAAAAATAAGAATTTAATAAAATTTATCCAGTCTAAAAAAAGTAAAATCACAGATGAAAAAGGATATTTAATAAAAATCTTGTGTGTGATAATACAATGTAATTCTTAAAAAAAATTGAAACATCTGATTTAACAACATCATAACTTAGGCCTAATGATAAATTCAAACGTTAGAAGAAATAATAAATAAATAATAAGTCGGATTGGTAGTTAGGTATAGGCCTAACCTAAAAAACATTGCATCCAAACATAAAAGGTTTAACTTAGTTAATCCAGCAATGGCCTAGAACTTTAATTACTGTCTAAACATCAAATTAAGATAATAGGCATAACGCATACCGGTAATTAAGATAATAGGCATAATAAAAACAAATGTTAAGAACATGATCAAGAAACGGTTAACTTAGTAATGGGCCATATCTAGGCCTACTAAAACGCACATGCAATCTATTACTACTGTAACACAGTAGGCTAGCCTACATTGTAATCCAAAGCTGAATCTAGGCTAAGTTAGGCCTGAACCAACTTTTATTTATTGAGAAGATTAAAGGTTACCGACTGACTGATAAAAACACTCTAAAAAGGTAATATTATGTAAATAAATATTTAGTTAAATAGTTAAATATTAGTGGATTAGTTAAATGTAAGTTTAAACATAGGCTAACTTTTAAGTAATAAAAAAATAATTAATTACATTACAGAAAAGGTTAAAATAAACTTAGTTTAGAAGGATGTTTCTTCCGATTGGATCAGTTTATATATTATCATTTGCCTACACAGGTTTAAATCACAGTTAAAACAATTATTTAATTAAATTTACATCTCATTAGTTAGATTCGTATTGACTGAAAACACCTATGCTTCTAACACAACATTTACATTTACCAGCCTCAGAACGAAATCACCATTTTTCAGCACAACATTGACTTCTTGCAACTTAGGCCTAAATAAATAAACTTAAACTCACGTTGTAAACACATTTACTCAACACTGACAGTAGTTTGAAATACGACATATTTGACCAAACAAACACAGAAGACGATTAAGTTCCAGCCGGAGCAAGCCATTTTGACCTTTATGGCAAGGCAAGGTACTTCTTATTTTAACGTTGTAAAGTATCGGAAGTATGATATATCAGTAATAAAAAATATTTAATCTGAACACTTGTTCCACTGAGTGTTGGGTAATCAATTATAAGAAGCACAAAACGGAATCACGAGTGCAAAAAGTGATCTTACTGTCCAGTGTCCACCACTACTTCAAACGTTTGACAAGTTTCAGATCAGTTTAAAACTTTTAGGTTATGGTTATTCTGTATTTCCTTCCACACGAACACTAGAGTAGAGAGTAGAGAATGAGTGAGAGCGAGCATCAATTCCGATTGTCGATGTTTTCGAAACATCGATGTCTTTTCTATCGATGTTCGAAGTTGTTTGTTTACATCGATGGTAGATTACCGAACCGATGATTTGGTTTGTTACATCGGTCTTTTAGGCCAAAAAAAGTAATGAAATACAGTATTGATGTTTTCCGTAACTGAATTGTATTGGTTTTAGGTTAATTGGCTGTTACAGTGCAGAGAACAGACGAGAAACTCGGAACAAACATCGATGTGATCGATGTTTTGGCTCCGAAAGCATCGATTTTATCGGTAGATCGGTACTCGGTAGGGATGGGCGTTATAACATAACAGGATGAATAACAGTGTTGCGGCCACGGCAACGTTATCGCGGCAACACGTTGCGGAGAACTCCCTGTTATTATAATAACGTATCTACACAATGTTGCAGGAAAGCCGCGCGGACAACGAAAACGAAAACATGCATTGCCATTAGTGCCGTTGCCGTAACGCTACCAGAGCAACGATAACTTCTGAAACGAACTAGAATAACCACTGAGCTATAATTCTAACTGGAGGTAGCACCATTAGTCAATGGTAGCACTGAATGTCAAAGATGCGTGTCGCCAGCCGCCATGTTTGCGTGAGGTGTGAGTTATAAAGAAGCCATGTTATTGGATGAAAAAACTCACTGCCATACAAACCTAGTTATAGAAGCCATGTCATTGGATGAAAAAACTCACTGCTATACCAACCTAACAAAATTAGCGACACGCTTTTGACAGACTTCTGCCATGGCAGTGCTACCTCCAGTTATAATTTTAGCTCAGTGAGAATAACGCATCCTGTCTGGGCCACGCCCGACTCGCGCCCGACTCCCGACTACAACTGAAAACTGAACTGATCAACCGACAACGATAACTGAACGCCGCAACACGTTATTGGGCAGCTGCGTTATCGTTATAACCGTTGCCGGAAAACAACGATAATTCTCATCTCTAGACTACTCGGCTGACGTCGGTTACGATCGGATTTGACCTTGAATAAACTACGCAATCGTTTCTGTTCGTGGCATGGCAACAAAACTTTTTATCTTGACACTCCCACTTTGACGTTTTATCTCGGTGTTCATTTCGAGAATGGTTTTAATACGGAGTATTTGATTCAGCACATTTAGGGGTTTTGGCTGAATTATTAATAATGATTTTGAGAATTCATGGTCCAATGGCGAAATTCACGCATAATTCACGCACTTTTTCATGGTCACCTAAATTCACGCATAATTCACGCTTTTCAAGGTTTTCATGGCTGGTGGCAACCCTGTGTTTTGACATATTTGATGTAATATAATGATAATTAAATGCTAGAAACTCAGTTTCTATATCCCGTAAACTGATGCTGAGCCGGCCGAGCTCCTAGCGCCAATGCCGCGCCAAGCGATTTTATGCCTATTTTTAATCGCTTAAAAATGATACAAGCAGGCTCCGTATCAAAAAAAGCTTCAAATAAAAAATAAAATTCATACTTTGATCCAAAACTTTGCCGCAGGAATTTTTTTCCTGACCAAAAAATAAAAAAGTTCCTCGCTTACTACATTTTTCATGTTTTTAATGGTGTTAAAAACAATCATCTGTTTTAATTTGCCTAAATAAATTATAAAAAATATGTTAATGTAAAAACTAGCTACATAGTAATGAGCACTGGTTTTTCCAGAAAATAATATATCAATTTGAAATTTTTATGTTAACAAATAAGTGTAGCAGAGCAGGTTGAGTGAATGTATGTTTGTGTAAAACAGAGAGGTTCAATCCGCCCGTCCGCCTCGGTATCCCGCCAATTCGATTGGCGGGCACGGACCGTTTTTCCACCACCTAGCGCGCTATCCAGTAAGAGTTATTATACATCGATGATCATAGCTAATATTAATAAAGGAAAGAGTATCTCTTAGCCAGAAAAAAGCTACACCTTGCGTCTCTACCATCTCACAATCATCTTCCATTTGTGTTCTGGTTTAAATATGCCTAGTAATATCAAAATCTTAAGTATTAATATAGTCCTCATTACTGCAGCAGCACGGTTTGAAAATACAGTAACAAAAGAAGGAAAACAAGAAATCACAGGGAAAGAAAAATTGACTGTCAAATCACAAACTTTTAAGTAGTAGAGCCATTCTACTACTTACTTCAGAACTCATTCCCTCATTGCCTCTCATTGCCTCATTCTCATTGCCTGGAACTCATTCCTTGAGTAAGTTGTGTTAGCCATTCCTTCCTAATGTATTTCATACAGTTAAGAAACATTAAATGTATACTAACCAGCCGTCCACTCTGCAGCAGGCTCCACAGCCTGTTGTTGTTGTTGTTGTTGTTGTTGCTGCTGCTGCTGCTGTTGTTGCTGTTGCTGCTGAGATTTCATTAAGCAATCAAGATCTTTAAGAGCTGCATATCTGTCTTCTGCTGGTACTGTGGCTGCTTCCCCCACTCCTGACCCGGGCATGCCTAAAAACACAAAAAATTGTTTTTAGTCAATTGAGTGATCTTCAATGAGATGGAAACTGTCATAAATCTCTATCCAGCATTCAGCAGGAGAGATTTGCTGAACACAATTTTAAAGGAAGCTCCTTAATTAGTATTGTGTATATTCAAAAGGGAGATCAGCAAATAATACTATGGTGATGACATCCTTGAAGATTTATTGTCAAGTAAAAGGAAAAGGTAGTTGTTGAGCAAGTTGAGGTTAAACCAGAAAAGATTTTGTAATAAAGAATGAGAACTTATTTATAGGTTTAATTTAACATAATAATTTGTAATTTCAACCACTTTAAGTACCTTTAAAACTATAAAATTACTAAAACACATGCAATATCAAACTAAACATGGGTGTAGGACAATAGGCTTGAATATACGGAAAACTGATATCACGGGAAATTATTGTTTATACTATCATTAACGGAAACTTAGAGTGGGGAGTGGAAATACTTCTCAAAATCTCAAAACAAGAGTTAATAGCCTATTCTTATTATGCAGGTGTCTCTTTCTCAGAAGTCTTCCCGTACACCTGCCTACCACACCCCTTCCCCCGTGTAGTGAATAGGAGCTGTTCCCAACTCCCATGATTCATCTTTTTAGGTTGAAGCTTTACAACCCTAAAAAGGATTACATAATGTTTATGACCCTTCATGTACAAAAAAGGTCTTCCAGGCTTATCGTCCTCAAAATACAGGACATGAATCACCAAGCAAAAAATAAAAACATAAATCACACAATATACACTAAAAATTACCTCAATAATATACATCTAATGAAAAAAAAAATATTCAAACAGAAAAGTGCAATAATACAAAGCTTAACAAAATGATAATACAATTCTACTAGAAATAAAAGAAATGAAAAATAATGAAAAACCACAACAACGTTCAAGCTCAAAACATCCAAGAGCTCAACTCACTCCATCTATTGGTCGGAGGACAGGATGACCTTCCAGACAATGGACGCAAAGGAACTTTGAAGATGGGCGGAGTGTAGGACGATATTTCTGCCCAAACATCTAGACTTGCTGGATTAGACCAGTCAAAGAATGCTCATATCAGTTGGGCTCCACAATTAGGTGATTTACTAAATTACTTCAATGGTAACTGTTAAAACGTTAGGTATAGAATACAAGGTGATAACAAAACAAGATGCCTCCACCTGAATTTCAACAGGTAAACCGGCATCAGCATACCATTAGAAGGAATAAATCTTAGGCTTAACAATAATTTGTTTTTATTTTTTAAAGGGGATTACAAAATAATGGAAATTAGAGTAGAAACTACATTTTGTCCCATAATCAAAACAAACCAGACATTATTGTAAAATATTTAAATTTTTTACAATACACTTTATGATATATTCATTCTCTTTCAATACAAAATATTAGAGCTTGCACCAAAAGATTTGAATGCAATGATACACACCGATAATGACTCCCTTCAGCCAGGGCCATGAATAACAATATATATATATATATATATATATATATATAGGGTGTTTTTTGTTTAATGCAACCCAAATTATTTCAACTACTGTGAGACACATTTTAACAACAAAACCATCATTTCATCAGCTAGAATCCATCGTTTCAGTTATCTATGAGGTTTAGTGTTATTGGTAATTTATTGTAAACTAGCAGTTGCCCATCTGCTTCGCCCAAGATACTTTTGGTTTTTTTACCACAGTTGAACCCGCAGAAGTTGCAACTTCACTACATTTTCCATGTTGTAAAAGTTGATAAGAATTAAATCTATTTGCATATATCCTAAAAACCTAAGCTAATATTTCCTGGGCTACCGATACTACATTAGAATTTTTTCCCCTGTGTTCATAGTTCTGGGAATTTAATTTTGTCAAGATGTAGCACATTATTAGAAGTTTTGAAGTGACTGTAGGAAAAGGATGCAACACATCAATGGGAAGATAAATAGAATAGTTTGTTTTGACATGAGAAAAATTTTAACAAAACATCTGATCTGTTATGATCTTATCTTGGAGGAAATAGGTGATCTGCTGAGAATCAGTTGAGTAGCCTCGACGACCATTTTGTCATTTGTCAAGACAGCGTTAAAATAAAACCAACAGAACCTATAACTAACTGGTATGTACTGACCTGTGTTTGTGGAGCTGAAGACAGGGTTATTGTCAAAATTGGCAAACGATGGTTGAGAAGACGTAGGAGCGACGGCAGACTGTGAACTGTTGAACGGATCACAAGGCGGGGGAATTGACAGGTTGTTGAAGTCAGCAAACGGCTCAGGTGTGAAAACGTTGTTGTTGTTCGTCTGGAAAACGTGAGGACGATAATTTATCCAAACAATTTATGAACAATCCTGAGGGCAGGATGGGCTTGAGTGATGGATTGTACACCACATTGCTGGGTCCATCAAAGAGAAAACAGTATATTATAAGACAGTATCTAACATTAGGCAAAGGCAGATGGATCTGTCTGTGCTTTAACCGAAAAATGAATCGGTTGTCTTGAGTGACTCCTTTTTTTGGCACTGACTAAAAATCAACACAGAAGTTTTGAATTGTTGAAAGAATGTACACTTGAGTCTGGCTAATCCTAATTAGTTGGGACCAAACGCTGTTTGGATCAGCTGATTGTTCGGATTAGCCGAAATAATTTAAATCTACTACAACTTTCATTATCCGGGATAATTGGGGGAGGGAGACTGTCCATGGATAACGAAAACTACGGTTAGTCCAACATGGAATGAAATATATAACATGTAGTTGTGAACCAGCATCAGCTGACTAATAGTTTGTTTATGTTTACGTTTTTGGCTATTTTGGGTTGTTATGGTGACGAATAATTGGTAGAGTTGGATTATGTTTAAAAGTTGAGATAGAAGGTTCTTTTTTTGTTGTGAAAATATAAGTAAGTTGAAGAAAGCTCTGAAGAGTTTAATTTTCTCATTTTGTAGTTGTAAATATTGATGTCAAAAGTTTCATTTCTTAATTAATGAAATAGGAATATATGGCACAATCATGACATTACAAGTCATTGACCTTGGTTCAGATTTACTAACTGTACAGTACCTACCTAATGTTAATGTTTAAAATAACAGCTCACTAAAAAAAATAGCCAAACACTATACTTAAATACATATTACATAATGAACAAAACAGTTCTTTATTGGCTACCAGAACGAGTTTCAGAACAGAGGCGTGTGTATGATAATTATCAACTATCATTGCTGTTTCCACAATTGAAAATAAATCATATTGAGAACGATAAAAATATTAGTTTACTCAGAAAAATAATTCTAAAATCATAATTTATAAAAATAACAACACTAAAAAATGAAGATAGATTAACCAACATAAAACTGAGACATTCCTCTTAGAAAGTTGCTAGGGTTACTGATCACTCAATCACAGGCTACTAAGCATTATGTCATAATCAGTTCTGATCTAATGAAATCTGCTGTGTTGTGACACAGCGCACAGCAGACAGATGTGTAAGAAGACAATTGTCAGCGCATAACTCATATTTGAGCTGTTTATAAATATTTATCTTTTCTGCTTCCATATCATTTTTGCTAAATGAACTGTTGCTAAAAAAAACAATAATTTGGGAGCCTACTACCTATAAATAATGGACCCAAACAATTGAATATGCTATTGAACAACATACAATCTATATTATTTAATTAATTTGTTGGATTTTTGTGTACAGCAAATTGACCCCTAAATATTTTTTTTTATAGGCATATTGGGTATCAATTTAAAGCTCTTATCCTCTAGATGTGCCTTTTGCAGGTTTGGATGATATACCGTGAAAGCCCTTGGTCCTATAGGCTTATAAAATTTCATAGTTTGAACTGAATTCTGTTGTTATTCATTTCAACTTTATCAAGTTTACATCAAAACATATGGCCATGATACAATCCTATATATTAAAACGTGACAGGGTTTTTTTATTTCACGATTCTGAAACAACCACTTGAAGACAGATTTTTATGATTTTTGTGTTGAAAGAAAGATAATTTTGAAAACTAGGGAATGTCGAAGCCATAATTTTAGTTTAGGGTTTCAGTTTTTTAGGAATTAAGTTTTAATTTTCAAAAAGTCCAGCAGCTGACGGACGAGTTTAAGTCGTTTTAGTGTTGGTTTAACTAACAGCTGGTTTCTAACTGTCATTGAAATGTTTGTGTTATAAGTTGTTTGTATACAAAAATATTGATCGTCAGAGTTCGCCTACACACTATTTCACTTTAAAATGCAGTTTATTTCCTACCGTAAAAGATCTATGTTATCAGGAGATTGTGTAATTTTGAACTAAACATTTTAAACGTATAATCAAGTTTTGTCATAAATGCAATCCGTCTAAGTATAAGAGCTTAATCCTTTAATATATAAGTGGTTTACGTGTTGATACATCTTTTTCTAGATGTTTGAATATAAGTATGACTGCATAGAGTACACATTTTATTTGTAATGAAAATGTCAACCGGTGTAGTAGGTCTCCAGAAAACTGACCAGTAAGCTGCAGGGTGTCAGTAGAAACCAAATTCGATTCATACCATATCATAACTATCCCAGTAGTACTGTATGATTCAGAAACTTGATAAAGGGGTACATTCCAAAAATAGACCAAAAGGCTCAGATCTCGGATGGGCTGGGCAGGCTTTGCATGGCGGAGAGAAGATACTTCAACATTTAAAAGTGTATTCCAAGGAGTGAAGACCAAGTAATGAAAGACATCTTCAGATTGGTATCTTCCTTAGAAATGGCAGGGGATGGAAGAGAACGGGAGGCCAGGATCATTTTAGAGGTTTCAGTGGCCAAGGTGGTAAAATAAGGTACAGCAAGTGATAGTAGGCCTATGCAGTGGAAGGTGGTATATAGCTACTGTACTAAAAGCCAGTGTGTGTGAATCGGCCACCAAGTTGTAAACTAGCTGTTCTGAATCATATTCAGTTTTAATTGACTACTCGATTCCCTTACGTAGGACGGGCAAACAACTCGTTTTGTTTAAATCTATATGAAAATGGTTATCTGTAGTATTTCAGTGAATTCAAGTAAAATGCTATAATGTTATTTTTGTATAAAATGCAAAGAAGAATATGACTTAGGTTAGATATTGTGTTGTGAGAGGATTTTGTGTCTTCATAGTGTAATGTTAGTTATGTGAAATAAAAAAATAAAATGACTTGAGTTAGATTTTGTGTTTTTATAGTATGTTTCATTAGTTTTGTAATTTTTCTAAGATGCCTCAAAGAGATCGCGCATGCAATGAAAATAATAGGGCCCGCAATGCATTAATAGGGATATGATGAGACATAATCGTTTTCATCCTTACCAACTATACTGTATATCAAATACATCACTGATTTTGAAGTCACTAAGTGACGCAGGTTGCTAGTACAGTTTAAAACATTTATCGGTTCTTTACTTTGTAAAATATATTTTACATTACCAAAGTGCAAATTATTTACAAAAATGTCTGGAACTAGTTCGGACTAGCAGAAGTCAAGTGTACTGAATTTGCTCAAGAGCTATGACATACCAGGGTGGTGGGTGGTTTGAAGGCCAGAGAGTTGGGTGGTTGGACGGATGTTGTGCTGTTTACAGCCACAGGTCTCGCTGTTTCACTTGGAGCAGAAGGTTTTCTTTGTGTTGGCACCGCCCCGTTCACTGGCTTCTCCAATGTAGAAGCAATGGCCGGGTCTAAATAATACCTGCCACAAAATAAACAGATATCTCAAGTAATTTCACACTACAGTAATTTAAAGTTAATTGTGTAAATTCTAACACAATGAACCTTAAAACTATTTATAAAAGACGATAATGATATAACAGCTCCTAGAATACCGATAAATCTTTTAAATCCTTGCTTGCTTATATGACCCCTTAACACCAACATTTTTGCTTCAGGCTGTACATGGACTTTTTATTGTAGTCAAAACTTACAACAACACTTCAGTATAGGCCTACTAAATTATTTGTTTTATTAAGCTCTACAAAAAAAAAAAAAATAAATAAAAATTATAATTTTATATTTTTGGGTGTCAAAAATGGGAAAAACCTATTTTTATTCCATAAAACCCGCCATACAACCACGTTCCCATTGTCCGATCACCCTGGTTCGTGAACTCGTTCAAATGAATGGAAGTTTTTTAATAAATTTAATCAAAATCTGATGTCTTTTGTTTGAGATATCATACTAACGGACACATGTATAAAGGTATATAAATGAATTTGAAAAGATGGTGTTTTTGTAGAGGGTCAAAATTAGTGAAAAAGTAAGTATCGTAAGTGAAAAAGTAAATCGGTCCCAGATCTAGGTCTTACCATGAGACCTACGGTAATAGCTCATACCCTAAATGGGAAATTCGCTAAACGGAGAAAAATTTGCCTACGGTTTAAATGGACTACTCACATAACTACATGACAATTATGTTTACCTTTTTTTCTCATATTTCGCTACCATGAAGTCTTTAATTTGTTGTTCGTCTTTGGTCGGAGGCTGCTGTGTGTCTAGTAAACCTAGCCATAATCTTCTGCAATACTGTGAAATAACATAGAATTATTATTAAATCCATACAGTAATATTGAAACAGGATAAGTAATGTAAACAAAATTTGTATAGACTGGCAAGTGACAACAATGTGAGGGTGGGCTGGACAGAACTGGTTACTTCCAAGTACAGCCAGATAACACTGGTTATCAAATGTAGACTCAGCGATCACTTTAACACGTTGATTGCTAATGCCGACTTTATTCGGCCTCCCTAGTGCTTCAATGTGGTGTGCGCCGACAAGAGTCGGCACCAGACCAACTGAAATATATTGAGTCAGTGTGAGCTTAGAATCAGATGGAGGACGTTATAATCATTGCCAACCTGTAGCTTAGAATGTGAGCTTTATTTTGTTGTAGGTTGGTACTAAAATTTCCTGTAAAATCCCATCTGGCAATGCTTTTATCCCAGTTTTGGAGATTTGTTCTCTTAGATCCACATTACAAAGACACAGGCTACGGATCCAGGCAGTGCTGCTACCTTTGGGTGTTTCAGTGAACTACGTCCACTCTCGGGGTAACGCACCACTGCTCTTTTGTAATTCGTTAGACTGAAATATTTGAATGTCAATTGCGTTCACTGATTCAGTGGCGCGCCGGGGCATCGCAGCCACTTGGGAGCGCCTGTACATTGTTTTCAGCAGTCAACGTGTTAAGAGTTTAAACTTCGCAATTTAATGGTTTAAACTTCCTACTTGACACTATATTTTATCAGAATCAGTAAAACTTAGACTTCTTAGTTCAAATTTACAATGGAAAGATCTAGTAAACGTTAAAGTGTACTTTATCAAGTCCCTTCTATACTTATTTATTTCCAAAGCAAAGGTTGAGAAAGACCATCAAAAACATAAGGGAGCTCGACTCCACATTGAGAATGGTGGTAGAAAATTATTCCAAGGAAGGACTAGGGGTGCCTGGTGTCCTAGATTATGCAACAGTTAAACAAATGCTAGAAGATATGAGAATTTACAAAATCAACCCCAGAGGTGTTGGTGAGGTAAAAAAACCTTCTAAGGTTCAAGTAATGGACAATAGTATATTGACACTTTTGTACATGTTTGATACATCTAGCAATAAAGACAAAATCAAAAATAACAAATTTAGTTCCAATAACCTCTAATTGACGATTAGTAAAAAATATAACAGTAAAAACTTAAAATTAACTATTTGTTCAATTTCAAAAGTTTGACAAAAACTAGGGGTTGTGAAGACGATGTGGAGACGATGGTTTCTTCCTTTGGCTCTTTTGTGAGTCTAATTATTGATTAAGGTTATAAATTCACCCCTAATAATTTGAGTGTTATCACTGGTAGATACCAAATTAATAATAGTTAACATGCTTTTAGTGAAAAATTGCTTTTATCTTCTAAAAAAAATAACAACTTAAATAGTCACTTACATCGTTTCCTCTAGCTTTCACAAAATCTATCTCTTCGGGCGTAAATGTGGCCATGGATATAGACTTTACTCTGTGTGGAGGAGTTATACCTCTCCTGTAACCATATTTAACAAGAATAAGTAATAAACAAAAACTGTAAACGGAGAGGAGAAGTTGCAGGAGGAAAAGGTTGGACCGGGCAATAAATGAAGAGGAAAGTACAGATATAGAAAGATGTATAAGGTAAATACAGAAGGCACTATTGGTTTGGTTTGGACAGTAGGTTTGGAGGGAGGCCTTCTGTGTAAGGTTAAGAAGAACAAAAGGGGAAATCCAAGACACAACATGCGCCTAGAGAGAGAAAGAGAGAGATGGAGGCAAGGCTCAGGCTTGAAGGTGGCGAGAGGGCTGGCAGAAAGGCAAGGATATTGGAAGTGGTGAGATGATGCAAGCTGTATACGAATCTGCTTTAGGTATATAAAACTATAATTGTATTAAGGTGCATTAACTACTTTAATAAAAATGTATTTTTAAATAGCTGCCTAGATAGAAATTCCAATTTGTTAAATAGGCTAAATATAGTGTCAATCTTCTTGAATAATGTTTTAAAACTATTTTTATGTCCAGTGACTTTATTCTAAGCCTTGTTTATTTATCTTTTAAATATTTTGCCGTCCCAGGACTTTTGAAGCGTTAAAAATGTTTGAAAAATGTCCATTTTAAAGCTTTTGTAACACTGCAACTATTCCCTTAAAAAAGATGTTGAAGATGACTATTCTTTTTAGCGAATTTCCCATATAGGGAATATTAGCGAATTTCCCATATAGGGAATAAGCTATTACCGTAGTACTCATGGTAAGACCTGGACGCGGGACCGATTTTTTTTTTCATTTTGAGGTCCCTAGAGGCCAAAAACACCATCCGTTCAAATTCATATATATATATATATTTATATATTTATATATATATATATATATGTGTCCGTCAGCACGATAACTCGAGCAAAAATGATCCGATTTTGATGAAATTTGGTACAAACGTGTAAACGTACGTTTATTCGAACGAGTTCGCGATCCAGCATGATCGGACCATGGGAACGGGGGTTTACGGGGGGTTTTATGGGGTAAAAATAGGTTTTTCCCATTTTTGACCCAAAAAACATAAAATTTAGCAATTTCTTTCCAAACCATTTTGTAGAGCTTAAAAAAACAAATAATTTAGTATATTGAAGCGTTATTATGCGCCTAATGGTTACAGAGAAAATTCCAAAAAATAGTAAATTTAAAATTCCCATGTTATTCTTATGGAGAATAAGTAATCTGTTGTAGTTTGCTTGTTTGTGAACATATTTTGATCAAATTTGGAAAATGTTTTTATTTCTTACTAACTATTCACATTTTACAAAAAAAAAAAAAAACAGTTTTACCCTCCCTGATGCAGCAAACCTAAGTACTTGTTAAACTAATTCTATTTAAATCAAGAATAAATGTTATATTTTTAAGTAGACATTTCAGTGTAAATCCAATCAGTCAAATGGAAATTCGCTTAGTCTGCAGGTTTGCTGCGGCGGGGGTATTTTAAATTCATTGTAGATAATTTTTGTAAACAATGTATTTTAGCTTAACCACATGGGTTTCCTTCATAAAAAGCAAAATAACAACCAGTTGTTCAGCTTTAACCTCCCTCCCCCCCTTTCCCACCAAACCCGATGCTCAAAATGGTGTAGGTTTTTACCTACCAAACAATTATTGATTATATTGAACTGTTTGGAGTCAAAAGTTAGCTTTCACTTTGGATGTTGAAGCTTGGGTCTAATTGCACTGCACCACCAGTACAGTATTTACAGTTAAGATTTGTTTAGTTTTTTGCTACAAGGCCTAATCAACAAAAAGAAACTGTAACAAGTTTCAAATACCCCCGCCACAGCAAACCTGCAGACTAAGCGAATTTCCATTTGCCTGATTGGATCTACACTATCCTTAAAAAATCACATTTATTCCCCATTTAAATAGCATTAGTTTATGAAGTACTTAAGTTTGCTGCAACAGGGAGGGTAAAAGTATTTTTTTAATGTCAATGGTTTAGTATGAAATAAATGTGTTTTCCAAATTTAATCAAAATATGTACATAAACAGGCAAACTAAAACAGTTTACTTATTCTCCATAAGAATAACATTATTACATGGGAATTTTATATTTATAATTTTTGTAATTTTCTTTGTGACTATTAGGCGCATAACAACGCTTCAATATACTAAATTATTTGTTTTTTTTTTTTTAGCTCTACAAAATGGTTTGGAAAGAAATGGCATAATTTGTTGTTTTTAGTGTCAAAAATGGGAAAACCCAATTTTTACCACGTAAAACATCCCATAAACCCCCGTTGCCATAGTCCGATCATGCTGGTTCGCTAACTCATTTGAATAAATGTAGGTTTACATGTTTGTACGGTACCAAATTTAATCAAAATCGGATCATTTTTGCTCAAGTCATCGTGCTAACGGACATTTATATACATATATATATTATATGAATTCAAACTGATGGTGTTTTTGGGCTCTAAGGACCTCAAAACAAACCATGAGTACTACGGTATTTATTAGCTTATTTACTATATGGGAAATTCGCTAAAAAAAGAAATAAACCAATAATCAGGAATATTATTGGTAGGCCTAGGCTAAAAACACTGGTCGGCTTTTGAGGTTTCAATAAACTTTTGTCAACAAGTAAATTCTTACTTCACAACAAGAAATGAAAAAAATCAATTACAGTGTTATTTGCTTTTATGGAATATTAAGCATTGAGTCTATCACTGATACTGACGTAATACTTCAATTTAATGATACCATATGAGGTCAATATTCCAAGAACTATTATATTCAGTGACTCAGTCAAACATTCTCTTATCAAACCAACAGCCTCTTCTTTGCCAACCGATAACAACAGGTTATAAATAGTTCCAACACTCGGTTTTGTAAACAGAAGCGCAAGAATTTCACAAGACCAAATGAAATGAATTCTATCAACTAGATAGGCTAAAATGTGACCTACCTACACAAAATAAATATGGCTGTGGATTTTTGATGATTTTTTTTACAAATATTATACTAAACCATATATAGAGTGATTTTAGTTTAAAACTATCAACTATTAGTACCCTTGTGCTTCATGTTCAAGGAAGCCACGTGCATAATATGATTGAAATCAATTAATCAATATTCTTAACACACATACACTTTTTAATAAATATACGACAGTAGGCCCATAGATTTATTCTTCTTTTACGTCTTTGGCTATAAAATTTTTGAAGTATTTCGATACACACTATGATGAACCAATAAATCAACTTTGAATTTCAATAAACTGAATACAAATTACGCTACCATACTGATATATTTGTTAAAATTTGTTTTGCATCACATTTATTATCAGTAGCTATCAGTTATAGGTAAACAATATCAATACAACTTCCTATTTGCACAGTACCGTTCTGTAATGGCGGTGTTGTTGTTTACATTCTTACTCGCTTCTAATTTTCACTTTGAATTTAAATAGCCAACATCGGTTTGCAAAATTACTAAGAAACAAGAGTAATGCCAGTATAAAAATGTTGAAAGTGTCATTTAAAAAGAATTCAACAAAAGTTAGTTTACATTGTAGATTTTATACATAAAGTTGTATATCAATTCAGGCAAATGGAAATTGGCTTAGTCTGCAGGTTTGCTGCAGCAGGGGTATTCTTTTTTACAATTGATGTAAAATTCACAGAATTTTTGAGAATTTGTATGTATTTTGCACCAAGCGCAAGGCCCTGTGCCTTTCCACTAGGGCCTCCTATGAAGAAAGTATTGTCTTTTGAAACAAAATTTTAGATCTAGTTTTGGGTGGAAGATATGTTTTGAATCCCCTGGAACCCAAAAAAGCCGTTTTCAAAGATATGTCCCTCTGTCTGTGTGTGTGTGTGTTAGTGTACAGAGCTACAGACTATACCTGTGGCTTGATTTTGACGAAATGTTGTATGTGGTAACAAATCCATGGTATCTCTAGGCGGTTTTTTACATTTTTTTGATAATTTTATTTCTAATTAATAGTAATTTTAAAAAAAACCATCATATAACAGAAAACCTTATTTACATAAAAAAGGCTTGAACGATTTTCATTCAAATTCAGTATGTAATGGTCCTTTAAACTCTAAACAAAATGGCATAACCCCCAATGCTGTAAAAATTACGGGTAAAAATTTATAGCAATTTTTGTCATTACTCATATTATAAATATCAGTTACTCCCACCGCTTACCCGCTTACCCATTATAAGAGTTGTTAAGCTAATGAGAGAAAGTAAATGTCGGTTTGCTGATACCGTTTATTTAATGTCTATATTTACTTCTTTGGAAGTGAATATGAACTAGACAATATGTTAAAGATTGTTAAAAAACAGCTGACAATGCTTGTGTTACATAACAGTGACAGGCAGGAAGCAGCTGGTTCGATGCACAGCACACCTGTCTAGCTGTGGGTCTGCATATCACACCATCAGTCACACATGAGTCACCACTCTCTACACTCTACACTCACACAACAAACATCCACACACAAACCGTGCCTTCAGTTCAATTGAAAACTTCATCAGTGCACACACATTCATATAAAATTATCTTTGTCTCCAATCTCCATAGACAATGACTTGGCATATAACAATTCATGAATAAATGCAAATTAATAATTAGAAGCAAATATAAAACAATAGAGATAAAGAAAATTGTAACATAAAAAATGTACGACCCCTCATTGCTTACACAGGAGAGGATAACTAACAAGAAAATTTTTCCCTAAATAAAGCTGAGGGAAACGAACAATTTCTATCAGACAGATGTTTTATTTAAAGGTCCAGAACTATTTTACCTGTATTAGCCGGTAAATAATATCCCTATTATAAGATAATTTATTGAATTAAAATAAAATTATAGTAATATTTATTCTAATTGTTTATTTATAGGTACCTATGCCTACTCACACCCATCATATTTTCACTAACAATATGTAATGAAATTACAAGCATTTTTACCCATGTAAATTGGGTGTTATGTTGAATTACGGTACTTTTAATGGATAGGACATAACAAACTGAAATAAAAATAGTAAATAACAAAACACAATTATTACAATTGTTTGTTATTATGCTTGAACAAAGAGACAATGAGTAAAGTAAAAAAGTAAAAATTATAATAATAAATTCTAAATAGCTGGTGGTACATGTGTCTGGTTTACAGTTTAGAGAATTAGAGAGAGGGAACAGTTGAAGCTATGAGTGAGGCAGTGAAAGTACAGTGAAGTTGCTAAGTGAAAGGTCAATGCTAGAGACACTTTATACCATTTTGAGATATATTGGTCTCACTCTATACCTTGGTCTCGCACTAAATAGACATATTGTTTCAGATTTATAATCTAACTTATAAGGAACAAATCATTACTGTACATCATACTTTATTATAATGATAAAGATTATGCTTTTAACTTATTATATCAATTAAATTAACATATTATAACAAAATACCATTTTTGTCAAAACTCCAATCCATTACGATGTAATTCCAAAATAATTAATTACGGTATTGTAAAACTTTGTGTCACAAAGGCAACGATATCTTTAAAGTCAAATTATATTTTTAACAAAAACAACTAGGCCTATTTGAAATGTTAATATGAAGAAGATATAATCATTTTTTAGTATTAGGCCTACCTGCTGACTGATATTTTTCGAATTTGTAACTACAAATCACCTGGTAAGTAAAATACTGTACAACTACTCCGCTTACTAAAAACAACAAAATTCCTGATGACGAGCGAAAAAACCCGCAGACTAAATTCACAGAACTAGTGAGGAAAGAGTGATAAGAGATGAACGCCTACTGCCCAGTGGGATGGCACGGGCAGTTACGAGATAACGGGTCCTTGATGCTGATTGTGACAGACAGACAGAGTCACAGTGACGCAACTCCATCACGGACAACACTTGTCTATCGGCAAACAAGTATTGTTCAATCATTGGAATGTGTGAGTGTGCAACAAACCTACAAGAGAATAATGGAAAAGGGAGGGGGAATACAAATATGAGAGGTTAGGAAAGTTTCCAAGGTTGGAAAAACAATATCTGAGAATTGCCCGATGAGAAAAAATATGTTTCCTATCATACGGGTGAAATGATCAAATGATTTCTCTATGCTATGTCCGGTATCGATAACAATAAATTTTATAATAGGCCTAGTGTTCTAATAAGTGGTAGATTGTTGTGAAAATAAGTTGTAATTTACATAAATAATCCAAGTTCCAATTTATAACTACTTTAAAACTCACTTTAAAAAATTAAATTACAATGTTGAAAGTTCACCAAATGATTTATTTGAAAACCTACAAATAAATGGCAGAAATAAATCTAGAGTCATTGGAATATAATACAGGGAGGTCATAAATTATTGTACACATTTAAAGATCAAATAAATAAACAAGAAACTTAGAAACGTGGGAATTGTGTCATTAAATAGCAAATTTAAAACAGTTTAAAACAGTAACTGCAAAAAGTTTATTGTAAAAATGTCAGCAATTATGAAAAGAAGCCTAGTTATAAAAAGACTGTAAAAATCGCCTTAACTATTTTTTTTATATATTTTTTATTTTATTTATTACTTAGTACAGCACATAATGTATACAATGAGTTTACAATACACAACTGCATACAGTAAGCCTTATAAAAAGGCTTGTTCGCAGCGTTTCTTATCTTATATATTAAAAAATTTGGTTTTTCTTTTCCGAGTTCGATTGGCTCTTCTACCTGACCGATTTCCATGATTGAGTCTCAAATTTAAGGTATGCACGCACAGATTTGCCATCAAGCATCGGCATATATTTATCTATGATCCTACTCGGCTTATACGTAAACGAAATTTGCTCCCCACGTATTTCTTATGGGAGTTAAATTTGGTTTCTCTTTTCCGAGTTCGATTGGCTCTTCTACCCGACTGATTTTCATGATTGAGGTCTCAAATTGAAGGTATGCACGCACAGATTTGCCATCAAGCGTAGGCATATATTTATGTATATTCCTACTCGGCTTATACGTAAACAAAATTTGCTCCCCATGTATTTCTTATGGGAGTTAAATTAGTTTTTTTCTTTTCTAAGTTCGTTTGGCTTTTCTACCTGACCGATTTTCATGATTGAGGTCTCAAATTGAAGGTATGCAAGCTCAGACTTGCCATCAAGCTTCGGCATATTTTATTTATAATCCCACTCGGCTTATATGTAAACAAAATTTTCTCCCCATGTATTTCTTATGGGAGTTAAATTTTGTTTTCTCTTTGCCGAGTTCGTTTGGCTCTTCTACCCAACCGATTTTCATGATTGAGGTCTCAAATTGAAGGTATGCACGCACAGATTTGCCATCAAGCTTCGCATATATTTATTTATAATCCCACTCGGCTTATATGTAAACAAAATTTTCTCCCCATGTATTTCTTATGGGAGTTAAATTTTGTTTTCTCTTTGCCGAGTTCGTTTTGGCTCTTCTACCCAACTGATTTTCATGATTGAGGTCTCAAATTGAAGGTATGCACGCACAGATTTGCCGTCAAGCTTCGGCATATATTTATTTATAATCTTACTCGGCTTATGTGTAAACAAAATTTTCTCCCCATGTATTTCTTATGGGAGTTAAATTTGTTTTTTTCTTTTCCAAGTTCATTTAGCTCTTCTACACGAACGATTTACATAATTGTGGTCTCAAATTGAAGGTATGCACACAAAGATTTGCCAACAAGCATCGGCATATATTTACCTAGCCTACTTTATTTCTCGACCAAAAAACATAATTTGATTCATTTTTTACTTTCTCCCCCTATACCATAGTATATGGAGAAAGTATTGTTTTCGTCAAAATTTTTAATCTTACTTTAATTTAAGATGTATTTCACCAGTTACATAGTTATATAATCCTATATATTTTGGTCTAAGAACCTCCAGTGAAATACCAGCTTTCATTTGAGCCATTAGTTTTTCAAATTCAAGGACGAGTTTCAAGCAAATGCAAGGTGAACAACAAACATTTAAATTATTTTTCATAAGGTATTTCTATGATTAAAAATCAATAGCTACAGTATTGTTCAGGTTTTTTACTTATCGTTTTAGACGCAAAATAATCAGTAAATTATAATAAATTATCAAACATTCGCACAATATCACAAATTATTCATTAAATTAAAAAACTCAAACCTAACTGTAAACAATCCTACTTTGACAGTTCTCATTGTGTATCACAGTTTTTTGTTGCTGCTTAGTTCAAATTAGCTGTTTTCATAAATGCAAAAAAAATATAGTGCTGAACCCTGTTGGTAAATCTTTTAACTTTTTAATGCTTTTCCATATCATAGAACCAACTTTTTTAGTTGAAACAGCTGACTAAATTCTTTAATTCCCTTTAAATATGAATACTCATAAGGTTATCACAGGGAATTACAGAGCCACTGGGACGGAGCCCGAAAGGATTTTTGAGATAAGAATATGCCTATATGTTAATCGGGAATGTAAGCTATCATCATGCCAAATTTCAGCCCAATCCGTCCAGTGGTTTATGCGTGATTGAACTTCAAACACACAAACTTTCACATTTATAATATTAGTAAGAAGATAAGACATAAGTTCTATAATATGCAATAGCATTAATACCCCCGCCGCAGCAAACCTGCAGACTAAGCGAATTTCCATTTGACTGATTGGATTTACACTGAAATGTCTACTTAAAAATATAACATTTATTCCCGATTTAAATAGAATTAGTTTAACAAGTACTTAGGTTTGCTGCATCAGGGAGGGTAAAATTGTTTTTTTTTTTTTTTATGTTAATAGTTAGTAAGAAATAAAAACATTTTCCAAATTTGATCAAAATATGTTCATAAACAAGCAAACTACAACAGTTTACTTATTCTCCATAAGAATAACATGGGAATTTTAAATTTACAATTTTTTGGAATTTTATCCGTAACCGTTAGGCGCATAATAACGCTTCAATATACTAAATTATTTGTTTTTTTAAGCTCTACAAAATGGTTTGGAAATAAATTGCAAAATTTTAAGTTTTTTGGGTCAAAAATGGAAAAAACCTATTTTTACCCCATAAAACCCCCGTAAACACCCGTTCCCATGGTCCGATCATGCTGGATCGCGAACTCGTTCGAATAAACGTAGGTTTACACGTTTGTACCAAATTTCATCAAAAACGGATCATTTTTGCTTGAGTTATCGTGCTGACGGACACACATATATATATATATATATATATAAATATATAAATATATATATATATATGAATTTGAACGGATGGTGTTTTTGGCCTCTAGGGACCTCAAAACGAAAAAAAAATCGGTCCCGCGTCCAGGTCTTACCATGAGTACTACGGTAATAGCTTATTCCCTATATGGGAAATTCGCTAAAAAGTTATAAGGTTTCCCAACAGGGTGCAGCACTATTATTATTTTGTTTTGCATATATGACAACAGCTAATTTGAACTAAGCAGCAACAAAAAGCTGTTATACACAATGAGAACTGTCAAAGTAGGATTGTTTATAGTTAGGTTTGAGTTTTTAATTTAATGAATAATTTGTGATATTGTGCGAATGTTTGATAATTTATTTTTTTCTATTGTTTAGGTGCAGTGGTAGAACATTATGGCAATGGTAGATGTGTTATACTATATCATACCGTAAATTTATGAACCAAATTTTATCAAACTGTGTCCTCCCCCCATTGCAAACGCAAAGCTTGAGGGGACCGCGTCTCGTTGTCCCTCCGTCTCGTTGTCCCTCCGTCTACTTGTACCTCGAGGCCTAGGGACAACTAGTCGTAGGTACAACTAGACGTAGGTACAAGTAGACGGTGGCTCACCCGACTAGTTGTACCTGCAGATTTTTAGGAGGTACAACTAGACGTAGGTACAAGTAGACGTAGGTACAACTAGACGTGTATCCCACCGACAAGTAGTATCACCTAGCTTGTACGGATGCGACCAGTTGTCCCTACGACTAGTAGTCCCTACGACTAGTAGTCTCTACGACTAGTGGTCCCTCCGTCTAGTAGTCCCTACGTCTAGTTGTAAGAATAAGAAGAATAAGAATAAGAAATATTTATTTCCATTGATCTTTATAAAAGAAATAGGACACGTCATTGTTATACATAGTTACAAGGTGATTCAGTGTTTACAGTACAAAATATCTAAATCTAAATAGCCACTTACATGAAAATAAAAGCTTTATTTCAACTTACTCTTCAAAATCTAATATTTATTTCACAACTTAAAAAATCATCAATTTTGTAAAAGGGATTTTTAACAATCCAGTCATACAGTTTATTTTTAAAAATACTGTAAGAAACTAATTTTGCTTCTTCAGGCAGCTTATTAAAAAACATTATACAATTTAATTTATGTGAATGTTTGGTTTTTGCCAATCTGTGCTGCAATATATCTATTTTATCCCTACCTCTTGTATAGTGATTGTGTACGTCTTTTCGGAAAGAGAATTGATCTAAGTTTGACTTTGTATATATTAGAATTTGGAATATATAAAGATTTACTATGGTTGGTATCCTGAAATTAATGAAATGAGGTTTACAATGTGTATCTGAGCATTCTCCAGCAATGCTTCAAACCGCCTTTTTCTGGAGTAAAAGGATGTCGTTAATATGTGGAGAGTGGCCCCACAAAATAAGACCATATAGTATGTGCGATTGAAAGAGTCCAAAATACGCCAATCTTAAATATTCTTGACTAACAAAATCCTTAAGTTTCCACAGCAAGCACCTCACTCTTGACATTTTGTTACAAACAGATTTTATGTGTGATGACCAATTTAATTTTGAATCCAAATTAAATCCTAAAAGTTTAACTGATTCAAATTTTACCTCTGTTTTAAGACTGATTGTTATATATTGTGATTTGTCAGAATTACAAGATAGTCTGTTTGCAGAAAACCAATCATATGCTCTATGTTCAGCCTCTTGACTAATTAAGCGCAGGGTTGTTAAATTAGAATGGTTAGCGAGTAAAGTTGTATCATCCGCATATATAACAGATTGTGTATTTATATTTATAGGAAGATCATTAATGTAGACGTTAAAGAAAAATGGCCCTAGTACAGAGCCCTGAGGAACACCGGTTTCAACTTTTTCAGTTTTAGAACATTTATTTTTAATTGATACCAATTGAAGTCTATTACATAAATACGAAGAAATTAGAAGCATGGCATCATTAGTGATGCCATAAAAACGTAGTTTGTTAGTTAGGATATCAAAAGGAACAGTGTCAAAAGCTTTACTTAAATCACATAAAACTAATGACACAGATTCCTTCTTTTCTAAAGTTTCGAGAGAATGGTCAACTAAAGTGAGAATTGCTGAGGTTGTGGATTTACCTCGACGAAAGCCGAATTGGGAGTTTGACAATAGGTTATTTGTTTCAAAGTAATTATTTAATTGATTATACATTACTGCTTCAAATATTTTGGAAAAAATAGGAACAAGTGAAATAGGCCGATAATTTTGAACCATTTTTTTATCACCTTTTTTGAATATTGGGATTACTTTCGATATTTTGAGGGATGGAGAAAAATATCCCTCCCTCATACAGGTATTCAATATAAAAGCAAGAGGGTAGCTAATAAAACCTATAGTCTTTTTCAAAATATTATTAGAAATCCAATAATAATCCATTGATTTAGAATTTGTTAATTTAGCAACAACTTTAATTATATCCGATGATGAGACCTCTGACCAAGAAAATGTTGTATTTGTTGAGTTGTTTCCTAAAAAATCTTCTGCTTTGTAAGGGCTTTGTGGTATTACTTTACTTAATTCTTTTATTGAATCTAAAAAATATGAATTCATTTCATCTGGGTCAAGTATGGCATCTTGACTATGAGTTGGTGAATGCTCATCTTTAATTACCGCCCAGGCAGCACGACATGGGTTGGAAGCATTACTGATGAAATGCTCAACCGCGTTCTTTTTAGCAAGAGTCATTTTATTTCTATAGAATCTTTTATGGTTCATATAAACATTATAAGCTGCCTGAGTTAGCTCAGAACCTGTAGATCTTAAGTTTTTATAGACAGTAAAGTACTTGAGCATATCATTCTTAATTATACTAAGCTCAGGAGTATACCATTTTATAAGCTTATTATTTTTATTATTTTTAGGTTGCCTGTCCGTTACTTTGACCAATGGGGAACAATTATGCCATAAATTCACATATCTTTTAAAAAAACTATCAAACAAATGTTCAACACTAATTTTGTTATGTTTATAATCATCAATCATTTCCCACCTTTCCTCTCTTAAGTAAGAAATAAATAAGTTTAAATTTTGGTCATTTTGCTTCCTGATAAATACACTGGAGGCTTTGTAATCAAGGCTATTTTTACTTGTATTTGATGTAGTAACCATTTCAAATAAGAGTGGAGTGTGATCTGCAAAACAGTTTTCATCACACTTCACACTATATAGGTTTTCATTAAAGTTAACAATAACATTATCTATACAGGCATTACCTCTAGTAGGCTGAAAATTTGTGATAAAAAGATTAAGAGATCTGAGTATATTGCTGAATTTTACAAATTTTAAATCATTATCAGATGGCCTGGCCATTTCAATATTAAAATCCCCTGCCACTATTATTTTGGATCTATTTTTTAATATCTTTCTGATTGCCTCTTCAAACTGTTCAAAAAATATATTGATGTCCCCATTTGGAGATCTGTAAATACTTAAGATTAATATATTTTCATCTATTAACTTAATACAACAAAGCTCAAAGTCAACTTCAGAGTAAAACTGTGATACATCTATAATAGAGAATTTTATACCATCCCTGACATAAATTCCAACCCCCCCATTATTTTTTGAAGCTCTACAAATTACATTAGCTGGTATAAAATTTTTTGGTACATATAAATCAATTTGTTCTTGTTTAAGCCAGTGTTCAGAAACACAAATTAAATTAATATTATTTTTTTCACTAACAGATTCAAGGTACAACTCTTTGTTTCTTAAACATTGAACATTGACTTGCATTAATCTAAAAAACCCCTGTTCATATTAGGATCACCACTCAAATCAACACTTTTCATTTTTTCATGCACTTCACTAGGGGAAGAGGCTTGGTTGGGTATTTTGGATGAGTGGGGTGTTTGGATGATTGGAGAGGACTGTGGGAATAATGTACATTCAGGTTGCTGAGGTGCTTGGTGGAAATCAGTACTATTCGGAGTGGACGTTACGGTGGGATGGTGTGCCAGGCTTTTGGAGGATAATGACTGTTGAAAGAGTTCTGAGGGAGGGATCTGTGTAAGGTATGATGGATATATTGAAGTAGATGGATGTTGTGGTAGTTGTGTAACAGTAGGATATGATGAGGATTGCAGTTGTTGGAGTCTTGGAAGACAATTAGAGGAGGTCGATGAAGAAGACAGCCGCAGTTGGTGCTCAGTGGGAAGATCTTGCTGCATCTGTTGCACGGTAGTGACAGGTATTTTTGGTGATGTCATCTGAGGAAGACTTGCTGTAGGTTGAGTCTCTTGAAGCTTCGTTGAGATTTGTAGTTTCAAGGTCTTGACAAATTCCTCGTGTGTAAGACCTCTCCAAAGGACTCTTTGTGCCTTTTGACTGTAGGAGATAATGTAAACTGATGCTCCTGTTGAACGATGGAAGTTTACGATGTTTTGTGTGAAGTGTTGTGGTTCAATCAGATCTCGCACACATCCCATTGCTGAACAAATTAGTGTTTTCAGACCTTTGGACTTAAAATCTTGCTCAAGCTGACTGAAAGCTTCATCATATTGATTTTTGGAAGGCTTACCATGATATTTATCTTTTGTAATGAGGCTATATACTGTAGGACCGTTTTCTATTTTTTGGTATGCCAAATACTTGTTTATAAGGTTGCAAGCTTGAGGTCTACCAAAACTATTCCTGAACACCACTGCTACCCCTGCCGACATGTGCTTTTCATCTTCAAAGTCAGCGGATATGGTGTGAGCCAGTGCTACTGACGAGTCGTTTCTAAACTTGTTTATAACCTCTCTCATATTTTCCTCCAGAACAGATACACCTTTATGACTCATAGGCGCTTTACTGGAGTTCACAGGTTTGTTTGGTTTATCTGAGATACTCTTCTTTTTGTAGATAAGGCTGAACACAATCTCCGCCACTTTAGCTTTACCCTTTTTATTCATGTGAAGCCCATGAGTTGTAAAAAAGTGTCGAGGAAGCATGTGCAGTGGCAAGAGTTGAAGTTCTGGATATCTCTTGGCAATCAACTCAATTTCTGAATTTACTTGGGCGATTTTCAAATCAAGTTCAGGCTGATCATGTCGCATAGGTATTGTAGCAAGTATCAGGTTAGTATGTTTTGTATCTTCTATTAACTTTAAAATCTCTTCAATCAGTTGATTTACACTTATATTTTCCATATTATTTGTGCCCGCTATGACTAATAGATTGTCACTTTTTTTTAATTCCTTTGTGAGATTTTTAACTTCTTCAACAACTTTATCAAATTTTGCGCCTGGTCTGACAAAAGAACAGACATTGTCTGGGATTCTTTGTTGAACTAAGTTACCGAGGAGCTTGCCGTGACTGTCTGATAACATTATAAACTTGTTTCTACCATCATTGCTCTTCTGTTTTGTTATTTTTCTGATGTTATAGGCACTATTACTCGGTTGGGTTGCTGGTTTTTTGTTTATAACAAGATCATAGTTTAAATGTTCAGATGATTTATCATCAATTGTACTAGAGGAGGGAGAAAGCACGTTAAATCTGTTTTCACTCTCAATACTAGGAGTACCGGTATGAGGCATGATACTTTTACTAGCTCTTGTTACTGTTTTCCATGTATTTCCTGAAGGTGTAGAACTGCTGAGGGTAGGGTAACAACGATTGCAGACTGTTTTAGATTTTAATTTTGTTATTTCCTCCTCCAAAATCTTAACGTCATTTTGAAGGCTATCAACAACAGCTTGAAGACTTAAATTTTCAGATTTATATTTATTAAGTTCTTGTAACAAAATTCTACTATGGAAGTTGCTGGTTGTACAGTGTTCTTCTTGATTTAATTCCTTTTCAACTGTACAGCTTTTTTCTGTCAGAGAAATTAGTTGAGAATTTTGATCGTTTAGGCCTGTATTTGTAGACTCGTTAGAGTTTGCTGGTATTTTGTTTTGATTTTCCTTCTGAGTACTATGAAATGGTGTTTTATTCATATTTTTAGAGGATGGAAGAGTTGTTTGTGATTGATTTCTAGATTCATAGAGTTTACGGATTTCTGTTAATGCCTGTTTATAATTTTCTCTGTGCTTCATTGCTACAGATTCAACTGGGTATTTAAACTTATTGTCTTGGTAAAGACACAAGTCAATCTTATTGAGAGTTGCACATTGATTAGAAGCAAAAAACTCTACTTTGTACTTAGTGGTGTTTTTATAGGAAGTCTTGTCAACATTCTTTACTATAGCCGGCCAATATGGATGTCCCTTAACTTTGGCAAACACCAAATTGCCTTCAGTTAATTCACAACTCTTAGCAGGTGAAGTCATGTTTAATTCATCAAACCAACAAGACACTATGTATACATAAAATAATCATTCCTATAACATTAAAATAGAAATAATAATATTTATTAATACCTTATTATTTCAATTAGTCTTATTGAAAAAAAAGTCCAAGTCCAAAAATGATGATAATAATAGTCAAGAAAATGTGGTTTTGTTATTATTTGCCAGTATATTATCTAACACTATATTTACAAGTCTTCGTTATATAGATGTATTTTATTTTCCAATCACTTGTTATACTTATTAACCCAAAAGTCCTGGATCAGTTATCAGTAGATATATTATCCAGGCCTATACGTAATATTTTCCATCACTTAATTTTACTTAATCCTTTATTTTAAAAATCACAGCTCTTTATAAGTAGTCCACAAGCTTTTAGAGTACTAAAGAGCTAAATTATCATGATAAACTCCTCAAGGATTAGGATTCAAAGGAAACCTCTTATCACTGATAACAATTCTATGCCTTTGACCTAGGCTGAGTTTGAGGCTAATCAGCAATCCGTTTGTGGGATACCACCTTTGCAGTAGTGTGTTATCTCTAGGATGTAATGTAGTTTATTTTGCTGTTTGGTGATTATATTACGTACATTGTTATTTATAAAACTCTTCTTTGATTAAATTATTATTTTGTAAAGTGCAATGGTAAGTCCTATCTATGATCTGCTTGTAGGTATATATTCTTGTGTTACTTGCCTGTATTAATGCCGTTTCTTAGGTTTACTAGTACTTTAACAGGTTTGTAGTTTTCAATTGTACAATCCAGTAGCTTCTTTAACACTTTGTTCAATAAAAATTAAAACAGAAAAACAATTTTTGTAAGCAAAAGATAGGTTAACTTTATATCCAGTACTTTAAAACCAGTTATTTCCAGTATTAAAAACTGTTTTCAAAAAGTTATTTACTTAAAATATTTTAAAGTACTATTAAAACCACTTTGATTCGTTTTATTGAAACTATATAGGCCTACATTTAAAATCACTTTTAAAAGACTTTAAAAATCAGATATTGTAATGCCTGTCCATTCAAGTTGTGGTACTGAATCAATACCTACGCGTACTGAATGTACTGTTGTAGGTACTGAATGTACCTACGCGTATTTTGCGTCCTTATAGTCTAGTTGTATCTATCCTTCAATTCATTACCCTGTTTAATTGATTACTGCACGAGTACTTTTTAATAATACCATTAATTAAATCAGGAACTGCAGTGTTCCGAGTCGATTGAGTATGATTGGCAAATATTTTTCACCGCAATACGATGTTTTAGTAGTTTTACAAACGTTAATTGGAGGCTGAAAGCTACGCATTGCTGTCCAGGGTCGAAATGGCAGCTATAGTTGTGATTAAAATTTTCCAGCCCTAGTACCGAAAATAGCTTATTTAATTAAAACATTTATATATATCATTAAATATACAAGCAGTATATCCCTAATGAATTGCAATAGACCGCTGCCCAGCAATTATGTATTACTATTTTTGCTGATTCCTTTGAATATTTTTTCACATAACCTTAAAGTATTTGCATTGATTAGTGTGCATATCTTATAGTTTACAATGGATTTCCCAGTGATCAATGAACAATGAAGTGTACAATGAAGTTGAGGTCCAGCGGTTGAAAACTCGACAAAAACTATGCAATGTACTACACATACTTCTCCATTTAACATACACTGTAAATAATAAATGTGATTGGAATATGTTCCATTTGTTTTGATTTTATTTTCATAATTAGTTGTTATTTCGTCACCAGCATAGCAACCCGTTAAACCCATGTTAGTTTTAATTATTTGTAATTCTTTTTTTATGTCTTTTTAGCCTATTTTAATTTATAAAGGCATTCTGTAGATCGACAGGAAAATACATTTCCACCGATATGCGGATATTTTCTTTGTGATGTTCACGAGCTGATAAAAAGGTTGTAAAGAAACATGCTTGCCTACATTATTGATTTATTTTCTCAGTTTTGTATAGTTTGGTGAAAAACAGCAATCGTACCACGGACCGATTTCATCTTCGTCTCGAACTTAAAAATGATCCCGAGCTGAAAAAAAGTCATTTTCGGCCCTAGGTACGAAATATACTCTTAAACTATCGTAGGATCGGTGAATACTAAACTCTATCTTGGAATTGCATACACTCGCTCCTATCTTTAAGTTTACGTTGTTGCCATACAATAAATGTATAAATAAACACAAAAATTCACAAGTTTTGTTGTAAGTACCTATATCATGTATAAATAAAAACATACAATAGCATCATGTGTAAGTGTATTCTGTAAAACTTTAAACAAATATTAGTAAAATAGTTTTCAGGTAAACTATTGTTGAATGAATTAGTTTTAAGTTGTTAAATTAACCTCGACCCGTGCTATATGTTTAATGGAGTTTGTCCGGAAAAATACCATAGCCTAGTAAAATTAAATCAAATAAATAAAATCAAAAGCAATTCATAACAAAAGAATAATAGATACAGAATGAACGTAATTTCTGAAAATCGACAGGGCCCACATATGCGAAGCCTGTGCGTGGGGACCAAGTTGACTCAATAATTGGCAATTTGTCATAGTCTTGTAACATAATTAACTACCACTACTATAATTATCAATACATTTTCAAAGGAGAAACAAACGTCCGATTATTTCTAGGCAGCCACAACAGATAACTTTAGAAAACTACGTTATAAGAATAAGAACAACTCAAAAATTAAATTGTAAAACATAAGAAAAACATGGGGAGCAATTTCGTTTACGTATAAGCCGAGTGAGATAATAGAAAAATATACGCCGATGCTTGATGGCAAATCTGTGCGTGCATACCTTTAATTTGAGACCTCAATAATAAAAATGGTCGGGTAGCAGAGCCAAACGAATAACCCATTTTCTTTAATTTATAAGATTATTTAATTATTTATTTATTTTAATTATTTATTTATTTTACTTGACTGTTAATACCAAAGCAAAAGCTTCAACTTCGTATGCGTCCGGATTACGGACTACACTTAACTAAATTTTATACTGAGCTAGGTATGTGTACACTGGCTATGTAGTCTGCAACTAAACCAAGATTAGTTTTACTAAGAACTAATAAGCAAGCACAAAAAAGTCATATCTGGGTTATTTTTTTAAATGGTATTTCAATACTGAGCTTTAATTACGTTTGCGTAGAAGGTAATTAAGATGTTTTTCTGAGAAAAGTTAGTAGTTAAGTGTGAAATAAACTAATTTGTCAAAGTATATGCATCAACTACCAAACTACGCCAGTTTACGTAATATCCATAAGAATAACATATACATTTTTAATTTGAACTTGTTGTAATATTCTCCGTGACTAATACCGTACAAAAACACTTCATTATACTCAATTACTTGTTTTTGTAAACTCTGAATTTATTTATTTAAGATAATTGTTTAAAGTTGTTGTTTAAGCTAGTTAATGTTAGTTTTCTATAGAAAGGTAGAGTTTAAGTGGAAAAAACAATGATAGCAGATCTTGACAAGAAATAAGGAAAACCAAAGTGTAATATGGATAAGGACTGACAAAGGGACACAAGTACGTTGTTGTCAAGAACAGGGGTTTCTCAATGAGCTGCAGACAAGCCAAATTTTCCTGGCTTTTGTAGCAAGTTGTTTATAATAAATTGTTGTAAGATTGTATGATTTTTAAAGAAATAAAATAAATCTCTTAAACCGGTGACAAGTTGAAGGGGAGATACAACTAGCCGCAGGTACAACTAGACGTAGGTACAAGTAGGCGTAGGTACAACTAGTCGTAGGTACAAGTAGTCGTAGGTACAAGTAGTCGTAGGTACAAGTAGTCGTAGGTACAAGTAGTCGTAGGTACAAGTAGACGCAGACGTATGAGGTACAAGTAGACGGTGACGTTCCCGACTAGTTGTACCAGTAGATTTTTAAGAGGTACAACTAGACGTAGAGACAACTAGACGTAGAGACAACTAGACGTCCGCACCATCGTCAAGTTGTCTCTACAGCTTTGGACGGGGTTCAACTAGACGCCTGTCACCAAAATGCAGCAGGTACAACTAGACGCCGGTACAAGTAGACATCGCCCCAGCTTGAGTATAACTGCAATAAGCATTTTATACTTATATGCCAACCCCGTACGAAGGACGGGTGCTCTGCTAGTATATCTATATTTATAAAAAAGGAAGTTTGTATATATATATATTTGAACGTTATGGACTCCGAAACCGCTTGACAGATTGCAATGACACTTTCAGGAATTATTAAGCATTATTCAAGGAGGGTTTGTGTGAAGTTTGGTGCAGATCCGTCAAAAGGGCTCCGCCCCAGTGGCTCTGGAGTTTCCCACGTTAACCTTATGAGTACTCATATTTAAATGGAATTAAAGAATCTTAACAGCTGTTCAACTACAATTTGATTCTGTGATGATCTATAGCATTAAAAGGTTACAAAATGTACCAACAGGGTGCAGCACTATTAATTGTCTAAATTTATGACAACAGTTGCTAATTTCAACTAAGTAGCTGTGATACAAAATTAGAACTGTCATAGTAGGATTGTTTACAGTTGTGTTTATGTTTTTAATTCATTAACTTATTGACTTTCTTTTTCCCAAAATGTATATAAAAGCCTATTGAATTTGAATGGTTTATTTCCCAAAATAAAATATTTAATTTCTGGGAAACGAAAGTAGCCAGTTAATATTTTAAGTCAATACTTTAAGTGGATTACTAAAAGTTTATCTACATACAGCAGGTCTATGGAATATTAATGTTCACTTCCCGTTGCGAAGCGTGGGTATGGTGGCTAGTATATATATAAATCGGAAGACGATTACAATGTCTACACCGCGGATTATCAGAAGTTTACGGCGATCGCATTCAAATACAATTAGGTGCCAAGTTTTTTTCTTAATATTTTTTGACACCCCCCCCCCCCCCAAAAAAAACCCAATTTTCTTGCGCGCACGAGCTAAACAACTGATACACACACAACAACATGAAAGCCTGGTGTTTGGAGGGCTTTAAAAGCTGCTTGAGGCAATCAGCAATTGCCTATCTACAATGTTTTAATTTGAGGATGGGTAAAGGCAGATAATAAATAAGGAAAATAATAGAATGGTTGCCAAATAGAAGTTGTTAGTAATGCAGTTCAGGAAACTAGGCTCTAAACCAAGACCGGAACCACATGGCAAAGATTTGGTTAAATAAACTGACATGTCAGTAAAATAGTTTTAACTTATGACAGACTTCTAACGTCCAAACCCCAGACAAATTGCAACAAATAGTAGCACTTGATTTGAAGCAAAGATAACAGCTTTTGCCATCTAGGCCTAATTGTAGCAAAACATGGCCAGTTAAACGTGATGATGTGTTACAAAACAGTCAGGGAGAAGGACTTAGGGCTCGTGAGGGTAGAAAGGTATGGAAGCAGTCCGTTTAGAATTGGCCTGTTAAGGTTGTGTCGGTGCAAGGGAACTCTGGCAGTGAGTTCAGTGTAGTACTTACTTAGTTACCAAGTCGTTGTGGTGTGCCTACCACTAGGCCTACTGTCCTTTTTTTTTGGCAATTAGATAAACTTAATGGGGCGTAGTGCACTAATGGTTGAGCACTTTTTTACCTTAGGAGTGGATAGGCCAACAATACCAGGCTGAAGAAAAAGTTGATTTTGTTTTTCTCATAAGTTAAGCTTATTTTAGGCCTACCACAACCCACGTTTCAAGAAAGATTTTTTTTGTAAAACAAGTTTTCTTTTAAAGGAACTTTAAAAGTTTACATAGACATAGGCCTAGCTTAAATTTACTGTAATTATTAGCCTATTATGTGGGGTAGTGAAAGTGATTTGCAATCTATCCATATCAACAATCAAAGATGCCGCTAGCTTAAGTAGCCATTTAATTATCGTCTTCCATGATCGCATCATGATGAACATCCCGCGGTCTTTTGGACATTCTCGTCGTCTTGCGCAATTGCAGTAAAATTCTGATCATCCCTCGCAGCTTTTTTTTTAACATTACATCTAGACCCACTACCCCTTTCTGGGGTACAGTGGGTCACATAGTGCCCGGGGCACAATGGGTCATAAAGAGAAATAACAAAGTATCACACCCACATTTTATATTCCTGGAAACACAATTGCAAAACTGAAAAAGCTATTTTGAGAAATGTTGCTCAATACAAAATATGTCTTAATGCACATTATTGGAATCAAAGTTGGCTGCACTTTACTTGACGTCCTACACTCATTCGATTGTTTTTTTTTTTCGATTCGATATTTTCATTCGATATATCGTTTGGTTAGTTAGGTTAAGTTAACCTTACCTAACTAACCAAACGATATATCGAATGAAGCAATCGATTAATCGATATATCGATAGATATTTTCATTCGAATGAGTGTAGGACGTCAAGTAAAGTGCAGCCTCAAAGTTTAGTGAAAATGTCAACTTAGTAATTTTTCTTAATAATTCCAGGTTAATAAAAACTCACGTACATGATTCCCGGATTTCCCAGTCGGTGGACACTCTGTTATATATATTGTATAGGCCTACCTATTGCAAAGGGGCGCTACTATTAGTTTTGCCTAGATTGCTGACAGGTTCAAAAATGTGACCGCCTTAGGTAGGTTTAAAACAAAGAAACGTCAGTCCCAACTTAGAGGGAATCATTTAGGTTACCGTAGGTGTTCTTGTCTCTATCCTTCTGCCTTTTTTGGTTTGAAAAACTTGGCAGACCTAACACAAGTAAGTTAGGGGTAAACTTCCATATATCTGTTGGCACAAACAACCGAATGAAAATATCGATCGATATATTAATTGTTCGATATATCGTTAGGTTAGTTATTTAAGGTTAACCTGACCTAACTAACCAAACGATAACTTATATCAAATTAAACAATCGAATAATCAATATTACTCATTCGGTTGTTTGTGCCAACAGATATGGAAGTGTACCCTAAGTTAGTAAGCTACAAGGCAGCAATGGTTCGCAACCATGATTTATATAATATCACATAGCCTAAGTTATAGGCCTAAGTTTACTTAATTTTGTTTGGTTTGTAGACAAAGGTGTATTCCTATCGAAAACATACAATATGGGCTTAATGGTTTGAGTTACATAATTTAACTTAATCTAGGCCTGGGCTATTCAGATTTGTATATCACTTGCTTAGTAGCCTAATGTAAAATTTGGTTTATAGCCTACTTAAGATAGAGAACCCATAAGTTTAGTTTCTTCACAAATTACAATGCTTCAGTAAAATTTATGATGGTACTTTAGGTCAAAGAGTAAAAACTCAATAAGCTAGGTTTAGGCTACCTAACATTACCTATGTATTATTATCAACTAAGAATAAGTTATGCCCAGTGACATCCAAGGTTACTTGGCAAAGTTCCAGCACAAACAAATTAAAAATGACTGATTATTTTAAACACTGGGGTAGCTTAGTAAATGGTGAAAACTTCCAACGACTACAAAACCTTTCACTTGTACCTAGGAATAGCCTAAATCTGGTCTGAGTTAACAGTAACAGTCATCCAACTTTCAAAAGAGGCTAGACTATTTAAAAATCACTTACAGCATTCCAGAGCACGTCGTACACACAAAAGAGCCTATGGTTACATTAACATATGTAGGCCCTCTTTGATGACAGTCAAAACATTCCTTATTCGCTGGCATAGTAACTAACTGTCGTAGTATCTTCAAATGATATTCATCTAATTTCTTTTTTGCAGAAGCCATATTTACTCTTGACGACACTGGACACTCCTTCAACCGACGACAAACAAACTGACACTGACACTGCGGACTGCGAACTGCGGACTGCGAACTGCGAACTGCGACTGCACTGACTACTGACAACTCCAACTGACTGACAGTAGGAAAACGAAACGAAACGAACACGGAAGACGGAAAGATGCGTTTTTATTGTATGTAGCCTATGACTAAATGAAAATGATGATAACCCCTTAGGCAGGCTACCAACCATTGGAACTAAACTAAAACTGAAGAGAAGGACTGGGACTGGACTGAGGGCATGAAATGACAGTAAGCAGTAAGACAAATAAAAACAGTTCTGCTGGGAACCCAGCTGTTCATGAAAACACAGGCAACGAAATAAAAAAACAAAGGCTTATTTGTTGTAAACTTATATGTATAACTATTCTCGACCAGTTGTTTTCATTGATTTAATAAATTGTAATGGTTGAATACTTACTAACTTACTTACTTGAGTCACGGCCACCTTTAACTCCAGGCCGCGGCCAGGCGTACAATGGCCTATTCAGCAGTCCATCACGAATCGCTTGCTTAAAGTCTGGCAGGTCCATGTCACGCACTCGCTTGGGCAAGGTGTTGTATACCCTAATTGCCGAACGTGGGTAACTCCTCATCGTCTGCGCAATTCGGCACCGAGGCATGTCGAGGTATAGGGCTCTGCGAGTATTGTGGGTGTGGACCTCCTCCCTCCTGCCAAAGAGTTCCACCTTGTCCTTGAGGAGTACAAGGATATCGAGGATATACTGGCTGAATACAGTGAGCACCCTATGTCGGATGAATATAGGGCGGCAGTGCTCCTTGTAGTGCTCCTCATGGCTTTCTTTTGGAGCAGCAGGATCTCATGGGCTGCTTTAGAATGGCCCCATAGGACAAGGCCGTATGACACGTGGCTGTGGAAGAGGGCGTGATAGACCATCAGCAGAGAGGGTTGACTTAATGTAGGGCGAAGTCTTCTTAGTAGGTAAATAACTCTAGATAGTCTTACACATACCTTGTCTATGTTATGCCTCCAATTTAACCTGGGGTCGAGCCAGAAACCCAGGAGTTTTACAGCCTTATCTTCCACAGCAGGTCTCATGGGCTGCTTTAGAATGGCCCCATAGGACAAGGCCGCATGACACATGGCTGTGGAAGAGGGCGTGATAGACCATCAGCAGAGAGGGTTGACTAATTGTAGGGCGAAGTCTTCTTAGTAGGTAAATAACTCTAGATAGTCTTACACATACCTTGTCTATGTTATGCCTCCAATTTAACCTGGGGTCGAGCCAGAAACCCAGGAGTTTTACAGCCTCATCTTCCACAGCAGGTTTAAGGGTACACAGGATGGTCTGTGTCTTGTCCTCATTCACCTTGAGCCCTGGCGGCAAACCAGCTCTTCGCATAGTCCAATAACCAAGCTTTCGTAAACACAATACCATTAGCTGCTTCCAAACAAAACAGCTGTTACAACCCTACTTGCGACGTTGTCTTTTCGAAGGCCACGGCCTGTATTAAAGGTGGCCGGGCTTGATTACTGCTTGTATTCTTGCAACGGTAGTGTATTGAAAATTCTTATGGCCGATCGAGGGTTCGAGTCGACAGCGCGGAAGGTCTCTTGAGCTCCTTAAGTGCTGTTGTTTTGGCGATCTTCCCTTCTCATTAAGTCATCCCTATATTCTCTTTAAGGAGTATGAGTATGTTGTAAACTGTATACTGTGAGGATATTCAGTTCTCTAAAGATAGGCCGGCAATGATAATTAAACCCAGAGATGATGTGATGACTTTGAGTACCATCTTTTGGAGTAAGAGAACATCCCTTGTAGCAAGAGAATGTCCCCATCAATCCATACATCAAAAGACTATGGAAGAGTGCATGATACATTGATGTAAATAAGGTATGGTTGAGTTATTAAATCCCTAAGTTTCCTTAGAAGATAAAGCACTTTTGAAAGTTTGAGACTCTTTAAGTGCCAGTCTCCTAGGTCTCTTTCGATCAGATTGTAGGAAACAAAAGGTCAATTGATCGAGTTAAAGCAATACCACGTGTATTTCTAAACCCTTAAGCTCCAACCTTTAAAGAATCAGAATAGAGGGACCTCTCTGGTGAGTGTCGTAGGGGGCCTCATAGATTCTAAATATGGCCCTGAAAAGTGGAGATAAACATAAAAAATTATTCTGTTCAACTTGATTCGATAACCATATTCTATAAGCAACTTGTTAGATGTATTTTGTAGAGTGAAACATATGTTTGGCCAAAGTGAGGTACATAGACGGACAAGGAAATCGCCATCTTCAATAATAAATTTGACCCAAAGCTAAATAAATGTTAATCAGTATACTACCTACTTAATTTTTAGGTTGAACATTTTCCTTGAATTCTTAGCCTAGAGAACGTCGAGTATATTGACCATAACTGCACATATCCTTTCGGTTCCCGTTCACACTTTGGAGAGCAATATAGCCAACATTAATATTATGGTTTGTCTGTTTAAAAAATTTGACACGTTTTCTTTGAAGAAATAGATCCCAGAAAACGGTTTCCACAATGACAAAAAAATTTATCTAAGCCGTTTTAAATATCAACTGGTGCCAGTCATTTTTTGTCTGATAATTTTTCTGGAATTAAAGAGTTATTAAATTATAGGTATGACCGCACTTTCATAAATTACTCCACCACCTGACATATTCTTGATAATTCAGAACAAAAATACTAAAATTAATATTATATATACTTGTTTTTCCTTAAAACTAGTTTGAAAATCAACTAAAATTGTCCTTGAGTAAATAGGTTCTAAACGCAGTTCCCCTGACTTTCCAAGTTAGGTACCTCTACCGGACGCTGCTCTACCTGTATCCTCGATGGAGTGAAATATAGGTACCAAAATGTTTTGTCTTCACTTCAGGCTCCCTCTCCCCCCACTCTCTATAAGTAATCTTAGTAATTCCTATGGGTAGTACAGTAATATGAAATTATGATTTAAAAATTTGTGAAAAGGCAAATGGTGTTAACAATATTTCTCTCAAAATGGCAAAAATATACAATTAATTATCTCCATGAGAAAAAGTGTCAATTTTAAAGGTGTGTGCCCTACTCTAAACACATGTTAATTTTTCAAAAATGTTAAAATGATTCAAGTAAATGTGAACTTTATCATTTCACAATTTTTTACACCAAAATCTTTCAATACAATTCACATTAGCGAAATTTTAAATAATTAATTAGGGTTAGATTCAGCAACAGATATACAATCTCACTTATTTCATAAAATCAATAATCAATGAACCATCAAATGTACGAATAAATAATCATGTCACATGATTGTAGAGAATATTATAGGAGAGAATAAACCTCTGCCTATTTATAAACCAGCTATGGAATTGTGAATTAATAATTAAGTTAATGTGCTTCGACAGTTCAGCTTGTTTACCACCAATCAATATTTACATTTAAAATCCTCACCTCAGAACTTTTAAAGCCAAAGGGGCAAAGCCCACGGTCAGTATCGAAGTCCTATGGTGAATAGTCCTATAAAGGTCCTTGGTATGGTAGCTATATTTTTGTATAATTTAAGCCCAGTCAGTTCAGTAGTTTATGCACCTATTAGTAACAAACATACAGACAGACACAACTAGATTTGTATATAATAGTATAGATTTAATTTAAACAAAATCAGTTAATGTACCCAATGCGTTTCGTTGAATTGAAAAATAAATAACAGCAATTAAATTATACAGTTGATCAAAATGGAAACAATTATTATCTTAATAAGGATAACATGGGAACTTAAACAGCCACTGGGGCAGAGCCCAAGGGACTTAAAAAAAATGTAAGGTCAGTTTGCAAATCTACGCAACACGCTCTTTCCAATGAGATGTCAATGGATAAAATCGGTTAAGAAATGGCGGAGGAGTTCAACCGACAAAGTTTCATGTAGCGTATTAATTATATAGATTCCCTTTTTCACGGTTTTCAGCATTAGCACCATTTTTTTATGAGACAAATCGAAATCATAAGTATCCCTGCAAATTTGGATTAGAGGAAACTCACCACGGTAACTGTTAAATTCTAAAAAAATATTAATGTACTAGAAATAAAAATAATACACTAATCTGTGAGAGCATAATAAGAGCATTTTTATTTTTATCAAACTATTAGACTATGATATACAAACCATAAAAGCCAGCCGACCAAGTCTCCTAGAGACCAATTAGCTTACTGTCTGTATTGTCAAAATTGTTGTAAAAAATACTTTGAATTCGTTTACAAGATATTGTTAAGCATTGTAACGCAATACCAAATCACCAATTTGGTTTTAGAACTTGACAATCTTGAGTGCAGCAGTTCCATAGAGTGGTAGATGCAATTTCATCGGTGCTAGAAAAAAAAATACTTAAAAAAATTACGTATGGCCAAATTCAGAATGATTTAATATACATTTAAGTTACAGATACTAACTACGCGATAACTCTTTACATACAATCATAAGACGAGTATAGCGTGTGTTATTATTAAAATCTGCTTTTGACCATTGCACCAATGACTGTGACAAAGAGCATCCACATTTTATGATAGTTTCCTATTTTATTTAAGACCAGCAGTTTAATCATTGACTATTCATTGGATACTGAATATCAACAGTCAAAAGGTTTAATAGTCTTTCTACTCCACTCCAACGTGTAGGAATGTTGTTGCACACCACCGCAGGGAGCGCTAGCGGTTACGCGACATCGGAAACTACTGATAACAAGACATCGGCGACTTTGCAACCGGATATGAAGGGAGAATGAGGCGGGAACTGAACATCCGTTTCCGGTATGAGTGTAAGTTTTCCGAAGATAGTTAATTCTGAAGTGCAACAACGAGATATTCACTAATGAGTTAAGTTAATTACCTGCATCGCTATGCTTGGTCGCATTAATACGAAACCTCGCTTATATAAAAATATTCGCAACATCAATACATAACAGCTACCTATTTACAGTTTAGCGATAAATTGTAGCCGATCCATACACAATGTCAATCCTTTAAAGATGTGAAAGTTCCAATTGTACCAATAAAAAGTTGAAATTGGTACGGAACGGACTTAAACAAAAAGGGCTTCGTTACTATTTCAATTTTTAGAAATATTTGAACATAATTGAGCGTATAGTTGTAACTAATTATAAAAACATCTATGGCTACTAACACTATCTACAGTAATGAGACATTGCAGTAGCAAATTATTATATTGTTATGTAACCTGTACATGGTGGGAAAGGCTCGTGCACATAACGAACAAAATATAGACTAGGATTTTTAAATTAGGTACGATAGAATGCGGAACCCAATATACATGTAGAATTCATTACCCAACAATACACCATAATGGACAGATTAAGATTTTTTTAATATACCTTTTTATGGCACATGTTCTACACGATAACTCTTTTTTACATACAGTCAAATTAATACAAGATGTATACTTGAACAGCGTACAGACGACTATGCAAGGTATACATCAGAGAGAACAGAATAAATATGGTATACATCCGCCGCGACTCGGTTCCTTGTGTTTGCTGCTTAGTTGTGAAATTGCAACTCGGACGCATGTATGTAGTTTCCACCGGTCAGTTCTCGATGTAGGAGTCAGGCCAAGACTATTGAGCAAGTAGTGGACCCGGCAACTGGCCTACAGTTGCCCCACTCAAGCTGATGTTGGGAAACTGGAAACGGCGACAAGTTGCAGACGATATCCAGTAGGCAGTGGTTGGTGACATGATCTAGGCTGGACTACTGTCAGTTTCAGGTAACGTGTTATCTAACACCAGAGATATTGAGATATTAGTAAATAGACAAAATGTCACTTCGAACAGGATCGTTTTAATTTTATTTCCTTAAAATCTGTTTGATAGACCTGGTACGGGCGCAAAACTGAAGAAATTAATTTGTTAGTTGTTGTGTCGTTTAAACTACATTTCTGAGTAATTACTCACCTAAGTGTGCAATGCACACATTCATAATCGATTAATCTTAAATCTATCTAAATGTCAAATTTAAAAATTAGCAAACGTGTAACGTGTCTCCCGTCCTAAAATTTAGGTGTCATATGAGTGAAATTTAGGTGTTGTACATAATCATCAGATAGCAAAACTTTTTATGATCTTTGGAACGTGTAATGTTCAAACATTAACGCCGGATCACTCTCATAAATACAGGTAAAATAAAATAAAAACTGTTGTTGTTAACGCAGTGGCGGGTCTATGTGGGCTGGGGAAAGGCGGAATTACCCCCTTAAATTATAGAAATAAATAATAAATAATCATAAACCTTACATCTTATTCAACCCCCGTTAATCACTTAACGTGAATGTAAATACCAGTTACTCGCCACACGTCGGGCCTTCTGCTTTGATTTAACGACAACACGACAAAACAGAAAGATAATCTTTTAATCTGTACGGGCTGGCACAACATTGTTGTTATAGATCATTTAACTAGGAATATCCATAGATTTATTGGGTCAAACTAAACAGACTATAGCTTGAGCTATTATAAGGCAATATAGTGTATTTAATGTAATGTAAAATGAGAGACGTACTGTATTATTGATTCAATGTTATTTTTAATTTCTGTCGTCATTTATGATATCCCGAAACCGGAACTAACACCCTAACACCAGTGTAGTGTTGATCATTTAATCATTAATTAAAAATTGAATACATCATTTTCCATCATTAAAGATATTTTATTTATAACAGAAGAAACATTACAAACTTAATCATATGTTCCAAAACTATATTTATGTAGGTACAAGGGTTTTAACGGATTGCGTAGTAAACCAATGACAACTATAATTAATAAATTTTCGTGATTAATAACATTAACGTACATGTAAGTAGCCCATGAAATGAACATATACGACGTTTGGACGTGTGTTGAATCATGGACTCACTAAAAAATACTTTTACACAAAAATGGAAAAATACTATAACCCATTAAAGTTACAAGCCATTAACATTAGCGACGTGAATCGAGCCCCACGCTTACCTTGACCCAAGGTCTGTTGGGAAGACCTTCAACAGTTTATTCATAGTCGCCTTACGGGTGACGATGACGTCCTAGTTTCAGCAGTGCTTAGGTCTATGAGTTAGGGTGTCATACTTCAAGTGCTGACACACTGTTGCAATAGAGGAGGTCGAAGTGGTTTTCATTTTAAAAACTTTAATGCTACATTTATATTTAATTTAGTTTTACTTAAATGAAATAATATTTTTTTAAATGTATTTCGAGCTATCAAGTATTTAATTTGATTTATTTGGATGATCACATAAAGCATCCTATACTCACTGTGGTAAGATACTTTTTCTTTTACTTTTAATTCCAGTAGTCTAAAACCTTTGATTATTAATACAACAACTTCTGTATCCAATAGTCAATGCTAAAACGTTGTATTTAATTAAAACAAAAACTCGATCTATTTATAATAATTATTATTGCCCAATATCTCTCTTCCCCATTCAGCTAGACAAGAAATTATTACAACAGCTGGTTTAAACAAGAGCTTAACAGCTGTTCGCAAGACGTTCTTCTTTTCCTCAAGATGTCATGTCAGGGGGATTGGCTTTAACTTTAACTTTTGTCGTCTGCAATGTCTGCATTTAGTTCAATTCAAGATTCAAGTTCAGTTCAGAAGTTTTCTATGATCATGATCGTGAGCTAATATCAACTGAATAGCAACAAATTTATTTCATGTTGATGAAATTATTTCTGAGAAAAGAGAGAGGTTAATTTGAAAGCATCCGTTTTAAGAAATTGATTTTTCATGGATGGATTGGCTGAAGCACTAGTTGACAGACCAATACTGGGGAGTGATGTTCGTGGGAAACGGTAGACAAAGATTCAGTTTTTTAATATTTTCTATAATAAAAGTTAAAGTGAAAATCTGTAATTTTATAAACTTAATGAGTAGGCTTACTGGGCGATATAATTATCAACAAATTATGTTTTCATGCTGAAAATAATTACACGCTGTAGGGTAGCTAGGCCTAACTTAGTCTTGTAAGTTAAAAGTTATGCTTGTTTATGTCGACCTAGGGTACACTTCCATATCTGTTGGCACAAACAACCTAATGAGTAATATTGATTATTTAATTGTTTAAATCGATATATCGTTTGGTTAGTTAGGTTATGTTAACCTTACCTAAATAGTTAGGTTAGGTTAACCTTACCTAACTAACCAAACGATATATCGAATAATCAATGTATAGATCGATATTTTCATTTGGTTGTTTGTGCCAACAGATAGGGAAGTGTACCGTACCCTCGACCTAGCCAATGAAGTTGTTTTTACATTATTTACAAGCTAGTTAGTAATTTAGGCATGGTTTCATAGTTTAGAAGTTATATTGTACACAAAAGTTTCTCTAAAACAGTGTTGATAACTTTTATATTCAATATTTGTTTAGCCCTAACTTAAGGTTGGACTGGGCTAAGTGTAAATTTTGGTTTGGCCTTAATTGGGCTTAACTTGATCAGGTACGAGGATAGCCTACTGAGGACAAAACCTTGATAACTGACTCCATCGTATTAATCATTTTTTTCAATCTATATTTGGTTTATATCGAAGTTTGGTTATGCCAAGTTAACTAGGCCTAGGCCTGGTATACATATTGATAGTAGGCTATCTTGGCAGCAGCATATATTCTCTATTTGTGCTTGATTATCTAGAGTGGTTTGCCTACTAAGTAATTTAAGAAATCAAGTAACAGACACTTAAAACATCTAAACTTAGCCTATACTTTGCATTCTTTGAAAGCATTATTAGATATGGCATTGTTATTTGGAGAAATGGAGTAGGAATCACAGACGTTTTGAAGGTACAGAAGAAGGCGATAAGGATTGTAACTGGTAGAAGAAAACTAGACAAGCCACCGTTTGTAGAATCTGATATATTAACAGTAATTAGTAGTCTGTACATATATGAAGTGTCTATTTTCGTTAAAAAAAACTAGGTAGAGATAGTGTCCATAACTACGAAACAAGAAATAGGGGTACATTCGATTTAGATAGAGTAACGCTGTCAAGAACTCAGAATTACCTATCGTACCTACTTGGGTCTTAAAGTATTTAATAATTTTCCTGTTGATTTCAGCTCTTTGCCTTTAAATGTATCCTCTAACAAACTGTCAATGTGGTGTAAAATCAATCCAATGTACGATATTTTCATTTTCATTTTTATTTTCCACGGCAATGCCATTTACACAACGATATCTCAGAGTAATAAAACATAATTTTGTTTTATTACTCCGAGACGATATAAATTATTTTTTTATGTTAAATTCATAAGCAATGATCTAGATTTTAAAAATTAGCCTCTATTTAATTTATATATTCTTATTGACAAAATCCATTGCAATTGTGTAATTACTGAACGATGAATAAATTACTATTGTCTATTAAGTTTGGTTAAGTTAACCTGACATATGCTGCTACTTCAGATTCATGTTTGAATATATTTTGCTTAGCTTTTTGGTTGACTATTGTTATTAACACCGAACAATGCATGGTCTTATCTTATCAATCATTGGGCCAGTCCAAGGAGTTGTTTCTCTGGCCAAGAGACAACACTGTAGATTTAGGGGTTGACTCCTGTCTCGGATAGGTCTGCTGCGCAACTCATGAGAACTCCTCACCTGCCTGTCTGTGGCAGAGAGGCCTACCTATAATATTTGGTGGACGGCTTAGGGGAAATTTAATAGGATGAATGGATTCTTAGGCATTTTTCTACTTCTCGCTTATTTGTAACTGTGTCCACCAAAAAAATTGTTGTAAAACATAAGATGAGTAGGCTAGTATGAATATAACAAAAATAGACATTGATAAATCACTGGATTTTCCAAGGGATTTTAAGGGTTAGCTTATGTGCAGGTTTAGGCCTTACGATCGAGCAAAAAGTAAATGATCATTATATGAAAATAAATTACAGTTTAATAGCTTGCTGTAACAATCACAATAAGCTTAAGTAGATTGTATGTGAAAGCTTAGGCCTAAGTGCTTTTAAGTGTTGTGTGTACTGTGAATTTTTTAAACAGTAGGCCTATGTAACATTTTGTGGTACTTCAGTATTAAACGGAGGCCACCTAACCTACAGAAATATTTCGAACCGGATACCAAAAATAACTACATACTTGGAAAGAACACACTTTAATAGATTAACAGGTGAAGTTTAGAATTAATCCGACGCCTGGTTCTGACGTTGTGCAACCCAGAACGCAGAAATGTCGGTAGGCCACATTTTGTCAGCGCGCTGCGGCGGTTATGTTAGGTTGGGTTATCATATGAATCGAACAATACCAGACGAGTTATACTTTCTATTATGATAACCCAACCTAACATAACCGCCGCAGCGCGCTGACAAAATGTGGCCTCCGTTTCAGACACAGTGACAGGCGATGACAGGTAATGGCGCGCGCTCCGGTCAACGACCCTGACCTTGGCCTACTTGGAGGGGATTCTGCGAGTAGACACATGACTCATCTGATAACGCTCGACTCACAACAATACTAGAATAGTTCTACTACAACATCTATAACAATTTAACCCTCTATAAGTGCCGCGGCGCGTTTCGTAATGGTGGCCTCCGTTTAATAGTAATACTGAAGTACCCATTTTGTCTCAAAAGCACCTTAGTGCCACCACACTTTAAACACACGTAAGCTAACTTGTATATTTGGCTATCTTTAAAAAAATTGTTTAAAAGTAAAACAAGTACCGGTAGGCCTATATGTTTTTTTTCATTTCTTAATTTTTGGTGTGTTCAAATTTTTTCTATTGAATTTAGTTTCACTATAGTCTTCTTAAAATTTGTTATATTTACAGTATTTTTAATACAAAAACCACATAATTGTCTTCACTTTGATGTAACAACTGTTTAAACATAGGCCTGTGTACACAATAATGGTTGCAATTTAGCCATATATGATGTTGTATTTTAGGTTAATTAGTCCAACTGAACATCATATTTTCCAGGCGCGGCCACCGATTCTTCAGCGGGACATACCTGCCTCATCATAGAAACATGAATATATTTTTCAAAAGAAGATTCATCAGACGGTAAGATTTAGTCTGTTTTTTCTTATTATATTTTGACTTGCTTTTTAAAAAGAAACTTTAAAACCTTTTGTAAATAGTTTGCATTTAACCAAACCACTATTAGGCTACGGTACTTAGTCTTAACATGAATCCAGCTTAATTTTCCAATGCATTTGAAAGGTTTGGTGTTCTAGTAAATAGTGCAGTTTTAGTAAGTTACGTTGTAGCAGTAATGTTTAAACTGTGTCTTCAATATTTCGTCATCAAAATGCCTGTTTTATTGATATTAATTTTTTATCCCTATCATCAGAGGCGGCTCCAGAGGGCAGGCCAGGTAGGCCCGGGCCTACCCAAAATTTTAGTAGATATTTCAAAATTATAAAGAAATGTAATTAAATGTAAATAAATGGAAAGCATTCAAACTCATTATTTTGCAAATAAAATTTATAATTATCCCCTTTTGCGGGGAAGCCCCACAAACCTCTCGTCCCCCGAACAAACTCCTTCTTGATCCTTGTCAGGCCTACCCAAAGAATTATCCCTGGAGCCACCCCTGCCTATCATTTGATAAATTCAAACCGGGAACTTCTATAAAGGGGTGTTAAATTTACAACTAATTTTTGTCATCATAATACATTCTACATACAGGCCAAACACATGTTTCAGAGTTCAAATGATAAGCTGATCTGTAAGGATAACAAATCTGTGACAAGGAATGTCTAATCTATGAATAACTAACCATGTAAACAAGGCAGTACTTTCCAGAATGTAGCCCAACTGAACAAACTACCAGACACAGTTTTTTGTCATCATCTGACTTACTAGTTATCACTTGAGCTTTGCTACTACTGGGTCTGGGTCACACTTTGCATGACTGGGCCACTTGGCAAGTTGCGTTATCAGCAAATAAACACTCAGCTGGTTCTTATCAGTGGTATTGTATTGGTGATGGTATACCGTCTTTATGTTTTAAAGGTGTTAAGTGTTGAGTACAAAAGATGTCTGTCGCTGGAGCCATTGCGACTGTAGAACTTGCGATTCCATTCACTCTCTTGTACTGTTGGTTTTACCAGTTGTAAGTACTTATTGTATTCTCAGTAGTTAAGAGGCAGGCCATTGTTTTTGGTTTTTAAAGGGAATTTCTACAAAACAGATTATATTTATTTGCATCTTGTAGTGTTTTGTAAATTGCCATGCCAGCTAATTGTTAATAAGGCTCACAATCATAATACATGTAACAGTTATGAAGTCTATATTTTCTAAAACACAAAACTAAACCTAGATGGTGTTATCTATGGGATTCTAATTAGACCTAATGAACTTGGTGACTAATAAAACTTTTGGTCTTAGTCACTAATAAAGCCATAATTATTATTTAATCAATCCTCCGCCAAAGTTCATGGTTTCATGTGTTTTATGATGTCCTTGTTTCATAGTGATTTTTTATGTGTCCACGCCAGTTGGATTTTTTAATGAAGTCAATTTAAATGCTTTTAAGAGAAAGTGGTCCAAACCCCTTAAAGTTTTGCGGATGTGCTGGGGATTGATACCCCTCTCAGACACCAAAGTCCAAGATGCTAACCACTAGGCTAGCTAAACACCCCAAAGTGCAGTACATACCTAGTAATCTTATTTGTGCAAGTAGAGGTATCTAAAGTTGAAGCAAAACATTCATCTGGAAAGTACTGGCTACTGGTTTACTTAGAGTTATATAACATTGAAAGAAAAAACAGTGTATTATTACATTAATTCTGTCAACTAATCAACAGATGTAAATTAGATCTTACATCTTACATCCGGCGTCTTCTCCGCAATCAGCCGATCGGGGAATCATCAATTTTTATCTGTATCAGGGTCTTCTTTCTTCATGAGGCAAGCCGTGAGAAAGTGTGGTCAGACACAAAGTCTGAGATTTTGTAGTAGGGCCTATCAGTAAGGTATTGTTTAAGTTGTATGTTGAAGGTGTGAGTTGGTGGTAGATTTTTTTAGGTCTTGAGGCAAGAGATTGAAGAAAAAGGAGCCTGAATAGGTTGGGGTTTTGTTGAGTTTTTTAAGTCTATGCTGTGGTAGGTTAATGTTGTGTTTGTTGCGAGTGTTGTAGGAGTGTTTCTCTTGTCGTAGGGTTGGGGATCGTTGTCTGGCCAGGATTATGGTTTCAAAGATATAGAGGGAATAGACAGTGAGGATTTTATGCGGGGTAAAAAATGGTTTGCAGTGCTCTGAGGGTTGAAGGCGCAATATTGTTCTCAGTGTCTAATTTTGTCGAACCATAATACGGTCAATGTTCTTCTCTTGGGTGGATCCCCAGGCGACGATTCCATACCACAGATGGGAAGAAAATAGTGTGTGGTAAGCCAGGATTGCAGTATTTTCATCAGTTATTGCTCTAATTCTCCTAATTACGTGGTGAGCCGTGGTTAATTTTTTTGCAGAGATATTCGGTGTGATCTTGCCAATTCAAATTTTGGTCTATAATAACTCCCAAGAATTTGGTTGATGCAGTAACGGGAATCTTCAATCCTTGCCAGTCCTCTTCGGCTCTATTACTGTTGTTTGGCTTAAAACTTATGTGAACGGTTTTTGTGGTGTTTTGAGAAGTGACTTGCAGATAGAGGTAGCCTCGTCCAGGGTTAAATTGACTATGTTGCTATTATTATCATGGTACTTTGTAGGGATTACTATTGTTGTGTCGTCTGCGTAGAGTATGGTTTTCAGATTATGATTCAGTGATTCTGGTAGGCTAATAATATAAATAAAAAAGTACAAGGGACCCAATATTGATCCCTGTGGGACTCCTACCATTGTTTTGTTTTCCTTAAGGATGATTTAACGCTTCCAATTGTGTTGTGGTGCTGTGTGATAATATTTTTATACATATGAACTGTTATTGTTCCTTATTTAATTTATGAGTTTCTTTATTGTCTCACAGCTGTTCTTTGTTTACTATTTACATTTTGTATTTGTATGTTACAAATCTTACTTGACTTCAGAGTTTATTAAAACCTATCCTTAGGTCAATTCATAATGAGTTTTATTTGCACTTCAATTTAATAAACTCTTTTCACAAGTCATGGACAAACTCCTCAAGCCTGACCGATTTGATGTAGAGCCAGAGAGTGATGGTGCAGAAGAACAATGGCTGCATTGGTACCAGACTTTTACTAACTTCTTAGAGGAATGTGACTCTAAAGCAACAAATGAAAAGGTAAAACTACGTTTACTTGTTAATCACATTAGTACATCTGTCTACAAATACATCTCTGGAGCTACAAAATTTGATGACGCTATAGCTATTTTAAAAGAACTCTATATCCGTCCTAAGAATGAGATTTATTCCAGCCATCTTCTAGCAACTCGTTTTCAGAAGTCAGGGGAATCAGTTGACCAATATTTACAAGCTTTGAAAGATTTAAGTAAACCTTGTAATTTTTCCCAAGTTTCTGCTGAACAAAATAAAAATGACTATACTCGTGATGCATTTATCAGAGGTTTGATTTCCCCAGTAATCCGACAAAGACTTCTAGAAAATAAAACATTAACTTTGAATGAGGCTTTTGAGAAAGCTAGAGTTTTGGAATTAGCTCAGTATCAATCAGAATCTTATAACAAGCAACATTCTCAATTAAATTGCATGCAACATTCTACTGCATCAGAACCAGAATCTGTCAAAAGTAACATGTCCTCAAATAATGCAGAGGAAACTTGTTTATCAGCCACTTCCTGGAAATGTTATTTCTGTGGTTCCAGTAAAAAACATACTAGAAGTGAATGTCCTGCTGCAAATCATATTTGTCATTCTTGTGGCAAGAAAGGACATTTCATGAAGGTTTGTAAGTCAGGAAGTAATTCATTACGTCCTACAAAATTTGACTCTAAAAAAACTTTTAACAAAAATCCAGCTACATGTGCAGCTGCACCTAAATCTTTATCTAAATCTACTATTACGATTGAAGTAAATGGGATTAAAACTGATGCCTTAGTTGATACTGGTAGTTCGGAAACATTTATTAGTAAAGCTCTAGTAGAAAAGAGGGGAATAACAATCTTTCCAACCACCGTTAGTGTTGCTATGGCTTCTACTTCTTATCAACCAGTTACAGCTGGCTACAGTCTTGTTGATTTGTCGATTCAAGGTCATATTTACAACAAAACTAAACTCCTTGTTTTAGACGGCTTATGCGCTGATGTTGTCTTAGGACATGACATTTTCAAGGAACACTCAAGCGTTGAAGTCTCATTTGGGGGTAAGAAACCTACGCTAAAGGTGTGCGGACTTACAGCAGCTAAGGTTGCACCCGTCCACTTATTTTCAAACTTAACTCTTGACTGTAGACCTATTGCAGTTAAATCACGACGTTATTCAGAAGAAGATTTGAAATTCATAAAAGAAAAAACTGAACGCTTGTTGAAAGAGGGTATCATTGAACCAAGCACTTCACCTTGGAGAGCACAAGTACTTGTAGTTAAAGGTGAAACAAAAAAGAAGCGAATGTGTATTGATTATTCCCAAACAATAAATCGATTCACTCAACTTGACGCCTACCCGCTTCCCAGAGTTGAAGATGTCGTTAACAAAGTTTCAAAGTTCAGTGTTTTTAGCACTATTGACCTTAAGAGTGCTTACCATCAAATACAAATTGAAAATGAAGAACGAATATATACAGCATTTGAAGCCTGTGGGCGCCTTTACCAATTTTGCAGAATTCCTTTTGGTGTTACGAATGGCGTCTCCTGTTTCCAAAGAGAAATTGATTCGATTATACAAAAAGAAGGACTTGAATGCACTGTAGCTTACCTGGACGATGTAACAGTTGGAGGGAGGAATAAAGATGAACATGATACAAATTTGAAAAAGTTTTTTGATGTAGCCAAGAAGTACAACTTAACTCTGAACATGGAAAAATGCTCTTTTGCACAAGACAAAATCCATCTGTTAGGATATGTAATAACAAGGAACGAAATCCGTCCTGATCCAGACCGTCTTCAGCCGCTATTGAAACTACGACTTCCTCATGATGTCCAATCATTGCGTCGAACCATGGGCATGTTCGCTCACTATTCTGACTTTATCAAGAGTTTTTCAGAGAAGATTCAGCCCCTTTCATCGACTAAAAGTTTTCCATTATCAGAAGAAGCAATTAACTCCTTCAATGAATTGAAAAATGAAATAGTAACTGCAACTAAAGCCCCAATCCAAAATGACATACCATTTACAGTTGAGACCGATGCATCTGAGTTTGCAATCGGCTCAACCTTGTCACAAGCAGGACGTCCAGTAGCTTTTTATTCGAAAACATTATCAAAATCTGAAAAGAACCATTCTTCTGTTGAAAAAGAAGCTCAAGCAATCGTAGAATCTCTTAAGAAGTGGAGACACTATCTTATTGGCCGGCCATTCCTACTCATTACAGACCAAAGATCAGTTTCTTTCATGTTTGACAACAAAAGATTTGGAAAAATAAAGAATGAAAAGATACAACGTTGGCGTTTAGAACTGTCTTGTTTCAAGTATGATATCGTATATCGACCAGGCAAGGAAAATGGAGTTGCAGACACCATGTCACGATTGTGTGGAACGATTTGTGGTCGTCCAAACTTAAATGATATCCACACAAGTCTGTGTCACCCAGGAGTGACAAGATTTTACCACTGGATTAGATCGAAAAACTTACCTTTTTCACTGGAAGAAGTTCGTCGTACTACAGCTCAATGTCGAGTTTGTGCTGAACTCAAGCCTAGGTTTTGTAAATATGAAGGTACGTTAATCAAAGCTACAGCACCTTTTGAGCGACTGAACTTAGACTTTAAAGGACCAATTCCAAGGTGCCACACAAAATAAATACATACTAGAGAACCCGTGCGGCTCAATGAGCCGCATAGTATGAAACGTAACGCCGAGGAAAACGTTATGCTTAAATTTGAGTAATTATAGTTACATTTTAGAGTAGTTTAAACACTTGTTTGAAACTAATTTTAAATAGGTATCTGTATTTGCGTCGTCAAGTTTCACCTACATTATTTCTGCTCTCAGTTTTAACTGATAACTAACTTCTAATGAATGCTGAACGATCTGCTTCAATTCAAGTTAACATGATGCTACAAAATTTTCCAGCATTGAGAATTGAAGAAAATTGTTGCCTTACTGATAACCTGTGTTTGGGTTATTTTATTTCTTTGATTTGAGACATCCCCCTAATAAAACAAATTTTCTCCGTAGAGAATCCTGTAAAGTGGGGTGATACAGTATCAACAAATTCATGTGCTCCATTTTTAACCCTCAAACTCCGGGGTTTGATATTATAATAAATGTAATAATAAAGGGTTTGATAAAGGTATTATTATTGTTTGTACTAATTTTTTTTTAGATCTGTCAGTTATGGTTAACCATTCATTCAGACCGAGGAACGTCATTAATGTCAGACGAATTAAAGTCTTTCTTACAAACTCATGGTGTTGCGTCAAGCCACTCTTCTGCTTATAATCCTAGAGGGAATGGCCAAGTAAACAGTCCATTTGTGTTTTTCCTCAATAAAGTAGAGCGAGTAATACAAAAGTTTACAATAAAAACATAAGGTCCGCCAAGATTTGATATAATCTAACTAATTTAACTTATCATAGTCAAGGTATTATTATTGTTTGTACTAATTTTTTTTTAGATCTGTCAGTTATGGTTAACCATTCATTCAGACCGAGGAACGTCATTAATGTCAGACGAATTAAAGTCTTTCTTACAAACTCATGGTGTTGCGTCAAGCCACTCTTCTGCTTATAATCCTAGAGGGAATGGCCAAGTAGAGAGATTCAATGGCACTATATGGAAGACTGTTATGCTTGCTCTCAGAACCCAAGACCTACCCGTAAAGTATTGGGAATCAGTTCTTCCTGAAGCACTTCACTCAATAAGATCATTATTATGTACATCAACCAATACAACACCTCATGAACTGATGTTTAAGCACCCCAGAAGATCGTATTATGGAGGTTCAGTTCCTAGCTGGCTGTCACAACCCGGCCCAGTGCTGTTGAGAAAGCACAACAGATCCAGCAAGTATGACTCACTTGTAGAAGAGGTAGAACTTATTCAAGCAAATCCAGGTTATGCTCATGTGAAACTCCCAAATGGGCAAGAGAAGACAGTATCCATAAGAGATCTGGCCCCAGCACCTGGACAATCATCTTTAGAAACAGACTACCAATTGCCAGAAACAGATGGAAATGAACAAGCTATTCAAGAACCGGAGGTTTCATTTGATCAAGAACAAGACGAAAATGATTCTAGTGGGACATTAAGTGACACAAATGTACCAGTTGAACATGCAAACAGTTCTTGCAAAGACTCAAGTTCAGTGCCTTCCAAAACCCATTCACAGCGTATACGGCAAAGACCTAACTATCTAAAAGACTACGTCTCGTTTTGGGGTGGGAAGAATGTGATAATATTTTTATACATATGAACTGTTATTGTTCCTTATTTAATTTATGAGTTTCTTTATTGTCTCACAGCTGTTCTTTGTTTACTATTTACATTTTGTATTTGTATGTTACAAATCTTACTTGACTTCAGAGTTTATTAAAACCTATCCTTAGGTAAATTCATAATGAGTTTTATTTGCACTTCATGCTGATAGCCTAATTCGACAAATTGTTGCCTGTCATCAAGGCAATTTTTAATCCAATTAAGAGCTAGGTCCGTGATATTGAACTGGCCAAGTTTTCGAAGAAAAATTTCCGAGCTTAAATTATCGAAGGCTTTTTGAAGGTCCAAAAAAGGGCTGATGCGCTACACTTGTTTTCCCACAAACCATTTATGGAGAATCTTCCCTGTAACATCATCAAATCTCGCAGAGTTTTTAGGCCTAATACTACTACATAGTTTATCCAATTCCTGTTCAGATATGCAGTTGAAAGAAGACAACGCTGGCACTCTCCTGTCAGGCTCCATCCGCTTGATGTCACTATCTGGTTGGTTGGTATGATCCAGGGTAGGCTTAAAGTTGTTGTAGTTTATTAAAAATATTGCTCACGTGATAAGGGTCATGTATTTATTAGTTTGCCATGTTGGATTAGGCTAATGTGATTTTGTTGAGTACTGTAGTGCTCTTCTTCCTCTCATTATTTACTATATTCCATATAGCTTTGGTTCTGTTGTCAGCCTGAGCTATTTTTACCGCAGTGTGGTGTCTTCGTGTACTATTGACTTGCTGGTCATAAGCCCTCTTTATGTCATGGAAACCTTCCTTGTCATCCTCCGCACCAGTGAGCAGATAATTGTTGTGGGCAACTTGCAGAGCTGCCTTTTGTTCCAAGATGTCCTTGTCCCAAAAAATGTTCTTGTTTGTTGTTGACACCCTCTTCGGTTCCCTAGGCATAATGTGGTCCATGTTTAGTCGAAGAATCTTTAGAAAGTTGTTATACTTTTCATCTACAGACCTTGATGTGTGAACAGGTTCCCAGTCGACTGTACTTAGTTTTTCCCTTAACTCCTTCAATTTAGCCTTGGAAAAAATTTCTTGAGTTTTTATAGGTAGCTCGCTGGTGTTTATTCTTATTTTTCACTTTACAGATTAAGTAGTGGTGATCCGATAAACTGGTAAGGTGTGCTTGTACAGAGATTTCATCTGGTTATATGTTGGTGTAACAGCCGTCAATACTAGAGAGAGATGTTGGAGTTTTTCTCATCACAGGAATATCATATACGTAACATCCATATTCAGCCAACAGGCATAAGAGATTTTTTACACCCCGATTTTCAGGCTTCAAAATGTCAAAATTGGCATCGCCTAGGACCAGGCAGTAGTTATTTTTCGTGGTGTAACTCTGTAAGACGTGTCCCAGTTTTGTTAGAAAATCCTCTTCAGTAGTACTATTGGGTGATCTGTATGTACCAATCAGTATGATATTATAGAATTTGTATTTTAATTTGATTGCAACAGTCTCAAAGGTTTGCTCTTCTGCCATACATGTTCCTGAAGTTTAATTTCTTCTGTGCCAATAGGGAGATTGTTTTTTTTTTTTTTTAGGTAAAGTGCAACACCACCCCACATGTGATTGATTCTACAGAATTGTGATGCCAGCACATATCCTTCAATATTAGTGACGGCGAGCTCTTCACTCTTTAGACCATGTTCCGACAGGATCAAGATATCAGGCCTAATTTTGACAACCTCTATTAGCAATCCGTCAATTTTTTTTTTGTAGCCCTCGCTGTATGTTGAGATAGAAGATAGTTAATGGTTTATTGAAATTACTATTGTACTGTGTGTTGAAAAGTTGTCGGGTATGCTGGTTGTCAGGCCGGTGGGGGGTGAGTTTTGGCTTGTTTGCTATGTCGTCTGCGGAGAAGTCGGTGACTTGGAGCACAGAAAACGTACTACTAAAACCCAGAATGCCAACCACATGGTAAAAAGCATTAAGCGGTTTGAGAGAGCTTTGCCTGTCAATCGGTAGGCAGCGCCACCAGCGTTGCTATGCTATTGCATGGCAACGCTGGTGGCGCTGCCTACGGATTGACAGGCAAAGCTCTCTCAAACCGCTTAATGCTTTTTACCATGCGGTTGGCATTCTGGGTTATAGTAGTACGTTTTCTGTGCTTGGAGTTTGGGGGCTCATGAATGTCATCGTGGCTCTCATCTACGTCCCCTGCAGCAGGACGGATTATGTCAATGATGCTTTTGGTCAGGATCTCCGCCCCTTCGCTGTTCAGATGGACTCCGTCCCACTTCAGATGTTCCTCTCCTATTAGGCTTGTGTTGTCAATACAATTTATTTTCAGCTGCGCATACATGAATCATAGTACATTGTTGGTTTCCTCTATAAATCTACGGTAACTGTCATATCTATATGGTATTAACATTACGTACCAGTCCTCGGGTGGAGTTTCTTGTATGCCTCAATCTCAATAGTCGGCCAGAGTGGACGCATTGCATGGTTCGGGGTTCTTGCTGATGACATGTTGTTGGAACCTATGTTAACAATAACCTCTTAGAAGTGTCCGTTGCTCAGAGAGGAATCTACTAAAATCCTGTATTCTACCTCCGGGGATTACCTTCACATTTGCCTTGTGCTCTGACTTACTGATAATTCTAGAGGTATCAGACAGTAATGAGTCGCCTATGATTAGAGGAAGTCTATGAATTTCCTTCTCAGGGGTAACAGAGTCAGATTTACGAACCATGGTGTTTTGCTTCAGTTTATTGCTAAAGGAGAAGTTATTACTTACGGATTTAGATGAACTACCCCTAACCTCGTTCCTATTTACATTGTTTTTGGTAGGCAGAGTGTTTTGGGCTTTATTCTCGGCAGTAATATTAGTATTTACATGATAACTCTTTGCTTCAGTTACTTTATTGCTGATTCCAATTGTTGGTTTTGGTCCTACCTGCTTATTGTCATTAGCTTTATTACAGATTGCATGTTCTAGTTTAAATATAACTTCAGTCTATTTTTGCAATTATTTCAGAGAACCTAATATTTTATGTTTTAAGGTTGTCTATTTCACCCTTTAGATCAGTTATATCATCAAGTAGAATCTTTTATGTACCGCAGATAGCGCCTTGCATTTACGACAGACCCATGTGACTCATGAAACTGAAAACTTTCAATAAGTATGAAATTTCATTTCATTTATTTCATTTCATTTCATTTCACTAGTGTGTCGTTTTCGTCCCTTAGGATACTATACTGCTCATCACAAACATTAACACAGCCTATATGGTACCAATTTACGTCACTACAGTTGCAGGCTACTGCTTTGTCGTCATCATTAATACTAATGTTACAAACTATACATGGATAAGTAGACCTATTATGCATAGTTTCTTTCGGGGGAGGGTCAGTCTCTTGTTTACTCTTTGTCCTATTTCTTCTTGTTTGAGGCATTTTTATTTTTTATTTATTTATTTTTTGTGGGATTGGGAAAAGAGGAGAGGGGTCTTTGGCGTGTGGTAGGCCCAAAGGTGTTAGGAGGGCTGAATTATATGTCCTAATTTCCCTGTATTGAGTCAGAGTGAGAGGTAATGTTTGTTCTTTATTAGTAAGTATATTGTATGACTAGACTGGTTTTGTTTGTGATTAATCCCCAAAAGAGGTAATTTCTTTTATTGAATTGTAAACACAGTTTGGTTTATTAAAGAGTTACAGTTAAGAGTACAGTTAGAGTTAAAGAGTACAGTTTGGTTTAACCAGTTAGTTTATAAAAGAGTCTTTATAATCATGCTTAGAAATGGACAACAGATATTTGTATAAAATGTAAAGAAGAAAATGGCTTATGTTAGATTTTGTGTTTTGATAGGATTTTGTGTTTTCATAGTATGTTTTATTGATGTTTTAATGAATTCAAGTAAAATATTGTACTGTTATTAGTTTAAAATGTATCACGGATTTTGAAGTCACAAAGTGACGCTGGCTGCTAGTTTTTTATTATGAGTTTTTAGACACTTTTTTGCAATTATTCTAAGGATTAAACTAAAATTACATGAATCTTAATGTGTAATTTTGGTTTGGTTTGTTTACAGAATATGCTTCGGGACGTTCATATTCGCCCTGGTTTGTTTCCTCTTCGTCTTCGTAGTCGTCCCTTTTATATTTCGTTATTCTTATGACATGCAGCGTGGGCTGCTGTTTCTCACATTTGGTATGTTGCATATTATAAAATCAATCATACCTGACTTAAATGTTATTATTCCCTTGAAACAGTAGTTGAATCAAAATTATACAAATCTTAATGTCTGACCCAACTGATAAAGTAGGCATAACCTTCTTTTGAAGCAATAGGCAATTCAATTGATTTAGGACTGTGGTAGTTTGATAGAATGTTAAAAGTTTAAATAGAAACAGAAAGATGATCAGTCTTGTGGAGAGTTTTAAACTATGAAAAACAAAGTAAGTCAGTCACTACTGCTTATTCTGAAGAATTTGTTAGTCTAGACAAGTAAGGTAAGATTTTACTCCTTTGAATTTCTCTCTGATAAGGGAGATATTGTGATTATTCATATTACATTATTGTAGTTAGTGCTCGTCTTCAAATCTGAAGGTTATGGTTCAATTCCAAGCTCTAGGCTATGAAATAATTATTCTATCTAACAAAAGATCAACGTTAAATAATCACAAGACCAAGGTTGTGGGCCGTTTCCGCAGGGGGAAAAAACTTAAAAAATGCCACAGGGGTTAGAGTAAACGATATGAACAACAATATTAACGCTATAACAATTCAAATCAAAGTTTTATTTTTGCTTACAATTTTAGAGGATTTACATGTGCCTGTAATGTTTCAGTAAGGGTGCCCAATGTAGACTACAACAAGCCTTCAAACCTAGGATTGGTTGGGGCAAGAAACTTACAGCTCAAGACAAAAGATGGTCTTAAAATTGGCGTATGGTGAGTAAATGTTTTTCTTAGGGTTTAGTTTACTATCATTTGACTGATTTTTACAGTTGCATATAACCAGAGTTTGTACTGTTAATTTCACATAATACAGGAAGCTAGCATGCTCAAATTAATGTAATTTACTAGTAAGGAAGAACTAACCACATATTTTATTCCATCAATTTTCTTGAATACCTAAAAATTCAATTCTAACTAGGCCTAATCGATTTTATGATCTTAAGTGAAAGTCATCTTAGACTCAGCTCAACAATGGTAATCACTGGAGACTCACGATTGAACGCTCGATGTTGAAATGTATTTTACCTACGACCGTTTTTTAAAGTAGCCATTTCAGTCCAGTTCTTAGAATTGAAAAGTTTCACTTTACAGCTGTTTACTTTCATATCCGCATAGTTTCATTTCATATCCGAATAGTTTTCTCATATCCACACAGGTAACGGACCAATGAGGTTCAAGTATTGAGAGAAAAGAATTAAAATTGTAATGCTTCGAACGTCAACTAATCAGCTGATCAGCTGATCAGTTGACCAATTTAATTGTTGATCCGACTTGTTCATGTTGATACTCGCGTATTCTTAATTAAGTTGGTGGAAGTCCAAAAATAAATGAAATATTTGCCGAATTGTACCTGATACAATATTATTTATGGTAAGAATGCTGCTAGCAATGTAATATTTAACGAAGTTTAACAAACACGTAATTACAGGAAATCAGCTGATTATACAACAAGTCGTTGCATCACTTTCAGTGGCAATGACAATACACGAAAACACAACCTCTCTAAAAAGTTATCATTAGTGATTGTTAGTAATTAAATCCAGATTGATAGTAATTAAAAAACGGTCGTAGGTAAAGTAGTGTACGCAACTCGCGTTAATAGTCTTTACGACACTCGTAGAAGTTTTTAAGGCACTCGCCAAGGCTCGTGCCTTAAATTTTCTACTCGTGTCGTAAAGACTCACTTAACGCAATCGTTGCGTAAACTACTATTATGAAACTCCATGTGATAGTAGCAACTGGGTATTTAGCAATTCAAAAGTGTAACTAAATTTTAACTGCTGTTATTAGCACAGTGACTTTTTTAAACCTAATTTTACTAATCTGAATTCAGGATTAAGATTCTGAATTGTATCTCATAATTAAAATACCCGCGCCGCAGCAAACTTGCAGACTAAAATTCCAAACTTAACAAATTGATCAAATAAAAAAACTGTCATATCTGGTGTTTGTAGGCATACGTTGCCTGTGAAGCATCAGTTAGTAGCAGCAGCTGGCCAATGGCTGACTGGCAAAGACCCGAGTGATCAGTACAATGATTGGTTGAGGACTGAGACTACGATTATCTACTGTCACGGCAATGCTGGGACTAGAGCTTCAGACCACAGAGTTCGACTCTACCAGATACTCAACCAGATGAACTATCATGTCATTGCCTTCGACTATAGAGGTAAACATGTTTGTTGTTTAAGTGCTTGTGAGGATGTTGGTAGCTCAGTTGAGTTTAAGATATTGACCATCCCAAGTAAAGTAAAATAAAGTAAAGATAGTGGATTTTAGATTTTATATTTATAAATTAATATATTAAGGCTACTGACAGTCTTCACAATCTTGATAAGTTATAGCGCTACAGTTATTTCGGAGATCACTCCATTGTCGTGTCATAGTCGTATTACAATAAACTAAATCAATATTTAAATTTTATACGGCATTTCTTCATTTTTCACTTTGCCAAAGTTTAATAAATAGTACATAACACAAAACACAAACAGGACACAAAAACATGAAAGGAAGTGCATGGCTACAAAACTGACGACCAGCTGACCTAGCTTTATCACTGCAAGACTGGTGGACGACTGGAACAGCTGATAATACGTGTACCAACTAAGCTGCTCAATTATACCTTTTCCTGTTTGATTTGTATTACTTTCTCAAAAATTGGATTGTTGTGTAGATGTGGAAATGTTCAATACAATTAAGTTTGCTGCCAATGTGGACTATTTCTAAATTATTTATTTCAGAACAGACATGGCAATATTGTTCAATATGTTCCGGATAATTTGAGACAGTATTGGGTTTCTTTATAGCGTTTATGTGTTTTTTATATCTGGTCCTACAAAATCTACCAGTCTGTCCTATGTAGTCCAATCCATCCAATATTAGTCCAATCACATTCTCCACACTTGAGCCTATATTCAGGCTTAGGCCTATCTAATATGAGTCTAGTATTCCTTTGTCGTGGAGCTGACAACTTACTATTGCTAGTTCTGTATGCAATTGAATAGTTTTGCCTTCTAAAAGGTCGAGTTGCTAGACGTTGGTTGAGATTACTGAACTCTAATGTCATAGATTTTATTTATATTTATAAATATCTAACTTACACACAATCAGCCACACTGATAAATCCTAGGTAATCTACTCAGTGAGTGAATGGCTTTAGAAGACAAAGACTATTTTGACTTAAGCATTTTAGCTGTAATACTTGTTGAGACTGATTGATAAATACTTACACTGACACATTTTCAATCGTGCATGTCATTGCACTCTTCTAGAGCCTGAAGCAAACAATGAACTCAACTAGGACAATGTTGTGTACAGGCTATGCAGACTCCACCAGAGTACCCACGGGGGAGGAAGGTGTTGTGGAAGATGCCAAGACAGTCATATCATGGGTGTTGGACAGAGCTACGTCAGGCCAGGTCTTTGTGTGGGGGCACTCCCTGGGCACTGCGTAAGTGTTAGCTTAAATCAAAATCAAATCAAATCAAACTTTATTGTCACAAAAACGTTGATACATAGCATAGCTATAGCTGGTACTAACACAATATCAGCAGATTTTTCTAATTCATTGCCCTACCTGGATTGTCCTGCCTTGGTCCTCCTGATGTATTTTGATATTTGTATGGGCCCATCTGATAAGAATCCATGGGCCCTCACTCAGTTCGCCCTAAACCAAATTTTTATGAAATACAACTACCCATATCTCAACCACCTGTTGTAATTTATCCTCTATTCTCCAGCCATTGCCAATCCAGGAATTTTGAGTCTCAATTATGAATTTTTTTAATCCAGTCTCCAATGCATAATTTCCCTTAACTATGAGACATTGATATAAATTTGACCGTGGTTATATTGTGATCATCTGCAATCTTTTTCTTGATTCTGACAATATTGCTACCAAATTTTGAAGCTTTAACAGCTAAATATATAGAGTCCATTAAGTTTACTGCCTAGAATAAAATGTTGCAAATAAACAGCTACGATATTATTGAACCCACCTGATTTTGAATTCACATCTTGACACACATCTTCACACCTTGAGATTTAGTGGATATATCTTTAGTATTATGTAGTTGGTTAGTTCTTCTGTTTCTCAATCATTTGTCAACATTACTCTTTAGTGGGTCAACATTGGTCTCATTTTAGAGTTTTATCATTAAATTTGTATATAATTATTGTTATATACCGGTACTTAAGATAGTTAATATGGCTGATTTTATCAAAAGCATAATGTATTGAATTGTTCTTTGTAATATTTAGAAATAAATTTAATACTGTACTGTGATACTCTAGTAGTTTGATTAGATGATCTAGTGGTAGGGCATGTAGGGCTTTGGTCCCCGCCCGAGGTCTAGGGATCTAGTTCCGTCATTTACTAATTACATTTAGGTGTGTGGTGATGTTGCTAGCTGCTACCTTCTAGACCTAGCCTGAAGTAATGTGTAAACTTGTTGTGAGTTAGAGTCTATCGTTCTGGGATGTGAAGGTGGGATATAAAAGAGGTCTATATTTGAAACAAATTTGTAACCCTGAAAACTGTGGTTGATTTTAGAATCTATCACACTGAACTAATTTTACAGCAACTGTGTGAAATAGCTTAAGCAGATTGGCTAAAATGTTTATGGTGTTTTCAATGGTATTTGTATGCTCTAGGATTGCTTCACACGCTCTAGCAGAACTAGAGGCTGAAGGTAGACAAGTGCCAGGACTGATACTAGAGGCACCTTTCAACAACCTGTCTGACGAGATCAGAGAATACCCTATATGTCAGGTAAAATCAATGTGATTATCCTGTTTAGTGTATTTGTGTAACGTTAACTTTCCAATTATAAGTTCTTGTCATTTTTATTTCAATAAGGATATCCTTAGTGTTGACTTCCCTCATCGGTTTATATGTGAATGGGTTGTGGTGATTGGTCAAAGCTGTAGGCTGTACTTGCCTTATTAATTCAATTGTAACCTCACACTATTATATGTGTCTCTGCTCTTTAAATGCTTTGTAAATTGGTGAAATCACCTCTGAGGTTTTGTCAAATTTTACTGTTTACCGTTTCCAATATCTACTTTTTCCCTAATTTTAGTATAGATCTATGTCTAGGTTGGTTAAAACTTTTTTCACCATTAATCTGCAATTTAGATTAGATGTTGAAAGAAACTAACGTAAAATGAAAAAATGTAGTGTATTACTGTTCAAAAACACAGGTAAAGTACATCACCTGTGTGTGATCAGTAGATCTCCTCATACCTGTTCTCAACTGTACTGTCTCCTCACATTGCCCTGCCTACATCCAACTCTCTTGCTGTGATTACGTTTGCCTTGAAATCATGTAAGGTTTTCCTTGAAAGTGTGGGTAGGCCGTAAATAGACTAATGAGATGTGGCAACCCTGCATAGTTGACAACAGCCATCAGCCATGACAGCAGCCATCTTGTAATTTATAAACTCTCTCTACATTTGACAAAATCCCTTAGGGGACGAAATATTATGTGCAAAATGTTTTTTTACTTGTTCTATGGCCTACCCAGACTTTCAAGGTAAGCTAGCTGCTATCCTCCTTTTTCTACAATTTGAAATCATGTAAGTTATAAATAGAGTCACTAGTGTTTCATTAGAAGCCCAAGTTTGTAAGCTGTCAGTAAATTGTAAATTCTCTTGACTCTGTGATAGAGGGGATATAATAAGCTGTCTTAGTCTTAGCTGCATTGCTAAATACCAATAAATATCTCCTTCTCTCTCAAGTTGTTCACATGGCTGCCCTGGTTCGACTTCTTCTTCGTAGATCCAGTGTTTGACAACAGACTGAGGTTCCAGAGTGATGTGAACCTGCGGAATGTCTCTGCACCAATATTGTTTCTCCACGCTGAAGATGACATGGTGGTTCCTTACAAGCTCGGAAAGAAGGTAAGTTACACCTTTAAAGCTCATTAAAATATGCATCTTTGACAAATATTGGCTAAAACTTATCTCTTCAGACAATCCTTAACAAGTACAGTTTCACTAGGCTACTTATGTTTTGGCGGTTATAACATCATTTATAAAATCAGGGATTATCGGACAAAATTTAATAGGCCACCTGTATTTTACCAACAAATTTCAATAATTATGGTGTTGTTTGGTAAAGTTAAACCTGAAGTTTCTGTCAACATTTAAAACATTGTTGAAAAATAAAGGTTTCATTAATATGCATTTCCTTAAAACTCTTCACTTGTCCATGAGATGAATAATAGCAAAAAATTATTTATCTGCCAGAAGTACTCTAACAACATACAAGAGATGTAAGTGGAGACAATTTATCAGATTTTGCTTTCAATTGACCAGTAACCTTGAGGTATCTTTTTCCAGAGCATGCAAGACATTACACTTACGTTGATTTGAAATTAGAATTATGCTTTATTCTAATCAACCGGCATGTTATTTGTTGCACTTGAAATTCTACTATCCTTAAAGCAATATAGATGTATCGTTGAAATGGGGATACAGGCATAGGCTTACCCAGTTAGTGGCAAGTGGGATGCACAATAAGCTTCGGTTGACGTGCTTGGACCATGAGTCCACCCTCTTACAATCAATCAATCAATCAATCGTTGAAATGAAAGTTAATATTTTGCAAGCTACTGTCATCTTATTAACTGTATTTGATTGCAATATTCATCTTTATATTTCAGTTGTACAACGCCGTAATGGGATACCGCAAAGATGACAAGACTGTTACAGAATTTGTTACATTCGAGTACAAAATGGGACACGGACACAAATTCATCTATAGAGACAAGAGATTACCTTCCATTCTCAGGTAAAGATTGTCATTGAAGTCTGTAATTGTTTGTGATTGCACTCATTAAGTAATTACTGGTTAAGTAACTGTAGATGACTAACAACTTGGTGGTTTTAAAAATCTAGACTGTGTTTATAGAATCTCCTGTGACTCCAAATTCATTCACATTCAATATTCTTCACAAATGAAAATGTTACATACCTGTTGTATTGTCAGTGATCCGGTTTTTGTCTCATGACCAAGGTTTCGAACCTGATGGTTAATTTTTGAGCTAATCGACTACCGGTAGGTGGAAATGTCCTCTTTTGTTATAAGATTTGATATACCTATGAACAAACACAGAAATATTTACCAAAAACTTTGTCAAATTGTAATACTGATACGAAGGTGAAAACAGGGTGTAGCCGGCAGAAGATTAGCCTTGACTCACCTGATCTAGAGACTGACAAATGGTTAAATTAAATATAATTTAATTTTAACCTGTTTTTAGTTTTTAATATACTTTTCTCTCCTCTTTATGATCATAAACTACTAGGGAATAGTTAAAAAAAAAAAACACCATCGTAGTGTTGTAAGTTTCTTAACATGGAATGTTTAATCAAATCACATTTGGCTTACACACGTTGCTTTTCAATTTCGCTCTGTTTTAGGGTATCTCTCCACCCTTTTTTCATTTTTTGTATTTATGACGTTTTACATCATTATATCCATCGGCAAACTAACCGGTATGCAAGATATTGGTAAAGTTAGGCAATGGTGTGATATAAAGTTCAGAAAAACCATTGCTCTACAACTATCAATCTTGATATAGTAAAAGGCAACAAAAACAAGTACAAACATACACACGTGGAGATACAAGTACAGTACATACATACAATAATTCTAGAACATATTTCAATTGTGACATGATTTGAGCGAGGTTTAATAAATGCAAAACCATTTATACCTTATAAGACTCATTTTCTGAATTACAGGGAAAGTAATTATATCTAATATTCTGTTTTATTTTTATTTTCAGAAAGTTTATCGACACAAATCAGCAAAGAAATCAAACAAAGGTTCGATGAAGACACGTAGCATAGTTTAGTTTTAAGATCTTGTACAGAGCTCTCTTTACAACTGTAGGCAGCTGTTTTGGTGTTTCACCAATTTTTTGTTTGTGCAGTATTTTTTTACGATTGTATGTATTTTTAAATAAAACTGTGTGCGGACAACAGTCTTGTTTTCTAACTGCCTCCTGTAGTACCTCTGCCTCTGTTCATAATTACAGTTTTGTAGGCAAAGCAAACACAGGTGCTGGATGTGTCATAGTGAGAGTAAGTCATCAGTGTTGGTTTTGAGGTATGTAATTTATATGATAAGCTAATATTGTTTAGAATAAGTTTTTGTAAAAATGTATTGAAAATCAGTTTAACTTGTGTCATAAATCATTGGTAAATTATTTTACAATTTGTATTTGAGCAGTTGGTATCTTAGACAAAATAAATTATATGCCATTAACCTCAAAATCTAATTATGTATCCAAATAATTATTTGTCAAAAGTTGCCCTAAATTTGAACAACAGTTAAGGTTCATATCAAAAGTTCACAGGTTATCATTGTGTTTAGACAAGCCGATTAAGTACATTCACTTTCCCAAACTCTCAGATTTCATTATGTCATAGTAAACTAAACAACATCTTTAATTTGATATGTGACTAATATAATACTCAAGCCATAGTTTTTTCCAAGTTAAATGTAGAGGCTTGTCAAAATTAATCACATACCTAAACAAAACCCATGATTATTGCCCATTAAATATAACAGTAGCTAAGTAGTAGGTAAGTATTACTTTTTGGGGAAGTTTTAAATGAAACCATTGAATATATATACCTTGAAACTAAAACTGATTTACAATCCATGCGAGTATTGATACAGGTTTAATTTTTAAAAATATTGACATATAAAGACCAAAGTTTCTCAATCGTCATTTGTTCTTGGAGTAGCACCTCAAGATATGCAATGAAAATAACTTTAATGGAAAAAATAACTATTAAATAAAATCATTACAAATTAAATTATATTTATTTGCTAAGAACGGTTTAGTTGAAACATACAAGGGTTTGTAATTGGAAGTAATCTTTGTTGGTAGTGATTATGAAATGTTTGTGAGAAAAAATCACAAACTTTGCAACAACTTTTAAACCGTAATTTTTACACTAATAGGGGTTATACAATTTCAAAGTGTGAAAAGGACTATAACGTACACACAATTTGAATCAGAATTGGTAAAAAGGATTTTTGAAGATCAAATTTTTCAGTGAATTAATAGGTTTTTATGGGAAAAAATCATAAAAGTTACAATAACTTTCGAACCAAAATGTGTACAGCAATGGGGTTCATAAAAAAGTATTAAAGTTATACCATCTTGTTCAGAGCCAAAAGGAATATAACATACTAAATTTTAACCAAAATCGTACTTGCCAATTTTGAGAGATTTTTTTTGTTATTTTGTGCCAGATTTTTTTTGTTACTTTGTGGGTTTTATATGAATATCACCATTTAAAAATCATATTTTAAAATAAACGGTATCAGCAATCTGACACGTATACTTTCTCCCTTAAGCTTGTCAACAACCTTTATGGGTAAGTGGTGGGAGTAACCATAATAATTTTGTAGGAAAAAATCACAAAAGTTGCAATAATTTTTGAACCTTAATTGTTACAGTAATGGGGGTAGCATTATTTTGTTTAGAATTATAAGGACCACAGCACATTAATTTGAATTAAAAACAGGTTTTTCCCAAACTCAGATTTTTTGTAATTTTATGGGATTTTTAGGGGAAAATAACATAAGTTACAATAACTTATGAACTGTAATTTTTACAAACAAAAAATTTTGAAAAAAAAAAACAATGCTTTCGCCATACTATGGTATAAGGAGAGAAAGTACAGGATTATTTCCCAACTGATCACCTGTGCCATTGAACCTGATCCATTAACAATTGAGAAAATGATGACAAAAACAAGGAAGTAAACAATTGAGTTAGGTTGGCACTACCATCACCCACTCAGACAGTCTTTTTTGGTAGAGTGTTGGTACCACTGACGGTAGTGTATTCAAGACTTTCTACTGCCACAACAGACAATATGTTTGTTACAACCAGCTGATTTGGTAAAACATTTCTTCAACCTTGAAGTCAGAAACAGCTGACAGAATGGTAAACAGTCCACAGCTGAAATTAGCCAATTCTAAACAGTCAAACTAGTGTGAGTGAATAGGTAGGCTGTAAACATAGGGAGATAATCATTAGTGTGCATGTTTGGGTAAGTAAACATTTTAAATTGTACTGAAAGTATAAATGGCTTCATATTTTGGATTGTAAAAATTTAATAATTTTGTTAGAAACTAAATACAACAGTTATACAACTTCAGATAATTATTAATGCTGTCTAAATGATTAAACTTTTGAATGTATTAAGTAAAAACTTATAATTATTTTAAACTCAAGTTTAATAAGTTGTATATAAAGGAGATTTCAAAGATTTTCCCAAGGGGGTTTTCAAAAATTGTTCAATATTATTTTAGATATAAAGTAAAAATCTATTTCCTTGTAAGTTATAAGAAGAAAAGGTCAACACTTATTAGGTCATCATGTAAGTATAATGCCTTCATGTACGCCTACTCTGGGAATTTTGACTTTTATTACTTAGGTTAATGCCCACTCATGATCGGTACGCCTCTTGTCTATGTTTCGTTGTCGTCGCGTCGGAGACATTTAAAAGAAAAAACAACAAATAAACAAATTATAGCTACAAAAAACAACGATAAATGCACAAATTTCAGTTACAATCATGGTAACTCGATCCGTCAAAGCGACACAAAACAACGATAAATACATAAATTCAAGATACAACCATACTAACACGATACGTCTTGGGGGTTATGTTTACACAAACCCAAATAGTAAATAAATGTACTCAATGCGTTTCATTTTCAGTTCTGGCTTATATGTATGAGAATTAGATTCTATTTATAATTTCATACAATCAAATAGGTGGGCACATCAAATACAAATCTTTTTTTTTATGTCAACAAAACAAAAACTACTTAAAATATTATTTAAGTTATTTTAATCAAGATAAAGATCAAGCATAAGCAAAACAAGTAAGGAAATAAAATGTATCATATCAAATATACTTTAAGCATAAATAATATGAGTAGTATTGAATGTAGGCATTATAAAGTTTGCCTTGCCCAGTTCTTTGATAGAAAGTAAAATTAAATGTCTCTTTAAATAAATCTTAACTAAATACATATTGGTAGTGTTATTGTTTATACTGCTTAAAGAAGTGATTGTTCTCAAGTTATGTTTTTGCAGTAAACTTAAGTAAATGTTTAAGTTAAAAAAGTTAAATTTTCAGTTAAAGTTTAAGTTTAAATTTTATCTTCTAAGCAAAACCTTTCATATTCAGCATTCATCAACTTAAGCAAAACTTAAAATAGTTTGGCATAAATAAAAAAATAGAATATGTGATAAATGTTTCCAGTACTTAGTGTACATTAAAGTACATCTTAAAGTAAATATAAGTATACTGATATAATCAGTTACATGGTAAATTGATTCTTCTTTGGAAACATTTTACTAATGAAAAACAGAATCTGAATGATGGTTATTTTTTGTCCCAAGACGCTCGAGGCCCGAGATTGTTTTTCACATTGCTTCAGGCTAGACCTAGGGGTTGCGGCATTATCACCTAGATAATATCCATAGGTGATTTTGCGGGATTCGAACCCGGGACCTCAGAGACCGAAGTCCCACGCTCTAACAACTAGACCAGCTCGCTCCCCCTGAATGATAGTTGTTAAAATGAAGTAAGATATAAAAACTTTTTGTCACAGTAACTTACATTTCTGATGTTGTTGTACTTCAAGCAATCATAGTAAACATCTACAATATTTTTTCCTATGTATTGTAGCACATTTGGCTTGCAAAGTTTGTAACTAAGAAGATTTTTTATGGTTCAAAATAGTAACCCACAAAATATATTGTCATCACAATGTGATTGTTTGGGTTTTAGATTGATGTTACTTGGCTTGTGAAGAGGAGAGCTAAAACCATGGGACTTTTTAGGAACAAAACCCTCAAGAGGTAAGTTTATATTTTTGTACTTGTAGACCTTCCGATGTATTTAAAATGGTAACAATTTTTAATAGTTATTGGACAGGAACTAACACACATTCATTTAATTAGTCAAGGCCATCTTCTTTGTGGTAATGGCAATGGGAAAATAATTACAAAAAATATCAGCTGAGATCTAAGGTCAGTCAGAACAAATTAGTTTAACGATCAGTTGTGTGCTCAGTGTATTTTAAGGAAATGTTTAGTTTTCTTTCCTCAGACAACTGATATATAAATAAAAATAACAGTAAAATTATGAACTTAAGTGTTGAAGCATCACTGTTTGGGTACGTAAATGCACCACACTATTGTATTTATAATTTTTTAAATTACTGTTTGTAGTTCACACAAGTCTTACGATAACCCTCACCTCAGTAGTAAAATTAAACTAATGTTGAGTGTAGTTACTAGTGATGTGTCAAAAGTTTACCTTGGTTTTACAAGTTATCATCAGTAAATATTTTATGCTTTGCAGGCAGAACATGCCCACTATTTTATCTTGACTTATTCTGATATGATGTTAAAGCACACAATGCACTTGTGGTAGTTAACTTTTCTAATAAATAGGTTGTATTAATATGATATAACGGGGCTACTTAATTTAAAACGGGTTGACTTTTAATTTGAAGACATAGTCTTAAATATATACTGTAGTAATTAAGTAATATCATTGACTAAGGAAATAAAACACTTTTGGTTCCCTTTGGTAATATCCAGGAAAGTTTATAGTATACCGGTACAGACGACTGTTGCAAACATAATGTAATATATTTATCCACCAATTACTGTATAGCATATGTTGGGCTGTTCTGATAAGTTTTTAGAAAGCTACACACTAGGTAAATATTCATATAATTGTGGGCAATGTAATACTGTCAGTAGTCATACTGTCAAATAAGTACTGTAAGGGGAAAGTTTGTCTCTACATGTATCCAGGGACAACACTTATTTGCCTTCCAGGATATGTATATGTGCAGGTTTAAAAAATGCAATGAAGAAAAGTGCATTAAGTGAGGAAATAAGAGGGGGGGGGGGTAAGTGAAGGTGAGGCAGGCAGTGGCCGGAAACACCACACTAGCTGTTAAATGTTAACTGATGTAGGTTCTTAGAACTTGTGGTGTGGTGTGTGTGCTGTGAAATTGTGATTTAACGAGAATTAACTGATATGCCAAAGAATATTGTTTTGAGGCAAGAATTAATTGTTTAAAAACTGCTTAAATAGTACCTGTAACCTGTTGGTGTATTATGTTTTACATAGTATTTAGATGTTTTAACAAATGTTCATTAATGTACATACAAACAGATAAACATGTCTGAACATGGCTTGAACAACAGTAACTATAGGCCTATTTATTTATGATTGTATCTACATTTACCTGGTTCTTTTGTCTATCATTGGTTGACTGATGATTGTTATTGTTTAGTCCTAATGATAACAGATCTATTAGAAAGTCATTGGCTGTTTTCTCAGTTTCTTGCCACAGTAGTCTCCTGTCATTATTAACATGATTGTGTGGTTTCTGACCAGAGTGTTTAGAACTCAAAAATAACTGGGAGGTCCATTGGATCCAGCAGGCAAAGTATATGTTTTATTCTGTGCACACACAGACTTTTAAAATTACAGTTTTTAATATACACTATAAAGGAAAAATCAATCAACATTTTGCTGTGTACTGTATGTGAAAAGTGTTCTGAGTTTAGAGTGATATAATGCAGCTGTTTAAAAGATTTACTCCACCATTGACTGTCACTGTGTTATTTATGTTTATGACCACAGAAAACACATCAATGATCTTGTAAGTACTTAAAGTAATTGAGTTTTATTACTGTATACAAATTGTTTAAAACACACATCAGCAAAACTTTAATAGCTCTGTAGGTCACATTTTCTTCCCGTTGCAAAGCATGGGTATAGCAGCTTGTTGAGTTTTATTACTGTATACAAATTGCACTTTGCTTCAATGTACAACACATTTTATGTTTCTGGGAGACTAGTTTTAAAATAAGTTAAATATTTACAAAAAAGATCAAAGATTTAGAGTTTGTTTAACAGCTAATGAGGAAATATTCTAAATTCCAACAATACATACGGTTATTATAATCAAATGTTTTATGATGTGAAGAGTAAAATGCACTCCTGATTCAGAAAACCTGTATACACTGATCTAATTTTCAGTTGTTTTTAACTTCCAAAGAGGTTCCAAGTAAAAGGGTAAAGGGTGTACAGGATTAATGCAAAATCACTCTACCCATAATAAAAGTAACACAAAGGGAGTAGTTTTTGCTTCTTCAAGGAATAGACAAACCTGTTTTTTTATTGAACTTGGAACCTATACCATAAAACAGGAAAGCACAAAAAACCAATTTAAAAATAAAAACGTAAATTTAAAAAATAATAAACAACAGCAGTCATGGATTTACCTTAAAGACTAGCTATGGTAAAAGATATCTTCCTTTAAGGAAACTCACTAACAAACTTAAAATATGACTAATTAAGATGAATTTAAGCTTAGGATCATCTTAATCAGTCTTATCAAATACCTACCCAACCATTAAAAATCGATTGTATTAATTCAGTTTGATTTAGAACAGATCAATTTGATAACCAAGTGAAAGGAAATTCTTGAAGTAAATGTAATGCTGTAATATTGTGAAATCAGAATGGTATTTGAACAAAACAAAGTAAACAGTTTGACAATGTTTTGTTTGTTGTGTGATTATGAAATACACAGCTTCTCTTCTAGACTCGTGCACCTTGTCATTTCTGTGGGTTAAAGGTTTCTGACTTGCCTGTTTCGAATTGTTAAGTCATAATAAGTTAACTTCCTTCCGGCTGGTAAACAATTTAGAATATGTGAAATAATAAATTTTGATTTCTATTGAAGTGCAGTAACACAATTCAAGAATACAAACATCATCTTATTCTGTTTTAAGCAAAACATTAACCCAGAAGTGACAGGTTTTAGCCATAGAGACCTTTGACTATTGATACAACAAAACATTCCATTCACATATTAAAGTTGTGAATCAAAATCAGATTACAGTAGTTGATGTGAGCCACCATTGCGCTTTGAATATGCTACAACATTTTTTAAGTAAAACTGATGGAAAACTTATTGGGAGCTATATCAACTGTTAGGACCCATCAACTTTGTCAGCAACCAAATAAGGTAGAAAATATAATTTTAGACGCTGTCACATTCTGTGACTGACTCACAGGAATATGATCTTTTTTAATGGGGAGCTAAGTTTTAAAAACTAATGTAACTGCTTTGTGAACAAAACAAAAGGAAAATAAGATGTTAGTTCTAAGGAAACCCGATCCAAATTGAGTTGTGAAAATAAGCCTCCTGGATCTTTTTTATTTTACTATTTTATTGCCTTAAATAGATCCTGTCTTTGTGAAACTACTAACTTCTACCGGGTTTGCATCACATTATTATCATTTTACTTTCTCCCCCTATACAGTACATAGTATATAAGGAAAGTATTGTTTTCGTCAACATTTTTTAGATTGAGTTTTGATATATCCGTTTTAGGTCCCCCCTGAACCCAAAAAAGTGGTTCTTGAACTCTTGAAGGTCTGTCTGTGTGTGTGTGTCTTCTGTCTGTATGTGTGGATGTAACCAGAGCTACATACCACAACCTGTAGTCCGATTTTGATGCAATTTGGTATGTAGGTACTAATCCATGGTATCTCCAGGATTTTTTATTTTTAATATTGATTTCCCATAAAACCCAAAAATAAACGGAAAATTGAATATTCTCAAAAATTGCCTGAACGATTTTGATAACAATTTAGTATGTCCCCCCCCCCCTTTACCCCTTTAGTAGTACGGCCCTTTATATTCGGAACAAAATAGTAGAACTCCTATTCCTGTAAAATTACAGTTCAAAAGCTATTGTCGGTTGTGTTAAAATCAGATTTTTGTTTTGAAAAGAAATCGATTTTGATTGAAATTAGTACAGTACGTGATAGTCCTTATAATTCTTAACAACATAGTGCAACCCCCCCCCCCCCAACCCCATTGCTGTAAAAATTACAAAAGTGATTGTAACTTATGTAATTTCCCCATAAAACCTGAAAAATGGATTTTAAAAACCCGGTTCTTATTGAAATTTGTCTGTTATAGCCTAATCCTTATAATTCTAAAAAAATAGTCTAACCCCCGATTCCTATCTGCATTAACGTACAATTAAAACGTTAATGCAATTTTTGTGATTTTACCTATTAAATATCATAGTTAGTTACTCTCATCGGCATCGGTTACCCATGATAATTGTTGTTGACAAGCTAATTGTAGAAAGTATGTGTCAGATGGCTGATACAGTTTATTTTAATTTTAATAAGCATCAAATTACATTCCTCATCATCACTTTCACTGTTAGTGAGAAAATTCATCAGATTGAGACAGCTTAGAAGTGGAGAGACGAGTTATATTGGGACCGTTATGAATATGATTGACTGAACTATTTTACACCAGGCGACAATTGTTTTTACAGTAAATATCCATTTTAGGGTTTGCACAAAATTTTTTAATTGGTGTTTTTCTATCTACTCGAAATTCAATGTTGCTTCCAAAAATGACGTTTTTTCCGTGGAAAACTTCCATAAACCCGAAAAACGACCAAAATGACCGAAAATCTTTTTAACCAAAACACGTCATGTGGGTACTCAAATTAACCGGAATACAGTGTTATATACAGCTGTGACAAATTTGACACCACTCATATATACAAGTTGATTTTGGGCTTTTGGGACATCATAATAAAACAAGAAATTGGTCCCGGGTTTTGGTCTATCAGTGACACAATGCGGCAGGCATTCTATAGGGAAGACCGGCATGCATTCGCTGAAACTTCCTCAATACTGACCTCAATCATGAAAATCGGTCGGGTACAGTAGAAAAGAGCCAAACGAACTCGGAAAAGAAAGATCAAATTTGTTTATATATAATACATAGCAGGACATAGGTAGCCTAAACGCTTTGTTGTCCATACAACAGGTTAATGATATACTGTAAAATATTTGTGTGTTTGTAATTACAATGTTACGTCTTTGCATTTGTTATTATGTTAATTTTATGATACATTGTATGGGAATGTTTTTCCTATTTTATTAAAGATATATAAAGATTGCTTTCCCTTAATTATTATACATAATTATAAGTTTATACACAAATCAAGTTGTGATCATAGAACTACTTATTTTTATCTAATCTACGAATTCGTACATCTTTTTAAACAGATTTATATTTTAACTCGTACTTTTTTGTCGTTCCTAATTAAAAACTACAATTGTGAAAGCTTAAAACTCAAAGTTAATTCAATAATAAATTTAGATTTTTCCAGTACTAATTTGTTTTTGAATTTTACGTCATGGTATACATCAATCTACCTTCACCTTCAAACAAAAAAAAAAACAAGGTTTTTCATCAGTGCCGTGCGTATGCAGGATTCAATAATGACGACACCGATGTACAGTAGTATGTGGACGCACGACAGGATAGCGCATAACAGTTAGAACTTATAAAACAGTAGCCCACAGACAACATTGGTTAGAATTGAAGAGAGATACGAGATAGAGCGCATAGCCAAGGCGACCAGCGCAGCGCATCGGTGTAATGGATAGGATATGGACCAGCGCAGATGCGCAGCGACAAAGCTGATGACGAGGGTTGGGGGAGTCTTGTTAGGGGGGAGGGGTGGAGCGATACCCGATGACGTCACTCTTGCGCTGTGCTCTGCCGCACTATTTTCTATATCTATGTTGCGCGACCACTCCACTGTCTGTCTGTCTCCAAAACACGAAGGGGTGTGACCCTTCGGCACAGTGAAGTGAAAAGTGACGCCATTCCATTAGGCCTACAGTCGATCCCAGACCTCTTAAAATGTACTTTATCACGATAATTTTAGTATCATGTAAGTAATATTTATTGTAGAAGATAATTAAATATTTAAATGCTAAATTTATAATTTTTACTGTCGTTAGAATTATAATTTATATAAAAACGTCAGATGACAAATTAAAAAATGGGGAGGACATTTTGTACTAATTAGGACAGCCGACAGCCATGGCTATTACTGTAACCCAATTATCTGGCGCATGTTGAGTTTGTATAGAGGCAGACCTAATTCGCGGTGTTTCCCGGTGTTTGTACTTGTTACATTTAAAAGACTATAGAGCTGGTATTTGAAACGAAAAGTAATTAAATATTGTACACTTTCTGTTTCAGTAGAGTATGTAGAGATAGGCAAATCGTAGGCCTATATTAGAGGAACTTTTCCTAATTTGAGGAATTGCGAATAATTTGGTTTTAGCTGTTCGTTTAGGGTAGGCCACACATTTTTGCAAAAATCTGTTTTGAAAATTTGAAATTTTAATTGCAACCATAAAAAGTGTTAAAGGAATATTTTTACACAATTAAATCAGTTGCATAAAATAAGTAGAATCTAATTCTCATAATTCTCTAATTCAATAAAACAAGTTATATAAAAAAAAAAAAACTTTTTTAATTACCAAAAACAAATAATTTTTACTTATTTTAATTTAGTTTTAACTTAATTTTTTACCAAGTACAAATAATTTGAACGAAAATAAAAGATCTTTACAAAAATGTATGATAGTAAAAAATGTTTAGTTGATAAATAAATAAATAAATAATAAATAAATAACACATAATAAATAATAAATAAATAATTAATAACAAATAAATAATAAAACAAACCACATGCAGTTTAAGAAATTTGCTTTGCTATACTGCCACTCCTGTATCTGTACGTTCAATATTGATTTTTACACAGATGTTACAATTTCGGCAATCAGCTGGCTACAGCCTCACGCCAAAATAAAACTTCAAATCAACTGTTTTCTATTAATTTTAGCGATGTAATGAACGCTGACTAATGTTTTACACAGGGTGTCCAGAAATTATGGTAAAATATTTTAGTGTATGATTTTATAGGTGAAAATAAGAAAAAAGTTGATACAAACATAATATGTCCTATAAAGTGCTTAGTTTTCTGTCTGTGTGCCTGTTTTTGTTTTTTACATAATTTATCATATCTTACGATATGTACATGTGAAATAACAAGATGTATTTCAGTATTGAGTATCAAGTTTCTACTTTGTACCATTTCAAAATGGCGACCATTTTTGTTTTTAGGGCAAATATCTTAAAAACCATAAATGTTAAAGAAATTTTACAAAAGACAAAAAGGTTGTGAAATAAAATACCGATAATTTTAGAATAAAAGCATACGCACATTTTTAACATGCAGTCCGAATCAAAAAAATTAAAATTCAGACTCGCTAGAATTAACAATCGTGGGTGAAGATGATGGCGTCCCTGTGAATTCGGGGACCCTAAATCCAGCGCTGCATGTTGTTATTGGCAAAATTCTAAAATCAAAATTGCTCAGTATAGGAAACTTTTCCAGCAAATATTTTTCCTGCAATTCCTTCTTTTGCTGATGTTTTTATAGAATGTAAAGTAATGTACTTTACATTCTATATTATGATTAAACATTAATTATTTGGGGATGCAACCTTACAAGGACTTGTTTCATTTTTAAATCTAAATCTAGTTTTGCAACCCTCTTGCAGGCAATCATCATACAATTTTAGTAAGGATTTCTTGGCTATTTCAGGACACTTTGTGGATTCCTTGGCCTAGCTGGGCTCACAGTGGTACTGGTGTACGTCGTAGTTCCTATTTTATTCCTATGGTTCCCTGGGATCATGAGAAGCTTCATATTTGAAGCTAAGGGTAAGATCAAGGATGGTAAGTCTCGAAAGTTTTTCATTATATCCAGGTGGTAGAAGCATCAAAGTTGGCGGAAAGGATCTGCTTGCAAAATGAAAGTTCTTTGGGAGATTATCATTTGTGCCCATATCTAGTTGCATGGTATGACCAGGGACACCCCATCATCTTTCTTCTTATGGGTTTGGTTGTTTTGATATTCTCTTTTCCTACTGATTTCCCCGCATATAGTGACAGTAGTAGTTTACTTTTACGAGAACTGTAAGTTGCAGGAAGTAATATCTCCTCTACCCAACTTTGTTGCATGGGTATTACTGTACCAGGATATTGATATTTCTCTTTAGCGGATGCATTGGTTTTGTATTTAGAGTTTATTTTTGCTGAAACATTGTTTAAAAATAAAATATAAGAATTTTAGTTCTGTTTCTCATGATTTGTTGTGAAATTAAAAAAAAAAACACTGTTTTAAAAAAATGTTATTATAGAATAAGGATTATAACAATTTTTCCATTAGCCAGACCCCATTTTAAATTTTTTTACTTTTACTCAACTATTCATTTGGAAGTTTTGTTTATAACTGATATCTATTATTCTGTTTTCTCATATATTTTTTTAGACCCATAGATTTTTGAATAAAATATAGTTAACAGCAAGAGCAAGCTTTTAATTTTGTTTATAGTTTCATTTTGTTTTTCTTTCTTGGCTTATTGGTTTATTTTGATTATTGATTCTTCTTACAGCGACTTTGGTCTTTCAGCATCAGCTTTAGTGCTGGTGGCATGTTGCATGATACAACAGTTGTTGCAAAATTATTGAAATATCCTAAAAAAAAACACCAATATTGAATAAGAACTCTTATTCTTTATGTATCTATACTGTAAACCTACAAATGGCTTTGCGTTCAATTCTCCATACACAATTTAATATTTAGTTATTGATGTTCTCTACAGGAAAAATAGCTTTAAAACTACTGTTGTAACTCAAAAGTTTATTTGTAAGTGGTTATCAGTGTTTTTTTCAAATCATATTCTATCACCATGCTACTGTACTACATTACCAGACTACATTACAGTAAATTAGCTATTTAATTATTTGTTACCTATTTATTTTTTTTATTTATTATCGAGACTATAAATGATAGGTATTTTTTTTAGAAAATTTGTTTACATTTTAGTCTTTCTTGCCTGTAGTCATAATTTGCTCTGATAGAATTCACTGAACACTACAAGGACCACAGTGACCTGTTTGTTTATTTGGATTATTTATTTTGCAGAAGAACTTCCATTGTTCATGGATTATGAACATCCTGAGAAAGTTGGATTTGTTGGAGCCAAAAACTTTTATGTTAACAGCACGGATGGAGCAAAAGTGGGGGTTTGGTAAGTTTGCTAATTTTAGTATTTTTGATAAGTGCAAAATTTTTAAAAAAAATGTTAGTGTGGTTAAGCTGTAAGATAAAAGCTTATGTGATTGTAGTTTAAACATCAAGAGCTAACACTTGTAATACAGTACATCCTTTACACTTCTGTTCATGAAATTGATTTGGAATAATCGATTGCAATGTTTGTAAAATTCAGTCAATTATCAATATGAAATCTTTGATACAATTTTGCAAAACAGTCTCTGAACTAAGCTCCTAATATTAATTATAGTTTTTTGAATATTGATAATTTTAGTCCAAAAACTAATTTTTAGAAAACGAAAGAATAATTTTACTGTAATTATATCGGTAGAAGCTTTGTATACTTGAACGTGTACCACCTCAAATGTCACCATATTTGAGAACCACTGCCTTAATGTAAAATTTGCAAAAAGCTAATGGTATGTAACACAAATGAACTCTATTATATTCGATATAAATACTATTGAAATAATAATTTTTCATTTTCTTATTACTAATCATTTTGTAGCTTATTAATTTTATTTTCATATGATTATTTTCATCTTTGTCATTAAACGACTAGTGGTCGCAACTGTCAAGGACCTAGGTGGTGTCCCTATCTCTATGATTGATAATTTAAATTGAAAGTTGAACTTCCACCTAAAATCAAATTAAGTTGGTTGTAACTAAATCATGAATTATAGGCACACATTACCTGTGGGACAAGCAATGAACGAGACCAACACAGATGAGACTTACAGACAATCGATGGCAAACGCGACAGTGGTGCTTTACCTCCACGGCAGCGCAGGCACACGCGCATCTTCTCACAGGCTGAGAGTGTACAGACTGCTGAACAAGATAAACTACCATGTCTTTGCTCTGGACTACCGAGGTAACCATAGACAAATAAAGTAGAATTCGCTCATACAACTTTATACTAAAGGCAGGGCCGGATCTAGGAACCGCGAAATCCCGCAATGCAGGGGGGCCCAAGCCCTTAGGGGGCCCAAAGAGCTCTATAATTTAAAATTATTTTAATGCATATAAACATAATTGAATAGGACGGTAAGTTTAGTTTTGACAGACAAATATTGTCAATATTAAAGCTAAAGTTACAATTATTGAGTAAATTTAGACCTACTGATTTTACTCGTCAACAACTCGGGACCTCGCTGTAGACAGTTTAATCTGTGGTTTACTGTCACTTTCAGACAGTCCAGTCTGTTTGCTCAGCTCAGTCCAGTCAGCTCGTCAGCTGCAGTGTACGCTTCACAGATCCACTACAGTCCGATCGACGTGGACGTAGTGTCAACTTAGTCAACTATCAGTTGAGCTGAGCAATAAGTCTGTAGTACAGGCGGGACTTATAATAACAACCTCTGTAGCGTTATCTAACGACCTCAGGGCCGGCGAGAGCTGTCACGGGCCTCTGAGCTGAGCGATCCCCGGCCCCCTATTTTCCCGATTTAGTGTCTAGCCACCTCCGTGCCGTTTTGTTAAACATTTAACAATAAATATAAAACACATGATAGTTTGATTACCAGTTACCAGCTAACGATGTCCACAGCACCTGGCACCACCAGAGAGCTAACATTTAAGCTTCAAATCTCAAGTCCTTATGATACAGCTTAGTTTGATGTCCAATGTGATCCATTTTGTCTGAGGCATTCCGCAGGTGAAATAACCATAACCAGGGAATAACCAGGGTTGTTTTACATGGGAGGGTGGTTAGCCCATCGCCACAACCCCCAATATGAATGGAGGACCTACTTCTGGTCAGCGGGTCCATCGGACCTAGCCAGTAGGACTGACAAGCAGATCCACCGACCATCCCCCTATCCGCCACCTGGGGACGCTCCGTATACGCTGAAGTAGGAAAGCGCACGGATAATTTATTACTACATACATAAAAATACTAACACTAGGTACAAAAAATACTTAATACTAGATAATACTTAATACTAGCATTCTTAATACCAACACGTTGGTTCTAACTCGTACTGTTCATCTTCTTCAGGCTGGGTCCTTGTATTTTGTATCCACTTGTCTCTAATCGGCTCACAGTGTTGTTGCAGAACTCTTTAGTTACTTCCTCTCTTTGAGTTTCTCAGGATTCAATCACCTCATCCAAAGTTTCATTCATCTCCTACATTTCATCAAATTTCTCAAACATTTTTCCATGGCAAATCCTTTGGTCTTTTACCGTTCAACTATGTGGATCCTTTTAGTTTTACTGAAGCAATACAACATCAGGTCTCCAAGTAGTTCTACAACCTCCCATTTTCCCCAGGAGTTGCGTTGGCTGCTTACCATAGTGATCTCCTGCTAGTTCTTATGTAGCAATAGTAACAAGAACGGATAATTCTGCCAAGTTTTCACTGATCATCTTCCACTTCTTCCAGAACACTAAACTTTCTCGAGTCTGTACTTGTCCTCAAAATAATATTGGCAGGAGGAAAAATTTCATCTTACATTTCTTTACTGTGTCAGTGAATGAAAAAAAATAAATAGTATCTATGGAAACATATATTTACCGTTAGCACACCATTGTTTAAGAACCAAGGCCCCACTAGAAAAACGGGCCATGCTGCAGGACCCATGAAATCACACTAGTGCAGAGATTTGTTTATAGGTTCACATATTGAAGTGTTTTTGCACAGTTATTAATTACGGAGAAAAGTAAAAAAGTTGTTAATTTAAAATTCCCATGTTTTTCTTATGGAGGATGTAAACTTTATCAAATCGGGTTTTGTATGCAAACCACAGTATTATAAAAATTGTTAATATATACAAGAAGTAACATGCAATGTTACAATGTAGCTAATAACAATAACATTAAAAGGTAATAAGTGATAACAATGAATAGCAACAGCGTTAGAAATATGAAAGAGTAAAAAAAACTAGGTGAATTAACAAAAAATCAGCAAAGTGAAAAACAAACAAAAAAATAATGTAGTGACCGACGATTGAATAAATATCCTTATATATAATACGTGAAGGCGATTTCTACGAAACACTGAAAATACGATAATGTTTTCTGTTACAGTTTGACAACTCTGGTTCGATATCAGATATCAGAATTATTCTCTCAATTTCCAAAGTTGTTCCAATAAAAAAATCAAACACTAAGATTGCTACATGGCACATTTGTCCAAAGTATACATAACTGTTTAATAGGGTTGGACGAGACTGGATTTTGAATTTGAGACTAAATTCTATTTTCTCGATAGCTCACATTCCCGATTAACATATAGACACATTCTTATCCCAAAAATCCTTTCGGGCTAAACCCCAGTGGCTCTAGAGTTTCTCATGATAACCTTATGAGTATTCATATTTAAAAGGAATTAAAGAATTTTTCCAGCTGTTTCAACTACACAAGTTGGTTCTTGATATTCAATAGCATTAAAAGGTTATAAGGTTTACCAACAGGGTGCAGCACTATTAATTCTTTATGACAAGAGGCGATATCCTTTAGAATGTTCACAATATCCCACCACTATGCATTCTTCAGACTTAACGTCAAATTTATCCCTTTTCTGCTTTGGCACATGGACCATGCTTGACATCCAAATATTCTCAAAAATTTTAAATTAGGTAACAATACTAACTTGAAGCAAAACAATGTCACTAGGTCGGAAGTTTTAGCTACAAGCGTGGTCATGTATTCCATAATTATTACTTTCAGTTTTTACTTTACAATATATCTGTTTGTCTGAACAACATTTAAAAAATAAAATCTCCGAATCTTTTATTTTATCATTAATAAAAACCTTTAACATCATGGGTCCTGCACATGGACAAGCGACTGAGGTAGTTCAGCGATCCTAGCTTCACACAATCTTAACAAAAACGCAGAACAGAGATATTCCTTGAGCTAAAACGGATACCAGCCCAGTCAGCACACATACGTAGATTATACATATAATGTATGTTCAACTTAGATCTACAATACGTATATCAGAGAGATAGGTTACATAAAATGTACGTATAATATACGCTCAAATGTCCCACTTGTTGACGTACAATATACGTCAATTTAAGGTCTACATGGACATACAATATCTGTAGATTATACGTATAAATATAGATTGGTCCATTATCATAAACCGTGTATATGTAAAATATACGTACAATTTATATAGCAGATGTATAATGTACATATAATCTACGTAGAAGTTGTCTTACAGATATACGTACATTATCCCATACGTTTTACATTTGTTACCCATAAATAGATAAATCTACAAAATCTGTAAGCACAACTTACCGTTAGTTAAGGTCAACACTTAGTTCATACGGTTTGTATAATATGAGTAAACGGAAAGTATAGACAAAAGAAAGCATCCTAGACTGTGGGATATATAATCCTTGTATATATCAATTTGCTGCAACTAAAATTTTGAATGGTAATTGCCAAGTAGTAAAAAATAACAACTGCTTCATCTATGGTGTGAATAATCAAATGCTGTTGTAAAAAAATTAATATTATTTTTTTTATTTCACAAAAAAAATTTGAACTAACAACATAGTTAACCCTAGACTTTTATTTATGTGTTTGTTAAAAATACTTAAATGTAGACTTTCATAGAATGAAAAAAATTACAGACACTAAAGGAGAAGACTTAGATAAACAACAAAGTAATACAGTAGATAAATAAAGATTTATTATAAAAATTAATCATTTACACAGACTACAATGATCTCCTCTTGTTTTTACTTGCCATTTTTGTTCCAGCTTGTGTAAACCACTCTCTTACTCTTCCTTCATAAATTTTGTTAGGAAAGGTTTTTGGACATGATGCAGCTAGTAAACCTGAAAAAGGTTTGCTGTTTATAAAAAGCAATTCCCTTATCTTAAAAACATTTGGTACTTTGGTACCGTACTATCCGGAGGCCACCCTTATGCAGCACGCTTTGGCGGTTATGTTAGGTTGGGTTATCATAAATATGTTTGTAGGACTTTCTTTGTTTCGTTATGAATATAACCATACCAGATGAGTCATACTTTCACCTGCTAAATCCTCCCAAATAGGCCAAGGTCAGGTTGTTGAACAGAGCGTGCGCATCACCTGTCACCGCCATCAATGTGTAATACATCGATGGTCACCGCCTGTATCTCTGTTATCGTTACTCATCTGGAATCAATTGATTCATAACAAAACGAGGAAAGTCCTACAAACATATTTATGACAACCCAACCTAACATAACCGCCGCAGCACACTATATAACTACTTGGTGGAGTAGGCTATGTGTATTCAGTCAATCCTCGCCGACATCGCTGCCTTTTGGGAGACAGAACTCAAAGGCCGCTAATCTTAATGATGTCAAATTTGGACAGTATGTCAATTAAATGTTTTTTCAATTGTGTAGTTATTTTTGGCCTCCGGTAAAAAATCCCTCTAAAAATAAGTGGTTTAAGGATAATACCAGCGCACCAAACATTTAGCTATACTGTACTCAGCCTACCTACACAAATTATTATATTTATACAGTTTATAATGAAACAAAGTAAGAATGTTTTGCAGAATCTGTCAGGCATTAGGGCCTAGTTTCAATAGTATTATGAACACAGGATGCATCTGCAGCAATTGTGCGATTAAAAAATCACGATATTTCCACAACGCAGGAGTTGTTCACACAAATTGTTAGAAACAAGTTTTAGACCTACCTACCAAAGTCCCAATCTCCAGTGTAAACACGGCTTTATATACTAAAGATCATTTGACAATTTCATAACAATGACTGAGTGATTTGCTAACCGAGTCGATAATGGCAACATATTTTCTTCAACGGTATGTTTGACTCAGGCAAAACACTCACAGAAATTCTTAATCGGAATCGGCTTGCAATCAGAAGTTTCAATGTGATAAAACTCATATAGGCCTAGATTTTTGTGTGTGAAAATTTGGTAATGCTCATCTTTATGCCCAATGATCTTGAGATACAATGGGAAAAGTAGTACCATAGACTAAATATCATTGCATCTTGCAAAAGACAATGCCAGGGGCAATAGATTAACATATTTACAGAGTCGTAAAAGTATATGACGGGCTTAGACTAAATTCTGACAAAACAAAGCCAATCATAATAGGTCACTCACGGTTACTCAACAAATTGGACTTAGACTATTTACCAAAAATCATTGTAAAAACGGATCCACTTTGCAATACCTGGACAAAGTAAAAAGTCTTGGTTTAACTTTTAACCGCACATTGGACTGGATTGACGTGGTAAGCACTTGTAAAAGAGTGTTTTGCCGCTGTTCACATACTGAAGAAGATGCAACGACTTCTACCTTTTCACATTAAACTCTTACTGGTCAAATAACTCTTGTTTCCACACTGCAACACTGTGGTTAATGATATGACTTTGCTTTGGCAACAAAATTACAACGTGTACAAAATTATTGTGTTAGATTCTTGTTCAATCTTAGGCGTGATGACCACGTCATACCCTATTACATTAATGAATTAATTTTGAAATTAGAAGATATTAGAAAATTGTGAATACTTTTAATTACTCATTCAGTCATCAATCTTGGAATTCCAAATCATCTCGCAAAGAACTTAAAATTTTGTAATGAAAGGGGCGCAAAAGGGATACTCCCTCTGGCTCGTCCACGCTTCGCTTTAACCTACTCATCAAAGAACAACTGTTTATAAATAAATCATTTTAGTAACAGCATGCTGCCTATGGAACTCCATACCTATTCCCATCAAATCCATAGAAACCCCATCCCGACTGATGGTGATGCTGAAAGAATATTACCTTGACCCGATGCCCGTGGCTTGGCGAGGTGGCGTGCGTTAGGCCATAGATTAAACATACTCGTTAGGCTTAGATGCAGCAGAGGGTGTATGTGTGTGTGACTGTATGTTAGGGAAGATGAATAAATGTATGCTATTTTATTACTAGTTATGTTGCAAACTGTATTGTATTTTTTTATTTTCTTGTTATTATTAGTTGTATAGAGGTTAACTGTAAGAAAGGACTATGAGGTCCTAAGTTCACCTCAATAAAGAAGGATTTTCATTTCATTTAGTTAGGTAATGCAATTTCAGTATGCCAGTGGGTTGAATTCCTAGCCATTGCATTGTTTTTACCCTAAATTGTAAGCAAATTGGAATTTCCAAAAGAGACATTTGTTATTAATGTTTCTAATTGAAGTAGAAACTTGGTAAAAAGGCTGAAATAGGTTTTTAAGACCCTCCTTAATATTTAATTAGTCCTAGAACTTGAATAATTTAAACATAGGTAGGCCTAAAGTAGAACATCTATTAACCATCACACTCAGGACCAGGAGCGTGAATGTTGTGAAGCTAATATAATAGACGGATGACAGAAATCCTGTTATAAACCTGTAGGCTGCAGTAAGTTAGTTTAAAAGGTTTGGGAAGAAATCAAACCCTATACAGCTCGTGACACATAAGCTGACACTTAGCCTATTGCGGCAGTTTTGGCGGGAGGAGGGTGGAGGTGAGGAAAAGACTGGGTTGCAAATATTTACGCTGGCTCACGGGGTTGACTCCCGTGTATTCTGAGTGGTTGTTTAAAGGGTGACTGTTAATCGAGGTTCCCCACTGTAGTGCGCTATTTTGTATTGAAACTTGTCTAAAAAATATAATTAATCCAGTGATCATCCCAGAAAATCATAATGTTAACAAGTTTTAAGTTATGTACGGTAATGTGAACAGACTTACATTCCAAAACCTTGAAAATTGAAAGGTTGTTCAACGCTCTCTCCCCTTTCATTCCTTCACAACTGAAATTGACAGCAACATGATGATCAGCCTCACCAACGTCCTTCTTCCTGAATATTCAACGGAACGTCCGTCTCTTGTAAAGAATTCAATCTGAAAAAGTGTACTACTGACATAATGAAATCTCCAATAAACAGCTTATCATTAGTCCTACCATGAACCTAGTAAAAATATAACTTAGATGGAAATTGTAAAAAAAATCCAGAAAAGATATTTAGAGGTATTAACAAAATCTAAATTTTGCCTGGACATGGGTTTTAGCCTAGCCTATATAAGGAGCGATTGATCGAGGATCGGTTAAGAGAGATTTTATTGTGATAGGTTTACTAACCGCTAACTTACAGGTTTGAGCTTTGTTTCATCGGCCTAACTTATCATGCTAGTAAGTTTAACAACCCTTTCGCAAACTATGCAGTAATAGATTACGAGTCTAAGGCCACAACTCAATGCAAAAAATAAAATAATGTACTAGGCTACTAGGTTTTACCTAGGACAAAAAGTTTCAGGGGTTCAATTAAATTTCATTAATGGCCTTTGTAAAGCATGCTTTTCTACAGCTCTTTTAGTCTAACATTACAGTGGGCCTACCTACTTAATACAATCAACAATCTATCCGTGATATTCTACAAAGGGTACACTTCCATATCTGTTGGCACAAACAACCGAATGAGTAACTTAATATTGATTATTCGATTGTTTAATTCGATATATCGTTTGGTTAGTAAGGTTAGGTTGACCTTACCCAACTAACCTAACAATTCAATATGTCTATCGATTTTACTCGTTCGGTTGTTTGTGCCAACAGATATGGAAGTGTACCCACAACAATCAGCAAAACTTTGACTACTAATCGTAGCCTTCTTCTTTATTCTGTCAATCCTATCTTGCCTAGATGATGATTAGGTAATAACCTCATGTTCTTTTATAGGCAATGTCCCAAACGCGATGACTTAGAAATGAATAAAAACACTATTACTTAACATAACTCACTAAACCTAGGTCAATAAAATTGGAAAGTGATTCTAGGTTATAAAAATAACTACAGTAATTATCCTATTCATAATCATCAAGGATCTACCGGAAAAGGGGTTAAGTTACTCAATTACCTAACCCCAAAATCCAAATCATATTAATTTAATTTGTTAAAATAATAATCCAGACACTTACCTTAAAGCAATAACGAAGTTCAATTTTGCAGAATCAACAGAAAAACTTAACCTACAAAATATTACTTTAGTACCCAAACTTTTAACTAACGACTAGGGTTTGAATTGAGATTATTGGGAATAAACTCTATTAATTTACTATACCACTTAACAGTAGCAAAACTGTTCTAACTCTTCAAAAACTGGCCAAGTAAACTTAGTGAAAAACAGCAAGTGAGTGATCCAACGACATCCTTACATATTCATAATAAACCAGCTAATAATAAACACAATTTTGAATTAACTGAAATCCAGCAGACTGCAGACAGCGCTACTAGTGCTAGAGCAAAGGATGGCGGGAATGAAAGAGAGAGAGAGAGAGTGAGTGAGTGAGTGAGAGAGAGAGGGGAAAAGATTTTTATGTATAGCTAGACCGGCGTGCAAAATCGCAGCACTTGTATAGAATTACTTCTAAATACATTAATAATTTATTTATCCTTGTATTACTTTATTAAACATTTTGTGTTTTTATATACAGATTTAAACAAACGTCGATCTGGATCTATGCCTATACGTCTAATTTATGTATAATATACAGCAACCGGATTTACCTGACCTATGATTATTCTGAAACATAAGCATTAAAAAAAAAGATTTTGTTATTTTTGCATCAACTTTTAATAAATACCACTAAATACAAATCCCCAACAGCACAATGGGCTTGCTGGGAACTTGTTCCAAGTCCATTGGCCCAAGTTCCCAAGCCTGGTTTAGACTCAGGGACCAAGGTCTGTAGGCTTGGTTTTGACTTGTTTTAGAGACCGAAGTTGGCAGTTGTTCAACTTGTTATGGGTTTGGCTCCCCAAGTCCAACCCAAGTCCCAACCCCAAACCTACAGTGAACTCATGGGCACAAACCCACTCTAAGCTTGGAATGATGGATACAAAACGGGTCTAGTAGATTAAGCAGGCTCATTTTGGACTTGTTCGGGACTTGGGGACCCAAGCCCAATTTTAGTAGGCTCATATTGGACTTGGCTTAGACTCATATTTGAATTGGTTTTAGCACATGTTGGACTTGGGTAAACAAGCTCACACTGATAAATTAAACAGGCTCATTATGGACTTGTTCGGGACTTGGGGACCCAAGCCCAATTTTAGTAGGCTCATATTAGACTTGGCTTAGGCTCATATTGGACTTGGCTTAGACTCATATTGGAATTGGTTTTAACACATGTTGGACTTGGACGAACAAGCTCACACCTTTAGACTCACTCAGAACTTGGTACGAAGTTTTATATACTTCAATTACTGTCATGATCAAAGATAATAATAATAATAATAATAATAATAGGCTATAGTAATAGCATTGACTTTATATCTCTACACAGAGTAGTAGAGTGTAGAGATATAAAGTCAATGGTAATAGTAGTATAATTTATACCTATTTAACATAAGTTATAAACAGTTTCACACCATTCATATGCTAGCCCACCCTTTTTCTTAAACATAAAAATAATTAATTTTTTACCAAAAAAGATTTGCAGTATAATAAAATGAAGCCTATTTATAAGTCTTAAGTGATCTTAAAAAAATATTGGTTATAATTGATCTGTTAGGTTTAGAAATACAAGACATTCACATTTCAAGACAATTTATTAATATAATAAATACAATGCCCACTATCTTCCACTTCACCTTCAACTTCTTTTCTGAATTCATCAACTCCACCGCATGCTTCAGAAGACCTATAAAAAAATACAATTGCATTAGAATGATTTGGTTTATTAAAATTTATTATTTAAATAATTTTTATTTGTTATTAGAATTATTTGATTATTTGGCATTTGTTGGTGTTGCAAACACAGGGTGTTAACCTACTCTCGTTTTTAAAATTGTTATAAAACGTTTAATTCTTACTAGACACAAAAATTGAGTAATTTTCGCGAAGTTTTTTTAGCTATAATAGGAGGTTTTTTATTTAGCTATGATGATTACAGCATGTTATAAAGGAACTTACACTTATCAACAAGGCTACTGAATACACACAACGTAAAATACTGGTTTGGCTTGTTTTTATCTGTAGACTAGGTTAAGGTTAAAAAAAATTGGCACTGTTCTGTTGTAGGGTTCAGCAGTAGATTAGTGTATAGTGAGTGACGTTGTCGATTCAGTGAAGCGCTGAGTATGACAAAGATTAAAGCACAAAAGGTTTAGGCTATAAACAAAATTCTACGAGTTCTTGATGCAATGAAATTAATCGTTTGCTTAATTTAGCTTACTTTATCATCATAGACTAACCAACACAAGTATATTTTTGATCAATGCTTAATTTTATAAGAGGAGTGTAAATCTTACCTTTACAGGATTCCCTTAGTTCTTCTCCGCTTCGTCTTGGTATCAAAACCATAAACTAAACTCACGACTAGCAACGAAACGAGTAACTCACAACACAACACCAAATTAAGATAAGTGAGAACTGACCAAGAGAACTGACAACTGAGAGTGAGGAAGTCTAAATCCAACAAAAATGGTGGTTCAGCACAAAGAAACAGGTTTTAGGAGCGTGTTGTGGGTAGGTGTGGAGGGAAAATTCTTTTGTCATATGGCACTGCTCACTTTAGACTCACATGAACAAGCTTGTCGTGGGTCTGGTTGGGTGTTTAAATTGTGGACTTGGCCAACCAGGTTATATATGTAAATAAAGCAAGTTTAGTTTTGGCTCATTCGCACAAGTTCACTTAACCAAAGCTGTTTTAAATTTGCAGTGGGTTCCAAACTCCAAGTTTGTCATACCAATTCAGAAATATGTAAAAGCCAAGTTTAGTCCAAGCTCACGTGCTGTCTGGGATAGGAGATAATCTTTTTAATTAGTAGATATGAGACGTATAAAATACGTATATTTTACGTATTGGATTTTACCAAACATAAAATGGATATGTATCTCTAAAATATACGTATATTATACGTAGTGTGCTGTGTGGGAGGCTTATTGTAAACTAGCAGAGAAACCTGTTGCTCGGGTCCAAATACTATGCACAATAAAAACACATTTTAAAGGAACAATGTATCAACGTATATTTTCTTTAAACATGTTTAGATTCCCTTCATATTAGCTGGAGTGTTGGTGTAGGTCTCACGTTCACAGACTGAGCAGGTTTGGATTTTCCTTGTTTGTTTCTTTCCATGCAATTGTCGTCATTACAAGTCTTGCAAAATTCATTGTTCGTCTTCTTGGTTTAATTTACCTTGACAAATTATGTTTTTTCATGGTTGGATTCAAGTCCTTGATCAAGATGTCAATCCTCCTCTATCTTGTCAATCCTCCATTTGTGATCTGTTTCAATCGTTGTTCAGCAGTCTCTTGTTCCTCAGCTTTTTCTCCACCCTCTACAGTTCCAAGTAATGACTCCATTGATCATCTAGCGGCTCACCAATTTTATGCTCATTTTACAGGTAGCTTTAAGGCGTGGATTGTTAAATAGTCTGCAGGTTTGCAGGGTATTTACCCTTACTGGGTCTTTCTTTCTGTTCTTTTTCTTGTTTTACGTTGCCATACCCCCGCACTTGTCCCTGCTCTTTTACCCCCCGGCTGCTTGAGGGGGAAGGTGGCCGTGAAACGCTACTGCCCTACCTAACACAGGAGGAGCAGCAGCAGGAGGAGGAGGAGGTCCCAAAACTTGGTCCAACAGCCAACTAACTGCCAACCCAACACCTACACCTACCGCAATAGAAAGTATATGACTCATTGTAATTACTTACGTGTCAAAAAAGTAGAATAGAATTATTAGTAAAAGAAATTAGCTTGTGTTGGCAATTAATTCTCAAAATAATGAAAATGAGCCGTCTCTATGGATACTTATTTTATTGTTATAGTTTGGCTGGGTTTAGGATAAATCATAATATTTAATAATGTCACTTTTTTAATGACCAATAAATTTCCTACTCAAACTGGTATTTAATAGTTCAAAAACATTATTGCTAGTCTTTAAATCTGCAAGTCTCTGGTTTGATTCCAAGTGAGATCTTTACCACACCCAGATGCCATTTATCTATGCTAACATATATTTAATTTATTTTAGGAGCAAAACTCTATTGGGTACAGCTTAGTTTTGCGATATTCTCCTCAGTTAAATTAAAATAGTGTTGTACAAAAACACAATCACTCCTTTTTTTTCTCTAAATGTAAAAAGGTCAATTCTCTTATAGTTTCCTTGTTTATATTTTGATCAAACTTGGAATTTTTTTTATTCTAAAAACCAAGCTATTCAAATTTTACTAAAAGACACTTTATTAACCTCCCTGTAGCAGTAAAACTAGGTATAACTCTTTTCACATCGTAAAAATTGCAGAATTGCTGTTTTATTGTAAAATTGTCGGATTTAAAATGCATATCGTATAAGCCTATGATGGAATAAAAACATATTTAGTCACACAACATTTGTTTACAAGATGATTTTTCATATTAAAACTGTAAGAAACTTTGTCTTTATATGTGTAAACTAGCTGATCTGAATTGTACACGGTTTTAACTGACTACTGAATTCCCGTACGTAGGACGGGCTAACACCTCGTTTAAGTAAAAATCAAATCAGGCATATGGAAATTCACTTAGTCTGCAGGTTTACTGCGGCGGGGTTACTTATATTTCTCTCATGACAGTATAAATATCAGCATCATCTTTGGCAGCAATGATTTTAATCACAAGACTTTTAAGCTCAACAGAACCGTAAAGTTTCTTCTATTGCCTAAACAAATATTTGCTGTCAAGCATTTGGTGTTGCTATTAAAACTAATGTAGTTTGAATTTTTTGCTACTCTTCTATTCTACTCCTTCTTGAAGGTAATAAATATTGCTTAGTCGGAAAACGGAAATCATCAGTGAAAAGCTTAATTTTTGCGTGATGGTATGTTATTATTAGTTATGAGCACTAAAGTCACCGACCCTCCCCCTCTTGCTTTTCCCTACCCCCCCCCCCCCCACCTTTAAAACAGAATATTGCATTCCATTGTGGTTGGGCATGTTGAGCTCCCAGCACCCTTGCGTTGGCGTGTTGAGTCTGCGAGTCCGTAGTCGAAGGTGGAGGGCAGGACTCGAGTAGTCTCCAACTATCCTAAATTTGTATATTTACATATACGTATTGTAGTAAAGGCAGTTTACGTTGGGACTGCAGATTGAGTAGACTGTCTAGGCTGAATAAGGCAGTGAAGAGCAGCAGCTATTAGCCAAGGATTCTGTGGTTGAAGGTACTAACATGATCGAGACCGCGGACCCACACCGTAGGATTGTTGTATATCACCAGGCCAGTAAGGACTTACTCAAGGACTGATCCAACCTCTGCCAAACCCTGAATACGAGTCCGGAGACACTATCTGGCAGGAGTAATAAAGACCCAAAAACAAAATTTTACATATTTGTGTTAAGGAATAAAGAGGATTGAAGAAACCCAAGAGTTAGAAACTAAAGTTTCTCTTTTAGTGATCTTTACCACCCTTGACTAGGTCTAGTGCTCTAAAGGGAATGTTGTAACAAAATATTGTACAAAAACACAGCAGTATGTTGTAGACAACGTTGGATAAGATGTAACTGTAATTTTGTATGGCTATCCTGAAGACTGTACAATTAAACACAAAAGGGGAAAAATAGATAATACATAATTTATACTGTATAGTATAATTTATAATAAATAAAAATACAGTAGACTTAACCGACCTCGTATTAACCGATAATCGGATTATCCGCCTTTGTTAGTAAAATAATACAGTTTGTTTTAACCGACCTTACTTTGAGAGCAGCTCGTTTTAACCGCCGCTTTCTAGGAATCTCGGCATTTCCGCTCCCACGCTCGGCGATGAGAACTGAACCATACGCTCATCTCCACAGGATATGACTAACAATAAGTTATTTTGTGATGACCACAAAAAATATAGCATAGGTAGCCTATTGTCAGTTTGTCATCATCGTTCGTAGCTCGAGCACATCTGATCTGATTTGTTATCTGTGCGGCAAATTTATAACATCATAAAGTGCGTTACGATTTTGAGAACTGATTATCTTATCGCTTGAGTAAACAAACAACACAACTTGTATGGGGGGTAGGGAAGGGGTGTTAACAACTCCGGTGTCCGGAAAGATGGGGACGAGGAAACTTAGGGACACGGAAACTTGGGGACAAATCGGGTTTTGAGCCGAGGGGGAGGCAAACGGAGGCTGACTAAGCTCTGAGAACGACTCTTTAAATCGACTCGTTCTCTATTGTTATTGTACCTAGGTCTAGTTGTAACCATCGAAGTATATAACACATTGTTGTGTTATATACTTCGATGGTTGTAACTACGACACACTTGTTGTATTTATATCTAGTTCTACCTCCCCTTACATTTTTCACCTTGTTTAAATGGTTACTATTTGTAGAGCTTAGGGACAACAGATTTAGTACATTTAAGTGTATTTGTAGGGTTATTTTATTAATCACGGAGTAAACCCGAATTGTAAATGATTATTCAAGCATACATTTTTAAAATCAAAAATGCACTTGAATATTTCTAAAACAGTAGCATCAACTTCGTGATGATGTTATAGCCTTCAATTTATGTCATACGACCGTGAACATGGACGAATTTCTCTCGTTTGTATTAGAACAATAATACAATATAATTCAGGAACAACCCGTGACTAGCTATTACTGATAAAGATTAAAGAAATGCCTGTTGTAAAATGTAGTCGTAGGCATCTGGTACAAAGTATTCCACCTATTGTTTAATCCAAGCAAACCCAGAAACATTCAGTACTTGGAAAGGTAAAGGAAATATGAGAGAACAGAATACATCGATGTCCCGTTAATCCCCTCGCACGTTTCTCCGAATCGACTTCATTTGCAATTTGCAGATTTTCCTTTCAAACAGGCCAGTTATTGGGGTGTCAGGTCACTCGGGTCAGTTAACTTTTGTGTAGTTGCGAGAGTGTGATTGACCTCCAATTTCCAACATAAATATTGTTTTGGTTTTACGTGGCAATCGCAAAAGAGGAACTCTAAGGATCAGCTGTTGTTAAAACTATTTTTTTCTGAATTCTTAAAAGTAGTGGTAATTTAGGCCTAATTTATTCCTTCGTCGTCAATATATACTGATTGAAATATTTATATACAAAATTGACAGAATTCAAAACAAGCTGGAATTCGTTTTGAAAAGTTATCTTTACATAACAATTATTATGTTTTCTAGCTTTGTTTGCTAATTAATTACGAAATATGACGAAAAATATAGTTCACCGCAAGGTAAAAAAGAGTCACTTTAGGCCCTAGCGATGAAATATGCTATTAGTTACAACTATCTATAAGAGAAAATAAATTCGGTCCATCCAACTCCAAGCTAACATCTACATATTAATATGCGAGCATGTTTCTTGAAAACCTTTTTTCTCAGCTCGTGTGCATCGCAGGGTAAATCTACGCATACTGTTGAAAAGACATTTTTCCGTAGATGTGAAAAATCCCTTTATTAATTAAAATGGGCTAAAAAGACACAAAAAATTTAATTTTAATTTTAATAAATTAATATGGACCTTTTGGGTTGCCATGCTGGTGACGAAATAACGCTATATACATTCAAAATCAAAACAAATGGAAAAAATTCCAATCACCTGTTTTATTTACAGCGTGGGTGAATATAGAAAAGTCTGTAAATTACATATTTTTGGTCGAGATTTCGACCACTGGACAACCTATAGTTTAATTAAAACCTTTACATTAAAAAAAGTTATAAGTTTATTACATTAATTTATTACCTCAGCCTATGTTGGGTAATTTATTGCCGAGAGATATATAGTTTGTATTTTACTTTTAAGTCTAATTTATTTAAAGGTTTAGCTTTTAAACCCTCCCCATAAATGAAACAAGCAAATCAAGTATACTGTGAAGTTACAAATAGTTAAACAATAAAATTGGTCAGTTTTTAAAAATGTTAACCAGTTCCACATTTCACATTTAAACGTTCAAAACCACTTGAACTCGATAGTATGCGACCGTTATTGCCAAGTGTTCTACGAAATAGACCCCCCAACGGACGACATTCATAATTTCCCTGCTCTGCAAATTCATTGAATAGAATACTGAACCTCTCAGAGAATTCGAGATAGTTTTGCCAATGTTAGACCTTCCACGAAAAACAGGTCCACTGAACTATACCCCAATCCGTTATGTACACATATTAAAAAAAAATACATTGGGCCATTTTCACCAATTTAGTGAATATAAAAAAAAGTGTAATCCCGTGGCGGATCCAGCCAAGGATCCCTTGGCCAGAAAATCTTTAACCATCGGGTAATATCATATAACATATAAACCGATTTGAACCCCTTACAAAAATTACTGAATTTTCGTTGAAAATATATGTCAAAATATTCAATCTTGACCGCGCAGTCCTATAATTTTCCCAGAGTAGGCCGCATAAAATAGTCTTCTTAAGCGTTTCCGAAAAAAAATGACAGCGGATCAGAAATTCAGAGATAAAATGTCTATCTGACATAAAAGTAACCAAATACACGCAATGTGCAAACAAAAATACAATTTATTTCATAACGTTTATCGTAGGCCTACACAATCACAAAAATATTTTAATTTTAAACTAATTATAACAATATATCTTAACAATGTGTCATAACATTATATTCAGTAATATTATTGCATAGAATGCGTTTATATTTTCTGTAATATATATTCAACTTACCCAAAATGGGTAAAAAAAGAAGCTAGCAAACCTAGGCGATTAGGCCTGGATCAATCAGTACTTGACTGACTTTTAACATTTTTAGGTTTACTGTTTGGAAATATTCAAATTATGATTTTAAAGTCAATCCCGTTACTGTAGCTAAGCTCTCTGTGAACTGAAACAGGAGAACGATTCGTTCTAAAAGAGTCGTTTCAGAGCCTAGTTCAGCTAATCTCTCCCTCTACCCCGGTCGAACCCCTATTTGGCCCTAACTTTCCTTGTCCCCATCTTTCCTAAACTCAACAACTCCAAGGTCAAGATAGTTTTTGTGCCTCGAGCCTCCAGTGAGAGGCTATAAATAAATGTCCTGTCTTGTAACAAAATGGTCGCTTGTATCTTTAATGACGACAAAAGGTTCTTTACTGTATTACGATGTATTTGGAAAGCATTAATTAATACATTACAGTAGTAAAGTTATTAAAATAGGAATTTTATTGACTCTTGCCTAGTATTATAATATATTCACTGAAAGTAGGTCTATTTGACTTAACCGTGTTTTGTGTTTATTTGTGACATTTCTATAAATATGAAAAAGGAGATAAGAGTAGTTTATTTTATAAATAATGCAAGTATGACTTCAAAATAATGATTATATAATTTTAGATGAATAGCACTTCATTATGTTATGATTTTAGGGATTGCCCGTTTTATCCGACCTTTTGAATCATCCGACCTAGGTCCGGTCCCATTAGGGTCGGTTAAGAGGGGGTCTACTGTATATTATAATTTTCAATAAAAACTGTATTACTGTATAATTTCAATAAAAATATATTATAAAAAAATACAATAGGTATTTTCTGCACCTAGACCGCTGAGGTGCTATACCCACGGATCTGGGCTGCAAACACTCTTGCGTACGGCGCTGCTGCCTCCCGTTACCGGACTGGACTGGTTTTGTAAACCGCCTGCAACTAAAATCAAACCCATATCATTTTAAAGATTTTTAAATACACCTACATTTTTATTTAAAACGTTTTTTTCAACCTTGTCTTTTATCATTACAGATCTTCTAAACACACGATTATTAAAATTTTAAAGTGAAAAAATAAAACTTAAACTACAAGAAGAATGATGAATATTAATTCCACACTGATAACATTCTTTGGAGAATTTTAAGGATTGAAATAACAAAGTAAAATAACCCTATTGATGTTTGTCTCTTGGATATTGATAAAATAATAAAGACTCAAGTTAACTTAAATGCACGATGGGAGGGTTGAGGGGCTGGGTCTAGCCCTTTTTTTTAGGAAATGTCTCTTATATAATCAACTATCCAAAAAAATCAGCTTTTCACTAATTTGTTCCAACAAAGCTAATTTATTCCCATTATTGACTGGGCGATATTGATTGTTTTAGGATACGGTGACTCAAAAGGTTTTGCTAAGAATGAAACAGACTTGATCGAAGACGCAAAAGCAGTTTACACCTGGATCAGAGAAAGAGTAATTTCTGGACACATTCTACTGTGGGGGCACTCCCTAGGGACTGGGTAATGTTTATTTTTCAAGAGCATTTTTCAGTAAAACATATTTAACTCATTGTACTCTAGATTTAAATGATAAGTTTTCCCATTCAAGATCAACAGCCATTTTATGTCAGAAAAGTATTAACTTCTAGATGGCATATCTATATATTAATACGCAAGCAGTTTTCTTTTCACAGTCATAACTCAATAACGGCTTGATGGATTTTAAAGTTTGGGTTGTCAAATTAAAGGTATTTTCACGTAGATGTGCAAATACGTCTCAGAATATTTAGTGTATTTAGAATATTGTAGTGGCTTACATATTTTTAAGCAAGAAAAGACTGGCCGAGACAGTTAAGTTTGTACTCTTTGTTGCCATAAATGACAGGTCCGTTAACCTCATTTGTGCAATTCACCACAATAACTTCGGGTTCTTATTGGAAACTCCCAATCTGAAAATAGGACTGTGAGACTTATATCCAGAAATTATTTGGATAAAGTTCATTAATTCAGTTCTGCCTTTACCGTGGTCAGCTCCAAAGCTCATTAAGATTAGAAAGTTCCACAGGGGATCTACAATTGTAAGATCCGTGACACGTTTTACCACCGAGTGGGTCCTCTAATTCCTCAAGAAGGTGTTCCGAGGAATCAAGTGAGATTCTTACGTACATAATAAGAGACAGAAGAAGTGTCTTCCCTAGCTACAATGGTGCTGCTACCTGTGTAGATTTTGCAGCAATTTTTAAAGCTGAAAACAAAGCACCACCTGGCCAAGTAAATCGTATAGTTTTTTCAACATTAATTATGTTAAACGCGTATCCATTAAAGATCTGTCGTTAGATCCACTTGCTTACCCTCTTATGTTCCCAGCGGGAGACTTGGGTTGGGGCCCCTAATTTAAATACGCCTAAAACAGAATACATCAATAATAAGTAAGTACGACAATGTCACTAGAACCCAAAGGAGAACCAAGCACAATTATAAAAAAATGCAATGAAAAAATATGCGGGAAATAGGGTCACAATGCCAACCCAATTGCAAATCTTTGAAGACTGTGGCAGACATTATGTAGGGACGAGAGCTCCGAGAAGTCAAGTGAGATTCTTATTTCAATACGGCTAAAACATAACACACCAAAGAAATAATTTAACAATGCTAGAATAAGAGTAGCGATAGTTGGCGTCAAGAGAGGAATTGAGCTACATTATGTCAAAAGCTCACTTTACAGTGTGTGGTTGACATCTACGTCCTCATAGAGTACACCCGCCTACTATACAGAGATAACCAAAGCAGTATGAGAGTGAATGTAAATTTAAATATTGTAGATTGCTTTTATATTTTTTTACATCATAATATTTTTATATTTCTATAATCAGTCATATACATTATTTTAGAGTGACTCTTTGATTAAGGTCTTGCTGTTTATGTTTTTTGTTTATTTTTTTTATACAAGTTTCAGTTTTGCTCGATTTCGAGCAACAGGTTATCTAGTTCCCTTTAATTAACCTACTTGAACTTAAACCTAATGTGAACATTTTACATTGTTTTTACGTTGTTAAAGCTCTTTTTGATGGATGATTTTTGTAAGTGTTTTTTTATCATGTCATTTTTATTTGCACCATCAGATTCAATGCATCACAATTAACACTCTTCAAAATTTCTCAAAGAGACATTGTACAGAAATTAACTTGATCAACTGATTCAAACATACTTACAAGACATTTTCACTTCCCTTGTAAGACTTGCAGCTTGTACAGTTGGGTAGCTTAGAGATGTAGTGCTCATCAGAAGGTAAAAAAGTAATTCGTTCGAACATGAGAAAAGCCAATAGTAGCTTTTTGATGATTTAAAATTTGAACTGAATCCAGCTGTACTTCATTATTATAAATTATCATAGCAAAAAAATGAGCTGGTGATAATTTGTTGTTAAATGTTTGATGGCTGCAGAGTTGCCGCACATTTGGCAGATTTGCTGGTCAGCAGAGGAGATCCCCTATCTGGAGTCATTATGGAATCTCCTTTTGACAACATGGCTTCTGCTGTGAGGGCCCATCACCTCGCTAAGGTAGGTAACTAGAGAACCCATTCTCATGTATTGACAAAGATTTTAGGTGAGTTTCAGGATTCCCGTCCTCATATTACCGAGTCAATCAATCATATATAAGTGCTGAAATGTTTATAGTTTAATTTTATAACAGCATTTAAATTATTAGAATCAAGAGTGTATTTTATACAGCGTGTAGTCGTTGATTTACTAAAGTCGATTTTTACAGTGCAGAAAAACTCACCACACTGTTCAAAAAGATTTTGAGATGCATATCAGTATATACAGGGTGATTGGTACTCAGTGTGACAAAATTTTTTTGGTGTAAGTACAAAGTAAATGAAGTGTGATGATGCATATCAAATGTTCCAAGTCTAAAAATTAGCTTCTCAAAAAATTATTTTATGTTTTTCAAAAATAACCATGCTTTTAAAATTAATACAGCGATTTCTCAATTACCTGTATATGGATTTGAGTAGATAATATCATTTTCGTGTTCTACATTAAATTTTGAACAAGAAAAATAGAAAATGACGGACGATCTGTTTTCTGGTATTCAAACCACTAAAACAAACAAAAGAATATATACCTCAATAGTGTAGCATATGGTTGGAAAGCTTATAAAATGCCGCAGTTTTTAACATATTCCGACACTTTCTTGTATACAGGGTGTGAAAAAAACAATACACCATTGGTTTTTAAATTTTTATGAAACATCTTAATTTTTATCTTTGAATCTATTTACAATGGAGTTTTTACAACTGATCGTCCGTCATTTTCTATTTTTCTTGTTCAAAATTTAATGTAGAACACGAAAATGACATTATCTACTCAAACCCATTTACAGGTAATTGAGAAGTCGCTGTATTAAGTTTAAAAGCATAGTTATTTTTTAAAAATATAAAATAATTTTTTGGGAAGCTAATTTTTAGACTTGGAACATTTAATTTGCATCATCACACTTCATTTACTTTGTACTTACACCAAAAAAATTTTGTCACACTGAGTACCAATCACCCTGTATAGGTTTTCTTGCAAAGGCAGACTGGGAACGCCGTTCCCACTCGTTCCGTTCCACTAAACCACTCATTGTATGATGGTATGTTTAGATAAATGTGAGGTAAAACAACTGCAAAACTCTAATAAACAAAACAAAATCAATAATAACAAAATTTAATTTAAAAATACATTTTCTTCAGGAAACTTCAGTGTGACTGTATTGAAGGAAGAAGATGAGAAAGAGTCAATGGAAAATTAAATGTGTAATTCCATATATTTGACTCGTAGTTTTCTGAACTACATAAAAACAAGTTTACCACATTTTTTTACCTTTTATTTGCTCGTTCAAATGGGCCTCTTCCTAGAGCCTCATGCTTGGGACGTAAAAAGAAATCAAGGGGTAAGCAGGTACAGTTCGGCCAAAACTTCTGTGCGCGTGGACGGGTCACTACTAGCCGAACTATTGGCTATTGGCAGTGATTGGGGTAGGGGTGAGTGAGTAGCAAGACACAAATGTTTTCACAAAAGTACCCCCGCCAACCCCCCGCCTAGACCCAACCAGATCTGGTCGCGCGCACAGAAACTTTGGCCGAACTGTACACTTGGGGGAGTGAGCTGGTGTAGTGGTTAGAGCACAGGATTTTGGTCCCAGAGGGCCTGCGTTCGAATCCTGCCAAATCACCAATGGATTTTATCCAAGTGATTATGCCGCAACCCCTATGTCTAGCCTGAAGTATTGTGAAAAATAATCCAGGGCTCGTGCCTAGCGTCGTAGGGCAAAAACAAAAAATAAAAAGCAGGCACACTAATAAGCATGAACAAGTCTTCATACATTTTAGTGACAGCACTAGGACACAAATGTGAGTATGACACTAATAGTTGTACAATTATTTGTTTAATGTGCCTCATTCAATTCCTTTTTGTTTTGTCAGATTGTTGCCCCTGTTCCCTGGTTCGAGCACTGCTTTATCCAGCCCCTCTATGACAACGACATGGCATTCTCCAGTGATAAACATCTATCAAACATCACAACCCCGGTGCTAATATTTCATGCCAAAGATGACAAAGTCATTCCATACGAGCAGTCAGTGCAGGTAAATTTAACATTTATTTTGCCTCCAATCTAGAAATTCTATTTAAGTACAGTAGTTAATAGAAACGATGTTTTCCTAAACTGTGGACCAATTTTTTATTCAAAATTAGGTTGTTGGTATTTTTAAGTTTATCAACTCGAGAATCTTAAGGATCTTTTGATGAAATCTTGCAATTCAGGGGTACAATTTTTATATTTGGTTGATATAACCTTTAGAAAACTACAAGAGCTTCTAGTAAAATAAATATCCTATTACTGTACAGTGTACAGTAGGCTATAATATTCTCTACAAACAAAATCTCTAAATTTCTAGCTGTACGAGGCAGTGACGTCAGCCCGTAAGGACTCAGCCTCCATAGAATTCATCAGTTACGATGCAAGTCTTGGCTACGGACATTACAACATTCCTCTGGACCCCAATTTCAACTCGACAGTCAGGTAATGGTTTATATTACATCCACATGTGTGCCAGTGTTATCGTAAATATAGTGTTAACATTATTTTATAGAAATTCTCAAGTTAATATCAGTCTATGCAAAACCTTTAATTAACTTTGAAACTTACCCAACCACTGGTATTAGTGGTTATAGGTGTCATGGAGTATGTTTTTGTTGTTGTGATTCTGGGCCAGGCGTAACCTATATTTCTCAGTTTTGTTGAAAAAAAACCATATTTGACACTTACGTGCTACACCAACAGAATACTGTAAATTAATTGTCACTTATAATGTTGTTTAAATAATAATGCAATAAATTTGAAATCATAGTGGGTGATATAATTTTGGAAAGCCCAAAGTTATGAGAGAAATAATCAAGACAGTTCGGTAATAAGTGTTTGTGTTTTCAATGTAATCATTGTTAATCTGAAAACAATTAATTGGAATAAGATTGGAACAATCTAACTAAATATTACATATAAAAATGTTTATATTAATTTGTAAAAGTCACACAAAACTAGAAAGCCAATTAAAAAACCGGTAGTTTTTCACTCTTACAAATCTATCGGGATTAAAGGTCACCAATACTGGGATTACTGGGTATTGAACACTGCCACGACAACCCACTGCTGATGTAAAGGACTTATTCAAAACTTTTTATTGTTGCTTCACATTTGAATACTGTAGATGTAAATCCCATTTTTTTCTATTTCAGAGAATTCGTAGACAAGTCTATACATAGAGTCACATAGGACATCAACTTCGCTCACAACAATTCCAATTGGAGAGTGTTTCTTCAGTTTAAATATGTTTTGTTTTTTGTTAGCTGATTTTTTATGTTAATATTTAAAATATTTCACTGTGCAAGACAAAATTTATATAAATTAAGTGTTTTAGTAAATATAATGATGTTTTGTTAAGAAAATACCAAATGTGTTGTATCATTTTATACCCAATAACAAATTATTATAAAAGTGGATACAGATTTTTGTGCATTGGGGTCACTGATTTAAGGAAATAAACTGTTTGGTATTTTAATAAACAATGAAGATATTCCAAGTACAGCCAGTAGCAGCAATAAGGAATGTCTTGCCGTACTCGCTACTGTCTAAATCAGTAAAAGCACACAGGGATAAGATGCAATTTCTTGGCACTCAATGTTCCACAGGGAAGGTTGAATATTAATTGAATAACAATAATTGAAAAATTAATTGTCTGGGTAGCCAAGTGGTTATAGAGTGCTCGCCTTCAAATCTGAAGATCGCTGGTTCGATACCAAGTGAGGTTGTTTCCAGACCCAGATGCCATTTTTGTCATTGGGCTGTGAATTAATGATGCTATCTGACAAAAAGGTCGACGTTAGGTAGTAACAAGACCAGGGTTTGGACCGTTCCCTTTCAAAAACGTAAAAAATGCCACTGACAGAGAAACCCACGCAAAAAAAAGAAATAATTAACATGGAAGGGCAGATAGCTGGAGATAGAACGAGACCAAGATCCTACTGTACCTTTAACAAGAACTTTATAAGAGACAAACCATAGACTGCTAATTTGTCACATTTACAGTGTGTACAACAAAACACCAAGGATGTAATTTACAAATCTTTAAAGTCATTCATTCAGAAAAATATGACTGAAGATTATTATCTTATCATTCGAATTAAGCACCGAAAACATCTTTCTTACAAAAATAGACATCTGGAGAAATTAAAAATAATTATCAAGAAGAGCTCAAAGGCTATCAGAGAGACTTTAAGTGAACTAGTATTACTCTGGCAGCTTTCAGGGTAAGTCTAATTTATTTCTTTGTTAGATACTGACGTATTTCCAAATCAGAATACCATGGATAAACAAACTACCTTCGCGTTGATAATGTGCACACATTTTAAAAATTATCTTCAATACTTCAAAGCAACAAACAGCTTGTTAATACTTTACAGAAGGTTAAATTTGTTAAAGAATGATGTTGTATTATTTCAAAAAAACAAATCATAATGTTGTAAGAGTATTTAATTTGAGTTAAGATTTCCATAAATTAGAAGTTAATTTCGTTAAGTTGTTATTAACTATTATTAAGACTATTTAAATTTGAAGCACTTGGCATTACATAATAATTAAGGTTCTGTTACATCATCTATTTAAACTTTTATTGTAAAATTCAATTACATTTTTTTATGAATATCGTGTTTTTCATTCAAGTCATACGTCATAAGCTTTCAAGAAAAGCTCTTTACACAAGTTTCAAATATGATGTACTTTAATTTTGAACCCTTAGTATTTTTCTAGTTTTAGATATCATTTCTATTGACTATGTCTATTCCTTGTAAAAAAGTCAATGACAATAACGCTCTTGATTCTTGATTCTATGATTTCATCACAAGGTGTTTTAAGAAATATTAATGAGGTCAGCTATTGGATTACTTTAAAATGACATGGATGCACGTTATGTGGTCGGTATTCGTTAAAAAAATGCAGAATTATTACAGTGGTGTTATATGCGACATAAAAGGAGTTCAGATTCCTGTGGCGTGAATAAACTAGCTAATCAACTTTAGGTATGCGAGCTAGCATTTTCTTTTCTGTTAGCTGTTAGCAGGGAACTAGGTGCTTATGAACAGGTTAAGAAAGATGTAACAACCTTATTAAAAATATTTACATCTCAAATTTTTACCATTTATGCTAACAATGTACCAGTCTGGTACTACAATATTTATTTTGTTCACAGTCAATGACTCACAATAATAAGAGGAATTATCAACTGATTACTGATTATGAAATCAGCTAAGAGGTCATCTCATAACTCACATATTTTGTAATTGTTTTTGATCTTTTCACTTGAATAACTAAAATAATAACGTAAACCAGCTAACAAGCATTGGAATAAAAACTAAATTTTTGCAGCATTGGGGTTCATGCATGTTAAGATTCAGAAGGACCATTACATACAAAATTTTAGTCAAAATTGAGCAGTTTTTGTAAAAATCACATTCTTCCGCTATTTATTGGTTTTTATGGCATATGACCATTAAAATTCAAAGTTGTAGAAAAAAACCGTCAGAGATTCCATGGATTAGCACAGCACCTACCCACATTCAAAAATTTCATCAAAATCGGACCACATTTGTAGTCTGTAGCTCTGTACACGTCCAATCACACAATCATATACAGACATCACATCGAAAAACAACTTTTTTAGGTTTGGGGAACCCAAAATTAATATTTCCACTCAAAATGAAATTTGGACAAAAAACTTTCTCCATATGTATAATACATATGCGGGAGAAAGTGAAAACAGTTACACAATAAATAAATCAATGTCCATCACTATATTTTTTTTAAGTAATAAGTAAATGGAAATATGATACTGATGAAATATGAAACAAAATTGTTATTCATTGTGACCCTTGGTTAGAATGACTAGCAACTGTGGTTGGATAAGGTAATTCTTCCATTTTCATTTTATCGAAACAAAATTATTTTGTATAGTGAACATTCTTGATAAATTTATTATATTGGAACTCTGAATATACATTATATGGTAAATTTCAAGACTTGATTTTACCGTGTTGTGTCACGTGAATATATGCCTGGTACAAAACATGCTGATATTTTATGTTAAAGTGCTAGACTTTTTTAAATTTTAACTTTAACAAAACTGTGAAAAAAGCCTAATGCGCTAATACTATGAGAGAAGTGATGGTATGAAATGGAAAAATACCACGAAGTTGACATAAACTATAAGGCTAAGAAAAACTCTAGTTAAAGATAAAAAAATGTCAAAAACATGATTCCTTCTACTTGAACTTGTACTATACATTCTATAAAAAATTAATGCTCCGCCAGGTTCTTACTATGAAGGCCTATTTCCTAGTCGTCCTAGTGTGTGTCCTCTATGCCAGCTATGTGTCGTCTGCTAGGATACTTGCAGTTCTACCATTCCCAGGCCGCAGTCACTACATCTACCACATCTCGGTGTTGAAGGCGTTGGCAGAGAGCGGCCATCAGATAGTAGAGTACAGTCCGTTCCCTCCAAAACAAGCCATAGCAAACCACACTCATGTCTACCTGCACACCAGCTTCAATACGAAATTGGGTAGGTAGGAGGATGTTTATTTCGTTAGTGCATTTTAACAACAAACAATTTGTACAATTCGTAAAGTTGATGCTATATTATTAAGATAGCATTGAACGTTTTTATTATTCTATTAGATAGTGCTTCCCTACATTCATAAAGTCAGTTGATTATATATTTCCTTTTCAAGGAGTACTCATTTTGTTAATAAAGCTGAAAATACTTTAATTTGATCATAATGTTTGTATGACCTCCATTCAATTTTCTTTCATGAATGGATGTAAATGTTTATCCCCTGCTTCTTTTATTTCCTTTGCCAGTCCATAATAATACTTCATTAATTGGTCTGGTCTGTAGTTTACAAAAAATAATATATCTTGTGTGTCTGAGCTTACATGAGAGATAGAGATAGAATGTAGGTTGATGAACTAAGGAATAGAGTATTTTTCTCTATAAGAAAATTGTTAGTGCAAATAAATGCCGTATAGTATTATTTTATTTCAGGTAACAGGAGGTTCGAGGATATGCCAAAACATTCTGAACAACTAACAAACTACTTCGGTCTAATATGGCTCAACATTTGGAATCTGCTCTACCCAATTTGTAGGGAAACATTTGAAAATGAAAACATAAAAAAACTTCTTCAGTCAAACGAACATTTTGACTTGGTGGTCACTTCATCTACCTTTGGACAAGAATCGATGCTCGTGTTCGGTCACAAGTTCAAAGCCCCAACTGTCACTCTGCAAGGGAATCTCCACTCTATGATGCTCAACAGAGATGCTGGAAATGATCTTGTGATGGCAACAATCCCAGACTCTTTTTCATTTGCGTTTTCTGATCGAATGACCTTCACAGAACGTTTGAGAAACTTTGTGTCAACCTCTGTTACACTCTTTTTATACTACTTCTCCCATCTTCCAAAGCACAACAAACTGTTGGAAATGTATTACGCTTCTGACAGTGTTTCTGTTGGCGAGCTGACTACAAATGTGTCATTAACGCTTGTTAACACCCACCCTGCAGTATTCTACCCCCACCCGTTCACACCCAATATAATTCCTATTGCTGGAATCGTGATAGACCCTAAAAAACCTCCTTTGCCTAAGGTAAGATTTTGGTTTAGTGAATAGCCTCTACTTAACACTTAAAAGTTTGGTTTAATATATTGAAATCATCAATATAACGAAGAAATTAATAGAAACTGCATCTTGTAAATAATAGGCTACTAATTACTAAGATTTAATGGGTTGAAATAATTTGAGATTTGGGATTTACCTCTTTTGAGAAACTCCTGTATGCTTACATTCTTACCAGGTACTTTAAAAACACATGAAATAAGATCAGTTATGTGATTGACATCAATGTAGTGATTTAAGGGCTGAAACCTAAGTAGGTAATAACTATGTTTTCTGAAATTGTTTTAGCATTCAGGTAATTAACATTATTAACTAAAATATTAAGATTAATTGTCTCACATATGTCTAGATTGTAAGGGTGTAACATAGAGCAAAAGTTTGGACATAAAGAAAACTCTCTCTTTCTTGGTTGAAAATGCTGTCAGTGACAGTGAAATATTCTTGAGTTTTGTGTATATAGTGTAAATTTTTTGTTTCCTATGCAAGTATGGACTCTTTTCCCATTCAGGTAAGCCTGCTATCCTCTCAAAATATCCTAAAAATACGTATTGATTGTGTTCGTTTTCAACAGGATATACAAACTTTCATGGACAACGCCAAAGAAGGAGTTGTCTATTTCAGTTTTGGAACTGTGATTCCCACACACACAATGCCTGAAGCAATGCTTAATATGTTCATGACCGTTTTCAAAAAATTACCTCAAAAGGTTCTTTGGAAGATAGAAGCTGACAAACTACCAGAGATGTCACAAAATGTCAAACTTGTAAAATGGGCCCCACAACTAGGGGTATTAGGTGAGGTTTGAAGTTAATTTATAAGGTGTACAATTTACATACCATTTACATACCACTGTATAATATCCAGTAGAAAGATGTGTTAGTATGGTGTATATTAGGTATTCTGATTTCTAACTGGTTACATTCTAGTTATACTATTTTTAGAAGGATATATTTAAAATGTATCAATAGTTTAGTTTAATATATCTGTTAAGAAGCACTTTTTAACATTGGTTTTGTTCATCCACATGGGCTTGCATCCTGAGTTTTGAACTATTAGACAAAGTAAAGGGCGAGCTGTACATTACAAAAATTACCATTTACTGGTGTTGTTCAAATACTAAATGTTTGGGAAATTGTTATTCCAAATTTTTATGGGGGATTTCAAGTTTTTCGGCACAGAAATCTCACACTAAATGGCGATCGTGGAAAATGTCTGTAAAGTTTTCGCTGTCAAAAAATTAGCAACTTAGCACTTTTTCTTTTCAAACAAACTATTACAAAATGGAGATTTCACAATCAGGTTGGATTTTTGAGTTAAGGTGGGTCGCAAAATGGGACCAACTAGTTTGGGAAGGGCTGATCTTAGGGTATGAAGCTGGTGGCCACCAGTACTTTGGTGTGGTTTGGGGTTTTTATCTTCATTTTATGTTCTTTGTGACGTACTAAAAAGCCTCATGCTTCTTTCTTACTTTCTACAATCACTCACTTTTCATTCTGGTTATGGAACTATTTCAGTTTTCCTTCATGGTCAGATGAGATGTTGGCTTCCCAGCTCTTCTGTTTTTTTGTTTATGTTTAACTTGGGTTTTGTTTATCTTGTTGCTCCTAAACAGACTTACTCTTCTAGTACATCTCTAAGACAGGGTCTGAAACAACAATCATAGTTATTTATACCAAGCTTTGAACATGAACTAAACAAATATAAATTGTTTTATTGTTAAACTGACTTTTCCAGAACATCCAAACTGTGCAGTGTTTGTCACACACGGGGGATTGTCTAGCCAGATAGAAGCGATTCACGCAGGAGTACCAACTGTGGGAATACCCTTTTTTTCCGATCAGTTCTTCAACATCAGGTTCAACGAAGAAAGAGAAATTGGAGTAAAAGTTGACTTTAAAACACTCTCTGAAGATAAACTCCATTTTGCTCTGGAAAGAGTTTTAAATAACTTCAAGTAAGTATGGGTTTTCAAATGTTCAATAGTTCATTATCTAAATTAACGTGTTGTAGAATACAAGTATATTCATGGACAATACACTTCATCTTAACCCAATGATTTTTAAAATAGCAGGTATATTTGTTTATTAAGGTATTTTCAATATTTTCTGAAAAGGAAAGAATAAATAAAGACAAGTAACATTCAAAACTTGAATCTTATTGTTAAATAATTTTGAACCTATTTAAATAAAAAGCTTTCATATGGCTGTCTTTTAACATCCAAACAGACCAAGCAAAAATTCAGCGATTAAAAAATAATTGTTGATTTTTTGTAAGATGCACACGAGCTGAGAAAAAAGGTTTTCAACAAACAGGATTGAGTATAAATAATATATTGGATAATGGAATTTTGATATGGTTCCTTGAATTGAATGGGTAACTGATGAGTGGTTATAGTGTAGTGTTGGTTCTGCAGATTTGGTTCTGAACTCAAATTCCATTTGTCATTGGCTATAATATACGAACTCTATCTAGGAAAAGTACGTAAAAAATACCTATGGCGTAAAAATCCCCCCCAAAAAAAACTATATCAGAAGAAAGTTAGTAAAAATGATGTAGCTCTTGTTTTATTTATCCGAACTCATATTACAACCGGATCCTTTTCACAAGCTCACAAAATATTATTTGTGAGAAAAATACTTTTTTTAAATTCACGTTTTAGTAAATAAATAACAATCTTGTCCAATAGGTACAGAGAGAATGCACGTCGCCTCTCTAGCATATTCCGAGACACCCCCTCTTCACCGACTACCTCTGCTGTGTACTGGGTAGACTACGTTCTCCGCCATAACGGGGCCTCTCACCTGCGTCCCGCAGCCTCCCGCATGGCTCTGTACCAGCTGATGCTGCTAGATGTGGCGGGGGTAGTGATACTCGCCACTTTCACAATTGGAATAGCATTATGTTGGTTGTGTAAAAGTATTGGCAGTTTTTGTGGTAAAAGTATGAACTTAGATAAGAAAAATAAATAACTCCCGTTGTAAGCCTAAATTTTTTTGTAATAAAACAAATTGTTTTCAATTATTGTGAATTTTAGGTTAAGCAGGTGTGTAATTAAGCAGCAATAGTAGTTAAATGATCAATTTATTTTAAAATTTATAGAATTTTCTGGATGCAAAATAAATTGTAAACCTGTCTTAAAAAAAAACAAAATTATTTGGGCTATCAATCAAAAATATCACCAGTGAATAGTAAACGAGGCTATCTTTTTGGACCCATCCCTTATAAAAATTTACAAAAATGCCAATGTAGTGTAAACACACAAAACAAAAATTCACTATTATATATTTTTTACGGAAAGTAAATAAAAGAAACATCTTATAACACTTCAAACATATATTTACGCTTATACTGTTACTCACAAGATGGAAATATACAAAAAAGATGATAAGTGGTAATCGATTTCGATTGGACACTCCAATCATCATCAGAACCAATAGGCGAATGACGTCATTAAAGTGTATAATACTTCTTATAATATACTTGGTCTTTAAACTCAAGTAGTATGGGAAACCCCAAAGAAGCAGAAAAAATCACTTAACATTATGCCTACATGGAAAGAAATAATTATGCTGATGATTTAAAAAAACAAAAAAACATCCTAACTACAACCTAAGCCTAAAAATGTTTTAAAATAAACAAAAATTAATAACCATTTTAAAGATTATAGGCCATGGCAATTAAGTTCTTTAATTCACACAGTTTAACCAGCATTTAAATTTAGAAAATATTACTAGAGCTGCACAGCAATTAACAACAAGATTTTTCTATCACATACAAGATGATAAGGTAAATGATAAGAGAGAACAATGTTAAGGTCAAACTCACAGTAGCTTATCAGTCACCGAGTCACCCTCTCCCTTATGATGCTTTAAGGGTGACTGATTTAGGCTATAAAGATATCAGCCACATTTGCTGTTGCTAAACTGACAGTGGTCAGGACTAAGCAGACTAGGGGTGGTCGAGGGAAAAGCAGAGATGGATGAGATACAACCAACGATACAACCAAGTTTGGCTACAACTTCGACACTGAATTTTTATAGCTAAATTACTGCCTCTGGGGTCCTCAAAACGAAAAAATAAATCGGTCCCGGGCCCAGGTCTTACCATGAGACCTACGGTCTTATTCCCCACTAGCTGTGTGCCCGTTCTACGCAGGGGATAGTGTAGTAAGTTGAAGTAACTTGTTAAAAGTAGTTAAAATACTACCTCAACCTCACGATTGAACACTATATTCTGGTTGACATTTTCATTAACAAAGTTGCTCTTGTCTTTTCCGTAAAACATTGAGAAATATAAGGACATTAATGCGTTACCTACAGACATACACAAAGAAATACAGAATTTAATTACGGAATTTGGTACGCTTTAACCTTAGTAAAGGACATAATAAAATTAGTAAGCACCATTAATGAGCGGAAAACTTATTTTTGTAAGGTATTTACGACAATGGTTTAAAAAATGTAAGTTTCCCAGCCCTATACAACACTGATTCAAGGTCTTTTACCCGGTTATCAAAACTCAATAACAATTTGATGCACAAAGAATCTCCGGTTCCTGGCCTGGATAATGCCTATAGTTCGGCCGCTTAGAAAACGATCTGCGCGCTAATGCTAAACCAATGCTGGAGGAGGTCGCTTTCTAAGCGGCCGAACTATAGTTATTTAATTTCATTTACGGTTACACATTATTGCACTTGCGATTAATTGCATCCGTTAAATGTTAGGTAACACTTTTTTTAATCTCACTTGGTTTGGATTTGCTATAAAAAACGTGATCGGAAATGGTTTGCGGTATTTGTAAACAACAACATTTAATGTAAACATATCAGTGACAGCTAGAACAAATAATCTTGATCCAAACAGCTGTTCGTTATTTCATAGATGACGTATGTGATAAAAATTGGGAGAAAACTTGACAAAAATCGCACAAAATTGGGTTTTTGAACGTGCGTCATTTGATTTACAAAGTAGTGAGAGTGAGGCCATTTTAATGGCTTAAAGACACTCTCGCCAATCTAGTGAATACAGTACATTAAAATGGTTTGAATCTTGACAGGTACTCTCGTTTTTCAGGAGAAGGCCGCGTAAAATGCCTTCGGGACCGTGACAGACAGACAGACAGAAATTGAGTTAAGACTTGTTTCGGCCTTTTTACTGTATGAAACGCAGAAATAACAAAAAATATATAATTTTGAGCAATGTACAGACAAAAATATAATTTTATTTATATAGATATTGGAAATTCTCTAAAAAACTAGTAGACTTCTTTGATCGCCTTCACTTTGCTACACGTTGCCCGCTTCACTATGAGGCTAGTAAGCAGCGTTTATATAATGCAGGATCTATAAAATACCTCTTCCTGTTTAATTTACGTGCTTTTTTCACAGTCATAGGTTTTGAGTCATAAGGAAAAATATAGCTCGGATAAAAACGTTAATTAAAATCATGCTTATGGAATTTAAAAGGATATATTTCATACAAGAAAGTTGTCTATTTCCTGTATGCCTAGGTTTAAACATTTATATACTGTAGTCGGGACACTAAATAATAAGCTACCTACAAAAATATTAACCACATAAAACACTCGAAAATTAATTTCACCCAGTAATTAAAACTTGTAAAGGTTTGAAACTGTCTTTAAGCCTCCTTGGTCGAGTTATGGAAATAATTTAACGCACGGATAGAGTTCGGGTGGGGAAGACGTGAGGGAGCCTCTAACATCTTGCTGCAAACTTGGATGTAATCTGTATTTAATTGAGTTTCAACTCGAGTTGACCATCTTTGAACATTCTCCGTGCAATCTGAGAGGTATTACTGTCTTTTCAAACTCGCTCGACTGTGTAAGTTGCAATACCGACATCTTAGTAAGTGTATTAAGTTATGAAATATCTTAAACCGACTTTCGAGAAATATGTTCGAATAATCTAATGAGGCTTTTGTGGTAAACTATATTTTTAATAGCAGAGAAATAGTTTCGGTTTAGTTATTTATAAAACTGCGTTGATATTTTTTTTGTCTCTATATTTTTTTTATTTTTGGGTAAATGTAGGCCTCTAAGGAGAATCCAAAAGCGGTTTGTTATTTTAACCCACATATTTAGGGAGTTTTTCTCCATAAAAGATTCCACTTCGTTTTACAAAACTTCTTAAAACGTTTCCAGTTGTTATAAACTCTACTTTTACATCATCTTGTATTATTACAAATTCTATATCGTATCTAAACCAACAAAGCACTAAATTGGGACTAGATGTATGTTTAACAAATTACTTAGTTAAATATGACATAGTTTTTTATTTGAGTAGCTTTCAAGAGGGCAACTTAAATAAAATGTAAGATTTACATAATACATGAACTATCTAATACTTTACCACTGCTTCTCAACAGACCGCGAGTGCAGAAGAATATAACGTGGTAACTAAAATCTACTGTAGTAATCGGTTACACTCAAAACATTAATTTTAGAAACTAAACTCAACTGCATTAATTAATTTAGTTAGCTTCTCTTTACTTTAGTACAATGATTTTTTGGAAAGACTAAACTCTAAATAAATAAATACAAAGTAATCACAAAAAGAGCAAAATGCAAACGTGGTTTAATTTTAGCGTACTTCCTGTAGAACCTATTAACGTAGGTATTAACTGGGGGTGATTGATTTTTTATGTCCTATCTATACAGACTGTCCCAAAAGTCCCGGACCGGTTTAATATTTTCTAAACGACAACAGCTAAATCAATAAGATTTTGCACATCAACACCACACTTGAAAATCTACTTTTTTAAGGAACTATCAATTTTCTGTCATATCATGGGGACGTCCCACGAGGAGTCAGAAGGAAATCTTAAATAGGAGCATAGGTCAATATGCACATCAGTTTAAAGGGCTTAGCTAGCAGAGTTCAATGCCGGAAACCGCGCCTCGAAAGGATCACCCGTTACAAAATGGCGGCCTTTCAAAGATTTCTTGAACCTGCCATTTGGAATCTTTGAACGACTGCCATTTTTTACTCAGGCGGTCTTTTGAGCTTGAATTTACGGCATTGTAATCTACTAGTGATGACCTTTAATTTGATGTGCATTTCGACCTATGCGTACGTTAAAATTTTTTTTTCCGATTCCTAGGGCTGTGCCCCCAAATGCAAATTAAATGAATCTTTGAACCACTGTCATTCTTGACTTGGTTGTCCGTTTGAGTTCAAATTTGCAGCATTATATACTGCTAGTAAAGACCTTTAATTTGATGTACATGTCAACCTATGCTTCTATTTAAGATTTCCTTCTGACTCCTTGCGGGACGTCCCCATGATATGACAGAAAATTTATATTCCCATAAAAAAGTAGATTTTTAGGTGTGGTGTTGATGTACCAAAATCTTATTGATTTATCTGTTGTCGTTTAAAAAATATTAAACCGGCCCGGGACTTTTGGGACAGTCTGTATATTAATACGCAAGCAGGTTTCTTTTCACAGTCATAACTCGATAACGGTTTGACGGATTTTAACGTTTGAGGTGACAAATTAAAGGTATTTTTACGTAGATGTGCAAATACGTCTCAGAATATTAAGAAAGGGCATCACTTAAGTACAGTAAAGAGCTAAAGTTTGGGAACGGTGGTGCTATCTGTTGACATTAGATCAAACCATCAAACGCAATTCCCTTTGTTTACAACTAAACATATGGACGTAGTTTGAAATAGTTTCAAGTTTAACCACAGACTGCAAGACTTATTACTTCCAGAGCAAAGCTGGAATTTTATATTTTTACTAGCTGGCCCGACAGACGTTGTCCTGTCCTAATGTGGTGTTATGTCAAATGCTCGTTCATTTTCAAGATGAGCTCGTTCGCATGGCTCAATCACGTCCTGGTTCACTTATTTGCAGAATTCACCATACTTTCAGGAACTTATTGGAAACTCCCAATCTGAAAACAGGGCTGTAAAGCTTGGATCCAGAATCTGGATAAAATTTTTCAATTCAATTCCGCCTTTGCCATGGTCAGCTCTAAAGCTCATTTTGATGAGAGGGTCACACAGGGGATCTACAATTTCAAGATCCATGACACATTTTACCACCGAGTAGGTAGGTCTAATCTAAATCCTCAAGAAGGCCATGATCCTGAATATTGCCAGATCTATAAGTACGACGTTGGCACTGGAACCCAACAGTGCATGTAAAACAATCGAAACAAAAAATGCAATGAAAAAATATGCTGAAAATAGGGACACAATGCCAACCCATTTACCCAATCTTTTAAAACTGTGGCAGAAATTTGTAGGGACGAGAGCACCGAGGAGTCAAGTTAGATTCTTATGTGCATAGTAAGAGACAAAAGAAGTGAATTCCCTCGCTACAATGGTGCTAACTGTATAGATGTCGGAGCTATTTTAAAGCTAAAAGCAGAGCACTACCTGGCCAAATAAATCTTTATTTTTTCCTTTTTTATTTTCAAAAACTGATAGTGTTAAACGTGAATCCGTTCTAGATACGTTGTTAAATCCACTCTTATGTTCCCAACCGGAGACTTTGGTTGGGCACCTAATTTAAACACGCCTAAAACAGAACATATCGTAGAAATAATGTAACAATGCTATAGTACGTGTCGTACTGGTTGGCGTCAAGAGAGGGATTTAGCTTGCTACATTAGGCCTGAAAAGCTCTCTTTACAGTGTGTGCCGTGTGGTTGACATCTACCTTTATTTTTTTCATAATATTTAACATAATATTTTTCACATTTATATAATCAGTCATAGAAATTACCGTACTATAGAGTGGCTCTATGATTGAAGTTTTGCTGTTTATGTTTTTGTTCTTCATTATTTTATTACAATTTGCAGTTTTGCTCGATTTAGAGCAACAGGTTATCTAGTTTGGATTAAATTTGTTATGCGAACACTTGAACACTTTGGTTGGATACACTTGAATGATTGTCGAACCTGCAAGATGACCAGCCTAAACAACGGGAGCTATGAAAATTTTCAAAAATGTTTTTTTGTTGTTGTTCTAAAACATAAACATTCCCATATGTTATTAAAACCACTGCGTAGTTTTGTACATTGACGCGTTATTTTAGTATTAAATGTTCAGGAAAAATCCCCCTTCCAAAAAAACCGTACCTTAAAAATTGTTACCTGTCATTACAGTATTAAGAAGAAAAAATAAACTCTTGTGGTTTTGCTTGTTCAGAAATTTTATGTTGATCAAATTTGGAAAATGTTTTACTTTCATACTAAAGGTAACTTACTACAGTATTAATTGTTGAAAAGCATATTTCTTTCCCTGTAGCAGCAAACTTAATGCTCATTAAACCCAATGTTATCAAACGGGGAATAAATGTGACAATTTAAGGAAATATTTTAGTGAAAATCCAATTAGACAAATGGAAATTCGCATGTGTAGGTTTGCTGTGGCGGGGTATTTTGTAATGTTGAGATAAATCAAAACTAACTGTGCTCTTAAAAGCCCTATCTTGAAACATGGTCGTCGACTTTGAATATTTAATTAGATTTCATATTCATATGGCAGTAAAAAAATAAAAATAAAAAAAAACGAACAACACTATAAAATCCCCTACAAAAGTCAAGAAGCCACAGCACACAGGAGAGATCAGTGACATAAGGCCATTACAAGGATTGGTTGACGTCAAAGGGATTGATCAGATCAGCTACCGGTCCATTAGGTGCCAAAGGGTTGACCCTGGGGGGCGACCATGGGAGGGCCAGCGGCGGCTGTCGAGTGGGACGGAGCCGCCCGTCGAGGACCTGAGACCCCGGGAGCCCAGGGAGCGTGGCAGGTGGAGGTCATGACACCTGCTATAGACAACACGGGCTCACACTGTGGTTAAGAGTAAACCATATGGGTACAGAGCTTGGGGATCTAATGCTGAATAGCATTGACGTGATTCTGAAAAACTGTTGGGAAGAATAAGGAGGCTTAATACAAACTGAACCCAGAATCAACCCGGTGGTTGATGGGTATCGGCGTGTTTTAGATGTTTTGTAAAGCTTTGTGAAAATAGCTTTTATCATATCTTATTTTAATAATCCAGTTTACAGTATATTTATACCGGCTGAACACAAGTAGTTACAATTCCAGCACAAACATAGAAGGTTTTTTTATTTTGTTATTAAAGAAAACAGATTCACCATTACTTAATACCCCACTAGACTGAATTTTCCCACACGACAATCGTGATCGTCAGGCATTTTGGTACCCGACATTTACTAGAGCTGTGTAAATAAATTTATTTAACTACCTTTGTATAAAGCACATCTGTTTTAAAAATTATATACCTACAAATTGTACATACGTATTCAGTTATTGCCTAAATGGTGTAAAATATTTTTGATCGTCTAAATGGGTTTTAGATTTTCTGTGACATTCTGAAGACAAATGAGTTAGAAATGATAAACAACAACAAATATTTTTCAAAAATTCTTCTTCTCTACCTAACACAATACAGCATTAAATTGCTATCTGGTTTCATCTATAAGTTAAATGTATTTTATTTAAGTACATAACAAAGTAAATAACCTGTTTAAATTGACCAAATGTATTGATTTTTTTTAAATCAACGAAACCTAAAAAGCAGTAAACAACCTAATATAGTTGTGTAAATTTACATTATTCACAAATACACGGCAAATAAATAATTAATCACGAAATCATCTACAAATCAAGTTAATACACAAGTATGGTATAAATCTCGGTACTGTACATGACGGCCAGCCAAAGCGGGTTAGGATCGTCACTTAATTAATAAACGATAAATTGCGTGTCACCGTGGGGTAGTTAATTACCCCAGTGTGGGGTACAGAGAGGGGGAGGGGGGGGGGTGATTTACGACTATAATGTCTTCATGATTGTCGCGAGGGTGGGAAGGGAGGGGGTGCAATTCTAACCGCGGTATCAAATTTGAATTCATAAGGCCCGGTTTCCCCAACTCATTTAAACCTAGTTTTAAGTTAAACGGCGATTTAAACTTAGTTTAACTTTGATTTGGGTTTCTCCAAATTTACAATAGGTATTAATCTAAGTTTAAACTAAACCACCTCTCAACTTGGTTTAACTACTGGGGATAAAATAAACTGAGTTCAAATTAGTAAAATACAACAGTAACATAACCTCAAATCAAAACAAAAAGTAGGTGTTAAAACAATAATAATTGAAGCAACTACAAATTCATTTGGACGAAAATAGGCTTGGTTTAGGGCTAGCTTATAAGTTAAGTTTTATTTATATTTTAATTTATTGTATTTATTAAGTTCTTTTTTTGTACATTTGATTTTATTTCAAGTTAGGCTACTATTAATTGCAGTATTTGCCCCTTAACTCAAAATGGAAGAGTTAATAGACATTTTCGAAGAAGTAGTAGATTAAGATTATGACACTTTAGTACCTAGAACAAAAGTGCCTACTAAAATAAGGGACAGAATTGACCATTTCAATTAATGGAATAAATCTGAATTTGATAACAACTTATAATAACTTGATAACATAACCTTAAACAGTGATACTGATGTTATTCTAGCTACTTTCGCACTTTGCTGTCTGCTCTACTAGTTGTAGCGTAGCGTTGTGGTGGTTGTAGGAAACACTAGCCCAAAGCCCACCGAAGATTCCATACAAACACACATTCAGGATTGCCAACCGCTCGAATTAATGTTTATCTTAAACGAAGCCAGTAAAATGTTGGAGAAACCGAACACACATTTTAAACGGAGTTTAAAAATAAACTAGTTTATTATAAACGTAGTTTACACGATTTTGGGGAAACCGGGCCTAAAAGTCTAGTTTGCGGTCTGGACGATTTAAACGGAGTTTAGGGGTTGATTATTGTGGTTACTATACTCTTGGGGTTGATAGGGGGATTTGAGGGACGTTCTTTAAGATGTGTTGTGGTTTTGCAATTAATGTTACTGCTGACAATGATGCCGTGGTTTGATAAAAAACGCGAGATTGTTCGATGTATTAAATTTAAGGAGCAAAACGTAAATAATCAAATACATTTTAGTACCATAAAACTTAACATGATATCGTCAGTCTAATAAATCAATTGTATTATCCAATTGCGTTATTTGAACCCAGTGACAAGACCTCTAATCAATATAAGAAGATATCTAATGTAAATATGTATATAGTGTAAGAATAATACCCCCGCCGCAGCAAACCTGCAGACTAAGCGAATTTCCATTTGTCTGAATTGATTTTCAGTTAAATATATTTTAATAACATTAGGTTTAACGAGTACCTAGGTTTGCTGCTACAAGGAAACTAATAAAGTGTGTTTTTGAGTAAAATATTGATAGCTTAGTACAAAATAAATAAATTTGCCAAGTTTGATCAAAATATATTCATAAACAAGCAAACTACAACATTTGACAACATTCTCCATAAGAATAACATGGGAATTTTAAATTTACAATTTTTTTAATTTTCTCCGTTACTAATAATCGAACAAAAATAGTTTTATATACTAAATTATTTGTTTTTTTAAGCTCTTTAAAAAGGTCTAAAGAAAAATTGGGAAATTTTGTGTTTTGAGGGTCAAAAGTGAGAAAAACCTATTTTTACCCCATAAAACCCCCCGTAAAGCCCCGTTCCCATGGTCCGATCGTGCTGGTTCGCGAACTCATTCAAGTTTATCACGCTTTACACCTTTAAACCAAATTTCATCAAAATCGGACAAAAATTACTCAAGTTATCGCGTTCACGGACGTATATATATATATATATATATAAGTCTATATATATATATATATATATATATATACATATATAAAAATTTGAACGAATAGTGTTTTTGGCCTCTGGGGACATCAAAATGAAAAAGTAAATCGGTCCCGGGTCTAGGTCTTACCGTGCCACCTATGGTAATAGCTACTTCCCTATAGGGAAATTCGCTAAAAACCTAAAAACCTAAAAATATAGACCTTCAGGCAAAAATAGATAAATAAATCTATTCAATTGTACAGTATTATACAAACGTATAGAGTGTAAGAACTTGACTTCCTACCTATAATTCGAATGTCAATATAATTTACTTTTTGTTGAAAGTTTTATTTAGTTCACTTTAATCTCGGAATACTGAGTTATATTAAAAGCTTATGATTTTAAATTAAGAACCTCCAATTCTCGAATCAGGGTCGATAAAAGTCTACCAATAGATTCAGCTCTTAACATTACGCACGGTGTAAGACAACTACAATGTATATTATCATGAAAAATACTTCATAAACCGTAAGATATTTCATATGACGCGTTCTGTCAAAATCTTTAAACTAATAAATTTCACATTCATAATTTACAACTTTATCAAATCGGGGAAAACTAAGAAGGGGAGAGAGACAATTCACCCAGTGAGATATTTGACAAATCCCCTCGCCTTACAAATATGTGGTTCGGATTATAGGATATGTGGATTGTCCCGACTGCCCTGTTATGAAATGCCGTATTGTCTCGGGGTTTAAACCCCCCTGTTTGCCCCCCCTGACCCCCCTGATCTCAGCCCTCACCAATACTCGATATGTCATATTGCCTCTCATCGTTTTATTTCCTTAATATTAATCCGGAGGGATACAACCCTCAGCTGACGTGTAAAACATTTCCTCGGTCAATTTCAAATAGGTTTATTAATTTTTAGTGAAAAGGTGCAATGTAAGTTTTTTTTTTTTAATATATACAAGAGGACCCATGCTGCTCCGCAGCGTTAAAATAAATATAATATCTCAGGAATAATCAAATTTATGATTTTTTATTGAGTAAAACAGTATCTTGAGCTTAACTGATTCAAACGATCAATAGCTCAAATTAAAGCCTACAATTTACTGATTATTTTGAGTCTAAAACATATAAAAAAACATGAACAATACTGGAGCTATTGATTTTTAATCATGAAAAAACTTTATAAAATATAATTTTTATGTTGGTTTTTCACCTTGCGTTTGCTTGAAACTCAACTGATTTGAATAACTAATAACTTAAATGAAAGCCGGTATTTCACTGAAGGTTCTTAGACCAAAATATATAGGATTATATAATTATAACTGGTGGAATACATTTTAAATTGAAGTAAGAATTCAAAAATGAATCAAAATATGTTTTTTGTCGAGTAATACTAGGTAAATATATGCCGATGCTTGAAATATATAACCGGAACAATTCTATTGATGGAATTAAAGACGACAAATTACCGTATCTAAGAACACCAATTAATGTAAATAAAAACCTCGAGTTTGCGATACCATTTTTTATTTTCAGAAAGATTCAATGCAACGAATATTCATTTAAATTCCATAGAATAAATACTCTAAGATCCGCAGAACCTAAAAAATTTAAAAACGAAAATACAACCGAACTACTCCAATCAAATCCTTGTGTTTGCCAATTAAATAATTTCCCAACTAATTAGTTGATTAACCGAAGCGAAAGAAAAACAATTGATTTGCGGACCTAGTTTTATTTGCGATGAAGGGTTGAGCGATTAGCGAGGGATTGTGGGATTGTTTCATCAAACATGGCGGCGAAAGAGCGATCATCCCGCTAATTAAGGGTTAGGCAAATAACGCGGGAACATGTGTGCACTCCCGCCAAATATTTGCGCCAGAGCAGCAGTTTGTGTTCATTACCACTCACTGTTTGTCCACAATTACTACGATTGTCCAGGTGAATAATGGCTACCTGTCTCTGTTGTAACTAAATCAAAAGTGAATGTTTTAGTTTTAGCCAGAACTTATTAGCTACTTTTTGACTAGGGGTTGGATTGCCGAGTGGGGTATACTGCTTGATTCAAAATTTATTTATTTATTTGACAATGTTAAATACACATTTTACAAGTTGAAATCGTTACGGATTTTGATTGAATTGATTGTTTTCTATGAACGATGAAAGTAAGATGTCTTACTTCTCTGCAGAACTAAAAACTGATTGGTAATGCACCAAGTTGCTATTAGTCATTGGTGTCTACCTCTAAATATTGGAAAGGCATTAAGTCTAGGTTGGACAGGAATAAGACCAGAGATTCAATTGTCTCCTTAAAAATAAAATAAATCCACTTTCGTTAAAACGTACAATTAATAAAGAGTAGGAAACGATCGTACGTTTACTACGATGATATGGTTAACCCAATTTAAATTGTCTTGGACGTGTTTATATTTGAGAGTTTGTGTTTCTACAAATACATTGCGCATTCAGGAACCAATATACTTAGCAGTTGGGGATTTTCAGGTTGTCTTTTTGTAATTGAATGAATCCATTAAAATACATTAGCTTGCTACATATGTATTTTATTTAACAGTAGACTTTGCATACTAAAGTTGATCCGTAGTTTAAGGTTTAATAATGCATGTTGATTCCGATTAGGACGTTAGTTTTTAAGTGACCCGTTATATGGTAAAGTTTGTAGTCTGAATGTACCAGGTGATGAATCTTATTTCGTGGAATTTACTTGCTCAAAACATCATGAAACACATGTTGCACACGTGTAATACAGTGACGACTTCCTGTGGATTTGAAAACTAAGCTTGCGGAAGACAACCAAAGGAACGTTCATAGAACCACACAGTTCGTGTTATAAGGTCCTTTGCCAAGGTGCCGCTCTTCTTATCACCTACAGACAACACCTCAGCGTTGTCTAATTTTCCCATTACTCAGTTACTTATTTTATAACCAAGTACTGCAGTTGAATGCTACTTCTATATCAAGGGTTAGTAATTACTCATCTAATGAAATAACTCGCACAATATATTTGAAAACGATTGCTTCAAAAAGTTTGAATAACAATTAAATAAATTGTGTTTACCTTTCATTCCTATTATAAAAATGCAAATCTTCTATACTATTATAAAATTGAGGTGGTATCTGTCTGTCTGTCTGTGCAGTTCTCACGACTAAAATACTAAACCGATACCATACAGCAAAAATTAAGCACTAAGATTGTCCACATATCTAGGAATGTCATAGGCCTATTCACTTCCCTGAGTTCCTCACGGGCTACGCCAGTTAGACGTTCAAAGTTTTGATGTAAGGTTTTCAAAAGTTAATAATTGGTATCCATTAAAGCATGAGAACATTAACAATGTTTACCTTTCCATTGACATTTAAATGTAAACAAGCAGAAATGCCAAATGCTTATTTCACAATTTCAGACAGCTGATCCGAACAAATTAAATCCACATCCAAATTTACGCAACTATGGGGTAGTTTCTTTTTTTAATCCTAAAACTTCGTCATTGATTATCCATCCTTAAACTATGTCATTGATTATGGAAATAAAACAGATTTGAATACCATTGCTGTATCAACCCTTGCTCTGCTTTGATTTTAAAGTATATAAATTAAGAAAATATTGCTATATTTTTATTTATTATGTAGGTTATACTTTTTTGTATAGATTGCGTTTTAAAATTCGAAATACTTATTAAGTGTTTGGATCAGGCGGTATAGTACCTACATCTTCCCGTTGCGAAGCACGGGTACAGCAGCTAGTTTTGTTTAAAACTACATTTCCAACGACAACAATAAATGCATGAACGCAAAACTTGTGAGGATTATTCGAACTATTCAACATTCCATAAAACTTTCAGTCTGAAATTAAAAGGAAGCGGAGTCATTTAATTTCTCCTAACGAAGCTTTGATTAATGGAGATAATTGGCACAAGCTAGACAGACAGACAATACTACTGATTGTTGCATACGTGCGTCTCCCCCCCCCCTCCACCCAGCACTGCCACCCCCACATATCCTCCCCGTGTCAGAACTAAACGCTAAACTAAAGCCAATGTGTGGAATTAATTGTCGTGAGGGGAGGAACAACCCCCCCCCCCCACTGTTGATTGTGAATTGAAATTACGGTCTTTGATTCCACAGAAGGGATAAATGGGTTGGTGGTTAACATAATACTTGTAGGTTTTAAAATTTATTTTTGGTTACTGAAGTACACATTCCATTTATATAAACAAGGTAAAAAGGATTTTATCTGAATAGAACGAAGTTGATAGAATCATCCACAGAGTGTATTATAGTCTAAAATTCCATTTCTCCCTTAATTTTTGTAATGTGACATAAAATATTCAACAGGCTACAAAATGGCGTCCTTCAAACTTGGCTCCAAAGTTAAAAGTTAAAAAGTTGACATTCATCAGCGATTTAAATCAGCACACTCGTCAGTGGCTCAAAACAACTACATTAATGTTTAACCCTTACACTGGCTATAATTTTATCATCGTATAATATAAAATCTAGTTCTATCCAGATTCTAATGTTTTTCTAAAAAGAAAGAAAAACTAAGTGCTTGAAGTTTGCACTGGGTAGGTTACGTAGTATCTATTTAATAGGGATGGCGAATACTGGCTTAGTTCTGTCTAGTTTTTCTTAATTCTGGTAATTGTTAGATTTTGAGTATTGAATTTCCTAAATTCAAGTACCAATTCAATGCTTGTAAATTTCCCAACTCAATTATTTCCTTCGGACCAACAGTCCAACACTACTCCGCCCGTCTACCACGTCTAATGTCTACTGCAGACTGCTGAGTCGTCATTTCTCAAGGTCGACGGCATCAGGTTCCTGCCACGTTGCTCAGGCACTTGCTGATGCAGTAAGAATATTTTCTTTAAGAATGTATTTGGACCGAAAAATAATTTCAAATCGGATCTTTAGATCAAAAGTTTACAATAAAAGTAGTTTCCTAAATCTGTTTTAAACAAAAAGATCACGTTCACACACTGATCTTTCGCCATACTGCAGCAAAATTAGCCGTATTTAAACATGCGTAGCTGGTCCAAAGTAGCTCTTTTAATCCCTAGGGAGTAAAATGCCGTTTGTCTCCTTATGGAGTAAAATCAGCTGTCGTAATCCTAGTTCTAAACGTCGATTGTAAGTAATTACATGTATCGAAAACATGTATCAATTGTTTGAATCGGTTGTGGCTTACTGTTGCATTCTTGTAACTAGTTCGACATATCGATAGAATGTTTGTACACTAACAATCGTAATAGACTAAATGAACTGTTGCATTCGCAAAATTGAAAACAGGTTGGAAGTCGTATTGAGAGGTAATATCTATACATGCAAATTTGTAGCTTAGTTTGCTTCCATAATTGCGGAATATAACGAAAAATATAGTACATTAACGGGCAAAAAGTTTCTTTTCGGCCCTAGGTCATTTTTATGTGTAACATGAGCTCTTTTTCAAAAGTTCACTTTACGACCTAGTGATGAAATATACTACGGTAAAAAACATTGCCACAAACAAATTGAGAACCTCCTCCTTTTGTTGGTAGTGGGGAAGTCGGTTAGTAACAAATGAACAAAAAATCCCTGTTACAAGCTAAGCAAAACTAGAGTTAGGATAAAATTAAATTTCATAAATAATGCATTATCTTTTATAAATTAATTATTGCTAGATAAAATCAAATGTTTTATGTGATAAACATTAAAAATCTTTCCAACAATAGGTGGAAAATTTCCTCGACATTTTGAGATAACCTTCAAATGACATTGCGCATGGACAGTTCAAAAGTCGAGATAATGACGAAATTTCCCAATTAATTGGGTTAAACTCCACGAAAGTATTGCTGACCAAAGTACTCTTGTAGGGTTGCCAAATATTGGGTTCCTTTATTTTTCTAAGATTCGTCGAAACTAAGGCATGATATAATTGGACAATATGTGGTGTAAAAGGCATCAAACAAGGATTTCCTCAGCACTCAGCAGCTTGTTTAATCGTAAATAATACCCCCGCCGCAGCAAACCTGCCGTCTAAGCGAATTTCCATTTGCCTGAATTGATTTTCAATTGAATCTATAACATCTATAACATTAGGTTTGCCGAGTACCTAGGTTTGCTGCTACAGGGATACTAATAAAGTGTGTTTTTTATAAAATATTAGTAGCTTGGTATAAAATAAATAAGTTTCCCAAGCTTGAACAAAATAAATACATAAACAAGTAAACTGAAACATTTTACAATATTCTCCATAAGAATAACATGGGAATTTTAAATTTGCAATTTATGGAATTTTCTCCGTAACCAATAGCCGCACAAAAAACTTTGTTATACTTAACTATTTGTTTTTTAAGCTCTTTGAAATGGTCTAGAGAGAAATTGGGAAATTTTGTGTTTTGAGGGTCAAAACGAGAAACCCATATTTTTACCCCATAAAACCCCCGGTAAAACCCTGTTCCCATGGTCCGATTATGCTGGTTCGCGAACTCATTCAAGTTTAACCCGCCTTACACCTTCAAACCGAATTTCATAAAAATCGGACAAAAATTACTCAAGTTATCATCGCGTTCACGGACTTATATACAGTATAAACATTTGAACGAATAGTGTTTTTGGCCTCTAGGGTCATCAAAATGAAAAAGTATATCGGTTCCGGCTCCAGGTCTACCGTGCCACCTACGGTAATAACTACTTCCCTATAGGGAAATTCGCTAAAATTTAGCAATGCGATGAAATACTACTAAAAGCTATGAAGACAGCCATTGAAATGTATTAAATGAGTCGACGAATGATTTAACTTCTCTCAATGTTATACATCATTATTACATTATTATTGTTATATATTATCATTGAGTTAAGTTAGACTACAAGTCCACTTTAATTTCACTCACTTTCGCATTTTATTACACCGATTTGGGAAAATATTAGTTCTTTTTGGTCAAATGCAAACACCGTAGTGAGAATGTGTTATTTCTTTATCTTTCAATTGTGTCACAAATCTAGAGAGAGATAAAGAGAAAGAGAAGAGAGTAAATGTATAGGGCCTAAAGGAATATAAATTGCTGTTGATTTTGTACCTTTTATTCACAATCAGAAACATTCATACATGAAGAGTAAAGTACTCGCACATAGTCTACATCATTGTACATTGTGTTGTATCACTATGAGTTTAGTCGAAATTAAGACTGAACTCTTCAACACTGGTAACTTGAACTGAATAAATCAATGATTGTCAGACCGCATGTTTTGATAGCCGAAGTTTGAAAGTTGACCGATCATCAAACTCTAACACACATTGTTGTATACAAACATTTACAAATTGTTAGCTAATTTATCAACTCCTAGACACTACAGAGCATAATGCTGTAGATAAGCAACTGCAATAATGATAATTACCAGTTATCAATAATTGTTATTGTTATTGGATGCAGCCGTGCACGTAAGCCAAGGTTCTATTATGCAAGACTGCGTGGCTCCAAGTGTAGTCCACAAATAATGATGCGTTATATGATAGGAATTTTGTTAGCAAAATCCAACGAAATTCGGACTTCTGTAAAATTTTGAACGCAAGAACTTTGGCGGAAAGATTATTGGTTTGCGAATTAATAATTTAATTAAATATCAAAATGTAAATTAGAAGGCAGTAAGTTTTGAAAACTTAAAAATAAACTGGCGATCTGAAACTTAATTAGGAAGGTTGCACACTTGATCTAGAAGGATTAATTTTAACCCAGCTGCCATTTGTCATTGAGCTATTCGTTAACTACTGATGTGTCCTAAAATAGGCAATTTTTCTGTACAATATTTAGGCTTACAAAAAATTAATAATACGTATTTATTGTCCATACGCTTAATGAATTAGTCTTAGTTAAATAAGTAGAATTACTACAATACACTTATAGAATTGCTACACTTGTAGCAATTACTCACTCCCAAATAAATTACTTGTATTTACAAAGCTCTGTATGTACTGTAATAAAATAAATTATCTCCAAAATGTGATTAGCATATTCAATCCCATCTCTGACTAACAGACCATGTTTTTTACCTCAATTTATAGCAAAACTTTCGCAAAAATTCACTTATTCGATTGTAGCACAGATTATTCGATACCGTCTGTTCCTTGTCCGATACGATATTTTTAACCGATTTCCCCAGAATTATCTACAAATAAGCACACTAACTAAGATACGCAAAGATTAAAACCTTTAAATATATATTTAATTTTTACAACGACCAAAAAAATGCAGAGATTTACCCATTAAAAAGTCAAAACTGACGTCTTGAAAGCGAATATTTGTTCTCAATTGCCTGAATGTAAGGACTAAAAAAGGAAAATACAAAATCTAAAGGTTTTTTAGGGAGATTCTTTAATGGATTTCTAAGATATGTTATATTCCTGAAAGACTGTGAACTTGCAATATCACGTTGTAATAATTTTAGAAAAACTTCTGACAGGTAAAAATGTGTAGATTATGATTACTGATAATCTTAAACTATCACAAAATTGTCAGTGCTAAATTTTGAAGTTCTACGTGTCATCCGTCTAGCTTCTAGCTAGACTGTATATATGTAACATGTTAGGGATTGCATAGATAAGAGATTTCGCCAACGTTGCGTCTAGCAGCGGCATCAGCTGATTGAAGGTTTTAATTTCCTATTAGCAATATATATTTGTCATTGAGCGTTTTCCGTGCATTAGTCATCGTCGGAGTAAATAGTTTACTATGTGTAAAACAAATTAAAACTTATCGAGTATGAACTTCAGATTTAAAATTAAGTCCAACAACTTTAAAAAAATGCTGCATAGTACCATTGACTATTGAGTCAAAGATAGTACAAAAAATTACTAAAGCTGCATACATTTCTGGATAGTGTACAGAGGCACTCCACAGTATCTTTAACACCTGAAAAATGTCTTCCCTATTGTAAAAATGTATTATTGCAAAAATATGTATTGTTTGCAAAGCTTTGCAGGTGCTGGGTCATCACAAATCAAAAGCGTGCACTATTACTATTAGAGCAATAAAAATAGAGTGTGATTAGATTTAATTTTTTATTGTTACATGACATGTTCCCTTCAGCATAAGCAATGGATCTCTCCAAAAGTCACGCAAATCAGAAACATCTTTAACTAAGGTAAACTAATTCAGAGCTGAAATAGGCATAACATTTTATATAATCATATAAGTACTTGGCTGTAAGCTTTATCGTCAACAGATATTTTTTAGTATTTTGGTATTTTACTACATTGTACCACATCGTAATTCTTAATACTCTATATTCATTAAATTAATTTGCGGAAACTTGTGCTTTCAAGCAATATAGCTATACATGTTTTAGAAAACAAATTGCATAGAAGTTTTGAGGGAGCCAAATATTCTACACGTAAACTCATCATTAAAAAATCCTCAAATGAATAAAAAAAAAAGTTTCTTTTCAAAATCAATAAAAAAGTCAAAGTTTCTTTGATCTGAGAAACTAAACTACACTTTCAACGGCATCTAGCTTACCGTTAATTTTTAGGCAAGTTGGTTACTCCAAAAATAAGTTTTGTTTCAAATTAACAAAATCGTAGAGTGAGCATAAAGGAATTCAAACAAAGCCGGTGTAATATCTCAATATTTTTATTATTTTGAGTTTTAACATTTTCAGGGTGCACACTGCACAACAGTAAGATTCGATATTTCATTCACTTCCATTCCACTAATAGACCTACAAAATAACTAATTAAAAAACATATGAATCCAAGATGGCCGACTGGTGATGAGGTGAAGGGAGGGGGTTGTATAGGAAGTTCCCGAAACATTAGCGCGTGCAACCTTGACCTTGATAACAACGATACGAGCGATAACTAGACAGTATGCCGCCATACAGAGCTCTTATCAGTAATGTTACTTATTGGCTATATCCACAGTCCGGTATTTTTATGGGCTTCGCGAATAGACTTGCATGCAATTACTCACTATCGATTTAAATAATTATCCCAATTATCTTAACGATATAGTTTTGACGCGTCTTGGAAATGTTCGGTGGGAAATGTTTACGTTTGAGTTAACTCATGTCAATTTTTATAAGTTTAAAAACTACGTTTGGAAAAGAAATAGACAACTAAGGCAACAAAAAATAAATGGGTAACAATAAAAAAAATGCATACTAGGGAGCAAGAAAGTAAGAATTAAATTATTACTTGAGTGGACATTTTAGTTAATTATTTTAAACCCAAGAAAACAGACACATTATTTTAATAATGGCAAATACATATATTGGCCAGAGTCACTCCAGGGTAAAATGTTCTCGAAAATGAATTGCCATAATTACAGTGACACACAATGCCATAAATTGCAAAATATGCCTTTGGAAGTACAAATATCCCATGTGGAAAAACCTCTCTGTTGCCTGAGCTTATTTTATTATTTTTTTTTTTATTTTTTTTTTTTAATAACAATTTATTAACCGATCAGCATTACATTGCTATACAGGTTAGGTATAATATAAGAAAGAAAAAAATAGCATTATTAATTACATTAACATAGGTAGAGGTCAGCTTATTAAAATTAAAATTAATCATGCAGTAGTGCAAATATTGAACAACTTTAACATTTGTCCGCATTTAGTTTAATTTAAAATGTTCGTTAGTTACACTTGACAACAGTAGAGTTTTTTACAACCCTCTAAAATTAACTCAATGAGAGTAAATACCCCTCTCATAACAGATGACCATCTTTATAAGATTGTGTTTAATCCATTCCTATTTTAGAGAGAGAAGCTTTTAAATTACGAAAAACTTTGTGTATGAATATTCTCTTTTCTGTAACTAATTAAACACCAGCAAAAATATTTTGAAACATAAACACCGTACCTTAAAACACTGTAACCTTAAACTTCAAACGGTCAGCACTAAAATGTATTATAGTCTAAATGTGTTTTTCGGCCTACAATTTGGGAAATTGAGAAGTTCCTGTACAATGGTACCACCAAATTGCTGACCCTCGATTGGTTTTTTCGAATTACAATGAGTGAAAGACAATAGTCAATCAACCATTGAGTCTGACCGGATGTAGAGTCAGCGTGTTGGTCGCCATATTGTTTCCGGCGGCCATCTTGCCAGGTGACCGGCCCGTGCGGAATACCCGTGACCTGCTTGGTAGAAGAAATTGAGGTTAGGCCTAATGTCAAAAAGATTTGGCGTTGCACTTTTCTTTACGAACTAACTACTGCTGGTATGCCTTGTCTGCCTCAAGAATGTCATCGCGTTAGTTCATAGAGTAAGGTTTTGTAGATGATCTTTCAATCATTTCTACTTGTTATATGTGTGTGTGTGTGTGTACGTTGGTACCTAGGAAAGCTCTCTGCATTAAATTAAAATGTGTGCTGGAACAAAATTGGGGTTTATTTATATTAGTTTCTAAAGTATCCATGTTGATAAAATAGAGGTACATTTTGTGTTCAAATAATTAATAATTGATGATTAACGAATGAAAAAGTGTTGTTTTCAATAATGGTTGCATTTTTTGTATAAAAAAAAAAAAAAAAACTTTTTTATATATCCTATGTTGACTGCTTTTACCCAAACGACAATTTGTTACGTATGTATCATGCTTGGTTTCAAATACGCATAAATATAACAGATGAATTATGTCTGTACTATTATAATGATTTTAGAGAGATTTGTGATACTTGAGTTAAAAAAAAAAAAAAAACATAATATGCTCTAAATAAAACTTATCTTGGATAATTTGTAAAATAATGTATTCTGTACAAAATAACATTTCATCGTTTTTTATAATCACCATTAAAGCTTGGAATATGTCAAAAAGGGTCCTGAACCATGAATTGTGTCATACTTACCTATGCAGAAGAAAATATAAATATAGTGCGTCATAATTATTACACGATGAAGTTCATTGACTATCATCCACTCATTTTTGTGAATTTACCTTTTAGAGACCTTACGATTTTGTATACATGCCAGCCTATATTTTTTACGCAACAAATACTTTTAAAAAATTTAAATTTATTTCAATTATGTTTATATAAACATTTTAACAGTCGATTTTCAATAGTTCATAAATATGTTGTTAATTATACTACTTCTTCATAAAATTGTTACAAAAAACTACATATTAAAAAATGACGTTTTAAAAAAATTGTTGTTTCAATTGTGCGTTTAATACATAACAGCTTTGCGGCTTATTAACTAGGCTAGAAATTAAAATACCTTCCATGTAGTGAACTTAAAGTTAATTAAGCTTATTGCTTACTTGAGTCAATATTCTGCGATGCTCACATAAAGAAAGCATTTAGACTAACTTTTTTGTCAGTTATAAACCACTTCCACCAGTACTCCCTCCTAACAATTTTAAGAACTGAGATTTTAGCTTGAAGAAACGTGAAAAGACAGAGCTCACGGGTCAAGGTCTTACCATAAAGACAATAGTAGGTAATTGGCACTTCATTAAAATTTACTAAAACCAAGAGAGGAGGAGTAATAAAATGTTAGCACACCCTGAGAGTGTAGGAATTTGCGAGATTCAGCTGGCCCATATATACAGTGTATCCAGTGTAAAACATAGCAGTGGTCATGGAAAGTCCACCAACGCCATGCAGCATTCCAAGTCTTCAGCACTTAAACCATTCCTTGATAACAAGTTCTGTGAAGCTCGAGCTGATAGTGTTATCACTGCTGCACCTGCGCTGATATCAACTTCCGCTCAACGCTCAGCGCGCAGCACATCAGCATCGCCTTCTCACTTATGAATTAGCAGATTGTCAGATAACCTAGCTGTCAACAGATGGTTAGTGCGTAGTGTTTAGTTTTGCCCGGAACGAAACGATCTTTATTTAAATCAGAAATCTTTTACTGTTCCTGTTAGCATGAAGTCATTTTTAGTTGCTGTTAAGTGACCGGGATGAGTTTTTTCTTTTGGAAAGATCTTCCTATTTGAATCCCGCATTAGTTTCCTCAGTCACAACGATAGGACATTTAAACCTATAATATTTTCAATAAAATACGAGCTGCCATATCCCTGCTTCGCTTCGGGAAGAGAACACGGAAGAAAATGTCGGTCCTAAAGATCTGCTGCATTAAATAGTCACACACCTATTTTTACTTTCTCCCCCTATAGGCCTACATAGTATGGAGAAAGTATTGTTTTCGAGTTTGAGTTTTGAGTGGGTATATCCGCTTTGGGTCCCCTGGGCCCAAAAATGTGGTTTTCGAAGTGATGTCTGTCCGCGTGTGTATCTGTATGTATGTGGATGTGTACAGAGCTAGATACCACACCTGTAGTCCGATTTTGAGGAAATTTGATATGTAGGTACTAATCCATGGTTTCTCCAGGGGGTTTAAATTCTAAACAATATAGTGCAACCCCATTCCTGTAAAATTACAGATCAAAAACTAATACAACTTGTGTAATTTTACTTGTTAAATATCATAGATACTCTCATTGCTTACCCATGGTTGATGACAATATTGACAAGCTGAAAGAACTCCTTTTTGGTGGGATAAAATAGGTGTCAGATTACTGATATCGTTCATGTCAGAATCAATAGACCTACCCAATTTTACCAAATGAAGTAAAACTTCCTCTTTTTATATAGACAAGGGGTTTAAATATCCTAGGTGATAAGTGCTGTACAGAGTATAAGTAGCGCTGATAATGGGTCAAATAGTGTGTTAATAAATACTGCAACTCTATGATTTAGTTTAAAAATATAAATTTAAAACTGTTGACCAAAATCATACTTATATTTTATGTCAATAGAACCAAAAGAATCTAACCACAAACCTTAGTGTAGCAATAACATCAATCACATGATTACCCTTGATTCTTCAATTGTAGTCAAGTATCTTTACCTGTAGCTTACAATATAAATTACAATGAAAACTTTAAGGAATATTCTAAAAAAAACAATTTACTAACTTTCTTTATCGAAACACTTCCCATCCCATTGTAAATTTTGTAGCTCGTTTTTCGTGTATAGTTTATGTCCGGTGACAGTGACTAGTGGCTAGTGACGACGAAATTTTGTTTCTATTATTTTAGATTTAATTTCATGATTTGTGTCTTACTGTTTGGTTAAATAACCAAACTATAAAACGAGGATGAGTTATTAAATAAAAGAAACGTCTTATAACACGTAAAACATTTACGCTTATACTGTTACTCACATGACGGTAAATATACATAAAATATGGTAAGTGGTAATCGTTGTTGATTGGGCACTCCAATCATCATCAGACCCAAGGCGAACGTGAACATCACTTTCCATAAATTTAAAACCACGTACAATGCTGATCAAGAAGTTATTTGATGAGTTATTGTTTATGATTTTATCGGTTTATTTTGTTAACTGGGGTAAATGGCTGAAATAACAAGAAACAAATTGTAAACAAAACACGACCTCTTTAGTGCACCGGACAGAACTAACGATAAAATTGGCTTCAGCTGAGTTCTATAAGCATGGGATACTCTATTATATTACAGGAAAGTTGTGCAATTAAATTTTATTCAAACGGTTAAGAGCAAAAACCAAATTAAAAATATAGGCATATGACACACCAAAATGAAGCTTAGTGTGTAGGTTAGCCGAAAATTATTTCTATGGGCAAATTTCTTAATTTATTCAATGAAACAGCTGTTCAATGCAATTAACTGGTGTTTGTATATTTACTATAGAAAATATGTTTATCATACTGGATTTAGATTGAAGAAATATATGTGCCATTTAAGTGAGGGCGAAGTTTGGGTAAAGAAAGGATGTTTTGTAGAGTATTGCTCACAGTTTTATTTGTAATCTTTATAGTAAGCTATATGTAAAGATGCTTGTAAAATTCAAGAATTATGGTAAAACATCTCATTCATGAAGCATCAATACCAAGTAATTGATGTTTTTGCTACACTAAGGTATGTCATAGTCTTTTGGATCTATTGACATCAAAAGTAGGGATTTAAAAGTAGGTAGGTTTACACTCTTAAATAAATTTCAAATTAAATCATAGAGTTGTTGTATTTTGAAACACTCATCAGCACCACTTTTACACTGTAATGGCTACCTAGGTCACATTTTCTTCCCGTTGCAAATCACGGATATTGCAGCTTGTTAGCTTTTAACTGGCTCTATGAACCCCATTAACAGGCTATCTGTTTCTAAAGAAATAAATTGTGACTTAGACAACTACAGGAGATGTTTTCAACCAGAACAGTAGCTGTGACCGCGCGGATGTCAGCAGCACGGCTAGTAGCTATTGCTGAGTCTGCACTATTTCCCCCACTGCTCGTTCACTCAGCTCGGATTCGATTTTCTCGCTGAAACTCTGGGTTAGTGAGACCCAATGTCAACATGCTCACCTCACAAACCCTTTGTTTCTTAAACCACTTCCGGTTACTCCGTTGCTTAAATATCCAACAGCATTTTTGTATAGTAAAAAACAATTTTTTACAGATAAATGTCTAGTTTGGTTATTGTATTCGTAGTTCTAAGTTAAGGTTTGGATTACAGTTAAATCCTACAGTGGGAAATGTCAATGTGGCTCGGACTTTACTGTAGAGTGTTTATTCAAATGCAATCGGCCAGTAACATAATGTCTGTAGGCAAACGTGTGAGTTGAGGGACAACCGTAGGGATAACAGTTAGCAGTGTGATAAGTCTAGGGGACACCTGTAACTTTCCCTTTTTCATAGGAGTATATTGTCACGGAAAGTTGGCCGCTTTTTACTTTCTCCCCCTAAACATAGTATATGGAGATAGTATTGTTTTCGTTAAAAATTTCGAGTTTGAGTTTTGAGTGGATATATCCGTTTTGGATCCCCCCTGTTTTCGAAGTGATGTCTGTGTGTGTGTGTGTGTGTGTGTGTAAACCAGTCATCCGATTTTGATGAAATTTGTTTCGTAGTTAGCCTACTAATCCATTATATCTACAGGCGTTTTTTTTCTTTTTTTAATTTATTTTTATTTTTAATGGTGATTTTCCCATAAACCCCCATAAAAACGAAAAATTATATTTTAGAAACCCGTTATATTATGGTCCTTAAAATTTTGAACAAATGGTACAAATTCCATTTCCGTAAAAAGTAAGGTTTCAAAAGTAATCGTAACTTATGTTATTTATCATGAAAATCCCATAAAACAACAAAATGTCGGATTTGAAGAAAAAAGCCGGTTTTGATTAAAATTAATGTGTTATGGTCCTTATAATTCTAAACAAAAATAGTGCAACCAAAATATTGCTGTAACACTTACCGTTCAAATGTTATTGCAACTTTTGTGATTTATAACTAAAGAATATCTTAGTTACCCACCGCTTACCAATAAAGGTTGTTTACAAGCTTATTGGAGAAAGTATGTGTCAGTTTGCTGATACCGCGTTTATTCAATTTTTTTAGTTGGTAAGTTTAACATTGGTAATGTCTAGAAACAGTAGCTATACCATACGCTACAGTGCAGTGACATTGTAGGTTAAAATGGGAAATGTCAGACGATCTGACATGTAACTGTAGTTTGGAGTTTCGCGCAATGGATCGCCTGCTCAATGATTGCCCTTTCATGGCTCTCCCTGGTGGATTACTAGACGTCGTAGTATGAGCAAGACTGGACATTAAATACAGCAGTTTCATTGTATAAAATAAAACACAAGGTAAACAACACAACAAACAACAAAATAAACACAATGTCGGGTAAACCCGACTTATAAATGGGAGAGTGGTATAAACGTGTGGGACGTAACATTATGTTTCAGCCTCATCACATACGTATTTTCGTGGCATGTCAGCCAAACCTGGTTGTGATAGCCTAGTAGGTGGAAATCGGTTCACATAAATTATAAAGAGTAATTTCTCCGCCTTAACCATAATAAACGTTGATTTTTAAGTGATGTCTTAATAAAACATTATTAGGGTGGATACATATGTGGAACCTAACTCGTGGCTTGTGGAAATCAACGTTTACTATGGTTAAGGCGGGGAAATAACTCGTAAGAATTCACGTGAAACAATTTCCACCTACTAGGCTATCACAACCACGTTTGGCTGACATGCCATGGAAATACGTATGAGATGAGGCTGAAACATAATGTTAGTCAGTAAAATAAAAGAATACAAATTATGACATTTAGAAAAAAAATACGAAGAGATAGATTGACTAAAATGTACTAGATCGAAACAATTCTAACATGATACAAATTTAAATGTTTAAATGTACCTTGCATTTGCCCGTCCACATAGACTACAGATCTGTGCGTGGAACGTATCCAGCAAAGCAAGGGGTAAGCCGGTACAGTACGAAGGTGATGGTTGAATAATGAAATCTCTTCATGTAAAACACAATCACATTGGCAGTGCACACATATTGCATATTGCAGTGCAGTCACATATTTTCGGTAATGATGGCCGATAGAGTAAGGTGTCTTTAAAATATTTTATAAAAAATAGCCCAGTATCAAATTAAAAACTGTAAAATGGCTGGCCGAAGTTGATTTTAATAACTGTATCATATTTTTGAGTGATTTATTCATTGCATAGCCGTTCAAAGTTAAGAATGATAAACCTATGTTTCAAATAATACTGGGTTGCGCATAAAGAACGCATGGATTTGAGTTGAGTGGTGAGAGCAATAGGAGCGTAGTGGAGGGACTGGACCTGGTTGTTTTGTAGGTTAGGGTGTCCAGTTTTAGTAGCAATGGTGCAGCGGTCCGTGGTACATCGCATTTTTGCGGTAGAACATTTATTCAAAAGTAATTAAATCTGTTTAAACTGTTCAACGGCTTTTCTGCACAAAGTATGTTCCGCGAGTCCTCAAAAAGTACGGTAAGGCCCAAGAATTCCCACTTTCGAAAGTTACACCAAACGTTAAGTTTCAAATCGTGTAGTGGTTTTTTATGCAATTTTTTTAAGTCTTCTGCTGCCAAATAGCGCCAGTCCTGCTTATTAACATAACTATCCAAATGAAACTGCGCTCCATCATTAACATCATAAACAAAACGCCATCAGTGGCAAGAACATCAACCATTCTCTCAAAACAGTTTTCATTGTTCGTAATCACGTTCATAAATCTTCTGTACGATCATAATTTTGTAAGGATGAAATTTTAACTCATCTTTCAGGTTGCCCTGCAACGAGCGTCAAGACAAGCACACAGTTGGAGCGCATCGCCTAGTGTAGCGGCGAGGGCTTTGAATAACAGACGTCCTTACACTGTCGACATTTTGTGGAGTTCGTGCCGTGCAAGGACGACCTAACCACTTCTGCTTCATAGCTGATTCAGTTGTGCGAAAAGAAGCTACCCAACAAAGTATTGTGTTGCGATCGGGTTTTGTTTTGAACCATTGAACTGTTATATAAGATTCATTATTTTTGAATAAACGTTCTACAGCAAAAACGCGATGCGCCAGGTCGATTGCACCATTACTACTAAAACTGGATGCCCTAACCTACAAAACAACCAGACCCTGTCCCTCCACGGACGCTCTTATTGCTCTCACCACTCAACTCAAATCCATGCGTTCTTTATGCGCCACCCAGTATAACTGTGAAAAATATTATGTTAAACAACAATTAAAGCTCATTTTAGTGACAGAATGAAGTAGTCCAATCTTATACTTGTAGAACATTTTGACATAGCGGTTATTTGTTTCTTAACGAGTCATCTACCTCTTTGCATGATGCTTATTGAGAAACTTATACTTGCCAATTAAAAATTCTTAGTAATTCGGCTTGTCATAAAAAAGCAACGAAATTAAAAACATTGTTTTTACTCACAAACACGAAATATATTAAAATTAAAGTGGCCGAGTAGTTGAGGTTATAATTTTAATGGAGGCCAAATGTTTAACCATAGTCTAGAATAAATTTATCCGTTTTTTAAAGTTAACCACAATGTAACTTATAATTATTTTTTGATCGAAACAAAAAGTATAATGATATAACATTCTTAAAATGAAAAGATCCTGCACTAAATTTGAAAATTCTGTGTATATTAGTCACAATTTAAAACCGTAGGTAATTATTATTATAAATGTATATCTATAAGTATAAAAGAGGATGTTTGTATATCTATAAGTATAAAAGAGGATGTTTGTATATATATATATATATGTTTGGCAGTGATAAACTCAGACACCGCTGAACCGATTGACACGAAACTTGGTACATACGTGTAGAATTTCATGGAATAGGTTTATACACCATCAATTTCGTGATCCGTCCAATCGGCTCCGCCCCAGTGGCTCTGGAGTTTCCCATGTTAACCTTATGAGAAATGGAATTAATGAATCTTAACAGCTGTTTCAGTTAAACAAGTTGGTTCTGTTCTATGATGTTCAATAGCATTAAAGTTACAAGGATTACCAACAGGGTGCATCACTATTATTTCTTTTACATTTATGACAACAGCTAATTTGCAACCAAAAGGTGAGTTTAGCGAACGAACTTCAATCTGGAGGCGAGTTAGCGTAGTGAACGAGCTAACCTGAAGGCAAGTGAGCGTAGCGAACGAGCTAACCTGAAGGAAAGTGAGCGCAGCGAACGAGCTCCAACATAAAGTTGAGTGAGCGTAGCGAACGAACTTCAACCAGGACGTGATTGAGCCATGCGAACGAGATCATCTTGAAAATTAAGAAGTTAAACGGGGCAAAGCCCGCGGATTACAGCTAGTAATACTTAAACGGGGCAAAGCCCGCGGGTTACAGCTAGTATAACTTCTTAATTTTCAAGATGATCTCGTTCGCATGGCTCAATCACGTCCTGGTTGAAGTTCGTTCGCTACGCTCACTCAACTTTATGTTGGAGCTCGTTCGCTACGCTAGTATAATATACAAAATGTTCATAGAAGGTGGGGGCATAATTGACGTTGGTAGCGATTCCTTGGGTAAAAAAAAGAAAATCTGGAATAAATATTTTTCTAAAAGCAAATTGCCAGATATATTTTATAGACCCCATTTTGTATTTGTGGCATAAACATTTTTATCTTGTAGTGTTGAAACTGATATTTATGAAGCTTGGTGTGTATGTTAAGGTAGGAAAGATCCATACGAAAAGAACAGTTATCCTGGTCTAATTCAAAATTTAAAAATTTCGGCTAATTTAGTTTTTTTTTAAATTTAAATGACCATAATAGCTATTAAAAAAATACAAGAACACTTTATTAAAAATTTAAAATTACCTATCAAACGACACCAAGTTCAAAAAAGATCGAAAAATAGCTCAAATATCACGACTTATGGTTGTAAAATAGGTAGAATAAGGCTATGCTAGCCAGGTTCACCTCAGCAAACTATTTTTTCACCTTAAAGTGTGTATATCTTTAAGATTAAACACTAGTTACCTGAAATAAACTGCGGATAGATATTTATTTAGTATTCAACAAAAGCACGTGTCCGCAATAGCAGTAAGAGCTTGTCCACAATATTAAGGATCGTTGTAGCAGTACTTGTACAATACCCCGACCCCGACCCTTTATCTCACCATTGGCGTTTGCTGATATTGGGTTGGAATTTCGTTGAGGGTTTTTTGCATTGCAGACCACTTTAGAAATAATTTTACAATGTTTTAAAGCTTAATTGATTGCAACAATTAACTTGAAGGTTTACCAACAGGGTGCAGCAATATTATTTTTTTCATTAATGTGATTTTATACATTTTAATTCGATTTTACACAATGTTTTAAAATACGAGGTTAAATACGGGCTTCGTAAAAGGTAATTCATAACCGTTTAAACTAAAATGTTCAGATTTACCCCAGTTACGAAAATTAAAAATTACAATTCAATTTATTTCTTTTTATAAACAACCTATAGACATACATGACTTATGTTGCTTTTTACAAGTTTGTAGTGAACTAATAGTGACAAATTTGCTGATGTCTTATTGTAAGACTGATAACCAAACACCAACATAAAATACCTGGGGTTAAATAACACTCTATTGGTGTTCTTTGTTTCATTGTTAAACCGTTACCGAGAAAAACTCATTGTGTGGCTAGTAATTCGGTTTTGATTACAATTATAAATGTCAAGTCAGGGCTGTTCCCTACTTACGATTAAGACCTACGACCTTTTTCCCTAACTAGAACTCTTAAAATGCTATGTCACCAAGCAAGTAATTTAGAAAATTGACCTTGTCAACTTGTAATATTATAATGATCATAAGGGACAAGGGTCGTGATGTTGTTTCTTATTACATTTATTTATATTTTTACAGCAGTTAAGATCGACGAAATGTAAATTCAGTTTAAACATTGGAAATAGATCAAAGTAGGCTGAAATTAGAGACTTCCTCAGCAAAATGCATAGACAAGATTTTAGTGGAAGGCTTCCGCCCGAAAATGCAAACAGTGCTTTTATTTTGGCCACGTGCTGGATTATATTTGCTGTAGGAAATGTGAGCTTTGCGCGTAGCAAAAATTATACAGGGGCCATTGAAATAAGGGTATGAAACAATACGTTCCTTGTAGTTAAATTTAGACGGGAACTGTGTCAATTAAAATACATTTGAAAATAATCTGAATATTAGTAGAGGTAGATTTTAAACATGTTCAAATTAATTTTCACTACACACTAATTAATTATTTACTGGTACTAAAATATGTATACCCTTTATTTACAATAAAGAAAAAAAGTCTTAAGGTTTGGTTTACTTAAAAATAATATAATTTACACTGTCTACCAATTTAGGTATAATATGAAATACAAAAATTGTTTCACTGCTTGAAATCTGTGTCTACTAATAGGACTCGATATGGAAAACCCTAGAAAAAAACAATTGATTTAGTTTACTTTTGACTTGGAACCATATTCAGGATCTCCAATTTACAATGAAATGTTTTCATTTCCTGTAGAAATACGCGATAGTTCCTCACTCTTAATTCTATGAATGTACTTAGGTTTTATTGAAATACTAGAAAGAAACAACCACTTCCGGTTCTTAAAAGAATGAAAATTGATGATGTCGCGTCGCGTCGTTCCAGTCTTGAAGGTTGTGGCGAAAAAGATGAGTGAATTCTGAATTGTTTCCGAATCATTCTACAATATTCCGTATTATACTTTTACAAATCAAATTACTACGTTAATTTAATCATATTTGATTGGATCATACGCGTATTCCTGTGACACCGGAACACCAATGGGCGTATTTTTTTAAATGAATGAATTAATAGCTTTCTTACTGTCCAGGATAATATGGATTTATTCAGGACCATTGATTGAAGTCCAAATTGAAGGAAGGCTAGGTCTAGTTTTTAACCACCAAAAAATCTATCTCCCTACCTTGTACTTAGCTACCATCTGAACCCTATACATCCTCTCAGCTACACGCCTATATACAATAATAATACAACACTTTTTTTACTAAAATCAGCGAAGAACTTGAATAGCTTTCCAACTATTCTATCATTGTGAACCGTAACAATATAAAAAGGGCATCATTATACCTAAGTAACAAATGACAGACTGCTCGATGGAGCGTTGGAGAGCGCGACAAGGGGAGTTTTGGCGGGAGGGTGATTGATTTCCGGTTTATCACCGCCACTTCCGCTCTTCATCAATCGTCTCCTTAAACACGAGTTGTGAATGGGTTAACGACAAGACTTGGCTCGCTGTAGAAGGGTCCGTGCCAGGTTGAGTACAAGGGTTGTGTGGGTTTGTAGAGGTTTGTTGTCTCCTCAGCTAACCCCTCACATGTAGTTTTATTTTATTGTTGTACTTGAACATCATTTTAGCGAATTTCCCATATAGGGAATAAGCTATTACCGTAGTACTCATGGTAAGACCTGGACCCGGGACCGATTTTTTTTTTGTTTTGAGGTCCCTAGAGGCCAAAAACACCATCCGTTCAAATTCATATATATATATATATATATATATATATGTGTCCGTTAGCGCGATAACTCGAGCAAAAATGATCCGATTTTGATGAAATTTGGTACAAACGTGTAAACCTACGTTTATTCGAACGAGTTCGCGAACCAGCATGATCGGACCATGGGAACAGGGGTTTATGGGGGCTTTTATGGGGTAAAAATGAGTTTTTCCTATTTTTGACCCAAAAAACATAAAATTTTGAAATTTCTTTCCAATCTATTTTGTAGAGCTTAAAAAAACAAATAATTTGGTATATTGTAGCGTTATAATGCGCCTAATGGTTACGGATAAAATTCCAAAAAATTGTTAATTGAAAATTCCCATGTTATTCTTATGGAGAATAAGTAAACCGTTGTAGTGTGCTTGTTTATTAACATATTTTGCCCAAATTTGGAAAATGTTTTTATTTCTTACCAACTATTAACATTTTACATAAAAAAACACTTTTACCCTCCCTGTTGCAGCAAACCTAAGTATGTGTTAAACTGATTCTATTTAAATAGGGAATAAATGTGATATTTTTAAGGATACATTTTAGTCTAAATCCAATCAGGCAAATGGAAATTCGCTTAGTCTGCAGGTTTGCTGCGGCGGGGGTATTTAAATTTTCATATATTTTTAGACAACGTTCTAGTCTTGTTACTACTTACTAATTGAAAAGCCCGCAATACAGTCGTACACAAATGATCTTTCCATCTTTCGTACAATTTTATTATATAAGTACAGTATACGCATTTGAATCCACGCCCAGTAAAAACGCGTTTTGTGAATGTCGATATGTTTAATGGCTATAGTGGGAGGTTCGAGAAAAACCAAAAGCTTTTTGATGCATCAAAACTGGACCTAGCTGTCCTTTTTGGCATAACATGTGAAAAGTGTTCTTTGAACGTAATGTAGAAGTTGTAAACCTCTTGAATTTTGTTGGCCTGAACCACTATATATTTGGTATTATCGTCTACAAGAAGTGGAACAGTCAATAACTTATTAGTTAGATAACTTATAGCAATAATTACACTGTCTCGCTGAAATAGCTATGCTTTCATTACGATGGATTAAATCACATTTTTACTTAACACGATAGTTGAGCTATCAATTATCCAGTATTAAGATGGGAAAGCCACCTAGTTACGTATTGTAACCTAAATCATAGATAAAAGGCCTCCTTTTATCTATGCCTAAATCGAGTGAAGAATGAGTGTAGAATGGGGTAAGATGATCTTCGTTACTGTCCATATTTGATTATACTCACTATTGCTTTGTTACTGAATAAAACCAGCGGTTTCATTAGTCAGGACCATTTATTAAAAGCCCCATGGTCACGCACAGCTGGGCTCAGTATCGAACTATCCTGGACCGAACCGGTGACCTTGTGACTACTAAGCAAGCACTATAAAAAACGAGCTACTCAGATATATAACAGTTAGGCCATTGATTAAGTCGAATATGGTTATTTAAGTTCCCTTTTCAGTCCGAAAATAATATATATCTATTGCAATCCAAACGTTTCTAAATTAAATAAATATTGGCAATTTAATAAACTACTGAATAAGGCTATTCTCTGTTTTAAGCTAAAAACACCCTTATAAGATCAGACACAGTTATAATTATGGTCCTTATTATTAAACATAATAGTTTTCAAATGTGAATCAAAACAATAAACAGTGTTATTTCAAATTACATAAGCATTTAACAACCTTACTGTACAACTTTTCAAAAATACCTAGAAAATGGTCATTAACAACCATCATACGAGTTTTACAGTACATAAACTGCCCTTCACCTAGCAAAGCTCTTCCACCACTCTATGGCAACAGTTGGGGAGACGTCACGACCATGACGTCACAAAGTGAAGCCCCGTGTAAACGGCTTTGTTGAGCTCAATTCAATTAAGGGCTCAGAGCCACAACAGCCGGTAATTGTTATTTCACTTGCCCTTTCGCCCTTGCGGCTCTGCGTCCCGCCTTTACATAACCATGCTTGCGCTCTGGTGGGGCTAAATTCCAACATGAGCTAAATTTCACAAATAATTAGCACATGAATTTTAAATCATAATAGGTTTTATAAGACGATATACTGTAATTTCGACAACGACACATCAAGGAGCGTATTTCAAGGCGAAAGTGAGTGTTGAGTAAACGATCACTACACCCCCTTATATCTAACTAGCTGTGTACACTTGGTAAGAATTGTAAAAAACGTAAATTATTTAATTTGTCCGTGATGAGAAATGATTAAAATTTATTTGATGCATCTATATCAAGGTGTATAAATGCAATAGCTTTGACTATTAGTATATCAGTAGCTATGATAACTGTGTAGGCTAAAAGGCATTCAAATGAATGTTATTTAGTACTAATACAACGATATCATAATTATATTGAGCCACTGAGGAGGACATTACTTTCAAATGCCTTGTCTTGTACACAAAGATATTGAACTTATGAAACTATTGGGGCAACTTATTGTAAGCTTCAGTATACGTTCTGTCAAAATAAATGTTACAGGAAGGGGGAACTAGGACATCGAAAGTTAAGCACGCTCTGTCTGGCGAATATTTTTACTTTGGAATTTTTTTGCTAAAAAGTTGCCACAACTGGTCCATATCCTTTGTTTGAAGTTCATTGTTGGTGATGGCGTTAAACCTTTTATAGATTATAGTGTTTTGTGATTTGTTATTATTTGCATGTTGTATCATGACTTGACTGCTATACAGTGCATATTTTTTTACTACTACCCTCTGTAGTGTATTCCAACTTAGGTTGGGCGTTTGTGTATTGTTAGTTGTAATGTGTTAGTTAAGTTTTTTTCACCTGAGGACGGGATCAAATTCCAGATCCCGAAACGTTGTGTATTGTTTTTTACAATGGAAAATGTCCGCAATAAACCTATGGTCCATATCGATAAAACATCTTCTTCAGTTTTCCAAATCAATGCTGAGAGTTGATAATTTATACGTTGTATTACATTTGTATAATTTTGTATATTTCTGTATGCAATAGTGAGTTAGTAACATGTGTCACATGTTACACTTACGTCCCTGTAGACATGTTTGATTGCAGGTCATGACTATAACTGGATCTCCCCTCACTAACTGCCTAAGTCCCCCAATATAAATTTGTTTACCAGAGGTCCAGTTATTTAGAGGCCAAGTTTGGCACTTAAGCTTCATTATGTCCTCCGACCCTTCCTTCTTCCTGTATTGTTTGGGTGATTTTAAACATTACACTTTTCAGTATTTTTTCTTATTTTATCTGGCCTCTTTTTCAATAAAATTCTTAATCTTTAATAAGGTGCTCATTAAATATAAGTATGTGAATGATCAGGTTTACATCATAATGTTTATTTTTGACAAACCTTCGAGTTTGTAAAACTGTAAATTATTATATTTCCACTTGACAAACCACTAAGGCCCGATAAGAACAAACATACAAGTTTAAATATTTTTGTGTTTGCCCAAAATTACCAAACAAAGAAAATGGGAGTGTTTATTTTTATATATTTAATTTGTATAAAAGGTTGAGTAGTTGAAACTATAAGTACATTTTTGACATACAAAGGAAGGAGCTCGGGAAAACTTTAGTGGGGTATAAAGGGTGAAAAATAAGATCTGATATTATTTTTTACCTGTAAAAGATACCCAAGCGTAACGCCCAGTGAGAACAAAAGACTTGACCAATGATAAGTGAGCCTGTTGCATACAGTAATAGGCTAAAGGATTTACAGCTTAACTGTATCAGTATGATTATGAAACAGTATAAGTAAAAATTAACTTTTGCATTAATTTAAACCGGAAAAGTAAACCGCCTGGTAAAGATTTAAAATTTGTAACATGTTTAGCATATAATATTTCAAGATTTATGAAACGATCAAATAAAAACATATCCTACACAGCAAGTCTCCATCGTAGGAAAACTTTCAATCGTTTTAATGATTTTTTATAACAAAAACAAAACAAACTTTACTCTTAGATAAACGCCCAGAGCACGTTACATGACTTCGATGAGTACTTACTTCTTACTACTTGAGCAGTGAACAAGCAATGTAATTGTATTAATTGCAATGTTAAAATCAATTAAGTTAATCAATGCAATGTAAAACAAGCAGCATATTTAATGCGACTCTTCAGAAAACAGAATTGACAGTAGTAGCAGTGAAGCCTAAGTATGTGTTAACCACAAACAGAATAAAAAGTAAAGAACAAACTCACCATCAAGCGAAAGGACGAACTTCTACAAGCATTTAACACTTCCACTCCAAACAACATTGGAACTCTCACTTAAAACAAAAGTCGACAAAGAAACTCAAACATGATCAACATAGAAACAAAATTATCTGGTTAAACAGACTATTGTCGGGCTTACTGTCTTGAAGTGATATAAAGTAACACTGACACTAAGACGTGATTATAGCTGTCATAGCAGCCAGCTATCAAAGCCATTCAACAGCCGGACATACAGCCGGAGCACTAGATCAGCATGGGATCGCTCTATCAAGTATCTAGGCTAAGTATAGCAGACGATTGCGTAGCTTTCATACCAATAACTATCAGTTGCAAAATGACGGAAGTACTGAGTAAAGATTCTGCACTTGCTTGTAGTAGTAGTGAGTGTAGTATGGACTTTGACTTTGGAATAACGAAAGGACTAAATTTGTACGGAAAAGTATAATTGATTATCCACTAATTTGCAATCGTGATTAAACCAATCTATTGAAATCACTACACCAAAACCGGAATACGTTAATACAGTAAATACACATCACCAACTCAATTCAACACCACTACAGTGTGATGTATATGGGTATTTTGATTGTGAATCTTAATAGCATTGCTTGTGTTTTTACAAATTAGGAATTCGACATTTCAACCTAGAATGCATGAAATAGTGGTTATCGTATCAGACAGTAGTTGGCTGATTAAAAGTGGATTTAGCACAAGGTATTAATGACACAGAGTCTTATTAGTTAAGTCTTGACTTGGGTTTATTTGGAAAATTTAATAAGGCTGCATATCAGACAGGGTTTTTTTACAAACCCCGATAATCTCTGCAGGCTACTAAAACCTACACTTATCCTTCATTACATATTTTAGAGGGTTAATTTTGATATGAAAAAATAAATTAAAACGTGTAGTCAATGAAATAATGATGAATGGTGCATTTTCCTCCTTCGTTCTCATTCGGTACTAACTTAACCTCAATGTTATAGTCCTAGCTACTAAGGGAGTTGGCTTACCATTGATAGCTATTATTAACGATTATGGTATTGAATAAATTCAAAGCAAACATTTTAAGGAGTATTTTATGATTAAATTATTTAAAGTTTTACTTTCATTTATTGGTGAAATAATTAGTCGCGATGATGTATAGTGGAAGTGCCGCGCTACATGCAGTTGATATGCGCTTTGGTTTCAATGACAACAATGTACAGCGGCAAAGGTTATCTGGCGACCTTATACATTGCAATAACAATTTCACTTCATTGTTAATTTAAACATCTTCTTTGTTGCTCTTATCTTATCTTCAAGGTCCTTTCTCACTCGGTTGAACGTGGAAATTATATTTTTTTTAACTATTCTACATTGTAAAACGAAAATTAATGTTTTATTTTTGTAAAATTGAGAAATAATAGAAAACTTAATGATGTGTGTATTCAAGTGTTGTATGGTTTGTTAAGAACACCTGTTGTTAACTCCGGTGTATCGGAACTTGGAATCTGTTCCCAGACTTTCAAAGATGCCATGTCAAGCTTGCGATAGTTATATTATTGATTGATCTCGATGAAAATAGAGGTTAAATATTTATATATTTTGTTGTAATAGTATATTACGTTACTAGTCCTGAAAATAAGTGTTTACCGGACGAGTGTGGTCGTTCCCGTGCGAGACGAAGTCGAGTACGGGATTACCATACGAGTCCGGTACACACATTTTGGACGAGTTACGTACGATAGTTTACGCCATACTACTAAATCCGTACAAATCCTTATATATTTCCGCCAACTAAAGGACTAAAAATCACTAATCATAATATGTTTTTGTTTATAACCACTCACTGCCACCTAAATGCAGTATAATCAGCTGATTGGTGTCCGGCAAAACTCATTGCAGTACAGTAGTACGCAATGAAACCCCATTTGAATAAGCTGGTGGCAAACAGCTGTTTTCTGGACTAAATCCTTGCGTGGGAAGTTCGTCAAAATAATGTAGTGTGGCGTAAATAGTTTTTATAGCTCAGTTGATCACTGTTATGTTGAACTTATTAGTTACTAGCAGCTATACCCGTGCCTTGCAACGGGGTCTGTATGCAAAAGAGACTTGGTCTGTTCTTTGAAAATGGCTTAAAAAATGGTTTCACTACTACCATTCAATTTAGAAACGAAATTGAACTGTATTACTTGACTTGATAATAGTACGTTTTTGTTAACACACTCGTACGTTTTTGTCAGAATGTAAACACTCAGTTAGGCTACCTAAGATCAATGATAGATTTTAAGGTATAATCAAATGACATGTTGAATCGTTTGTAATATAAACGCAAAGCTATCAAAATAGTTCCAAGCCTGTCAATAGTGTATTTTTCTAACTTATGTTTGTGAAATAATCAGGCAAATGGAAAATTTCCTTAGTCTGCAGGTTTGCTGCAGCAGGGGTATCTTATTACTATTTACACAAAAATGTATTTAAAAAAATAATTTTCATAAAACTCAGTATAAGAGTCTGACTTATTCCCTGTAAAATATTATTACAGCATTTCAAAAATATCAGAATAGACATAGTATAGATCATAAACATAAAAAAATACCTAACTGAAGGAATCCTATACTAATGACATTAACATATGGTTTGACAGTTCCATTTAAATAATGTTAAATAATGTTTACATTCGGGCTAGTGACATCATTTTTTATGTTTATGATCCATACCCTTTCTGTTCTAATATCTGTGTAGTATTTAATATGTTTGAACCAGCTGTGTGAAAATGTGAAATCAAAATTAATTCATGTTTGTTTACATTTAAACTTTTGTGAGATCTTACCATGGAGACCAATAAATTTTTACTTTTAAATCTCTCACCTCAGAATTCTGAAAGTCTGTGGGGCAAAGTCCTAGTGTAATATCGAAGGGGGAATAGTTCTATACGTATCCTCGGAGTGGTAAGTTTGTCCAATTTGAGCCCAATCGGTTCAGTAGTTTTTGATATCTCATACAAACGCACAGACTCACAGACAACACCTCTTCTTTATAATCTTCTATACTATTATAAAGAAGAGGTGGTGTCTGTGTGTGTGTTTGTATGAGATAATCTCAAAAACTACTGAACCGAGTGGACCCAAATTGCACACAAATGAAGCTACAGTTATAAATAAAATACCCCCGCTGCTGCAAACCTGCAGGCAATGTGGATTTCAAATTGGCCTGTATTGATTTTCAATTAAATCTATTTAAATAACATTAGATTTAACGAGTACCTCTAGGAAAGAGATTTTAAGAGATTCTATTTAAATTAAATAAATTTTATTAAAGAATTTTTGACGTAAATTTTACTGGAATGTAAGGTTCCAGTAAAATTAACGTATAAAACTTCGTTTTCCTTGTATCAAAATCGGATTTGCGACAATTTTTTTTTATTTCTTTAAAATAATGTGCTGATTGATATGGGTTGCCTTTGAAAAAAATTAATAAGTTACTCTTAGCAACCCTGTTTGTAGGTGGGTGGTGAATTTCAAAATATCACCAAAAAGAACCTTACATTACCCTTGAAACGTGTATTGAAGCTTGTTTGAATTTATGCATATTTGTGCTGAGACCATTCATTATTTAGCAGGTTAACCCGTTGTTCCTTATTTTTACCATTAGCTAGGATTTTTTTCCAATCCCGTGGGATCTTGATTTTGGACCTCTCATTAAAAACGTGTCTCCAAATCCCCTTCTCCCTTTCAATGTTTTTAATAGATACATCTAAATAGGTATCCGTAATAAAGTATATCCTGCTGAATTTCGGAACACGGCTGAAGGCAATCTGTGCTAGTTCACCAGAGGTTTCTGGAATATTAGTAAGAACCTAAATTAAGCCATACCGTCAATTACATACATACATTCATTCTTCAATCTTGGAAGGTTCGTCTACTATATACGCTTGTTCTCCAAAGCATGGAGCATTTTGGCCTTTTCTGTTTTTGTTGGGCATCCATTGGTAGTGGCCAGTGGCTAATGCCCATGGTCCTGGATCTAATGGGTATGTTGTTAAGCTTCTCAAGGTTAATATCACGTTCCTGGGACAGCAGTAAAACTCCAGAAAAATATTTCTTTAGCTCATATCTCAACTAATCTGTTTGCATGCAGCTTTCCCTAGATTATCTACATTGAGTAAATTGTCTTCTACCGATTCGGGTACAGTTCTTCCAGCTAAAAAACAGACCATCTAGGAATTCTGATCACGGTTTTCAACTTCAAGCAGAATAATGCATTGTTCAAAAGCATCAACTACAATACTTGCAAAATACTTTGCTCACTTCGTTTCATTTCATTTGCTTGCATGTCACTGAGAACAATCTGATGACTTGACCATACTTGCATTTTAAAATTCTAACTTTCTGTGGGCCCGTCCTACGGCCCCAAATTTAACTCCCTTTAGAAATACATGGGGGGTAAATTTAATTTACGTATAAGCCGAGTGGGACTGTCGATAAATATATACTGATGCTTGATGTGAAATCTGTGCGTGCATACCTTCAATTTGAGGCCTCAATAATGAAAATCGGGTGGGTAGAAGCGCCAAACGAACTCGGAAAAGAAAAACCAAATTTAACTCTCATAAGAAATACGTGGGAAAAAAAATGTTGTTTACGTATAAGCCGAGTGGGACTGTAGGCAACTATATGCCGATGCTTGATGTGAAATCTGTGCGTTAATACCTTCAATTTGAGACCTCAATCATGAAAATCGGTCGGGTTGTAGAGCCAAACGAACTCGCTAAAGAAAATCAATTTTTTTAAATATATATATTCATGATATTTTCGTGTTTTCCGGAACATGCTGTAATTCACAAGTGGCAAACACCTAAAACCTTAAAGTACATGGCAATACAAACCAAAAAATGTATATGTCGAAAATTCCCACCGGGGGGGGGGGAGGGGGGGTAAACGCCAGCCTCCGCTCTATAAGGATCATATTTAAAATAATGATGCCACTAGCCTAAATGTAAACATTATTTAACAACTTAAATGGAGCTGTCAAACCATATGTTAATGTTATTTCATTATAATAGGATTCTTTCAGTTACATCATTTGTTTAGGTTTATAATCAATTATACTGTGTCTGTTCTAATATTTGTGATATGCTGTAATAATATTTGACAGTGAATATTTCATTGTAAAAAGAAATTATTCATGGATAGGCCTATAGGAAATAATTAAGATTCTACAATCATTGCCGTATCAACCTAGGCCCTTTTCCTGAGTTTTATGAGAATTATTTTTTAGATTTATTTTTGTGTAAACAGTAATTTAATATCCCTGCTGCAGCAAACCTATAGACTATTCGAATTTCCATTTGCCTGATTGTCATTTCCCTAAAATATGTTAGAATACACTATTGACAGGTTTGGAGCCATTGTGATAGCTTTTCTTGTACAGTCCAAACCAGGTTCTTTTATTATACCTTAATTGGTTTTGTATCCTAGGTAGCTTAAATAAGTATTCACAGTATGAGTTAAAAAAGTACTAGACCTATTACTATTATCAAGTTAAGTAGGCTAATACAGTTCAATTTCGTTTCTAAAATAGGTAGGGAGTAAAACCATTTTACATTTTCAAAGAACCAGCGCATTAACTCTTTTGCATTCAGACCCTGTTGCAAGGCACGGGTATAGCCATTAAAGTATTATATTGTCTGTGGTATAGCTGCTAGCGAATACAAATAGTAGTGCTGGTTGCAGTAGCGCCAGTCAAATTTTTAAGCGACCGACACTACTAATTGGGACCGACGGGATTGATTTTTTTAGTATCTTATATAACTTATAGTTAATCATGTACTACCACAAAGTCTTCTTTCTACATCAATTACAATTCCATAATACCCCCGCCGCAGCACACCTGCAGCCTATTTTCAATTAAATCTAATTCAATAACATTAGGTTTAACGATAATCTAGGCTATGCTGCTATAGGGAGGGTTACGAAATGTGATTTTAGGAAAATACTATTAGCTTAGAATAGAATAAATAAATTTGCCAAGTTTGATAAAAATATATCAAAAAGGAATTAAATAATTTTGTCAGCTGTTTCAACTGCACAAGTTATAGTTATAGTTATAGTTAGTGGGTCAAGTTGACAACTCTGGCTGCAACCGCTCCCGCTCCCACCGTGCATAAACAGTCTCATTTGACTCAATGTAGTTAAAAACCGCTCTATCACAAGCAACCGCTGCGATTTCTAACTACACAGTGGTCGAATTAGAAACCGCAGCGGGAGGTCAACCGCTATCGCTATCGCTCTTCGTGCATAAACAGCCCCATTTAACTCAATGGTGTTGAAAATCGCTCCCGCCTTAGTTCTATGATGATATTGAATAGCATTAACAGGTTGTTTACCTACAGGGTGCAGCACTATTATTTTTTTCATTTATGACAACAGCTAATTTGAACCAGCTAGCAACAAAAAGCTGTGGTACAGAATGAGACCTTTACTTTTTTTCTTTGGTTCAGGGGCAGTGGTAGAACAAAAGAACCAAACTTTCTTAAACCATGTCCTAACCTCATAGTTGCAATAAGCATTTTATACTTATATGCACACCCCGTACGAAGGACGGGTACTCTGCTAGTAGTAATATAAGATAAATAGATTACTCCTAATAGGTCAGCCATATGATTAAACAGAAGCAAAGGAAAACTTTGCATGAACAAGAGTGTTAAACATGATGTTCTTTGAACAATTAACCGTCGTATTCAGCAGTTGCATATACAAATTCGTAGGCATAGCCTATATTACTCTTTCCTGAGTTTCCACTCTTTCGTGAAGTAAGAGTAAAGCGATCATTTTATCATAAACAATAGATTAGAGTAGGTCTTTCTAGTTAGCAAACGATTTGGTTGAATTCAATAAATGATCGGTTGAGTACCAGGAAATATTGACTAATGAATTAATTAATCTTGTACGTTATCGAACGCCATAATCAATAATGAAATGCATATACACAATAGTAAGTTATACTTATTAAATTTATATAGCAACTATCATAATTATAAAACTATATTGCATTGCAGATCTTTTAACTTCCCAAAATGCATATAACCTATTACATAGCACAGATATTTCAATGAAACTGTTCCGTTTTAATTGATTCAAACATGATTTTGGCAAACATATTGAGTTTTGGTTGTTGTGGCAGTTTAACGGCTTACTAAACAAATTAGATTGGATACACTGCTCACAATGTTCATGTTGTAAATAAATTGACACATAGACATATATTTTGATATTCTCATTAGTTGTCATAAAAATTGTATTTACTATTACGTTATGTTTTTCATATTTCTTTCTCATACATACAATGTTGCGTTTGATTCAGTCATGCCAATTACAGGGTGCAAACAATTTACCCTCTCATGTAACAATGTATGATGATTTTTTTTACAATATTACAATTGTCGACGATAATCTCTCAACATTTAAAACTGCAATAATATTAAAGTCCGTTGAATACATATGCATTTGACTTATGATGGTTACAATAAAAAATCTAATGCGATATAAAACATGATTATGGTCTCTTTGAACGTACTCGAAAAGTTCTTTGAATAATAATACAACAAAATTAATTATTTGCTAAAAAGTCATAATACATGACTAAACATAATGTTGATGATATAATATGCATCAAAATGAATTATGGGAAAATAAATCAATCGCGTACCTACTTCTGAAAGGACATAAAAATATGTCTAATTTTGTAACATATATGTTTACACTTATACTGTTGACCCACAAGACGGTAAATACATTTAAAAGATGGTTGGTGATCTATCTAGATCGGACACTCCAATCATAATCAGTCTATCAGTCTATAATAAACAATGACTTTACTGTACTGTCAAACAGCACCACGAATGTACCATAGAGAACACAACTAAGCGATGTTTAGGAAATCAGTAATACGGTTTTATAAAACACTTTTCAGGCAGATATGGTAAAATAATACGCTTGCGACAATATCAATGGTATATAGGCTTATATGAATGCAAATGTGGCCCACTACATCCTCGGGTTCACGGGGATCCAAAATTTGTCTAATTCTTGTGTTCGCTGGTACAAACTGGTGTAGGCCTAGTGTTGTGTTAACCACGACCATGCTTCATTGATCCAATGGTACAAGGAGTCATCCATTCATCGCCCAATTATCATCCTACGTCTAAACATTCTCTGCAGACACACGTAGCACACAGCTGGTCAGTCAGCTGGGGGACTGTTATCAACAAGTCACGTGACTACTGATAACACCAGATGCTTGTCAGCCTTTCCTGTCATACAAGGTCTTGATGTATCTGTGGATATTTTGCGTGATATATTACCGGTGATAATGGAACCGTTACGTGGAGCTTGTTTGAATTTGTATGAGTCTGATTAAATTTTGCTTCATAGCTATTACATGTTACTATTTTCTGAAAACAGTGTAAAAAACTGTTTTGTTTCAATATAATATCGATATCAGTATCTCGATGTATGTATTATTGTTTTATCGAAGACCAATAATAAACCCGATTCCTCAGAACAAATGTTTCGAAATTGAAATACTTCTACACTGAGGCAAACGTAGGCATAGTGGTTTTTTCTTACGCTTATAACAATTGTATACTGGAAACCCTACTGGTTAAAAGTTTCGTTCTTACTACCCAAGGTTTTAAGGCTGTATAGGCCCTCTAGAAAGGGTTGTCCGTTCATAAAACTCACGGCTTATAACGTTGCTTCACTATAACAACTACATATTGTGCGCGAGCGCGATCTTGCAATAATTTGCCGTCTAATAACAGTTATTAAGAACATATAAAAATATACTCTTATAATAATTCAGTAAAAAAAAACTTAATCTATAGTTTTACAGGATCGATTTTATTAATTAATATGTCGTTGGAAAGCTCACTCCTTGTATATTTTCAAATTATTATAAAAGCTTGATTTTGTTAAGATTTATGATGAAAAAAAAATTTCCATAAGAAATAACTTACATTTCAAACGGGGGTTTTCACATTTTTTATTTGGATACAACTTTTGGCTGCCTTTATTGAGCATTTTCAAGATAATGCATAATAGAAATTCGTAGAAAATTCTAGTCTCCTTCAGAATATCATCTTCCACTGGTCGATTTCCTCACCTTTTGTAGGTTATTTGCAAAAAAGTGCAGCCTCCGAATTTATAGTAGTGAGATAATACTGGGTTAGAGATTTGTTTAACTTTATACAAATAAATCCACAGTTCTACTGGATCCATTTTGTTTATTAATGTGTCGTTGGAAAGCTGGATTCGTGTAGATTTGCAAATAGTTATGAAAGTTAGATTTTTTATAGATATTTTGTGAAAAAATAAAAACACAAGAATAAATTAAAACAGATTTCCAAGTTTCTATTTGTAGCCAAGTTTAGGCTGCCTTTATTGAGTATTTTCAAGAAATGCATGATTGTAGTTGTAGGAAATGCTATGCTCTTCCAAATATCATCATCCACTTTGGTTGGTTTCCTCACCATATAAAAAGTTATTTGCAAAAAATTTAAGCAGCCTCCGAACTTTTAGTGGTGAGAAAATACTGAGTCAGTTAACTTATATATTTTGTTAAACTTTGTACACATGTTCTACTGGATCGATTTTGATAATTAATTGGTTGAAAAGATTAATTGGCGTAGATTTGCAAATAGTTATACAAGTTTAATATTATTGAAGATTTACGATTTTTTATTTGGATTTATTTTACTAAGCAAATAATGTACTTATAATTTTTCTAGATACCGTTGTATTTAGCCCCACAACGGGCTTCTGTTGCTCGTGAGAATAAATTTCAACTGCATTATGTTAATGTTGTTACTGTTTGGAGTAAAAGAATACCATTGACTATTATAGTCAAAGGTAGTGCATATATTCATATTAACTTACTTCACTAAATTTAGAATCTATCTATATATTAATAGGCAAGCATGTTTCTTTAAAACCCTTTTTCTCAGCTCGTGTGCATCGTAGGGAAAATCTACGCATACTGTTAGAAAGCTATTTTCCTGTAGGTGTGCAGAATCCCTGACTAAATTAAAATAGGCTCAAAAATAAGCACAAAAAATGAATTTAAAATTTTGAAAAATTTAACATGGATATTATGAGTTGCCATGCTGGTGACGAAATAACAACGAAATATAAACAGAAAATCAAAACAAATGGAAGAAACTCCAATCACATGTTCTATTCAGTGTGGAATGAAAATAAAGAAGTCTGTACATTAAATATTTTTGGTCGAGTTTCGACCACTGGACGACCTCTAGTATAAATTAATAGAATAGTTTATCTTGAGCAAAAATGTAAACAAAACATCTGATCATCTGATCACCAAGTTACTTTCTAGATACCGTTGTATTTAGCCCCAGTATTTTAATTGATGAATTTTTTAGTCTATGTAAAATATAAAGTTTTTTAATTAAATTAAAAGTTTAATAATCGTGGTTAAGTGGCAACTGCCTTGTTTTGAAGCGCAAACGTGAGGAAAAAGTAAATTTTCACAGTTTGACTTAAAACTGATTTTACTTGAAAACCGTTTGAGACTATAAAGACCTTTCAATACAAAAGTTGTGAATAATGTAGTTACGTACTGACAATTTTCCATTAACTCTAATGTCCAAGCATTTGTTCAGCTTAGTATACAGACCAAAATATAAAAGCTCAGGTAGTCGAATTTCACCGTTTATAGCTTGCCCCCTAAGCCCCCTTCAATTTAAAATTTTGTAAAACCCCGTCTTATTGCACATTTACAATATACAGAGACCCCCTATGACAAATTTGATCATTCTAGGTCATAATTTTGTGATATATAGTGATCAAGGTGAGTGTTATTTTCCTTTTATAAGTATATTGGAAACGGGAGTTTTTAAGTTGACTTAGACAACTATATGAAGCAGTTTAAATAACACCGTAGCACTTGATATTGACGTGAAATGTTCTAAATAATGCCAATTAACTTTATATGCCATTATACATTCATTACTGTATGAACTAAGCTCACAAGGATGAGTTAGATTATCGGGATCGACTTATAAAGAGCCGAATGATTCAATGATGATTGGAAAACTTGGTGAAGTTCAGTTTTATAAACCTCGGGTTAGTCCGTGATGTAGGAGCTCGATTCAAACGGTTTATTTATTGTTTATGGCCGATTTTGTAGTCGTTTTAAACCTCTGCTTCGCAAATTCGCAGGTATCCGTGTAAGTATTAAACTGGGTTATTTAAGGACAATAAAGTGAGCATCGTGAAATGAATATTTCGAGAGCAGCTCGATACACCTGTAGGGGCGGAGTCGGCTCGGACCAATGAGAGAGAAGGAGGTGCAAGCCCCGCCCACCGCCACCCATCCCCGCCCCGACGCCCGGCGAGCTGCGCCGTTCCTCAGTCGCAAAGTTGACGCGGAACGTAAACCAGTGGCCGGTGACTTCGATGATAGTAAGTTGTGCGCGGGTGACAAATGAAGAGTGACATGGAGGGACCGGATCGCCATCTCGCGGACGAGTACGTCCAGGAGTTCGTACTGGATCACCTGGAGGGAGTTGCGGTGAAACGGGAGACCAACAACAACACCGAGGAGGACCCCAGGGAGATGCGAGCGGTGCCGACAGCGCAGAGGTTGCCGCCGATGCCGATCTGCGGACCGCCGATTATACCGTCACCTCCACACCTCCTTACACCTCCAGCACACCAGGCAGACCACGGACACCCCGGGTACCATCAACAGTACATCCAGCACGCGCAGAACATGGTGGTCCACACCCAGAACGGCGTGGTCGTCAGCGCCATCAAACAGAACAGTCTGGTGATGTACCCAAACACACCAGGCACTCCGCCAGACACTCCACCTATCTCAATGTCTCCAAACCTGTCCGCCAGTCCACCGGGACACTTCCACGTGGACCAGCCGCATATGCACAAGCCGCCGGGGCTCATGGACGATATGGTGTGGCTGACGCAATCGCTTCGTCAAGAACCTTTGGATCTTCGCCCCACACTGCCCTGCGGCGAGATAGAGGATTGGCATCAGCAGAAGCGGATGCAGCATCCCGACTACTTGCATCAGCACGAGGAGGATCTCTGCATGAGACCGATGAGTGTAAGCAGCAGCGTAGTCTCTCCCATGCAGCACCAGCGGCACATGAGTGGAGAACAAGACATCATCAGCGATGAGATGTTGACCCACCTGTCAGTCCGGGAATTGAACAAGCGTCTGCACGGACTGCCTAGAGAAGACGTGGTGCGTCTGAAGCAGAAGAGACGCACTCTGAAGAACCGCGGGTACGCTCAGAACTGTCGTAGCAAGAGACTCGTGCAGCGGCACGAGCTGGAGCTCAACAACCGTCAGCTACAAGGGGAGATCCACAGACTCCAGGTGGAGTTGAACCACGTGAGGGGAGAGCTGAACTTGTACAAACACAGGTACGAGACTCTGCAAGGGCAACTGAGGATGGACGGCAGCGACGGAGTCCCCAGCACCGGCCATTCCAACCCGTCCTCCCCGGAGCTCTTCTGACGCCATCGCAGGGCCGCCTGGAGTTGAGCCTCCGTCTACCGGAGGTTCATCTACCCGCGGACCTACAGCAATGCGACGGCAACGTGAGTTGTGCCTACCTTCACGTGAGTTATCAGTGTATATACAGTAACAGAGACTAACCAGTGACAGCTCGGACACTTTCAACCTTCAAAATCCAACCTTGTATGTAATGTAAATAGGTGTAAATTGATTAGCAATAGACATTTTATACGTTAATTAGTTTTAAAGTTTTGGGATCGAAAGGAGTGTCAGGGAATGTGTCCAATATATAAACGTATAATTTCTGAGACATGTTGAAAATAGTTGTCTCAGTAAGACCCATTAAAACATAGTTTTACCGATTTTAGAAGATAATATAACTAAATATCAATAATAAATAAAAAATCATTATTTCAGTGATAATAATCCTTGAATGTCCCTTTCGTAGATGTAGACGACTACAATTGAATCAAACTTCAGATAAATGTAGTAAAATTATTGTTTTGTCATTCATTTTACAGCAAAAATGACTTACTTCCAATAATAACTTATACCTCATATCAAGTACGTATTCAATAGTAGAATACAAATATCAGCTTTTAAAAATCTAGTCTCAAAGGGATCATGTTTTGTTAAACCTGGTGAAATAAACGTTAAAATATCCAAATTAGCATTATAAGACAATTTTCATTCTTCTAATTTTTCCCCTTATATATTAAAACATACTTATATATTACCCCAAAACGTGTGCCATAGGACTCCTGGCACTCCTATCCTCAAATTATCTTTTGTTAAGAGTTATTCAGTCGTACCAACCGTCTTCGGTTCACCGCATTTATTAGGTTTTGTTTGTCCGTTATATTGGCAACAGTGGTATGGTAGATTGTGAAATTGTAAACCAACACAAGGTTGTGTGTACATACCTTAAGATGTTTTGACTACTTAAGTGAAGTAGGGCATTAAATCAGGGCATTCCCGTTGGGAATCTATAGCTTCGAAACCCTTTCAGGCCATAATGAATGCATATCGAAGATTTTCGTTATTTAAAATTAAACTGCCTGTTGCCAATACGGTTCAAGTATTTTGATACCCTTGTAGATCTTAGGTATTATTTTATTGTTTATGGATTTAGTTGATTTTATCTCGATTACTGCCCTGTACAGAACGTTTTTAACAATTCTGCAGAGTACAGTATATGCTGAATCGCACTATAGTAATTTGCTCATGATTTTTAACACGGCTGCAACTGGAAGTAAAACTCATTAGAAAATCGTTGTGCCATGACGAATAAAAACCTATATCAATCCAGTTATTAACTTGTGTTAATTAATTAACTTGTTTACCATTGCGCCAAAGAGCTTTAAGGATAGAGTGGCGTTTTGTATATTACTTTGCTCGATTTTAAACCAAATATGTATCTTTAAGTTAAGCGTAGTTTGTTTACTTATTCATTTTTGCACGTAACTATAATTTTTATTTGAAGTCCTCACTGTTTACTATTAGTTGGCCTAACCTTTCTAGGAGATAAGAAAGTTTTATTCATTTTTTATATTTTAGGCACAATGGGGCTCTAACATTACAGGGAAGATTGAGTTTTTTGTTTTTGTTTTGAGCAGGTGATGTGTACAGGAATGTAGATGGACTATTTTCAAAGATTGTTAGAGTTACCATTTTGTTACCAATCGAGTATCAATTAAAAATGTTTCGATTATTTTATGCTTTTTATTTTTATTCCTGCCTCTTGATTAATTCATCTGCCCTTCATCTACATGGTTTTTACTTAAGGAGGTGTTTGTTGTTAAAGAATTCAAGCCCGTAACTGTTGAAAGTTTTAAGTGATTACTATATAAGGATGTACTCTATAAAAACATAATTGAAATTATGTTTAACCATATATTTGGATTCGATTTGGGTTTGATATAGAAACGAATTGAAACCAGTCAATAATGCATTCAAATTTAGGACTGATTCTCCAATATTGTCTCCAAAGTGAAAATTACATCTTATTTTCAAATATAAGTTTTATTTGACGCAGATTATGTTAGTGGAATGTTTTGCATGTTGTATTGCTTTTTAATACAACAACTTAAAAATGTAAGTTATGCCTGAATCTGGGCATTCCATATTTTACTAATTATAAAATAATACCATTAAACTTATGGTAACTGCAGTAAAAAATAACATTTATGTAAATGATTAAAATAGATTATTTTAAAGTTGAATATTTAGATAAAATCAAGTATGTATCAGTAATTATGTATGTAATCACGAATATGATTTGATCCGTTGTTAAAATTGTGATTTATACATAAAAAGTTATGTTTGAGAAAATTATATTTAATCCAAAGCTGATAATTCTCAATGCTTGCAAACTTGCATCAACGCCAAAGTGTTTGGGGCAATAGACTTAGTTCAAACATCTCTTCTCCATTCTAGCTGAATATCGTTAATTTCCCTACATATCATGTAGACGGTAAATATTTTGGCAACGTTTATTGACTTTAAACACATCAAGAAGACTTCTTGTCGTATTATAAAATCCAAAGCCTGTTAACATGTTTGTTTCAACTCCCGTTACCTTGTTGTGCACTTATATTTACTATTTTTTATTTCAGAGAAACTTGTACAGTGTGGGCTTTATTTTTTCGTAATATGAGAGAAAAAGTAATGTTCTACTCTTGTTAATTGATGTATAATATTATATTTAGCTTGTAAAGGTTTTGAGTTAGCGCAATAGCAAACCAAAATATAGATACTAAACAGTATAACGCACTGTATGCCACATATAACAGACACAAACATAGCCTACATGAGAAATGTTTTAATTTTATACATTAGAGTGACTAATATCGGCCTCCTGTATATAGGAGGCTATGCTAATATATGAGGTAGCCTAGTATGGTTAAGCTATGATAATAATCAGTCATAGTAAACATATTTTGCGATTTAATGACTTCTGGGAGACACTGTATAACAGGTGTGTTGTCGGACAAGGTGTATGTCGAGGCGTGTACCTGTATTGCCTATCTAGCGCCGTCGCATTTTTACATTCTCTCCCAACCTCTACTGCTACCGTGCGACAACCTAAACACTCAAAAGGGTTTAGTGTGGATTTATTGGCAAAGAAAAAGTAATTATCATTATAAACACAAAAGTTTATTATGTGCTGTTTAAAAACTAAGTCAACTATTCCAATTTAAAATGTAAACCGTCGTGAATATTTATAATATGGTATATTGAAAATTGCTTGGGTGGAAACTGATATTGAGAGTGGCATCGTTTTAGCTTTGTTGTGAATTTACTTTCATTTCACAACCGTATATTTCATAAATAGCGATAATCTTTCTAATCGTCTGTTTTACTCATTACACCTGAAATATTTTAAACAAATAATATTTACTGCAATAAAACATATCACATTTTGTACGACATATATAAACAATCAACTTCAAAAAGGTTTGTAGATATTAAAATGAAATATTTTTTACACTTTTATAAAATCTTGTTAGCTTAAGTCACAAAATATAATTTAATATCTAGGCCTACTTCAAACAAAATGTACAATTACCGTTTCTGATTTCATAAGGTCCTTTCATGGATGGAAAATAGAGATACTTAATTCATTTTAAAAATCTTGGTTTTTCTTACATACGATTCTTATACATTTTACAAAGACTTCATCTATTTTAAATTTAAAAAAAAAAATTAGAGTGAGTATTTAATAATTTGCCAAGAAAAAGGATTAGTTCCCCATAAAATAAAACATAATGTATTTTGCTGCTAATTTATTAGGCTTGGTTTCTAGCAAAACGTGTATGGATGAATATTAAAATAGATATTTAAAGCAATAACGATTATTGATGTTGAGAATTTAGGATCCAAATTCTCAAACAGTGAAAGCTAGAGATAGATTAGATAAATCTGGACCGTTATAATACTTAATGTTTTCCTGAGAAAGTCAAATTTATAATTAAATGGAGGAGAAAAGCTATGTCTAAGTAAAATAACACCACTTGTGTGAATATATGCTTAACTGCTTCGATTCAAAATAGTCTAAAACCATTAGGAACTTGTTCAGCAGCGGCCCAACGCGTTTAAGCTTCGACTAAAACCTTCCCAAACAGTGAAAGCTAGAGATAGATTAGATAAATCTGGACCGTTATAATACTTAATGTTTTCCTGAGAAAGTCAAATTTATAATTAAATGGATACGTTCTCGATATATTCTAAATATAGAACGTATCGCGGTATCAGTTGAATCTTACAACTTAAAATAACACAATTGGATATACCAGCGTGAAATTAAATTTGAATCGCGTACCTTAATACGTTTTACATACAGGCATATCATCATCAAATCGTTAATTCTTCATTAAATAAATTAGTTTGATCTTATACCAATATTATAAATTTCCAGGTTACTAAAACTACCCAAGTAGCTTTTGAATTTATTATTTGTTGTGCAGTTTCTTACGGATAGTGAGAATTACCACGTAATCAGCGTAACTTTCAATAAACAAAGTCAATATGCGAGAGCCAGTATTACTTACTCTTACTGCGGTGGCCATTGAAAACGTAGACGGTCTTTGGCCTCACCAACCATGTGCCTCCTGGATCCTTTGTCTTCTGCCAGAGCTCTACGTCTTCGCCCACTCTTCTTAAGTCCTTCGTAATCTTGTCAACCCATCGCATCCTTGGTCTTCCCAATGGTCTCCTGCCCTCCGGCGTACCTCTTATCATCTGCTTTACCATCTCTCTCTCACCACAATATGATTTTTCTGCTACCGTGAGTCAGTTTTGAATTTGAACACCTTCTCTGTTATTGTTCGTGATTGTTACTACCAGATATTTAAATTTGTTTGTTTTCTGGAACTTGTAGCTTAATACTTCTAAGAGGGCGAGTATTACTTTAAATTAAACTAGGGGTCCATAGCAGCAATTGATCCCATTCACCTCCGTTGTAATTTGGCCTTAACCATTCCCTATGCTTTGCACCATTCCTTATCAATACCAATGATTACAAACCTTCATTGTAAATACTCTCCTTCATTGTGACGGCCTTCCCCTAAAACACGATACATTTAAACTCTGCATTACCATTCTAACCTAAAAACAGAACACTAAAATCAATAAACAAACAAATACTCAATGTTTACATCAGCTGGCATATTTAAAACCGCTTAAATAGAAACACTGTTAGTAGCAGTCCATTAAAAATGGCTGAATCATTGATGGCCTGTAGGGCAGAGCAGGGGTAATAGCTATTTACATTACAAGTGCAGTAAGAGCGTTTTTACATCACGCAGGTGAATGTTGTGCAACGAGCGAAGGCGAGTTGCATAATTCACCGAAGTGATGTAAACACGCTCTTGCGTAACGTGTAACGTACAATATTTTACCTGACCCGACAAAATTCAGGAGGTTACGAGCAATATGCTTCATTATCAATTTCACTCATCTTCTAACAGTAACGTTCTTTTACAAACAAAAGCTAGGTTAGGAAAATTCTTCAAAGCATTAACAATAAAATCCAAGCGCACAGCTGATTTCTAGCGTTGAACGTCGATGGCTCCATAGAGGTATATTTTTTAAGTTATCAACTCAATGTTATTTAAATGGGATTCATTACATCACCGAGTGAGTTTTTGATACTTTACATCACTCGAGAAGTAAGGAAGTTGTATACATCACGCTTGGGATAGGGAAGTTTAACATGGCGGGTTAGGTAAAATCTTTGACACTTCTGATATCTTTCCCACCGTCCTTGGACCTTAAGCCTTAAAATGAATCCTCAACAGCCAGGCTACCTTTTTCGTTGCTCGATGTATTTTGCGGGGACCTATTCGTTTACGGAATTAAATATATTATAGATACGGCGTGGGTTAAATAAGGAAATAGAAATATAATTCAGCCTTTCTTCTGGGTTTCATGTCACTTGAAAACCCGCTTGAAAACGGTATAAACAATCAAAAAGATGAAGCTCCTAGCTCCTGTTATTTTACGTAACAAAAAACAAAAACTTATGAATTAGATTGTTTACATAATTATGGAAAGATTAATTTTATAATTTGCTCGAGAAAAATGTTGAGGATTGTCGATGGTAGTTCAGGTTAGGTTTTCTTTGTGGCTTAATAATGCAGAGCAAGGTACTCTTTTTTACCCTTTATTTATTAGTAACACATTGATAGTGAGTAGTCAGTATGGGCACAAACCTTGATAACAGATTCCTGCCGAACTGGGAAGGAGGCCTCATATTCACACCTAGCAATGATAAGTCTTTCAGAAATTATACATTCAGAAAGGTGCATTTTTAGAGATATGTACCGATTAATATTGGACAACTAGAGTACTAGCTCAAGTCATGAAAGGGTTAAGAGAGAGACTAACAGAGAGAAAACCGATACAAGTTGGGTCAAGTCTCCCAACGCCTGAAGGCATTATCGCGGACTTGTTTTCTAAACCCCTTGAGAGGTCATAACTTGTTTAGGCCCATACAAATTGCTAATGTAGCATGTTGTAGAATATATAAACTACAAACAATTTATTAGTTTTTTGTACGATAGCTAAAAAGAAACCAATAATTTCTTGTAATGATTTTTAAATATATTGATAACAACACTGTCGAACCTCTGGTTTGACAATATGGGGCAAAATGGGACATATAAATATAAAAACTATGCCCTACAAATGGGGCGGCAAAAGTCCAAAAACTGAAAAAATCAACATATGATCATGTGGTTTAGTGTAAGAAAGGATCATGTGGCCCTAACTTTGCCTGTTGAAATAAAGGATTTTCATTTCATCTCCTCAGGTAAGTTTTTAAAATGCGGTTTTTTAAGTAACTTCTTGTGCAGGGGATATCTCTCGGTCCAAGAAACAACTATGGAACTCAAGTCAAAATGTCATCTTAATGTTGATTTAACAGTGTTTTTTTCTTTTAATACCTTAAAACATTAATTTTATTTTTGACGCCATCATTACGTAGTTTATTTTTACGTCTGGGGGATTCCACTCCCTTATATCACTCGCTGTACTTACAGTAAAGTAAACAGACAGTCCCACCTAAATACAAGTCAATACCTTAATTTTTCGCCAACTCCCGCTTCAGTAAAGTGCTGAGTGGGCCCTGATGTTTCGAAAGGTGCCATCACGCCACGGTACGCAGTAGGTTGCCCCCTTGCCCCCCTTGTGTGTCGTCGTCCTCTACATTTCCTAACCCCCCTCTCCCCCCTTGATCCCATTGGTGATGCAATTGGTCATCCACCTTAGACCGACTTGCTTGTTTACCAGTACAAACGTCAACTCAGCCCTACTTCCCTGTTTCGCCGACCTATGCGTTATTTCACTCGCGGTGAAGAAATTCACGGATAACAATCCAATTCCTTCCAGAAATATTTCGTGGATTCCAGATTCCAGAACACTGGATGAGTTTTTCAATAAACTTTGAGGACGAAATATTCATTTAGTACCTTAGAGAAATTATACATTTTAATATGTTGCATTCCAAAATGGTAAACATAAAATTAGTGTTTCACACATTCCTAAGGAATTTTCTGTTTAGATAAAGGTAGGAAACACATGTATATGAAAATATTCTTACACGCTAAACCAAACAATTTATTACGTAAAATTATTTTGCAAATAGCCTAATATGAATCGCGAACAAAATATTGTGTTATATACATTGCAAAAGTAAATATAAAATGTTGTCGGCCTGTATGGAGCTAACGAGATTTTAACAATCAACATTTTTATCAACAAACCACCAGAGTTCTCACATTTTCATGATAATATGTCATGCTCTTAAATTAACAACAACACCCAAATACAATTCTTTCGTCTGTTGTAGCATCGTGCAACTCATTTTCTACCGCGATTACTGTCGTGTAACCAGACATTCTCCTTGACCAGTTCCTGGAAACTTGGCGGCCGGTCACATATACATGATGGTGTCGTCGTGGGGGAGTGGAGGAGGTCATACAAGTTTTCCATAAACCTAAAAACAACAAAAGTGTGGAAACTAGAGCTCATCCTGGAATGAAAACAAATTCTTAAATGGCTCAATACACTCAATATTGGTCTGTTGGACTAAAAAAATTCTTTTTATTTCGATACAGTACTTGATTCACGGGCCTGAAAATCTAAGCATTTTTCCTTGCCTTTAAAAAATGTATTTAGAACGATTTACATTGGAATCCAGTAACTGGAAACTAGAACATTAAAAATTTAATTATGTAATAATCTAAAACAAAATCGTATATTCTTCTTTTATACATTAATCGCATATTGTTTAATTATTAATAAAATTTAATTATAAACTAGAAAATAAAACCTAAAACTGCCATTGTAATCTACATAACTGATTTGTAATATATAATAAGAGATTTTAGTAATTATATTGATTGGCTAAAAATTCCTATGCAAATTTGTAGGCTAACCCTATGAAAGAATCTAAATACAAACTAATTTACCAATTATTATTATTAATTAAAAAAGTTTTTTTACTTAAATCGGTGGAATTCAATATTTTTAACTTTAAAAAATTCGTTTCAATCATTTAGATTTTTACGGGACTAAAAATCTAAGATTTGCAACAAATCCAATGTGAATACGAAAAACAAATTCAATACAATACTCTATTATAGAGTACCATTTCACTTTTTGTTATACCTCTACTAGTCCATCTAGTGTTAATATTTTAAAATTATTTCACATTAAACATCCACTACAGTACAACCTGTCTCTGTATCTGGAGGGGTGAGTAGGTATCTCTCTCTTAGTGTAAGAGGGGGTGGGGGTTGGAGGGATGTATGACAAGTGTATAATGATGACAGCGGGCGGAGGTCATGTCAAGCGAGGTGACAGACAACAATTTAATTGTCACCCCCTCCCCTCCCCCTTTGCAATGTTGCCCCTAAATGACGTCCCGTAACTGCGAAACAAGTGTAATGATGCTGTTTTAAAGTCACTCACCGGACAGATGTTCCGAATAATTTATCAGTAAATTGTATTGCAACTGTTCAGAAAAAGTAAACATCGAAACCAATGAAGTTAAAATGTTGTAGAAAGGTCAACAGGCCTAATTAACCTACGGCCAAATTGGGTTTTCATCATGCTGCTAACTGCCGAAATTATTATATCCATTACTATTCTCTATCACGCACAGGTCATTGTGACCCATGTGATATTTTTTATTTCCTTTGTGTAATGCTGCAAAATAATTTGTTGTAAATAAAGAATTTCTCTCTCTCTCTCTCTCTCTCTCTTTCTCTATTCTTATTGGGGGTATGGCCAAATTAATGTAATGTAATTCTAATAATTTTTGAAGTACAAAAGGCAAATATAATTTTTTAATTTCACACGCGCTTTCGAAAACTATGTTTTCATCTTTAGGCTGCGTTGAAAACTAATACAAAAAGTAATTATTTACTTAATAATAAATTAATCTATAATGTTAAAACGTGAAAGGGTTTTTTTAATTTCACGATTCTAAATCAACCACTTAACGGATTTTCATGATTTTTGTGTTGAAAGAAAGATAATTTTGAGAACTAGGGAATATCGAAGCCATAATTTCAGTTTAGGGTCCCAGTTTATTTTCAGAAATTGAGTTTTAATTTTTAAAAAGTCTAGCAGCCGACGTATACATTCTAGACTAGCTTTTGCTATTACAGTAATACCATTTGCTTAACGTAATAGCTGTAAAAATTCAGCGTTCGCAACCCAAATTCAGCATTTGGATAAAAATAAAATTACATACGTAGGGTTGACTTATTTATACTACGTGTAATGCTATAATCATTACGTTCATTTATTCGGTAAGAGGATGACAGATTATATAAACATACATAGTAAAATACTAGATGATCTATTTTTTTAACAGTCTTTAAAATCTTTAGTTTGTTTTAGTGCAATATAATTTGTTAAACCTAACAGCTGGTTGAATATAAAAATATTCCATATTCTATAGAAACTTAATGAGGTTAGTTTATTTACTCTGTGATTTTGTCATTGATTATAGGAAATAGGTAATATTCTATAACCATTGCTGTAACGAATCGAAGCTCACGAGCTTTCAAAAGAAAGCTTATGAAAATATTTCTTACTAAAATGTTTGAGGAAAGGTTGGGAAATATCAATGATCACATGTTTTAATTCATATTGGCAGCTTTTTCATTACAATAAATTTTGAACTGCTAAAACTATGCTTAAATTAGGAATATAAATATTGATATAACTATATACAGTATTAATGGACTACTCGATTCCCGTACGTAGGACGGGCCAACAGCTCGTTTTAAATTAAGTTAAAATAGATAATATAAAGGTGTTTGAAAAATATATGAAAAATGATCTTTGGAATTTTGAATATATTACCTACTATATTGTTCTTGATGTAATTACAGTAGTTATTATTATAAAATAATATGAAACATTATCCTTCAGTACACTTCAGTAGATATCAAATAAAAAGCAAGTATAAGGGGAAAATGTATAAAGAATCAATAACTTCTGTCAAATATAGAGCAAAATAAAATATGAATATTTAGTATTTCATTGAAGCAGTAATTATTCAAGTTAATCTTCATTCTTATAGATTAATTATGTTATATCATTTAGCTATCCTGATAGCACATCTTGAATTTTAGAACCTGCAAGTAAAAAAAAATAATGTATTTACCCAAGTCTCATATAATATACTCTACTCCAGAAAAAACACAGGAAAGGGATTTGATGCTAAGGCGGAGTTAAAACACAAAACTTATATAATTATGTCAAACAGAATGCTTAGGTTTATTTTGAGGGTATAAAATACTTGAAATTATATTACTTATTGAATCATTATTTGTCTATTATTTTGGGCAAAAGATGAAATCATGGATTTATTGAGCGGAGCGAGCGAAGCGAGCGAAGCTCTTATACGTCGACTTTTATGCATTTCGTAATACGCAAACTCCTCCTAAACGGCTGAATCAATCGTTTTCAAATTTTGCATGGTGATAAAGACCATATCGGTGAGTGCCAACATCTATATGGCGTTAAAAAAGTCACTCAGGAATCCGCCCCACTGGGTCTCAAAGTTTCAATGTAATCCTTATGGAAGCAGTATTTGACACATAAACAAAGACATATGATCAGCTGTTGACTTTTGAATGCAGTAAATACATAAATAGCTGATAGCATTATTCCACAGATATTAGAACATAAACTGTGGTATGGATCATAAATATAATCAAATGACGACACTAGCTTGAGGTCCGTGACGTAGGAAGTGGTGAAGGAAGTAGTAAAGGTGAGCTGTCTGGAGCGTGGAAACTGTTTAAGACGATAAGATTTAGGTAGGTATCTGCATTCCTAAAATTCTATGGGAAGGGAAGGAAACAGGTTCGCGAAGTAGGAAGTGGTGAAGGAAATAGTCAAGGCGAGCTGTCTGGAGTGTGGAAACTGTTTATGACTATTAGATTAAGGTATCTAAAATCCTAAAATGCTATGGGACGGGAGGAAAACAGGTCCGCGATGTACAAAGTGGTGAAGGAAGTAGTCAAGGCGAGCTGTCCGGAGTGTGGGAACTGTTTATGACCAATAGATTAAGGTATCTGCATTCCAATAATGGTAAGAGAAGGGAGGTAAACAGGTCCGTGACGTAGGAAGTAATGAAGGAAGCAGTAAAGAAAAGTTTTTCGGAGTGTGGGAACTGTTTATGACGATTAGATTAAGGTATTTGCAATCCAATAATGCTAAGGGAAGTGAGGTAAACAGGTCCGTGACGTAGGAAGAGATGAAGGAAGTAGTAAAGGCGAGTTTTTCGTAGTGTGGGAACTGTTTACGACGATTAGATTATGGTATCTTGGTATCTACAATCTTAAAATTCTATGGGAAGAGAGGGAAACAGATCTGCGACGTAAGAAGAGGTGAAGGAAGTAGTAAGGTGAGCAATGTGGAGTTTGGGAACTGGAAACCGTTTGTAGCAGTTAGATTAATGTATCTGCAATGCTGAAATGCTATGAGAAGGGATGGAAGCATGCACACGACATAGAAAATGGTGAAAGAAGTGGTAAAGGCTAGCAGTGCGGAGTGTGGGCAATGGTTGTGGCAATTAGATTAACGTATCTAAAATACTAAAATGCTATGGAAAGTGATGAAAATAGGTCCACAATGTAGGAAGTGGCTTAGGAAGTAGTAAAGTATGAACATATTGTGAGAACCATCTGTGGCAGTTAGATTAATGTATCTAATACTTCAATGCTATTTTAAGGGAAGGAAACAGGTCTATGACGTAGGAAATGGTGAAGGAAGTAGTAAAATTGCTACAGTGGCTTGCAGTGCAGAGTGTGGGAACTGTCTTTGGCAAATTACATTAATGTATCTGCAATCCTAAAATGCTATGGGAAGAGAGGGAAACAGGTCCACGACGTAGGGGGTGGTGAAGGAAGTAGTAAAGGTGGGCAGTGTTGAGTGTGGGAATGGATTAATGTATTTTCAATGCTGAAATGCTATGGGAAGAGACTGTAGACTGCAGGTTAAAATGATATGAAGCACGAATCGTTACATATTTCGATACGTATTCAATCGTTTACAATAGAAATTTACAACTGAGTTGACAACAGCTGAGTTTTACTCCATAGAGGCTAAAAAACGAATTTTATCCCCTAAAGAGTAAAAATGCTACTTTAGACCCGCAACGCATGCATCAATGACGACTGTTTCTACTGGAGTATGCCAAAGCAATATAATTTAAACCCTTGATGACTCCGCTCAATTTTGTGGATGCATCTGCGAACGCCACCTAGTATTTATGTTATTTATTCTTTTTCTCTTATTTTAACATTTATTTTGTAAGAATATTGTCAAATTATATACTATACCTAATATTTGATAAAAGTGTTGCTGCTACTTTTTAAAAGGCAAAATTATTTAACTTGAGTTGAGATAAATATGAAGTCTGTTAGCTGAAGAACTATTTAAAACTATTATCTGAGCTTTCCACTCATGCTATGCTGATTGTACAATTGTTGCAAAGGTGGAACACTGACAACAGTGGAATGAGTTATTCCAGGAAAACATACGAATCATCGAAATCGAGCAAGAACTGCAATCTTGCAGCATAAGTTTCCATCTCAATGAATTGATAATTTTAGAATCTTACTAACGACGATTTAAATAGGTTGAATTGTCTACGTCAAAATATAACCTATTTTTAATGTAGTAAAATTAATTTTGACAAATACTGTATTCATAGTAAAATGATTAACAAATAAACGTTTAGTGTTTTGGGCTTAAGATTTATTTTGAAGAGTTTAATTATAAAACTGTGGAATAAAGTTTGTCTTAAAACTATAATTTAAAAGTAACTAAAAGTAAAAGCCCAAAGTAAAGTAAAGTAAAGCTCCACGAATGAGACTGGTGTTGTTTAGAAATTTCAAGAAGCAAATCCAAAACTGTCATTAATGTTAGTGGCACTGTATAATCCTAAATGGCCAAGCATTTTTCTTGAAACATTTATTCTCAGATCGTATGCATCGCAGGGAAAATCTACGCATACTGTTAGAAAGGTATTTTCCTGCAGATGTGCAGAATCCCTTTCTAAATTAAAATAGACTAAAAAAAAGCACAAAAAAGAATATAAATATTAAATAAATAACATGGGCTTATGGGTTGCCATGCTGGAGACGAAATAACAACGAAATATAAACAGAAAATCAAAACAAATTGAATAAATTCCAATAACATGTTTTATTTACAGCGTGGGGTGAAAAGTCTGTACATTTTTTGTATATATTTTTGGTTGAGTTTTCGACCACTTAACGACCTCTTTATATTAATTACACTTCATAAAATTCTTATAAAGGTCTTATAAATGGAGTTAGACTGTTGAGTGAAGTAAGTAGGGCTCATGCTCCCATGAGGACTAAACTAAAGATGAGAAGAGATAAGCCCTAAATCCTTATACTGTACTCGTATCATGTAGATCTACAACTAATAAAAAAAATACCTGAACCCAGTTTAGTGCTTAGCTTTTGATTAATGATAACAATCAATTAACTAATTTTACCCTGAGAGTCACAGTTTCACCCCAAGTACAAGTAGTTCTGTCGGGGAGGGAGGGTATATTAGGTCAGTAGCTTGATTCAACAATCGATTGAACACTAGCAAGGCTTCAATGTTCTGACAGGGTCTAGACAATTTTGGTAACTCACTACAAGTGTTAAAGTGTTTATCTGTCTCTTCATTTAATTGTTCATTTAAGACTTGTACTTACTTTGCACCGAGCTGGTATGTTCACAGTTTACAAAATTTAGTGATCCTTGGAACCTACGATAGGAACACCACGGTTTTATTGTATCACCATTGATCACGTAGTTCTCTAAGCGGTGCGGTCCCCAATGTATTGATATACATCCTTAGTTTAAATGTATCTAACTTTTATTTTTTATCAGGAGAAAATAGCCTAATTTCTTCATGAAAATTTGTTGTATCCTTCTCTAATATTTGTGGTTATATCATAGGACTGCTGCAAGACGGGTTTCTGCCGTTGCCGTAACCGTGTTGTGCGAAAGCTCTCATGCTCTTCAACACTACTGAAAAATACTCATACAGTTTTAATCATACGGCAAAAACCGTATAGTGTGGGAAAATAGTAGTTTTTTTTTGTTTCCATAGAAACCAACAAATATATTTTTAGCCAAAGCTGAACTTTGAAAGACCTAGCCCTGGGACGTTTGTTTTGGTTTAACAATCATGGGTATGAAGATTCATGATTTTGTAAAATTGTTTCAGTAATGGAAAACGGACAGTCGTATCATAATGTTATAAGGGTACAAGTATTCTTAACAACTAGTAAAAATAGTGTTGACTGGTAATCCATAGTTAGTTTTACATCGGTTCATTATTGTACGTTTAATGTATCACTATCATTACAGCTTGCTCGAGTTTGACCACTTTACACTCTTTTTTCCACAAAACAGAGCTTGTAATATTTGTAGATAATTTATATATTTTTAAAAGGAAAACACTCCACTATAATCCTGATTTTTAAAGACAACAAATGTCCAAACCTTTTAGAAATATTACAATTACCAACATAAGATATAATTCTGATAATGTGTTGTGATCAAATGTAAATACATACAGCAATAATCATAAATCCAGTATGGACATCTCTACTCACTCGGGAAAACGGAAAACACCGAGACGGGGCGCAAACTGGGCCAATAAATAAGAAAAATAGCCCGGGGGTAAATCAAGACGCTACCACAGCAATGGTTGGGGCTAATGTGTATTTATGTGGGCTTTATCTGTTGTCCATTGATCTTCTAACCCTTTGTGGGAAATATGTAGAGAACTTAAAATATGGCCAGAACATTTAGAATGTTTTATATTCAAAGAAATCTATTAAGTAAGATTATTTTTGTAGACATTGTGACAGTTAAAATGTTTCTAATTTGTTTGCACCTTGGAAAAAATCATCCATTTTGCTCAACGTTCCCATTGATTATACCTGGAGAGGATTTCATGGTACATTTATGTCAGATACGAGTAGAATGCATTTGGTCGATTATGGTTTAATTATATTGAAAACTGTTTTAACAAATAACCTACTTAGAATATAAAATTGCAAAACTTGTATCCGCATCCTAAGATTTAAATCCTTAAATGTTTAATGTTATTAGTTTTTAAGGTTTTAAAAAGTGTCTCGTAAAAACCCTTTAGTCCATATCAGAGCACCAAAACCACGCACAAACACAGCTTGTTGGTTTGAACCACAGGCAATAGACCATTAGTCTGTGGTTTGAACCATTTCAGTGGACCTTTCAAGGTATTTAACTTTACTGAGTAGCTTTATAGTTTACTAGCTGTACCCGCGGGTTTTGCCCCGTTTAACTTCATAAGTGAGCTCGTTCGCATGGCTCAATTACGTCCTGGTTGAAGTTCGTTCGCTGCGCTCACTTGCCTTCAGGTTAGCTCGTTTGCTATGCTAACTCGCCTCCAGGTTGAAGTTCGTTCGCTACGCTCACTCACCTTTTGGTTGCAAATTAGGTGTAGTCATAAATTTAAAAAAATAGTGCTGCACCCTGTTGGTAATCCTTGTAACTTAAATGCTATTGCACATCATAGAAAAGAACCAACTTGTTTAATTGAAACAGCTGTTAATATTCATTAATTCCATTTAAATATGAGTACTCATAAGGTTAACATGGGAAACTCCAGAGCCACTGGGGCGGAGCCCGAGAGTCCGATCAGAATAAAAATAGCTTAGTTTTCCTATTTAATGCCTAAAGAAACAGTGTACCAAATTTCAGCCTCCTAGGTAAATGGGAAGTGGGAGAATTAGTGATGAGTGAGTGAGTGAGTGTGTCAGTGAGGGCTTTGCCTTTTATATATTTAGACTAGCTGTGTACCCGTTCTACGCACGGGGATCTTATAATATTCAGTTGAAACCTTCTTATATAAAGAACAGCAGTTGGTTTGCATATTTTAAGATATGCTGGCCAAACTATTATACATAGCTTCATTTTATGTTGTTTTTTGTTGTTCCGGATCGGTATGACAATCAATAAAAGGTTAAATTACCTCTGTGTCTGCCGGTCGATCCTATAACGGTAGGCTTACTTTTATTTTTACTATCTGATCTCGTTTGCATGGCTCAATCACGTCCTGGTTGAAGTTCGTTCGCTACGCTCACTCACCTGTATGTTGGAGCTCGTTCGCTGCGCTATATAGATTAGTCTCAATACTGACAATGTGATTTCTGGTGTGTCTAACTTAGTGGTTAGCATCTCAAGACCTTGGAGTGACGGGTTCGACCCTCGGTACATCCATAAAAATTTGAGAGTACAGTACGTGATGTATAGTTTTAAACATGTGTTCATTAATTGAATGTTTATGTTTACCAATTTTGTAAATAGAATGGATTGAATAAAATAATGTACCTATCTTTTGATTTGAATCTAATTATTATACAATAAATGGCGACGAGGATGACGGAAATAGGAAATATAAAGAAGTTGAGATCAGTTGCAAAAAGACAAATTTCCAAAGCATTTAAACTAATTGTAGAAAATAAATCAACTGATAAAATGACAAGTGCTGAGATAGAGGTGAGGTTAGACAGTTTAAGATCGTATTGGAAACAATTTGAAGATGCACAAACCAAAATTGAACTAGCCACTGAAGACGAAGAACAAGATGATCTAGCCTCGTACAGAAGTGAGACAGAAGAAATGTACATTGTTTTAGAAGCAGTTTTGAGAAATTAAAAGACACGACACAATAATACAGAGCCTACAGCAGCACATACGCTTAACAAGGAACCAAGCACAACATCAAACATTAGTTTTGTTCCATACGATGAAGAAGAATCTTTTAGGAATTTCATTAAAAGATTTGAAAATTTTCTTGTACTTAAAGATGTAAATGAAGAGAAAACAAAGCTTCGTAGTTTACTACATGCACTTTCACCTAAACTACATGAACGTCTTCTAGACATAGTTGCCCCTGATGACCCTTACAAGATGAACTATGAAAATGTTGTTACTGTTTTAAAAGACCATTTGGAACCATTACCAAGTGTATTAACATTACAACATCGCTTTGTGTGTAGAGTACAACAACCGAATGAGTCAATCATTGAATTCGCTATGGAATTGAAGAAACTGTCCAAAGATTGTCAGTTTAACTGTGATTGTGGAAAGTCAGTAACTGATATGTTATTACGCATGCAACTGGTAAGAGGACTTCACGACCATGATATTAAAGGACAACTTTTACAGAAGAAAATTGTAACTACTTTTAAGGAAGCACTTGAACTTGCAACATCACTGGAAGCTTCGAGAACTGAAAGCAGCATGATGACTGCTCAAACAGCACCACCAGCAGTTCCAGTGCTCAAGGTTGCAGAGAATCAGACAAGAAAATGGGACAGATACTCTGGGAATAAGAACGCTGTACAGGCAACAAACAAAGACCAATATTCTCCTTCCCGTTCAAAGTTTTCAGGTTTACAAGGACGGTGTTATCGGTGTGGAGATAGAGACCATAGAGCAAATACATGTAAGTTTAGAAATGAATTTTGCAATTTATGTAACAAAGTAGGGCATATTGCAAAGGTATGTATGGGAGGACCAAGAAAACAACGAATTGACCAACTAGACGACAGAGAGACTGAAAAACAGTTAGATCATACTACCTACGATTCTTATAAACTTCAAGTAAATAACAGTGATAAGTTCATTATGAAAATAGAAATTGAAGGAAAACCATTATCTATGGAACTTGATACAGGAGCAGCGCTATCTTCAATCTCATTTGAGGACTATAAGAGATTAGATATCAATAAGAGAATGTTCAAATCACATGTACAGCTTCGCACATATACAGGTGAAATCATACAAACTAAGGGCGTAGTATATGTTAGGTTTCAGTACGAAGAAAAGATTTACTTCGGAAAACTATTTATTATCGACCAAGATGTTGAACCAATATTTGGTAGAGACTGGATAAGAGAAGTCAACTTAGAAATTGGTGATATTAGAATGTTGAATCAAAACTCATCTGAGTTGACACAAGTTCTTGACGGTTATTCAGATATATTCAGTAAGGAAATTGGTTGCATTCCAAATGAAAAGGGACACCTGAATCTAAAAGAAGGCTGTGGTCCAATATTTGTGAAGCCGAGGCAAGTGCCCTATGCTATTAAACAAAAGGTGGAAGAAGAACTCGATCGACTGGAAAAAGCTGGTATTATTACAAAGATTGAAAACTCAGAATGGGGTACGCCAATTGTGCCAGTAGTAAAACCTAATGGTTCGGTACGAATATGTGCAGATTACAAGACTGCGTTAAATAAAGTTATCCGTGATGAGAAGTATCCAATACAAAGAATTGAGGACATCTTTGCAGAGATGAATGGAGGTAAATTTTTCTGCACACTCGATGTTAGTAATGCTTACTTACACATGCCAATGGACTCTGAAAGTGCTCTGCTACAAACAATAAGCACTCAGAAAGGTTTGTATAAAGTAAACAGGTTGATGTTTGGAGTGAAAGTAGCACCAGCACTGTGGCAAAGATTCATGGATAAGGTACTGCAAGGGACTGATGGAGTTAAGTGCTTTTTCGATGATATAATCATTCAAGGTACAGATTACAAGAGTACACTAGAGAGATTAAAAACTGTCCTAGAAAAAGTTAGAGCGCATAACTTGAAATTAAATTTTGACAAATGTAAATTCTTTCAACAAAGAATAACATACTTGGGACATACAATTGATGAAAACGGGCTGAAGAAAAACTCAGAAAAGGTCAAAGCAATTATCGAGGCAGAAAAACCTAGAAATGTGAATCAACTACGATCTTTCATTGGCATGGCCAATTACTACAACAAATTCATACCAAGACTGGCCGAAAAGCTATATCCATTGAATAAGTTACTACAGAAAGGACAGCGATTTGAATGGTCACAAGAATGTGAAAACAGCTTTATCAATGTTAAAAAGCACATAGCCAATGACAACACTCTAGCACACTACAATCCAAAACTTCCTCTAATACTCTCAACTGACGCATCTCCTTATGGATTGGGAGCAGTAATTTCCCATAAGTTTCCTGATGGGTCGGAACAAACCATAGCTTTTGCTTCCCGATCTTTATCAAAAAGTGAAAAACAGTACAGTCAAATAGACAAAGAAGCTACAGCAATTTACTGGGGGGTAAAGAAATTCTTTGCTTATTGCTATGGACGAAAGTTTATTCTTCAGACGGACCACAAACCTCTTGTTTCCATATTCCATCCATCAAAATGCTTACCGGCAATGTCAGCTACTCGTTTATTGAACTACTCACTTTTCCTTGCTGGGTTTGATTATACAATTGAGTATAGAAGAACTTCAGACCACTGTAACGCAGATTTCTTGTCTCGTTTTCCAGTTGAACAAACTCAAGATGATGAAGACTTGTATTCCAAGTTCCAAATGAATCAAATAGCAATTCTTCCTCTCACACAATGTACACTTGCAGAGCATACAAAGAAAGACCCTGTACTAGCTACAATAGTTACAGCACTAGAAAATGGAGAAAATCTGGAAAAGGTTGGTTTCCGAAATAATGATTTAAGTTTACATAAAGGTTGCATCTTTAGAGGTAGTCGAGTTGTAATACCTAACACATTGCAGAAAGAAGTTCTCAAGGAACTACACATTGGGCATTTAGGCATGTCGAAAATGAAGGCCATGGCGCGAAGTTATGTATATTGGAAAAACTTGGATAATGATATTGAAAACTTGGTTAATAACTGTGACAAATGCAAACAGAAAAGAAATGAACCATCTAAATTAAACCATCACCCTTGGGAAGAACCTACAGCTCCCTGGCATCGCTTACATTTGGATTTTTGTGGACCCGTAAATGGAAATTATTTCTTCATAATTATTGACGCCCATACAAAATGGTTGGAGGTTATACATACAAAAAACACTTCTTCAGACTGGTGCATTCGAAATTTAAGTCACTTATTTTCAACTTTTGGACTGCCAGTTATGATAGTAACAGACAATGGCTCCCAATTTACTAGTGTACTTTTTCAAAGGTTTCTAAGCAATAATGGAATTTGCCATAGGACTTGTGCACCTTTTCACCCATCAAGCAATGGCCAAGCTGAACGATTTGTCCAAACTGTTAAGAAATCGTTGGCTGCCATGAGTGAAGACAAGGGAGACTTGCAGCATAAAATAGATCTTCTCGTAACTCAGTTACGCAAAGCTCCAAACTCTACAGGACTCTCCGCTTATGTGTTAATTTTTGGCAGAGACATAAGAACAAAACTTAACGTGATGGCAGATAAAGTTGAATGGAATAAAAAGATTATGTCGGAACACAAGCTGAAAAGAAATTTTCAGGTGGGACAGAGAGTACTGGTAAGAAATTATTCCTCAAAAGTAAAGTGGAAGGAAGGGAAAATAATTTCAAGAACAGGAAATGTTATGTTTAAAGTCAAGACAGACACTGGACTCACTTGGACTCGTCACTCAGACCAAATACTTCCCTTACACTAAGGGGGGAGAGTTGATGTATAGTTTTAAACATGTGTTCATTAATTGAATGTTTATGTTTACCAATTTTGTAAATAGAATGGATTGAATAAAATAATGTACCTATCTTTTGATTTGAATCTAATTATTATACAATAGTACGTAATTCCCTTAAACGCATTTGATGTTCTCAATAATTACAAAGTGCCACTGGTGTATGTGATGATTTCTAATATCCTTGATGTTATACTTTGATCAGCTGTCCTGGTTACTATGCAATTTAACTTGTTTATTTGTTGTTATTATGATTTACAGTAATGTTGGTTTTTACTAAAATAAAGCCTAGATTTGAAAAGGGTTTACATTCATTACAGTGCAAATCTAAAAAATAAACTAAAACAGCTATTAACCAAAAACACTGCACACATGTATCATCATCACGTGCCACTCCTTAATACGAAATGCTTAACGCAATTTACAATTTTACAGATTATTTTACAATTTCATCGGTTATGATAACAATAACGGTGGATGTTTGGCTGGTGTATCGGCATGTGACACGACGAGCTCCTACAAGTGTGACATCCACTATAAGCTGATTCCCCAAAGCGGGTTACACTCATATAACACCAACATTTGTACAACCACCGCACACCCCGTGACGTTTAAACGACTGCTTCTCAGGTTAAATAGTTCCTCCTTGGTGTATATTCCATCACTTAACCCTTTAAACTGTATGGAGTTAGCTTATTTAATAATTGTGTCTGTATTTCTTATGAACACAAAAATACATTATGTATATGTTTCAAAGCGTATGGGTGGATGAGGGTAAGCAAAAGGTAGGAAAATGGTGTACTCATATTATACTCGATATGTGGTGTACTCACAAAGAATGAAGCCATTCCGTCAAATTCCCCAAGAAGATTCCGCTAATTATGTAATTACAAATGTTTGACACGAATGAGTTATTCCAACAGTAAGTTACAGCTTACAAATGAAAAAAGTAGCATGTCAATCAATTATCAATTATTTAAGATGGGGACGCCACTATGTGCGTATTTTAACCCAAATATGAGCGAAGGATGAGTGTAGGATGAGTGGCGCGATCTTGTATTTCGCTAATGCGCACTTTCACATTTCCTTTTGAGTTTCTCTTTACGATTCAATAAATAATCAAAATAGATTTTTATTTAAAACAACAACAACCATGTATTCGAATTATTCTTAAAATTTGTAAATGTCTATATAAATGTGCACGTATATTGTAAACATATTTTTTAAGAATTAATAATTTATAATAATAAAAAAAAACAATTAACACAAACCTTTACCAGTCGCCATGTTAGCAATACTAAATTCCATACGATATACCAAGGAAAATAACAAACATCAAACAAACAAAAGAATAATAACGGTCTAACTATAAATAACATGCTGTAGGAATGGAAAGGTAGGCCTATCTGATATATCGATTATGCAAATCGGAACAGGCAAACAAGCTGTTAGTAAAACCAGATTATTAATTAAATCGTAAATATGGAATTAATATTTTCTATGTGTGTAGCAATTATTTTGGTACTGCACAGCAAACACTTATTATCAGAAGAGGTAGAGTAATGGTGAGAGCTTATGCAATTATAATACTATTTAAATGATATTTTAAGTTGTAATCTCAATTTCACATGAAAAGAATCAATGAATAATAAATCTATGAAAGCACATTGTTATAGATATTAAAATACTAAGGATCGATCACTTGGTATTTTTGGTTTATTAGAAGAACTTGCAGTATTGACTTTCCAGTAGTTTTACTGCACTTATCTAAAGTATCAATTTAAATTGTTACTATATAAATGCAACTTTTTTAGTGTGGATTAAAATCGCATTTTCACTCCATTGCCCTTTAAAGTCCACCTGTACATTACATGCTGTGTAATGTTAGGCCTACATGGTGTATACTTCCGTCAACTACAAACACACCCAACAGCACAAACAAAATGTACTAAATATTTTTGTGCCCAACCTTAAATTTTGCAGTTTTTCCACCCTTCCTTCAATACAGACTTGACTGTATGTAGGCCCAGACACAATGCAGAAGGAACCACTAATGATTGGATCTACCTCCAAGGGAAGGGCTCTCGAAGTGTTTGTTTCACAGGACTTGTGAGAGAAGGTACAGAAGGGCTGGGATGAGATAGTCTGGTGATACCCCACGCTCCAACCGAGCACCGTTCTCTCCCCACCCCCTCATTGTTGTGATACTCATAGTTATGTTACCCATCTCATGAATACCAGTGTTTGAGCGCAAATCGACACATTCAACTCCTTTGGGGTCGTGTATCGATAGTTTTAAAATGCTACTGCATGTTCACGATTCATTTAGCAAGATTGCTTATATAGCCTAGTGGTTTGAGTTGTTCTCATTCGTAGGTGACTTTAGTTCAGCAATTTACAGATTTTTAAAATTTTATACTGATTCTACGAAGAATATTCTTATGTATGTATTCCAAATTCATATGTCTTTGAAACAAGTAATGTAAAAAAAAGAAGTAGACATTTTTAAGGTGTATGATTTGTTAGTTTAATGGGTACCCTGCTATAAATGCAAAGTCAATGGCATCTGCATACAACACCCCAAATATCATTTAAATATATGGAATAATTGTGGAATAATTTATTTGTATGTCCGTAATACAGTAGGTTCAAAACGCATTTAGAGAAAATCTTTTTTAATACCCTTTCAAGTTAATCTCTAAACAATATTTAAAATTTTACAAAATTATTAATGAGTTTTGACTTAGCTACAGAACAAACATCAGTATGATGGATAATTATTTTAATTGTGACTAGCAGCCTGCGTCACTTTGTGACCAACATCCGTGATATGATTTATAAGGGTGAAACGATTATTTCTCATCATATCCCTATCATTTGCATTGCTTGCCTATTATTTTCACCGAGTGCACGATCTTTTTAAGGAATCTTAGTAAACACAAAATCCAACGAAAATCATTTTATTCTTTAAATTTAATACAAATAGCATTACAATATTTTACTTGAACTCACTGAAACATCGCCTACTAATATAAGAGGTAACCCCATTTTCCTAAGGATGTAAACCAAAATTGTATTATGGCCATCTGTTTTGATGCAAACAAATGTAAACTTGAAACGATTCAGATGGTTGACAACAGAATTCAGCACCGACTCTGACATTTTAAAAGCCTGTAAGGACGAAGGGCTTTCAAGAGCTTCATCCAAACCCGCAAAGGGCACATCTAGAAGATAAGAGCTTTAAATTAAAACTTAATGTACTTATAAAAATAAATATTTAGGGGTCAGTTTGCTGCACTCAAAAATGCAACAAATTCTTTTAATAATATAGATTATTTATATTTAAATAAATAATCTTGATTATTATATCTTGATTATTATTATAATCAAGATTCGACAAAGCGGTATTAACCTTGTTATTTAAAAGGCGATAATTGATAAATATATTATGGCTTTTAGTCAAAGGAGATTCCCAAAATATTTTGACCTTTCACGGCCGAAGGGACCTATCCTTATTTTTATCCTTTTCATATTTTAATGCAGACCTACAGTTTAAGTTTTTAGGTAGATATAAGATATTTTACTATTAAAGTAGTGGTTAGTAAAACACGATTTTGCTCTTAGAAAATAAAATTTAATAATTTAGCACAGTTGCTAACATGAATAAAAAAAAAATCAAACGGGTATTTTATAACAATTTATATTATAAAATATATTTTATTCAACACACAGCTAAAGGTAACCTCTTAGCCAACAAATAATTTGATCACAGTAGCACAGTAGTATTATCAAATATCTACAGGCGGTGAAGTTTGAGACAACGTTAGTTTTGATCTACTCGTTCCTATCAATAACACAAGTGAATTTCTTCAACTTTAACTCAGAACTAAATGCAAACCTCAATTTGGTACATTAAGATTTTACTCTCTCACATAACAAACAACTTTACATGTATAGGAGCTCATTTGAATGGCTTGTAGCATACGCAGTTAGTTAGTTACATTCCAGCAGATTGTTTTGACTAGAAGTGCTGAGTTAGCGCTGCACATCCAGGAACTGCTCTGAGAACCCTGGTACTTCTGCTATAACACGCTTCTCAGGTCCACAGTCTACAGACTCAACTACACGAGATAACAACTTGGACTTACCTCAAGGAAAATGTTTTAATAGTTAATAAATCTTACTAGTGTACCTGTTGCTCGAATTCGAGCTGCAAAGTATTACAGACGTTATTTTAAAACAAATAACAGTCATAATTTCATATGACTTTATTTGAGAGTAAACGTTACAGAGCATGTTTCAAATGATTTGACGAAATAAAGATAATGCGATCTAGTGTAAACAAACATATAAATACTTATTAGTTTATGTACTTGGTTTAAAACTGTTTCCAGCTGTATCAAAACAGAACGTTATAACCCTTTGACTATTAACACAACGTGTAACGGTACGAACTTGCATTGAGTGTTCGTCCAGATTCTCTTGTTACTGCCAAAAAGTGTTTGAGAAGTATATATATATAAAATCCAATGTAGGCCTATGTATGTTTTCCTACAGTTACCTAACAATGTACATGTTCTCTCACTGATTTGAGAAAGCAAAGTGGCCAATTCGCTCATCAGTGAGACAATGTTAACATTGTCTCACTCTAATTACTTTGTCTCACTCCAGATTTGCAACGTGAAGGCACGAAATAGTGAGCGCGTAACATGCAGGCAAGGTCGTATGCGCGCGAAATACGTTGGCAGCACTGGCTGTAAATCAGCTGGTCAGCTGTTGTACTGTTGTAGGTGTCACTTCACATTTAATGTTATATTAAACTAGCTGTTACCCACGGGCTCCACCCCGTTTTACTACATTAGTATTAATAAAACTATTGATTGGTTAAGTTAAGATGAAATAAGCAAAACAGAATACAGTAATGGTAATACAAACAAATAATAACAGCTGTGGTATTTTTAACATTAGGTAAATGGAAAGTTCCCTTTGGAAAGCAGACCTTATAGGGCAATTTATGAAATGATGGATAATTTTGCGCAAGGTTTCTCGTCATGACGAACATTTTAAGTATATGGTTTATGGGGGTGTGACTTGTAGTTTTCTCAAAAGTTCATGGGTACTTTTGGTTTTATATATAGAAAGTTTACTTCTGTGTAAAAATAGGTTATGTTTCTTCACTAATTTATTTGTTTTATGGTAACTGTAGGAAAAGTATAATGTGCAACTCGAGTTCAAAGTACGATTGCCTCACTCGAGAAACCATTCCTCACTCGCCTACGGCTCGAGAGTAAGGATTTCTCTCGAGTGAGTCAATTGCTCACTTTTCTCACTAGTTGCACAAATAACTATTGTTTGACCTTTATGGACTCCGAACCCGCTCGACAGATTGTAATGAAACTTTTAGGCATTATTAAACATTATTCAAGGATGGTTTGTGTGAAGTTTGGTGCAGATCCGTCAAAAGGGCTCCTCCCCAGTGGCTCTGGAGTTTCCCATGTTAACCTTATGAGAACTCATATTTAAATGGAATTAAAGAATCTTAACAGCTGGTTCAACTAAACAATTTAATTCTGTGATGTTCAATAGCATTAAAAAGTTAATAGGTTTACCAACAGGGTGCAGCACTATTTTTTTTTTTTTTATTTATGACAACAGCTAATTCGCAACCAAAAGGTGAGTGAGCGTAGCGAACGAACTTCAACCTGGAGGAGAGTTGGCGTAGCGAACAAGCTAACCTGAAGGCAAGTGAGCGCAGCGAACGAGCTCCAACCTAAAGGTGAGTGAGCGTAGCGAACGAACTTCAACCAGGACGTGATTGAGCCATGCGAACGAGCTCATCGTGAAAATTAACGAACATTTTACATAAAACCACATTAGGACAGGACGACGTCTGTCGGGCCAGCTAGTATTTGATAAAAATCAAAAACTTTGGCTTTGTTATCTATTAGCTAGCCATAAGCACTAAATTTAGAGGAAGCTATGGCTGTACTCATGAAATTATAAGCAACATATTTTTATGCCTTTTTATGATTTCAATCATGACGACTGATATGAAACATGCCTTTTTACAAGCCCATCGTCATGAGGAGGTAGAATCCACCAAGCATTGGGAGCCGCTCGATCTTTTTCACAGTGTTGTAGTTAGATATAACTATTGATGTTTAAATGAGGAGTGACCATTGATGTATAATACTCCCGGGGAGTGGTAATTATACATCGATGGGGTGACAGACGATCAGCCATTTAACAACAACAAGGATTCTCACAATGAAATACACACAATGATTGTTCTGACAGCTCTCAACCTGGAGGCGAGTTAGCGTAGCGAACGAGCTCCAACCTAAAGGCGAGTGAGCGTAGCGAAAGAACTTCAACCAGGACATGATTGAGCCATGCGAATACTTATGAAGTTAAACGGGGCAAAGCCCGCGGGTACAGCTAGTTCATTCCTAATACTGTAAAGATCACGTCAGCCAAATATTCCAATAGCTAAGACTCACTAGGATCATTTGAAAATCTAGATCATTATGTGGTCCTAAAGGTAGAGTTTCAAACGTCAAAACTTAACACGATTTATATATTCGTCACATTTTCTCTGACACCCACAGCGCCAAATAACCTCACTCAACGGTTGTTAACTTCTTCCCGCATTCACACGTGTCCGTCGTGCTCGCCTCGCTCTCTGTTTACTAACACCATTCGTCAACCAAGCGGACAACAACTTCGGTATTCGTCGCTCGAGTTATTGCTTGGTTATTGCATCCATCATAGTTTTGTTTTGCTGTTGGTACTTCAAAGGAGAAAGTCGCCGACCCCTAGTGTTGTCCAAAAAGCTAAGTTATTAGCACTGTCCTAGGTTGACGAAAACTTGTTGAAATTTTCGTAACATAGGCCTATACAAAATTTTCCCCGGTCGGTTATAATGCCAACAGTAGTTTCTTTGCCAACATGAGTAAAAAGTACGAGTATTTTAAAGCTTGTTGTGTGTTATTTCGGTTTTTTCTTTTGAGTACAGTACAACCAACTTTAATACTCTAGACTAGAATACGAATTATTATCGTACGGTTATCAATCACTACAAGAGGTTCTACCCGCAAATTCACGGGTGTACAGAAGCCACCATTAAATGAATTTAATCAACCTTGATTTTATATTTCATTTAAAGGGCTCAAGTTCGAGAAATTGTCATCAGGATGCTAAAGGCAGTGGAACCTTTATACCTTACATCCTGAGGTGGCCGAGGTGGGTACGGTTGTACCTGAACTCGCCGCTCTCTTCCCCGACTTCTTTAATACTTTAATAATTTTCAATGAAATGGCAACCTGTTAAAGATCGGTGACAACCTCTTGGAACGAACGATATACATGGTTCGTTAATCTCATATTCATCGTGTTTCGATCACCTTTAATCACTCACTTGTATCAAACAGCTACAAATAGCTTCACTTTACATTCCCCAAACCTCTTTTAAGAACATAAAAGTAAGTAATAAAATAAGTAAACAAAACTGTAAACAAACAAACTATATTGTCCATTGCATTGGCCAGCTGTTGTTCACTAAATTAATCAAATACGTTAACTTCCAAAACATGCAAAGCGTAGCCCTTTGGAAATCAGCCTGTGGGGCAGAGCCCTTAGGGAGTTCGTCCATATCAATACTTTTCGGCAAATCTACACACTCTGAGCTTAGTTTTGATATGCCATATGTGTATATTTTTATTTGGTAAATGGCCTTAACCGTTTACATAAAATTTTATTGTATCACTTTAATAATATAATAGATAAGCACTAGATTTAGATGAGTCTACTATACGCTCCGGATGCCGTGATCCTCTTCTCACGATCACTTGTTGTTTTTTGAGATCTCTCAGTGTCAGAAGTAAACATTTCTCACGTTCATTAATTTGATCTGACATTATCAAGTTTATTTTACCATCGTGACAACACTACAGTATGTGCTTCGTATATTTTTTTCACTTCCAAAGTAAGTTGCATAGCAGAACTGGCAAATATTATTCATCTCACCAAGTGAATGTGTATGTATGGATGTGTATCTGTTAGACCAGGCCTCTCTTTCTCTACTCTCCTTATACGCATAAGATACCTTATTATTAATTGTCTCCTCCATCCGTTTTCAATATTTCTTCTTTGAACTTCAGGCATTTTCCGTTCTTCCAAAAAAACTGATTAACTGTTTAACTTGGTCTTAACCTACTATGTTTAAACATCAATATTTAGGCTACTCCCAAAAAGCTAATGAGTTTCTTTTTATAAACAGCTGATTTTTGTTTTTAAATTTGTTCTATGTATTTCTTATGGAGAAAACCCGACCTTTGAGAGGGTCTCGTGCCCTTAACAGTAGATATTTTAAAGTTCTAAAACCTTATTGCAAAACTACATATTGAGACGAATCTTTTGACACCTTGAACGTTGAAATTGGTCCACAATTAAGGGAGGAGTTGCGTTAACAAAATACGGCTTCACGTATTATATATATAGATATCAATAAATTATAGTTCACAAGATTCATACTTTAATTTAGTTACGTTACAACCAAAGAGGATGCTGCGTGGCCTTTTGTTAATGTCAATAAACACTCAACAAGATTACCATCAGCGTTAATTCTCTAGGACACTGTCGTAGTCATAGGTTACAAAACATAAAATATTGCTAAACTGCATTCAATGCAGTACTGTTCCTCCTTACATTAACACACATCTTGTCGGATTTTAAGAATCAGGAACTGGTTGCTTTTTTATAGGTGAATACGTGATGTCACCACGAGACGGCTTACACTGAAAAATATAGCAAAATAGATGATCCTGAAAGGACAGATACAGATTTTATAATGGCTTATATAACAAAAGAAACTAAACAAATGAAATTTGAACAGTGAGAGAATGATGTATTAACTGTAAAAGTCACAAAAAAAGTAATCGTATAGCTCGCCCTCTTACTATTCCCCGCACATTCTTAGCACTAACTTCAATGAGACTAATTTTCATCATTGCAACCTCCGAACAATCCTTTAGTTGTTTAAGATTTTGTTGCTATCCTTGCAGCTTGTGCTTTTTCTAACCTTTCATAGTAGCTTAACGATTTTTGCAGTATTATAAGAACAGGCTTTTTAACCACGTCACATAAAAAAGGCTTCTCAAAAGCATCGTAAACATAACAGTAGACATGCACCAAAAAACTATATAAGCCTAACTGCAAAAATAAGTAAATTAACAAGTAACGTATTACTAGTATTTTACTATCCAGCCCCTTTAACCCGACAAACCGTGCAATAAAACTCACATCGCAAACATCGTAACCGAACTGCTGAGGTGGAAATCGGATCAATGCGGGAATAAATTACAAAATCGGCCTGTAAAGTCTCAAGTAATAGGGTACACGGGTCTCATTTTCATAAAGTCAAAAAGGCTCGTACGGAAGAGGTGATGTGAATAAATGTAAACAGGTGTGGAGGTAGTTGAGAGGCGGCGGGCGGGGGCGGATCCTGGGGGTGGCGCAGGCGTACCAGCATCGACCAGGGGCGGCGACTCCTCCGTCATCTCACGGCTAATTATGACCTGGATGGCCCCATTGTAAACACATCTCGTGGATCCCAATAACCGACGATTTTATTTGACCCTTTGGTATACGGATTCGTTATAAGGTATTCTAAATTGGACGAGTGTAGTGGTGGAACACAGATTGGAAATATCAATTATTTTCATCTGTTTGGATTGGCGGGAGCCAGCATTTAATATACGTGTAATTGTTTGACTTCAAACACCCTAAAGAGTTGGAGGTCTAGAGTATCTATGTTGTTTTCACCTTTAAAAACAAAGGATGTGTAAAGGATGTGGCTACATTTTTCAGGATGAAACCGGTAACCTTGGTGCAACATGACGTAGTTCATAACACTGGAAATGTATTTTCAGCCCTCACTTATTTTCCTACCTTGAAACTGGGACTGGTGTCTAAAATAGGTACTTTCCGCCCAAGTGATGAAATCTACTATATTATTTAAGTGATACAATCACATAAGGTGATTTACCAATAACAAATATAGGCATATGACGCATCAAAATTAAGCTCAGAGTTGGTAGATTTCCCGAAAAGTACTGGTATATGAAAATATTTTAAGGGCTCTTTCTCACATGCCTCTTTCCAAAAGGCTATCTATGCCTTTCAAGTTTTAGAGGTTTACACCATCATTCAATGAATTCAATGAACAACAGCTGGTCAATTAAATTCACAGTTTTTTGTTTATTTACATTTGTGGTTACTTATTTTATTATTTACTTTTAATTCTTAAAGGTGCGGTAAATTAACATTGAGGCTATTTCTAGCCGTTGGATACTAGTGGGTGTTTTAAGGTTTTTGAAGGAAAATGAGTGTGAGATGCGACTTGTGGTCGTCCAAGAGGTTGTTGCCGATCTTTCGCAGGTCGCCGTGAAAGAGAGCGGCGAGTTCGGATACGACAATACCCACCTCCGCCACCACAGCTCTTAAGGTATGAAGGCCTTTTATGTAGCATTGTAGTGCACTACATTTTAAATATGAGAAATCTAGGAATGATTATACCCTGCGTTGTTTGAATGGGAATTTTTCTCTACCTCCAATTGATGGTGCCACCCTATCTTTATAGGTCTTTTATCCGGAGAAGATGTTAAATATATTTTCTACGAAATTTTGTATAAGACATAAGGAAATAACATTTTGCCGTATTTTTTGTAATATTTGGTGCTGACATAATACATCCTGAGGGAAACGGACCCCATTATTGTTTTACTGTGTTTAAAGAGGTTTACCAACGTACATGGGTGATCTCTATGCGTCAGGCCCACGAATTCTAAATGACTTTTAAAGAATTGGAGGAAATTTTGATCAAAATAATTCCATACGTGAGATAAGCGCATTTTGGATTTTCTCCCTGGCGAAGAAAGTGAATAGGTACAAAGTTTAAAATTAAATTTTTGACAGTGAACCTTCGACTCCTTAAGGTTTGCTCGGGAATTTTTGATAGTCTTGAACTGAGTGGCCTTCCTCCTACCAATCTTTGATTTAAAGCTGGAGCAAATGTAATCCTTATGCGAAATATTAACTTACAAAAAATGTCTCATGATCGGAACCCGACTTTGAGTTGAATGCATGTTTGACAATGATTTGACTCTAGATTTAACAGTTATCTCTGATTATTACATAGGGACCAGGGTGTTATAACCTAAAATCAAACGGATTCCACCAGACATAACCCTGTCATTTAAACTTCATAGACGCCAGTTTCCTATTAGGCATTTGCCACTAAAACCAACAAATCCCAATCCAAACTCCGGATCGCATTTGTGTTTGGTTGCCACAGCCAGTTTCTTTTTACATGGCCAGCTTTATGTGGCTTGTCAAGAGCACAATCCTTTGATGGTTAAAAAGTCAAACAATGAGGTATCTATTATTTCAAACGTTTTATTTATATGTATTTATATACAACGTTTGAAATAATAGATACCTCATTGTTTGACTTTTTAACCATCAAAGGATTGTGCTCTTGACAAGCCACATAAAGCTAGCCATGTGAAAAAAAACTGGCTGTGGCAACCAAACACAAATGCGATCCGGAGTTTGGATTGGAATTTGTTGATTACAAAATGCTGTACGTTCAATTTGAATTAGTATAACTTCTTTATAGAAGTACAGCATTTTTTATCCAACGTTTTTATAGATAATAAAGACAAGCTCTAAAGTTTTATCTTGATATTATTTTTAGAAGGGTATACACTATTTATTTTACTAATTCAAAATGTTTATGACAAATATTTTCATAAATTTCAATTTGAACATGAACATCCGTTCCATTAAATAAAATTGTTGAATTAAGATCTCTTTAAAAGTAAATACCCCCGCCGCAGCAAACCTGCAGACTAAGCGAATTTCCATATGTCTGATTGGATTTACACTAAAATGTCTAGCCTACTTAAAAGTTTAACATTTATTTCCTATTTAAATAGAATTAGTTTAACAGGTACTTAGGTTTGCTGCATCAGGGAGGGTAAAACTGTTTTTTTTTTTGTAAAATGTTAATAGTTAGTAAGAAATAAAAACATTTTCCAAATTTGATCAAAATATGTCCATAAACAAGCAAACTACAACAGTTTATTTATTATCCATAAGAATAACATGGGAATTTAAAATTTTCATTTTTTTGGAATTTTATCCGTAACCATTAGGCGCATAGTCACACTTCAATATACTAAATTATTTGTTTTTTTAAGCACTACAAAATGATTTGAAAAGATTTTGCAAAATTTTATGTTGTTTGGGTCAAAAATGGGAAAAACCTATTTTTACCCTATAAAACCCCCCTTAAACCCCCGTTCCCATAGTCCGATCATGCTGGTTCGCGAACTCGTTCAAGTTTATCCCGCCTTACACTTTCAAACCAAATTTTATCAAAATCGGACAAAAATTACTCAAGTTATCGTGCGGATGGACACACACACACACATATATATATATATATATAAAAAAGGGTACTCATGTTATTTTACATATTATTTATTAATATATATATATATATATATCTAATATATAAAATTCTCGTGTCACAGTGTTTGTCTGCAAACTCCTCCGGAACTACTTCACCGATCGTTATGAAATTTGGTGTGTAAATTCTGTAGGTATACGAATCGGACGTAAACTATTTCCCGTTTCGAAATTCTTAAAAGGGCTCCGCCCCAGTGGCTCTGGAGTTTCCCATGTTAACCTTATGAGAAATGGAATTATTGAATCTTAACAGCTGTTTCAATTAAACAAGTTGGTTCTGTTCTATGATGTTCAATAGCATTAAAGTTACAAGGATTACCAACAGGGTGCAGCACTATTATTTCTTTTACATTTATGACAACAGCTAATTTGCAATCAAAAGGTGAGTGAGCGTAGCGAACGAACTTCAACCTGGAGGCGAGTGAGCGTAGCGAACGAGCTAACCTGAAGGCAAATGAGCGCAGCGAACGAGCTCCAACCTAAAGGTGAGTGAGCGTAGCGAACGAGCTCCAACCCAAAGGTGAGTGAGCGTAGCGAACGAACTTCAACCAGGACGTGATTGAGCGATGCGAACGAGATCATCTTGAAAATTAAACGTAACGGTACTTTCTTTCCATCGGTCTGTCTTAGGGGAAACCTATAACTTAGGCGAATCGAAGTTCGCCGGGTCAGCTAGTATATATATATAAAAATTTGAACGAATGGTGTTTTTGGCCTCTGGGGACATCAAAATGAAAAAGTAAATCGGTCCCGGGCCTAGGTCTTACCATGAGACCTACGGTAATAGCTACTTCCCTATAGGGAAATTCGCTAAAACATGTATCTAAAAGATAATACGGAAACAGTAAATACCACTGTGACATAGCCTTAATATAATATCTTAAAAGCGCTTCTTATTGCTCATCCGCCAGCTTAAGTCGGAAACTTCATACCGGTTCCTGAGTTATTTACAGGTTGTGGTTTTTGAAGAAAGTAAGCAATCAGAGAGTCAGTAGTATTTCCGTTTGTAAATATATATTACTTAGTTACTATTGAAAGTTAATCTATGTGTATGTGTTTACTGAAATCACCAAACTGACATTAAATATTTGTATTACAAAGAAAGAATAATTTATCAATTAATAATAATTTGATTGCTTTTGGGAACACCCTGATGCTTGTGACTTGCCATTACTTTTTAGCAGCAATTATATATACATACATATTATACATAATATATGTCACCATTAATATCCAAAAAAGTTCAAAAGTAAATTTAACCCGATATGCCCAAAGGGGGTTAAATATAAAGCATTAAATATCTTTTTCAGAGTGATCTTGAAATACAACATCTCTAAACACATAGAACTGCACTACAGCACATGCTTGGCCCACCGTGTTACGATCCAACTTATAAAAATAAACAAATTCACACTATACTATTTAAAGTCGTCTAAGAGATGACTATTTTGTAACAAGGTCAGATAATGAGCGTGGTATTCCCCCGTCCCACCCTCACTTTGATGGGGGAGGTCTTGGCACAGGTCTATCTGATCGGGGCAGTGTCCAGTTTTTCTCAGCCCAACATTCAATATAAAGCAAGCGATTTATAGCCGGCCAATTAATTGTTGGTGTCGCACAGAAAGGGGTGGTCTTTCGCACACGTCAAACTTACACCTTACAGTCTACTAATGTTTACTTAAGTAAATTAGGGTTAGGCTATAAACTTGTGTATGGAAATTTGTAGGTTTTATACCAGGCATTCCAATTTTTTTCGTAAACTATGTTATTGAATGGATATTATCGGGTAAATTAATGCAGAAAATGTGATTGGAGTATTGTCATTCGAACTTGGATGTTGGGTGAAATGGATGTTTGTTCATGATAAGAAAGAACATTTCAACTTTATATTCTTAAAAAGACCCATTGCAGCAATCCTGTAGACTAAACATTTCTCATCATTCTCATGTTATCCATACTTGCTTAATTTGCTATCATAATCAATTACTCTGTAAAATTGTTGACGGTTCCTGAGATTCATACACGGTCTAGGCTGGAAACACAAAGTCTGTAAACAGTAAATGATTAGATCAGTTAAGATTTTACGAGTAAAAAAATAGACAAAAGTGGAAATGTAAAAAAATATAACAGTTCCTTGTTCATACTTGTCAAAATATAATTTGTAGGGTGAATCTTTTGCATGTTAGGGTAAACGCTTCATATTTTGGGTTTGATCACTGTGAACGTTGTTTTGGTGGGTGGTTACAGTAAATATGATTTTAATTCCCTAAAGTAACAAATATACGTAGTCACGTACGTTGGCAATGTAATACTTAGTTACCACGATTGTGTTAGTTACCCAACCAAGTTTTACATAAAGCCTAAAAATAAACGTTTCCAATGCCATTTTGATTTCAGAATTTGAGTGCGAAAATTCATATACACTACAACTAGGCAATGTCGGATATAAAACGGAATTAAAAATGTAACAGGACAGTAAATCACATAGCATGTACAGGACTGGCCGTTACAGCCAAGCGGTGCGGTTATTGGCTGCATATCCTGGCTGCTGACCTCTAGTGGACGACGATATTGCTTGAGAACTACCATTACATCCCACAGTCCGCACACCTCACCCCCTTACACGCATTTAGTATCTGTCCAGTTCTTTGCTGCTGCTGCTTTTGTTACAAAACTCGTTCACAAAATTTGTGCCAATGTGTGTTCGGTTTTAAGACGTGGATAATTGAGTGTGCATGTTCAATGTAGTAGCGTAATCCTTTTTGTAATGGAGTAGAACGCATTAATGTTGCTGAAACTGGTAAATGCCTTTGATTGGGCTATTAATGTCAATATCAAACAAAAGATCGACCCTGTATAGTAAAACTAATTGTGAACTAATCAGGGGTTTGACCCGTTACAAAAGAACTAAAAACTTCGTATTAAACATGCTAAATAAATCTGCCCAGCTGCAGCAAACCTGCAGACGTAGCAAATTTCCTTTTACCAGGCTTGACCTCTTTACCCTTAAGATTGTCAAATTTATTTCCTATTCAAATGACATTATTTTAATAAGTACTTAGGTGTTCTGCTACACGGAAGGTAAAAAAGTAAGTTTTCCAATTTTATTCAACATACATAACTTATTTGAAAACCATTTCGAACTTACAATCTATCTTCATCCGAGACAAAGCCAACAAGAATATTTTTTTTAGTTTTACAATGTTATTTTAAACACCAATTTAATCTCACAGCTTTCACAATACGGATAAATCAAAACTTTCAAGAAAAATACAGCAAAACGTCAGAGGTCTTGATGCAGTGATGCAAAGGGAGGTCAGCGCACGAGGTTGCAGATAACCCAGCATCAGGCGTGTGTATGACCTCTGACCTCTACTGCAACAATGTATATAGGGCCTGCACCAATCACAAGCCGCCTCTCGTGTTACTAAATTGTACCCGGTGATAAACTGGTCAGTGTTCACTGCTAAAAAACTACAGCAATGGCTTTGCTTAAAAACTACAGGTATGAATCTTGATCGTTGATTTAGATCTCCTGTGAAGGTGCATCAATGAGCTGTAGCTATTGTTACTAAAAATTCGCGTTAGCAACCGCGTGGTAGCTAAAATTTTGTTTTCAGCAATCGCAGTTTTTGTATATTATGTGTATATTCACCTCTAACAAGAATTCAAACTCATGGAAAGTAATAAAGAGGAAACTTTCTCCAATCTCCCTTCAAAGAGTCAAAGGCGCCTTTCGAAGGTTTAGCAAAAAAAACTTCTTATCTAGGCAGTTTTTGTACTTTTCTTCTTAATTAATTGTATGCACCAGCCACAGTGCATGACATAAACAGATGCTGCTATGTCATGCATGGTGATTTGTAGAACACAATATAATCGAAATAAAATACCGAAACTTATTACATAGCAAGAGATCGCAACATACTGAAATTGTCTGCAGGTCTAGACACGGAACTTGTGCCCCAAAGCTCTGTGAAGGGAACCATCCTAATCATGGTCTTGGCCTAAACCTTTACCAAAATTAACATCAATTGATAGACTTATGACAAATAGTATTTGGATTCAGAATTGACCATATTTCTGCTTGAACCAGCGACCTTCAGGAAGGCTTCAACTATTGGAATCGTCTCACTATTAGAGATCACTTTAACAAGAATTTCTTTGACAAATAGTTCGAGTAATTTAAGTGAACCTCAATAGTAGGATCATGTATACAATCAAGTTATTGAATGGGTTCCACAGTGGGTTGGTAAACGCGGCAGCGACGGTACGTGCTGATGTTAGCCGTGCTGACGTCGTGTCACATGACACCAGCAACGCCGCTGCCGCTGAGCTCACATCCGTCAGGTGACATCAGGCGGCCACGGCGTCAGCAATACAACACTTCAGTACTTGAGCACACACACCGCCCGACTACCATACATGCATTGTCGTAGACATCCACAGGACCATATGACGATTTATCATTTCCCAGAGCCCCTAAAATGCTTTGCTGCATGGCTTTTTCGTGAGAAAACCAATGTGAGGTTTTCTACGACCGAGTGGTTATAGTGCTCTTCCTAAAATCTGGAGCTTGTCTGAGTTAAGTGGGTTCTAGGTAATTTTCAATGTGATGCCGATGCCAGTTAATAAGAATGTGATGAAACCAAGTTCGTAGTAAGATCTTATCAATAAATGCTCTCCATGTTAACTTTTTCGCCAGTTTTCAAACCAAAATCGTCGTAGTTGGTGTGAGCCACCAACAGATCGAAATTACTAATTACAGTTGAATAGATGAATTGTTTGGCCAAGACAGCCGAATTGCATAACTTGTTGTGTACTGTAGCAACTGTTATGACCCATCCGCCACGTCAGCCACAAAAAGTAAGGTAGAAAATATAGTTTTTCGTCATACTGCAGCAAAAACAGTCCTTTTTAATGCATGCGTTGCTGGTCTAAAGTAGTATTTTTACTTTCTAGGGAGTAAAAATACTTTTTAGTCTCTAGGAAGTAAAAATCAGCTGTTGTAAACAGTTGTAAATTTCGATTGTGGTAATCGTATGATATAATTTTACAAAAAGATCCAGAGGTATAAGTTACTGAGCATATTAATACGAAATCTTATTTCAAACTCATTTCTGTAAGGCGTGAGCGAAGCACAACGAGGATCAAGTCAATCTCAATAACAGCGCGGATCGCGTTCCTTCAAAGACAGGATAAAGTCAAAGTTACGGCGCTTCGCGTGAATGACTACACAACTGGATCTGGAGTATAGAGAATGGAGAGACAAAGGGACGATGGGAGGGGAGGGGGAATATGCTCAATCGGATGATGGGTGACAGCTAACTGGCGGCATTAAGTGTCAAAAAGAATCAAAGATTCGATTGAGAACCGTTCTACCGCGACCAGAGTCATCAGTTTTCAAGATCGCGTTATGTAAGATGAGTGTGAGGTAGCTCGTCTTTATTGCTAATAGATTTACTTGATTTGGAAAAGGTCCCTATTTTATTTTGTCTCGTGGTCTGCAGCCTATTGTATGGTTCTTCTATTTAATCAGAAAGTTGCCGGTTCGTTTCTAGACAGTAGCGTTGTGATAGTTGTATCTGGATCCAGCCGTCTTGTAAATAGAGACTAAAGACACAGCTGATCTTAGTCAGTAACAAAACTACTTATAATCTCGTTGAATTCTACATTCACCTTGCATTATAATGGCTAAATGGACGTACCCAAAGTGCCTTACTGTCTAAGTAAAGTTATCGCAAAAGTAAAACTCATATTTCTCTGCGTCTTAGGTGAATATTTCATCATATGCACACCGATATTTACTTTGAAACATAATTCGTTATGAATTTTCGAGCTTTTTTTAAGGGTAGCTATTCTTTTACAATCAATGCTAAAGCGATAATTTTGAAAATTGAATCAACATTAATGATGCTAATTAACATGCTAATGACAAATTAAAACTTTAACACAGTTTTCAGATAACATTTACGAATGCCATAACTGTTTTTTTATGTCGATTATTACAAATTTTTACCAAGCCTAACTAAAAAGACACCTTAATGTAACCATAACTATTGCTACAACAATTAACAAATGAAGTATCTCAAATAAGAGGAAAAAGTTAAATTTTTTACCGTATTACACCCTGTCAGTCACTTCTAAATTTATTCAAATTGTTTATAATCATTGAGTCGCTTAAATTATTGCACTAGAATACATGCTCCTTCATTAACATTTAGTCTGATTTTAGTTTAAAAATATTTCAAATTAAGTGTTGTGTTGGTGACTAATGCCTGATGCATCTAAATTGAAAGAACTCCCGCTAAAGTAATGGTAATACATATGGAAACCATTTTGGAATCTAATTACCAAAACGTACACAAAATATGAAATAATTGTTTTAAGGATGAGCTAAACATTGTGAATGATCAAGTTCAATAATCATTTCACAAGTTCTATTACTTTGTGTCGTAAAGAGATGAGATATTGGGCCCTGGTGATGAAATCTACTATCATAACAACATCGAAACTAAATATCAAGCTAAATATTGACGGATAAGTAACAATTGGAAAATATTTCCACGTTACAGCTGTGTTGATATCAACCAAGGCGTCCATTGTGGAATGTCGGACATCCGTGTAGGAGTTGCTCAACGTGTCGTCCAGCTGATAACAAGTAGACAGGGACTCAGCTGTAACACCTCGACACTGATAACGGACGGGAATTGCTGTAATGCAAAGAGTTTAAAATAGTATGCTAGCGATGATTAAACTTTGCCAATTTAGCGGTTTCCAATACGAACACCAAGTATTCTTGGAAAATAGTTGATTAAAGTAGTTGGTAGGTGTTAGAAGATAACACCATTGACCAGATAACACTTTCTGGAATTGCAGACTCGTAAAATTTGGTGGAATTGGACTGTACATTCTGGTTCGGAAACCAAACGTTTAATTTCACACGATTAATAATGTTGGTTATAATCACGATTACTAGGGTATTTTTCTAGTAATCGTGGTTATAATGAACCAGTAGCACCACTCTGTATAACTTTAGTAAAAAGATTTTAAGGTTAACCTTTATATTTATTACACGCAATCTGCCACACTGATTAATCTTAAAAAGATTTTACACTAGTTTTTACTTTTTTCACATTTAAAATTTTAGTTGAGGTTTTATAAAAAACAACTTAAATCTTTCCCTATTTCGGCATCAATTACTTTAGGTAGATACGGTATAGAATTTACGACATTGTCTTTTTGACTATGGAATATTTCGATTTAGGCCTAATCACTTTGATCACTGGGAAATCAAAGTTAATAAATGTATCGGAATATCAACAAATTTAGAAATAAAAAAACTTATCATTACTGCTAGGGAATAGCTAAGATTGTAAAGGTAGTATAAATAATATTAATTTTCTTCGTATTTTAAAACGTGACGTTATATTCCAATTTGATCAACAACATTGTTCCATATCTATCTATCTAAATTCATATTTCGAAAGGAATACCCAATAACTGAAAACCTGTCAAAACCTGTCTTTTGTAAATCACTTATAAAAGTGTATTTTTAAACCATCCCCTTTTAATGGTTTCACTGCCCTACGTATACAATTCCTTTGCCCCTTACAAAATGAACACGGAACAAGTGGCACAGAACACAAACTGCATGCATCCTAAGAGTGAAGGCGTGTGTTTAATTTTGTTGCAAACGTATATGCCAATAGGTTGAATGTCGCGATATAATCGGGCAAATTCTCAAAAAATATAAAATAATGACATAGAAAATTAAGGAATTTTCAAGTCCAAATTGGCGTAAGTCTAAGTTTGACAGTGCCAGAAAACAAACCCCATTTAGTGCTATGACATTTTTATTTTTATTTATTGTATAACTTATTTAGCATGACATTTTTTCTGATGAAGACCCTTAAAGGCTTCTTTAACGATGGGTTTTGAATCTATGTTTTTGCAATAAAATAATTATAAACTAACTACCTTTATACAGTGATCAAATCATTTATATTTAAATAAGCCTAAGCTTACACCCACATTTTCAGAAAAGGTTTGATTTACAATCATTAAAAGTAGAATTAAATACCATGAATTTAAATAAAGTTTAAAAATACACATTATAGCCTAACCTAGCCTAACGTATGACATATACGTCTAAATTATCGTAATTTTTGAATGATTGAAAAAAGAAAGACAAAATTTGATAACTATTTTCAGCAACATGTCTTGCAAAAGTGTAATGATGAAGGTTTCTGAATTGTTATCATACTATTTTAAAAAATGATCATTTATTCCGCAATTATGGACCATCGTTGATTAATCCTTTTTTAAGTCTTTTTTATTACGTTTCTGATAGGGATACGTACTAATGATAACTTGTTTGAATCAAATATTTGAAGATATAAATTTAAACTTAGCACAAATACTATAGATGTAGAATAACTGCAGTTAAATATTGTTGAGGCAGACTCGACAGTTTTACAGACAACCAGATATTGTTTAAACCCCCAAAGTGTGATAGACGATCTTGGTTCATTAAGGTTCTGTAGAAGGAATTAATTGTAATCCACTCTGCCTGATGACAAATCCTTCAGAGTTGTGTAGAAAGAGTTCTGATGAAGCGTTCTGCATCGTTATTTACACTTCTCTCGATATTTACTTCTCGTCTCGTATTTCCTTTTTTACAAAAATCTTACAAGTTAAAAGTTAGGAAGATAAAAAAAACAATATATGTAATGAATATTGAACATAATTTGACATAAACTTAATTACGATCGAATTCTTGCGTGAATAAATCGCACTTGGCGGTAACAAAACTTAGATCCATCCCATTTAAACTTTTCTTAGACAAACAACAATACGTCGAAGGCGAAAACGGACGAGGGCTTAAAAGAAATAAATCTTAGCCAGTAAATAGAAATGACAAAAACCAGTTAGTGTCGGAACGCTTCCCTTTCTTGGATTTATTGGCTCTTTTATTTATTGGAAGAGTGGAATGTTTACATATAGCCAATAACTATTGGCCGAAACGATATACTGTCTATGGTGGTCTTGGATAGACTCCTTAGGATAAATTGTTTTGTTGAGTAGGATCAATAAGAAGGACACGTAATCATTTGGCACACTATAAAACACAAACAATATTCGACTTATAGACATTTAACTAAGTAACACATATTCAACACTATTTCTTTATAAAGTAATTTACAAACCATATTGCCTTCAAACTACAATCAAATCCGCTAGGTGCAGTACAATGTCATAACCTAAGTCTATATCGATATCTCAACAATTATAGAAGGGGTCGGACTCCCCTCGTATATAAGTTATAGGCAGTTTTATAGATATGTTATCCCAGGGATAAAAGCAACGACTCCTGATTTACTACAGACAGCCCCACAATACCATTTAGTGAACTCTGACAACCTATCAGATGTACAATGTTTATACATTGATGGCATACGATTTAATTTGATGTTAGGTAATCATCAAGGCCGGAGAAACAATATACACACAAACTACTATAATCAATACGAAAGTAGTGAGCAAGCATAATGTAAACTCGTTTTCTCAAGAGCTATTGAATTAACATAAATGAAATTTGAAACACATGCAGAGTCTTATAGTTTAGCACTAAGGAATGTGTGTTTAATAAGTTAATCATGTTTCCGCCCGATACATTTTGTTTCGTATTCTTTAAAAGTTGGCCAGCTGATCAGAGTGTTGGAGAGAGTGTCATTTGCACAATCCCATATGACTAACAATAGGGTAATAATGTAAACACTACTAATAACTACGTGTATAATATCGTTATTCTTGTAGCATTGTGCGTTTGTTCTCTTTTCCCTCCTCTTATTCATCTTGTTTTGCATTTCAGAATCAGAATAAGAAAATCTTATTGTTTCATTGATTTCCACACATTGATTTACACACAGAGTAAAACTAAGAATAACTTAGATTAAGTATCTTGCACACTACTTGTGAATTATTTAACCATGAATCAACATTAGTATGAACATTTCCTTTTTTTATATTATTTCAATTCTTAAAATTCATGATTAAATTGTGTGTGAAAATTGAAATCTGAAAGTGTTACTATATTTTGGAGAAACTATCTTTTCATCGAAACAACGTATAGTATAGCCATACAATAACTCAACCTTCCTCTAATAACTTTATTGTGGTAACTAACTAAACTGTAATCAAATTACAAAAATATACCCAACTTTTTTGTTTTTAACCTTTAAGGAGTGCTCAACCCATTTCATACTTCCCTTATTACCTTTATAGAATCTTGGGAGTTTTTCCGTTAATTACCACCACAAGGTCTATAAAATGTTATAGCTGTCTAAAAATCCTGTTAAGCATTAAGTTATTTTAGGTTGGGTTGGGATAGGTTAGGTTAGAACCAAGACATAACCTAAAAACTTAATTTGTATATTGTTACAAAAAATGTTCGGTATAGAGTTGTAGTGAATTAACGGAAAAGGTCCAATACTATCAGCTGGTACCTAAAATAAAATAATTGGTGTGCAGGCTTTCAAGGTGCAGGGTTAAAATTCACCTAAAAACATAATTAGCAATATGTATTGTTTTCGCAACAATCTAATGGCCATAAAAAAGTGCATTCAAAAATCAATTAATTCAGCATGCAACTTTGTTATTTCGTGATTGGGGCCAATGTGGTAAGTAATTAAAATTGAGATGATTCACTGTAATTTACTAAAGCTATTACCACGTTCAATGAGATCGAGAGCCCAAATTCGTGTTTCTGTTTCTACAGAAGTCTGTTGCTAATTATCAGTATACACATGACCAAATCACTCCCAGAGTCGCAGGCCAAGTCTCTTATAGCACCTCAGCATTGGCATTCAGCACGGTGCTGAGGTAACTAGCTCTCAATAGCGTTAGGCGACGTGCAGCGCATCCCTGTGGTCGGTCGCATTCAATTTGGGGGCCAAGGGTGGTCTATGGCGGGGGGGGGGGAGCTCTGGAATAACTCAACTGGACGTACAAGATCCAGTTATAACACGAGACGAGTGGCGAGAGGCTTTGCTGAAAAACAATGTCTTTCTGTCTAACTCGTCAACTGCTGTCGAATTGTCTGCAAAACTAGGGTGGAAAGCAAAAAATTTTGAATCGAGTTATAATTCAATTTAATTAATTAACGATATACCTATATTTTGCTGAACAGGTTGTGGCATGTCTTTTGTAACCTATAGCAGTCTACTAAACTTTTAACGAACTTCGCCATGAGGAATATTTAATCACATCTTGACATTCTGACCTGATGATGTGGTCCATCCGCAACACGTCATCTTGCAGCAGCTTTAGTCTTTGTACACTTCAACGGATCATTTTGGACGCTGATTAGTTAATTTAAACAATTATAATTGATTCAGACTATGCAAAGGTCATTCCTTTATGAACAGGTATATTCATCATAAGTAATGGTAATAATTCAAGAAAAGTAATATGTTTTTAAATAAAAATTTGTTTGAAAACAATTTTTAGTGTTAAAGTTGAAATAATTTTGAAAATGTTAATGCCAACATTCAAAACGTTAATGTAATGTAGACAATTACCCTACTCTAGGAAATGTAATAGGTCTACTGCTGTTTTTGAAAAATCAACGGTTGTCGACTTGTATCTAACGGGCATAAGGGACAGATTTTAAGCATTAGTATTATTTTTTTGTTATAAAATTATAAACTGGGAAGAAAATATAAAATAACTCCACTGAATAATGTGGCAACGTAAACACTAGAATACAAAATTCTTGCAATACAAAAATAAGTCTGCGAACAACTCATTATGTGGAAAAATTTGTTTAAGTTTACCAACTCTTCACTCCAATGTATTCTACTGACGATTAGTGGTGTCTAGGGATTCTAATTTATTTTAGATTCTTTAGTAGGCTAAAGAATCTAAAATAAATTTTACATACGATTTTTTCCTAAATACGTAATCTTTACTCAACTAAATTATGGACGAATTCTCTGCAATACATTTCCCTCGGTAAGTGGTGAACTGACAATCGGGAGAAAATCCCCACAACATTCACGGAAGTCGTCTTCTCTAATTAAGTGTCGGATTGGTGTGATAATGGACCTACCAATCGTGGGGGGAGGGGGGAGGGGGGAGGTAAGCGCCTTAAAGAGGAGGGGTGAACCCTCTCAGACTAAAGACTATCACTATCCGATTTTAAATAGGTAATAGGGTAGAATCACTTGTATGAGTCATATTAGTTTCATATCCTTATGCCTCTAGAGTTGGGATATAGTCTTGTAGTTAGGCCTATGCTCCTAAATTAACACAAATTTTCGAAACGTTGAGATTTCTAAGAATGTCACCTCCGTTAAACCTGAAAAATTGGTTTGGTTTATAATGGTGTAGATATGTTTAATGATGACTTTTAGTACATCAAACCAAAGTTTTTGAAAATAGCTTATAATCAATTGTTTGTTACAAAATATCCACAACTTTAAAATGTAAGTATAGTCTTTTCGTTGTTTAGTTGAGAGTGAAAATATCGTAATTAGGAGGAAATTTGAGTATAAAACAAATAATACAACAGAAACAATACAAAATAACGATAATTTCAATCGACAAAAGGAGCAGATATGCGTATATTTTGTGTGTGCCAAAGACCTAAATATAACCCTGAGCTGTATTAATTGTAATATTAATTTATTTAGCTCAATTCTTCTCACTTGCCAGTCGAGAAATGGTTTTAACAAGCTTCGAAACATTTGGTCAAATAGCATATAAGTGAACGAAAAGAGACCGATCATTTATATAACCTATGCTTAGTTGAACCATATATTTTTCTTTACAACATTTTATTCGATTTAAGCAAGTGAGAAAATGTTGAGTCACTTTACCAGAGAAAGCAACAAACTGGAAAATATATTCGTCTCACGAAAAACTGCGGCGATTGAAACTGAAGGAAATGGCAGTGAAATATTCTACAGGTTAGTGAACGATGGAAAGTAACAGTTCTACCTCAGAAATATTGTTTGATATTTTTAGCTCTTAAAATATGTTGAAATTTCTTTTAAAATGTTCTTCCATTAATAAACCAGTACAAATAGTAAATGTGTTATTGAAATAAACACACTTCACTTGACTACTCGTATTATTACTTCTAACAATATGATAATGCAAATGTTCATGTAAATAACTAATTTTTTGAAGGTACTTTTTAACCTTAATGTTAGCCTCATAAACAACTACGTTAGAGTAGATTTTAAAATTCACAATCATAGTATCACAAGCCTTTTTAAAGGGTAATATCTTTACCTCTTTTTCTCTAGATTGCAGAAAAACAAGGTTATATGAAATGGGGAAAGGGGCGATACAAGTCCCCGGCTGATATAGGATTCCAACCTCCTCTTCAGAAGTATCATGTTATTATCCGAGTCAATTTAAGAATGAGGTCGTCAATTTGGGGCAGAAAATCCTCCCCCTTTAATAGATTCGCTCCCCCAGCGTTCCGGTGGCTTTCATAAAAGATTTGGGATATTAAGTATTATTTATGTTAAATGATTTTTAAGTGGGACGTTTGAGAAATGTAATTTATTTCTGTGGAAGATTTTCTAAGAGGATAAACATTCTACTTTTAAATTTGTGATTGGATTTTATAGTATTTTTGGTACAAGTGTGCTCTATTTGGTTTAATAATATAAACTACATCGAAGACTATTAGTGGTACTGTAATAAGATTTTGTAGTCACTGCTTATGCCTGATTTTTTTCGGAAAGAATAAAGAACACCTACTTGATCCTTGTGTTACGTATGTAGAATATTTTTCTCCACTTACTATTTTTCATTGTACCCTCATTAATAATTTGATTACTTATAATTTATGCAATTATTTCTTAACAAAGACATTGGCTTATCAATTTTGATAATTTTAAACATCAAATAAAGTAAAAATACAAAAATGTAAATTATTAAACCAATTGACCATTCGGTTCACAAAGTAGACTAGTCGTCAATATAGATAATATTTAATACTTGATAACTGTATTCAACCCTTGACATATTGTGAATTAGTGCATTACAATTGAAGATCCCATTTATGAAATACCTTTTCATAGAGTAAATTACACATAAAAACAAAAGTGATTTACCTAGGTGTAATCATTTATATAGTTGTAGCAAAACTACAACTAGTCTTCCAGCCTAGCTGTCGAACTTGGTAAATATAACACAACATGTCGGGAGCAAAGTGAGAATTGTCATATGTACCATTGTCGTACGTGGACAGAATGTGTTCTGCCCTACCTGCCACCCCTTGCGACTTGATTGGGCGCTGGACAATCTAAAAAATGCGAGGGTCGGTTATAGCCATGTATCTTGTCTGTGAATTGAGTTTTAGAGATGATTAATCATAGAGTACGTACAAAATAAACACTTTCTTGATTTAGTAATTATTTCAGTAAGATATACCGAAGGTTGTACAGTTAAAAGAATTAACAACATTTTTTAATTTAATAAATATTTCAAAAATATATACCGAGGGGTTTGACGAAAAATTAGTCAACGATTTCATCTAATAAAAATGACCAGTGTGCCTGTTGCTCGAAATCGAGCAATTGTCAACTACCGGTTTTATACAGGAGTTATAAAAAAATAACAGTCATCTTTTATGAGTGCTCAAAACCGAGCAATTGTCAATTACCGTTATTATAAAGGCGTTATTTAAAAGTGCAGTAATAACAGTAATAATTTTCGATTACGATAAGTTTAAAAGACTCAAAGCTTATGTAACTAATTGAAATACTCACTCTATTAATAACGGGTTGAGATAATAAACACTTATCGTAAAAATGTTTTATCAATTTTTAGAAGCCGGCCTTATTTTGTTTTTGTTTTATACAAATGTTTCCCGACTTTATAGCTGTTACCAGTTAACATTTCTTGCTTGTATTCATTCGATCTGACATTAGGTAGGTTTTCTTTACCACTGTGACAACATGATTTGTATATTCTACATGATTTTTTTACTTGCAAAATAAGTTGCCTAGCAGAACTCAGAACTGGTAAAAGTTATTCATCTCTCCAAGTAATTATGTATCTGGATTCCTTACTGTTAGACCAGACCTCTCTTATAGTCTTCTCATACGTATAAGATTTCCTCTTAACCTCCTCCTGTTTTCAATTTTTCTTCTTTAAACTCAAAAATTTTCTGTTCTTCCATTAAAACTGATTAACCTTTTTGGATTGGTCTATAGCCTCCTGAATATTACAAACATTAATATTTACTCCCAAGAAGCTGGTGAGTTTCTTTTCATATACAGCAGTTTTTTTTTCTTTTTACTTTTTAGCGAATTTCCCATATAGGGAATTAGCTATTACCGCAGTACTCATGGTAAGACCTGGACGCGGGACCGATTTTTTCGTTTTAAAGTCCCTAGAGGCCAAAAACACGATCCGTTCAAAAAAGAATAAATATATATGTCCGTTAGCACGATTACTCGAGCAAAAATGATCTAATTATGATGAAATTTGGTATAAACGTGTAAACCTACATTAATTCGAACGAGTTCGCGAACCAGCATGATCGGACTATGGGAACGGGGGCTTAGGGGGGTTTTATGGGGTAAAAATAGGGTTTTCCCATTTTGACCCAAAAAGCATAAAATTTAGCAATTTTTTTCCCAAACCATTTTGTAGAGCTTAAAAGACAAATAATTTAGTATATTGAAGCGTTAATATGCGCCTAATGGTTATGGAGAAAATTCCAAAAAATTTAAAATTAAAATTCCAATGTTATTTTTATGGAGAACAAGTAAACTGTTGTAGTTTGCTTGTTTATGAACATATTTTGATCAAATTTGGAAAATGTTTTTATTTCTTACTAACTATTAACATAAAAAAAACAGGTTTACCCTCCCTGATGCAGCAAACCTAAGTACTTGTTAAACTCTATTTAAATAGGTTATATTTTTAATAAATGTGATATTTTTAAGGAGACATTTTAGTGTAAATCCAAACAGTCAAATGGAAATTCGCTTAGTCTGCAGGTTTTGAAAGGGTCTCGCGCCCTTAAGGGTAGGAACTTTAAAATTCTAAAACCTTAATGCAAAACTACGAATTGGGCCGAATCTTTTGATACCTTAAACGTTGAAATTGGTCCACAAATAAGGAAGGAGTAGAGTTCACAAAAAACAGCCCTCACGTATTATTATAAGAGATAAGGACTGTATGTAAAATAGTATCTAGTAATATTCCATGTATTTTAGTATTTATTGTTTGGTTAGCGAATTTTCCTATAGGGAAGTAGCTATTACCGTAGGTGGCACGGTAAGACCTAGAGCCGGGACCGATTTACTTTTTATTTTGATGTCCCCAGAGGCCAAAAACACCATTCGCTCAAATGCCAACCCCGTACGAAGGACCGGTACTCTGCTAGTATGTATATAACGGATATGTGTGCCCGTAAACGCGATAACTCGAGTAATTTTGGCCGATTTTGATGAAATTTGGTTTAAAGGTGTAAGGCAGGACAAACAATTAAACAAATTAAACAATTGGGAATGAGTTCGCGAATCAGCGTGATCGGACCATGGGAACGGAGAGCAAGCTACAAAAAAGTCTAAATACAATCATTTAAGGTAAGTTATTCATTTGTCTACGTAAAAAATACTGTTCATATCATTAATGAAAACTCATAATTTATGAAGGTGGCAAATAAATTTTGCCTGAAGGTAGGGCCATACTAAATTATTCAAAACAGAAAAAAACGCCATTGATTTAATCAAAACTTAAATAATGAACAAACCTCCACAAGGAAAATTAGCTGATGGAAACAAATTAATAGTTTCTCCTCAGTTTGTAACCTATGCGTGAGATATATCTTCACTCTTCGTGACAGGAGAAAGTCAAAATATTAAAATCATGTACCACGAGCCTTAAAGAAGAACGTCTGACAGTGGTGGTCAGTGAGGGTGGTGGGGGGGGAGGGATATGAGGGTGATTTGATTGATAAAGGACTGAGGGCATCATCCCTTGTTGCGGCTAGAATATCTGATAACCTTAATACGAGATCTTCCTGTCCACGCCCTTACACATGACCCGTAAATATGGCTTACAACGCTGTGCTTATTGATGTGTGGTGACGTTAAATGCGCTTGCGATGTTTTTGAAATAAATAGGTAGAACAAACCATGATCATAAATAATTGCCCTGTTGATGTTTGTCCTTGTAAATCAGCTGAAGACCGATTTAAGTAATCAGGCACTTTGATGTTATTTCCTTGTTTCATGTAGTTTTACTAACTTTGGAGACAGGGCTGATCACACCGACACCGTGGAACACCTTATGCCTTATGGTTCGAAAATCATACGGCTCAACGATTACAAATAGGCCAACGAAACTACTATATTTGTTAATATCACTGACTTATAGTCGGCTGCAAACAATCTATATATCTAATTCCGTAAGCCCAAAATTTTACAATGAAATTGTGAGGTAACGGGAGGTCGTAGAAAGCTGGGAGAGGTCTCATTTCAAAGGTCTGGGCATGAAATTTTGGGGAAAATTATTCATTTTTATTAATTATGCACCAAAAGGTTGTTACGGAATAAATTAATTCACATTAAAATAGCATGGAAATCTAGGTCATGTCTGCTTTGTTTACTTTAAAACATATTGTTTAACTTTGTTTAAAACATATGGTAATATCATTAACTAGGGGAAACCCGTCGAAATCGACGGTTACTTTCAAGGCTTACGTTAATTCATCTAACTGCGATGCATTGGGTGAAATATACATATTTTGAGCATTTAACATTGTTCAAAGAGTAATAAGTGTACAAAATTACAATATTGCGTTAGTTGCCAAATTTGGTTGTTCATTCAATGATTAAAATATTTCCTATCCTGTACGTCATCGGAGTTATTATAAGTATGTTATATGGTATCTCTTCCTTTGGTAGAACCTTTAAATAGTATTTAAATCGTATTGGTGGATCTTGTAGTTAAACACTTCCGCGACTTCATCAGTGTTTGAGAAAAAATATATGTTTGTTGAGAAGACACGTTCTAACTTCAAAGGGAGTTATATCCGTTACAGTGTAAGTTTGATTTTCCTTCGTCACGTCGCGTCAGTTCATATCGTACTTCTGTGCCAATGAATGAACCCTCTAGCATAGTTTTGAGAAATTGACTATGGGGTTACTGATAAAGCTGGAATTCCTTGACATGGGGGATGTCAGTTAGTTGTCTCGGCCTTATCAATAACATAAAGTTGTCAATACAATCTCTCTACGGAATGTTAGGTGTAGTGGAATGCATGAAGTAAAGTTGGCTTTTATTCTTGAACTGTTAGGGGCCTCCTAGTTCATATGATCTTGGCGGCTTCATTGGCAATAAATAATGCAAATGACATAGCAATGGAACATTTCCAAAAAGCAAAAATACTGTAAAATGGCTGTTACGTATATATTGACGTTTACATATTGTTAATCAACGTATATGATAAATACTTTAATCCTTTAATACGTTTTTTATGGCGACCATTCATAGTAGGTGAGCCAAGTATGAATGGAGATGAGTGTAGGATGAGTGGCACGATCTTGAAGTCTTGTTAGTGACTAAGGCCGACATTCCTTGGATACAGCTGTTAACTAATAGCCAATACAGCGAATGGCAACCAAGGGACCTACAGTTTATAGTTGAATTGGTACCAAATTTTTTTGCATTGGTATTTATGAATTGGTATAATTATCAGGATAGCACTGCGGGTAGTTGTAGTACTCACTCGTGCGGACGTTAATCCACACCAGGGAGTATCGCATCCACAGTGCATTCCTATAAATATCCACAATTCGTGACCTAGTAGCTGGATTACAGGACGACGCCACCCGTCCCAGTCAAAGGATTATGTGATCTTTAAAGGGAATATGACCTTTCTGTCATTACAGTAGCTGCTTAAATTGTATTTTCTCTTTGTACCATATTTTACAGCCAAAATTTCGTGTTATTTTCAATAATGTTACAAATTCGGTGCGCCAAAGTCCGTAATATAGGCAGGTGCAAATAATTTGTCAAGATAGGTACCATTTTAGGCAATGTTTCTAAGTTTGGATTTTATTAGACACAATAAGAACAGATATTTCTACATAAATATTTGATATTTTGTAGAATAATATGTTAAAATGTAGGCAAAAGTGGAAAAAAGGCACACACCAACCCGTACAATAGATATAAGATAGTTCAATAAGAAATAATTTAAGAATTGCTGTGATAAAAGGATTTTCCACTGATTTCGTAATGGAACGTTATATTGCAAAACATGGCATGATAAAGAAGAAAATAAATTTTAAAATCAGAAAATAACATTGCAAATACTTATTTGGTTGAATTCAACTCCCAATAAATATGTGTTTTTTGAAATACAATTTAAAAATGAACAGCTGTTTCATTAAAAAGTATTATTCTCATGGCCAAAATGTAAACAACTCTGTTGAGGGATCTTTTAAGGCTTCTGGGGCAGAGTCCTAAGGGATTTTGCTTAGTTTTTCTTTTGATAACTCATCTACAGACCAAGACCTTTCTTTGGACACCTCTACCAAGTTTCTACGCCCAACCGTTCTCTCAAATTAGTGGGGACAAAGTTTCCAATCAAATATTTAGATTCCCCCATGTTAATCTTATGGGAGAAACGCCAACTTTAATGGCTTGTGGGGCAAAGCCCGAGGAGTTTTACTACATGAATTGGTGAAAGGGGGCGTCTACACAAAAAAATACTTTATTTTGACACGTCGTTTGTAAAAATCCGTCCATTATTAACGGAGGAGTAGTGTTTTCTAGAAATCGCCTTCACGTATTATATATAAGGATATGTAATATGTACTGTATGTATATTAACCCTGCAGAGAGGTTGAACATACCTATCGACTATATAAATTCAATTACACTATCTGGAATGCCACCACACAAATTAGTTTTAAAAGTTGTTTCAATATTGATGCTCATAAGAAATATGAACCTAGGGTCTGGATTAGTTAATGGAGTACGATTGGTTGTTGTGTTAGGTATGTCTGAAAAAGGTGTAAAGTTAGTATTAATTACTGAAGTAAGCAAAGGGAACATATTTTTCATGCCAAAAATAATAACTTATAATGGTATGTAATAACTATTATACATATTATAATATTAAAAATGTTAAACGATAATCAAGGTAGGGTGATCCATGAGACTAATAATTTGTATCAAATAATTACTAGAATATATACATAGGGGCTATTGCCCCTACAAGCCACTAGTTTTTAATTATTTTCATGTCATGTAAATCTTTGACATGTTGATTTTTTATATTTTGTTTCTTGTTATTCAACAACAAACTTTAGAATGGTTGTAACCAATTATGCAATTTATTAGTTAACTACTAATAGTCCTCTCACAGTGTAGGCCTAACAAGTAACGTGCATGTTGTGATACCTCCACAAAATAATAGGGAATCATTTAGTCCCAACGCACTCAAACGCTATTAAACATTAAACAAGTTTTGGATTTTGGAATACAATGAGTATTCGACTTAACAGTATTTGCATGTGCACTTAACAACGTTTAAATTCTCCAATGTTAAATATTAAAACATAAAAACCTTTATCAAAGTATTATAAACAATAAAAGGGATGACTTTTTAAAATTTATGACAACAGCTAATTTGCAATCAAAAGGTGAGTGAGCGTAGCGAACGAACATCAACCTGGAGGCGAGTTAGCGTAGCGAACGAGCTAACCTGAAAACAAGTGAGCGCAGCGAACGAGCTCCAACCTAAAGGTGAGTGAGCGTAGCGAACGAACTTCAACCGGGACGTGATTGAGCCATGCGAATACTTATGAAGTTAAACGGGGCAAAGCCCGTGGGTACAGCTAGTTCTCTTTAAATATGAATACTCATAAGGTTAAAATGGGGAACTGCAGAGCCACTGGGGCGGAGCCCAAAAGGATTTTTGAGATAACAATATGCCTATATGTTAATCGGGAATGTGAGCTATCATCATGCCAAATTTCAGCCCAATCCGACCAGTATTTTTCGTGTTTACTTGTCACAAACATACATACATCCATACATACAAACTTTCTCATTTATAATATTAGTGGGATTTTGGAAATTTTTAATTGCTTCCTCAGCCGTCAGAAGTTAACAATGATAAATATAATGGTTATTTGTGTTACATTTGTATTTCAAAACTTACATATAAATAATAGTTAATATGACCCATAAGAAATTAACTTTGTCCAGTAAGTAAAATATACTATGTTAAATCATCAAATCAGCTTCAAGTATTAAACTAATAACCATCAGCTGTTCACTCTTATCACCGCACATCCCCAACCGCATATCATTCACATCCACACCCGCTATCGCAGCCCTAGTTAGTCAGGGGTTCCCTCCCTCACATAATACTATCAACGTAACGGACCCTTAGTTTTTTAACACCCCTCGCAGAATGACCGTCATTGAGCGCCCTCTCGCACCTCAAAGCCAAAAAACCAACAACCCCCCCCCAAACTGCCCCAAAGTCGTCTGTATTCTTTTATCGTCGCGGACCGCTGGCCGTGACGTTTATATAGCCTGGCATCTTTCTTGGCAACACATATTGTCCGGCGTCATCTGCGCTTCCTTAGTAGCTAAATAGGGGCTGAACCGGGGGATGATAGCGCTGTAACGAGGTCCTGCATTGTATACAAGTACAGGGTGTGTCGGAAAGTAGTATTGGTGTAGGAAGAAGTAATGTTTACAATACGTTTGAATTTGATAAATATGCTAAATTCATTTTTTAATTGTGCAATCCTCACTACAATAATTGGCGAGATGTTCTCGTTAGCTGATTTAAAGATAGGAAAGATGTTTAATGATTCATAATCATTAAAGTCTATTTTAACATTTATTTTTATTAGTCTTATCTTATCTATTTGATTTGGGTATATAATTAACTTTGGTAGCAATGAATCAACGTGTGAACGTTTGAAATGTTCAGGAAATAAATCTGAATACTTTTTTATGCTTACAATGAAAGTAAAATCCTGAAACCTTTAAACATTAAATTTTAATCTAACGTTACTGAACAAAAGCATTTGCTACTTCTCCCTGTGACATTACACAGTGTAACCCGTCCCTTACATGTGTGCTGTATGTAACATCGTTATAACCAGGTGTATCGGAGTTTAAAGCTGTAGAAGGCGATTCTCATGCATTTACGTCCAACAAGGGTATATCCAACAAGGGTATACGTTCACTAATCCGATGTATATCCCACACACGATATTGTATATTTGTTGATTAAAATGTACTTAATATTTTTCTCATTCAAAGTTTAGGCAGTTAAAACTATTTTTCTGTTACTTTTTATCTAGAATAAAAATATAAAATGATTTGATACGTAAAGACAAATGAGGGATTATCAGGATTTTAAAGAATTTCAAAAAAAATATTGTAAACTAGTATAAATTAAAAAATAAAAATATACAGATAGTAATGAAAAATAATATTATTGATTTAATGTTTACTATTATTTCGTATTGAGGGAATATAAACATATAAAACAATTTAAAAGCGAGACACGTTGGATTAAGAATATCTATTTGAATCATATCGTGAATTTTAAACCTTTACACCATCAAATCAAGTCAATAACAAGTACAAAGCCTTTATAAGGTGTTTATCACAGACACGGGACATTACACAACCAGCCTCCACAATTTCTTTTCATTCTGGTATTTAAGTGTTCATAAATGGTTATATCTGGTTCACTATCTTACACGCTTTAGGAACACTAGCCTTTCCTACCAGAGAAAGATATGAACGTTCTATAGTATATTTATTTATCATTCAACTCTATAGGGAACCGCCAATATATATACTGCAACACCCATACAAGCCCTAAAGTGGGTGTAACCTACAAAACCACCACCGCGTAATCTAGCAGAACCTCTAAAGACAATCGCACTCATTAGACGATGCCCCAGGGGCAGATCAGCACGACGATGACCGCTAGGATCGATCCACTAATCGCGGCACTCCCCCAGCACATAACTCAGGACGGTTTTTTCACTGTTTTGTCCCCGGAACGTCAGGGATCGATACAAGATGAGATTCCATCAGTCCGAAGATCATCCGGGCCGGACACGGGACAAACAAATGTAGGGGTTAGACGGGGGGTGAATGAATCGCCGGGGGGGGGGGGGGGGGGTTGAATGAATGGGCTTCGGCGAGGGGGGCAAGAAAAACAAGGAATAGTAAAAGTGTTCGGTGTTGGTGAAAATAGTAAATGCTTATTTCCCCAAAGATTTTTTTGTTGAGCTAATACCTTTTTTGTGTTTTAAGGAAATGTTTTATTTCAGGAGGCTAGAGTTAATATCTAGTTGGTTAGCACTATTCTTAGTCATGATAAAAAAGATGCATAAATAATGCTCTGATTTCAGATTTTTATTCGCTTTATGTACAAAAACTAAGTCAGTGTGTGACTGTTCCATAGTTGTTAAATGTATGAGACAATGGCATTCTGAGATTTGTTCAAGGTGGTGGTAGTGATTATACTTCTAGTAAACAAAATAACTTTTGAAAATACGCTAAATTCACGCAACCAGCGGGATGGTTTTTTTTTAAGATTTCTTTACTTGAGCATAATTGTTCATTCATTTTCATATATAAATTATTTTTTACATTTGTTTTGCTCATCGTTGTCACTTATTAGCACCAATGAATATAACCATATTTTATCCATACACTAATATCACAATCATAGGAATAAATAATTACAATTATAAAGTATATTATTAAAATATAAAAATTATGCCAGCACTTATTTAAAAACATAAATAAATACATTTTAATCACGTTTCCATTCTTCCCTACATGGTTTATTGACTCCAAAGTTTTCATATTGACCAAAGAAAGAAAAAACAATAACTGAACCACTCCACAACTAAGTTATCAGCTGTATAGTTTGTTTAACTAGCGACAATCGCGACTCAGTCCACTCCACTACAGTATTGAGCGTATTGAACGTTTACGGATATCGGGGCTTGAACACGGAGGCCGCCGGCGCCCTTTTTGACCCCGGGCCGCTGTTTTAACGCTACGGCACGTTCGTTGCACGTCGTACTCGCCCTCCAGCGTATCTACCGCACCCATCTCTATTGTCACTGCTTTTTTACTTCTCAGAGGTGAGTTTGTTTGAACTTGTAAGAAAGGGTTATTTGGACGTGTCCCAATATTGCTAAGTAGTAATCAATTGAAGGTTTAAATATATTGTTTAACTATCGGTACTGTATGTGCATTTCAGGGTCAGGTAAAACATTATTTATTGTAGACTATAGTTTACAAGGATAGGTTATTTCCATATGAAACTAAACTATACTTATACTATACGATTATTACTCTACTTTTTTCCTTCTATGTTCCTACAGTATTTTATCTCTATCGTTATAGACGAAGGAATATTACTTCATCAATGCTTCTGTAGGGTTTTTTATTTATTTTAGTTCTTAATAGACTGAAGTGTTAGTTTTCATCCAAAATTACTTAAATTATGCTTTGTAATAATAACCTTATTGAAGTTTCACATTCCCGAAATAAAGAAAATATATCTTCCTTAAAACCAACACTAAAATATGTTATAACGATTTTTACCAAGGTTATTCAATCCATCATTAACATGGATTTAGTTCATTCGTTAATGCCACAATTTTTCATTATTAGTAATTAACTCATTGTATACAATTTAGTATACTGAATTTTTATTTTGACTAATGCTATAATTCTGTATGTCTTTAATGAATCAAGGTAGCTCATACATTTTCCTACTTCGTTTTACAAAACACGTTATCCGTACGTATCTAGATTTCTATAATTTACTACGAAATCAAATACTGTACTACCTTCATACTGCATCTCTTATTTACAAATTAATTTACAACTTTAATTTTAGAAACATTTATAACAATAAATTATGTCAAATAACCTTAAGTGATATAACTCAGCTTTGAAAACTAATTTATTCTTAATACAGCATATCTTGTAAATAAATAGGCCTACTATTAACTATTGAATACATGTCAAAACTAAACCATGTATTTAATTACTGTTGCTTGAACACTAACAGAATCTGTATTGATTGGTTAAAACAAAACATCAGGCAGGCTTCACGTAAAAAAATGAATACCATTTAGGTTTAAGTGGAGAGAGTCTGAAATACAGAGGAAAAACTCACCCAGCCTGAGACATATTTTTTGTTTTAGTTTTAAATTAGTACAAACTGCTATACCCGTGCTTTGCAACGGGAAAAACATGTGACCTAGAGAGCTTTTTAAAGTGGTGCTGATGTGTGTTTTAAAATACATACAGCAACTCTATGATTTAGTTTGAAAATATAAGCAGATTTAAAAGCGTAGACCTACTTACTTTCAAACCCCTACTTTTGGTGTTAGATCCCTAAGAATATGACAACATACCTTAGTGTAGCAATAGCATCAATTATTGCTTCATATTGATGCTTTATGAATGACATGTTTTACCATTTTCTCCAATTTTATTCAAGCTTCCGTACCACAATATGAGATTATCACATGTCATTTAAGTCATTATGCCCTAGTCACCTGAGAAGCACTCCCGCGTTATAAACATTAGACTACAAGAAAATATTTAACACGAGTTGAATTCAAATTATTATTTTACTTTCCCCATTCAGCTCAAGCCTCTTGCACGTCCAGGACCCATGATCACGTGATCATCCCTTGTAAACATATGATAACATCAGCAAGGGAGCCACAGGTAGTGGACAGTGGTGAGTAAACAAACAGTGTTTACATGTTTAGCGAGGGCTTGTGCACGCCACTGATAACACTAACGGCCTTGACCACCCCTTATCACCAGCTCCAAGGACATTTGCGATAATTGAACACCCTCTTGTACAATGAATGGCTTGGGTTGGTTTTAAAGTGTGGTTATTGGTTTTTCGCATATAGTAAAAAAATTGATTTTTTTGGAACTTAGCAAGTATTATGATTTGTAATACTTTTTAATTGTTAAAACTTGTAATAGTTGTTTGTTTCAAAACTTTGTTGTAAAGTGTTTTAATAAATTATAAATTCTAAACGTATTCATAAATCAGAGTAACAATTACCTGTAGTGAATGTAAACACTCTTGGCAATGAACTTGATACATTGCACGTAAAATTATTTGTAATTTTTAATCTTTTTAGATTTATTTATCTTATCTTAGATCTTTTGTAGATTTTTTCAGTATGAACTAAATCAAGGAATATGTGTTCTGAAGGATACCAAAGAATTGATTCTTAAAATTTTCTTTTACAAAAAAGGAGTTCACCACTCACAAAAGAAGTATGATATCTGATCACGTTTTTCTTGGTATAGCCATAGACAAATAGAATTATCGCCCAACATATTAATACCCCCGCTGCAGAAAACCTGCAGACTAAGCGAATTTAAACTTGTCTGATTACATATTTACTAAAAAATTTCCATAAATAAGACATATTTATTCCCAATTTAAATAACATTAGATTTAACGAGTGCTTAGGTTTGCTGCTACAGGGAAGGTAAACAGTGTTTTTGACGTAACGTTAATAGTATAGGATGAAATAAATAAATTTGCCAAATTTGATCAACATATATCCATAAACAAGTAAACTACAACAGTTTTCATTTTCTCCATAAGAATAACGTGGAAATTTTAAATTACACTATTTTTTAATTTTCTCTGTGAATTTGAACGGATGGTGTTTTTGGCCTCTGGGGACCTCAAAACAAAAAAGGAAATCGGTCCCGGGTCCAGGTCTTACCATGAGACCTACGGTAATAGCTTATTCCCTTTATGGGAAATTCGCTAAAATGGAGACATGTCAAAATAATTCAATTTTATTCGGTAATTACCATTTGGACCTAAGTACTAAAATATCTTTTTCAGAGCTAGGGAATGAGAAGGTTCAACTATTTCCACACAGTAACCAACAATAAGCATAAATGGAATGATCTTATCAATCAATAGTTTTTACTTTTATTTTGATATTTGAAAATAAAATAAAAGACTATGATAAAAAAAATTACAAAATCAACAGCAAAAAGCTGTTGATCGGGAACACTTGTTTCTACCAATAGTCCGGGATTAGTAGAGATTCCCTGATTTGCCCTCTACTCCTGAGGGAACAGTCAACACAAATGCGTCCTTTAGGTGCAAGGAGTCCTGTAGGGGGGTCATCGGTCCAGTCCCTAGGGATGTTGGAATCGCGCCACGAGCAAATGAGCCTTTCAGTACACGACCCTGGACTGTACCTTGCAATGTTGTCTCGCTTTCTCAGACTAAGGGTATTTGCAAATATTTACTTAACGTAAATACACACTATAGGGTTGAAAAATAAATATTATATGTAAATTTAAACAAAATATGGTTAACTGTAATTTACTACCAATATTACTTTACAATTTACCTTATTGAATAAATAACAGAAATTTACTTTTATTCAATATAACATAGTGATAACACTTAAATGTTCAAATTTTTTTGTGTGGATATTGTAAACATCTGTATGCATTATAATTTTCTTCTGGTAGGTACAGTACTTTTATTACTGATAGGGGGGTTTCTGTTGATATTCACAGTGACGTTATTTAATGGACAATTACATGAATGGACAAGTAAATGGACAATGTTTATTAAATAATCCAAACGAATAATTTTGTTCCATAATTTAAATGAATAAATTATGTTTGATCGTAGACAATTATTTCTAAAATTTCTAATAGCTTTGCATCAACTCAACTTGCCTCCTGAAGCTAATTATATCTAAAATAATAAGCAACTTTACATAAACTATTTAAAGCTATAATATTGGTAATGTAACTAAACTACGTTCATTGTTACTAAAACTTACAAACAGCAGTTTTGTTTTATCAACAGATTGCAGAAATTTTCGATCATGAAGACAAATCGGACAAATTTTCGTTCTTTCGGATTTTAACGTGATAGAAACTGTCTGCAATAATCCGTTATCCTATCCTATGCTCTTATATTAGCAATATTTGCTTGTGTGTATCATTTTATGCTTGCACAAAGCCATGGATTGGTCCCCAGGTACTGTAATATAAACTTGCCAATACCAAAAAATAACTTCAAACAAATAGTTGGTTCATATAGGTGATAGGATGGTCTACGTCACCATCTCAAAAATATACATTTTCAGATTTACATTAGGGTATATAAATCTTGTTCTGTCTATAACTCACAGTAATTATCATACTACGTATACGTTTTATACGTACAATTATTTAACTCCTTTACACAGTTTAGATATATTAAGGACCTCCACTGTTCAAATCTAATCCTCCTCCTCACTGGGAGCAGTTTCAGGGGGAGAGCTCTCATAAAAGTGTCAACTGCTTTGACTCAATCGGTCCCGATTACTTTTGTCTTTTATTCCCCCAATTTGGTTTACGCCCGCATCCCACCACAAGTGCGCTTCCCCAAATGTCCCCGTTCCTTTCCTTTAACTGTCTTTGATACTATCTCACGTCTAACATCGAACCAATAGGCTCAGCTGTTATCTGTACATGGGAGATTCAGTGAGATGTTTAGTGGATTCATCGTTTTGATAACCTCCATTTTGCCTTATTGTGCAGGATGTGTAGTTCCTTTTACAAGAACAGTATGTTGTTAATACTACTGCTGAGGATGCTCCACACTTCTATGTGGTTCCACATATTTTATTTTATCTTACTAATATTATCAATGTGAAAGTTTGTGTGTTTGTTTGTAAGTTCAATCACGCAATAACTACTTACTGGTTGGATTGGGCTGAAATTTGGTGTGATGATAGCTGACATTCCTGATTAACAAATAGACATGTTCTAATCTCAAAAATAATTTCGGTCTCCGCTTCAGTGGCTCTGGAGTTTCCCATTCCATATGATATTTAAAAGGAATAAAATATTTTTTTCAGCTGTTCCAACTACACAAGCTGGTTCTATGATCTTACTAATCTTATAAATGTGAAAGTTTGTGTGTTTGTTTGTTTGTTTGAAGTTCAATCACGCATAACCCACTGGACGGATTGGGCTGAAATTTGGCATGATGATAGCTCACATTCCCGATTAACATATAGGCATACTCTTATCTCAAAAATCCTTTCGGGCTCCCCCCCAGTGGCTCTGTAGTTCCCTATGTTAACTTTATGAGTATTCATAAAAGGGACTTAAAGAATTTAGTCAGCTGTTTCAACTTAAAAGGTTGGTTCTATGATATGGAAAAGCATTAAAAAGTTAAAAGATTTACCAACAGGGTGCAGCACTATATTTTTTTGCATTTATGAAAACAGCTAATTTGAACTAAGCAGCAACAAAAAACTGTGATACGTAATGAGAACTAACTGTCAAAGTAAGATCAGTTTACAGTTATGTTTATGTTTTTAATTTCATGAATAATTTGTGATATTTTGCGAATTTTTGATAATTTATTTTTCTCTATTGTTTAGGTGAAGTGGTAAAACATTATGGTTATGGTAGATGTGTACTATATAGAATACTGTAAATTTAAAGAAGTAAATGTTATCAAACTGTGTCCTCCCCCATTGCAAACGCAAAGCTCGAGTATAACCGCAATAAGCCGTTTATACTTATATGCCAACCCCGTACGAAGGACGGGTACTCTGCTAGTATTCAATATGATTAAAAAGTTATAAGGTTTACCAACTTAATATGGTGCAGCACTATTAATTATTAATTATTTGCATTTTTATAACAATAACCAAGCAGCGACAAAAAGCTGTTATACACAATGAGAACTTAACTGTCAAAATAGGATTGTGTACAGTTAGGTTTATGTGTTTAATTTATAAATAATCTTTTGATATTGTGCGAATGTTCGATAATTTACTCTTTTTGTTTAGGTGTAGTGTAGTGGTATAACCTTATGGCTATGGTAGATGTGTTATACTATAGAATACAGCAAACAAAAAGAACCAAGTTTTATTAAATCTTGTCCTCGCCAATTGCAAACGCAAAGCACGAGTATAACTGCAATAAGCATTTTATACTTATACGCCAACTCCGTACGAAGGACGGATATTCTGCTAGTAAGTTATAAAGGTTAAAAGTTTCGTGGTTTGACCACAATTTTGGAAATAAAAATTGGGCTACTCACGCGTACTGGATGCGTTGTACTCCAACTGAGCATAAACATCTATGAACCACCACCTCAGTTCATTAATTTACTTCAGCAAATCTAAAATAATATTAAATTCATACGGAGTTGTAATTATGTAATCTGGTTTATTGGGTTAGGGACTTGTGTTCTCGAGGTTTGAGTTTATATCCTGCCAATCGCTAAGACGTCATTGATCGCCGTGCTCCGATGGTTCTGAGGCCAGTTTAAGCTGCAGTTTCACCTGTCTAGGAAACAATAAAGGATGTGTCTCTCGTAGGAAATACTGACTTCTCTGTTGTAGGCTCTCAGCTAAAGCCATTCAGTAGTGTGATAGGTTACAGTTTATGAAAAAATATATTGCAGGATTAATTTGACTTAATTTGAGGATTCATTGTGGTTTTTAAACTTGTTATGTTATGTTATTTTGTAAAAATTAATACTAAATAATACGTTGATGTCATAAACGCGAAACCACCTACTTTAATGAATAAGAATTACGTTTCGTGGTTTGTTTTTAAATAATTTGTTAATTTTAGGTTTATTCTACTAGTTTGTAAAACATTTGGTCTGAAAGTTGACACTTACTTAACTATATATCTAATTTAACCTGTTTTTTTACCTACCATGAAAAAGTTTAAAGTGTTCAAATTGAAATATTTAAAACAGTTTTAAAACTGTCACAAATTTATTACAACCATTCAATTTATCAAACTACAGACGATCCCGTATAAATTACTCCTCCGCCCAGAGTCGGATATATCAGCAAGGGGTTGGGGTGGGATTGACCGTCGTCTGCTTCTATGAGTTGCATAAATCTTCAAAGTTGTGGCAGCCGAGCAAATAAAGAGCAGTTTAAAAGATTAGGAGGGGATGCGACCCCTGGAACTTCCGGTTAAGACAGGGCCAAGGTGGAATTCTACTGGGAGATGTTCAGCAAAATAATTTTAAGAATTAAAGGAAATCAAAGAGTTATAAAATTGTTACGGTAGAACGATGATTGTAGAATAAAATAATTTTGGTGTAAGTGGTCTTGTTACAACGCGTGACTTCTGCCCTGAAACTCTGGGTTTGATTTTAAATTAATATTTTTGTAAATTTTGAGGTAGGTGGTTTGGAGCCCCATATATATATATATTTCTTGTCCAATAAAACAAATAAAGGCTATGTATCTCATGTTGTCATGTATCTCTGGCTTAAGCTGCAGAAGTGCAGAAAAATTATAAACTACTAAAAACCCAGTAAAAATATATTAAAACCGAGTAAGTAATTTACAACGTTACAATTTTACTCAAAAACTTATATTAAAAAATACTATTACTGTATTAATATTATGAAATTGTGAAAGTATGTTGCTGACCGAGATTGCATTTTTTTACTACACCTTTAGTTAGATGGTGCATGCTGTCCCTTTGAATTAAACAATTTGTTGATTAAATAATCTTATATAATAATGCGTATGGCATGGTGAAATTATTTTCAATGCAGAAGTATAGAGGGTCAATGGGACGTAGTGGTGGCTAGAACCATTGACTATATACCAGAAGTTATAGCATAAAGTCAATGCTAGAACATAGCAAAGTAACTTCAGCCCTCAGGCCTGGGTACAAAACAAGATCCCCAATGGAAATCTGTTATGTGATCAAACGCCATAAACCAGAGGTCCGATTCCTATCATAATGTGTAGTTACAATTGTGTACAACGCATATGGATTATTATTTCTACATCAGAACTATTTACAAAAAGTCACATTTCACACAATTTAAAAACAAGCAGTAAAATTAATATCGATGTCTGTCGAACCACTTTCACCTTGCCATTCATTTCCCGAGCCACATAAGTGTGATATTCGCCATTCAGAACAGATGTCCGGGATAAGCGGTGTCATATTTTCATGTCAGGGGGAGATATGGCGTTGTTTTGTGGAGATTTGAATGATAAGAGATGAACTGTCGGGGTCTTGTAGTCTGATCGGGATTATCAATCGTGCATCCATAAAACCCTCCATAGACGAGGAAATCCTTCAGTTGTATTATTAGAGTAATGTGAATTTTACTCCAACCGAGCACAAATGTTTAAAATAATGTTAAATGTATACGGAATTGTTTCATCTTTGGTTTAATCCTTTACTTGGTTCCAAACACTAAGGCGATGCCCCTTTGTTTAACCAGAGTAAATTAAGTCGCTGCCATTATTTTACTTAAACATATATGTTATTCTTGGATTGTTGGCTGCTCATCACTAAAATAAATTGAGCATTCCATCACGAAAAAAAACATTCCGGTATGAATTAAACATATATGGAGTATTATCATATTGTTAACCTTAAGGACAAATACATGTTAAACCTATATAAAATAATTGCAGCCTTTTCATGTAGGCTAATATTTTTAATATTCAACGAGAAAAACTTGACGTAAAAATTAAGCCAACAGTTGAAAGCTGTAGAAAATGTAAGATAAATGTAAATAGTAGCATTTCACTATACGAGTGTATACTACCTAAACAATTATGATCATGGAATGTATAATTTGACATTTACGTTATAAGTGGCTTATATCCTACCAACAATCGTTCTCGTTATCTTCTTTGTATTACTGTATATCTAAGTTGATGAAATAAAAACTCTCCAACACATATGTTAGATTAACTAATTCTTAGGATATATTTTTATTTTTTATTTTATGAGTTAATGGCATTTTAGAAATTCAATATAGAGAATATAAATTGAGGAAATACTTACGACGCGACATAAGCATTAGTAATTCTCCTAAAGAGCCTGTTTAAACTGCCCAAAATCCCAGTACACTAGTCAGAAAACATTTAAAAGATTTTTGTATAGGACGTTTTACGTGCATAGCAGCTAACAAAAAATGTTCATTTCAAGAGAAATTGTAAATCATATCAATAATTTATATCTTCAAACATTTTTAACAAATCTTCCATATATCTGAGCACAATCAAGACGCGGTAGCTCCCCCCCAACCCCTCCTACTCCTACTATTTGGCACCCTAGTTCCTCAGGGAACCCTAAAGATTATCCAATCAAGCTCTTTATGTCCTGTAAACACTTTAATGTCAGGACAAACCGTGTAAGATATGGCTCAATCATAACGTGTTGTCTGCCTCACATATTTCGTGTACCTGCTATATCAAGCTTTCCAAAAATGTTTTAAATACATATTATGAGTTATTTGACATTGTTTATTATAGTGATAGTTTTTCAAACAATGCTTAACGACGGATATTAAAATAATGTTTATGGTTGATTACAGTTTATTTTAAAATATTAGTAGTTCTTTACGTTTAAACCTCTAATTTGTTATTGATTTATTTATTATTATTATTATTTTAAATGGTTATCTATAATCATTAAAAGATTATATTATATCGGGGTCAGCTTTGAAATGACTTCTGTGACTAAATATGTTTTTTTTTTTATTTCTGCTGTAATTAGGCCTAATCGTCCTCTATAGTTTTAGGAAATACAATTTTAATTTTTTTCTTCTTATTTCAATAATAGTTAAATTCATGGTTATTTAAATGAACATGAAACCAAAAATATGACAACTCCTAGATTTGAATACCAAAGACATATCGTTCGCTCAATGATTTACGTTTACATGTATTCCATTCCTATGATTTACTTGTTTAAGAGTTTTTTTTATGTATAAATAAGTATGCTGGTATTTAGTTTTGATGGAAAGTCTGTCTTATAGCCCTGTTTTCCTAATAGTTATTTACAAGAAAAATTACATAAATTAATTATATTAGATTTTTATTTTTATTTTTACTACATTTTATTTCCGGATTCTATTGAAAACATTTAACCAAAAATATTACTTAAATAAAATATTTAAATTTGACCATAAACAATCTAAATCCCTGTACACCTTAGTAAAACCTATTCGTTGTACGATCCCCGTACACACTTTGTAATAACTGTAGTAGCCTAGTCACTTTTAGCATATGCCTTTGGCCAGTCATAAATAAAACCTCGGTCAAAGACAATAAATACAGAACCAATAACTCTCGGCCATAAATCTGGAGGGCGACTTCTGGCCAACATCCGCTCTAACAGTATTGACTGACGACGACACATTCGAAAAATCACTAATGTTAAAACATGGATATGAGTTTGCTTAAAGTTAAAGTCCAAGTTAGTATATTTTAAATCGTGTGTTTTATATGTAGTATAAGTACATAGACATAGTATACCTAATGGGTGATGAGGGAGTGAGGGATTTGGAAGATGGCTCTGCATCGCCAAAATGAATAGCAAGCACGGGTTTTTATTGACCGATGATCATTAAGCTTCGCCTTTTAACAATTGATTGGTGACAACTAGAAACTCAGTTACAAAAACACAGTTTGTTCCATTCCTTTCAATAAAATGGGGCTTGTGTTTGTCTCAAAATATGTTTTCCAACATTTTAAAAATATAAACACTTTTTTGTTGCAATGCAATCTTAAAATTTCACTTGTTGCACACCAGTATTTCAACCAAACAACACAAAACAGCGCGCTTTTATTATGCACGTAAACCGTGTACGGTTGGAAATAGGTTGGCAACACTTAATGATACTACGACTACAATCAGCTGGTGCAGCGTTTCCCATTTTTTTTTCAATGTTTGGATTTAACCTAACCTAAAAACGTGTTGTACAGTGTTTTAAGGACTAATTATTTTTCCTACAGTTACCTAACAATGTACATGTTCTCTCACTGATTTGAGAAAGCAAAGTGGCCAATTCCCTCATCAGTGAGACAATGTTAACATTGTCTCACTCTAATTACTTTGTCTCACTCCAGATTTGCAACGTGAAGGCACGAAATAGTGAGCGCGTAACATGCTGACAAGGTCGTATGCGCGCGAAATACGTTGGCAGCATTGGCTGTAAATCAGCTGGTCAGCTGTTGTACTGTCGTATCATTAAATGCCATATTAAAAGTTCACTTCTGTGTAAAAATATGTTACGTTTTTTTACCAATTTATTTATTTTGTGGTAACTGTAGGACAAATATAATGTGCAACTCGAGTGCAAAGTGCAAAGTAACTGTAGGAAAAATACAATGTGTAACACGAGTGCAAACTGTCTTTGCTGCACTCGAGGAACTTTCCACACTCGCCTACTGCTCGTGAGTAAACATTTATCTTATGTCCAGCAAAGGGCCACTTTGCCAACTTGTTACACAAATAACTATTTTGGCCCAAAAATAAACATTATTTAACATTGCTTAAGTGGAACTGCCAAAACATAAATGTTCATGTTATTAGTATAGGATTCGGGCCAACAACGTCATTTGTTTATGTTTATGATTCATACCGGGGTATATTCTAGTATTCGTGCTCAAGACGAAACTGCGACCTTCTGATTACTACGTAACTCTTTTCAATCAGGCTACATATTATTATGGCTTCTATAAAAGGGATTATCTTTCGCTTGTTTGAAACACTTGGCACAACTGAAGTACTGTCACTGTTCCTTACAAAGCACACCTACATTTATGATATTTATACTGAAGTTTCATTATACCTTGTCACGGTCTCTGACTACTTCGTAACATAGACAAAATCTGTGTTCGTACCGTGAAGAGAGGGAGAGAGATGAAGTGCCGGGTCCCGCCACCAGCAGCGCCACGGTCTATTACCTCCGAGGGAGATCCGATTTTCCCAATAAAACCGCCAGTTACATTCTCTTCCCTGATGAACTTTGTGTTTTGTGCTTGTCGCATTTATCTTCGGGAAAATAAGGAAATAAGAAGGAAACATAAATAATTATATATTATATATATATATATATATATATATTATACTGTAACGTCCTCCATTATTATCTTTCGTTACTTATAAATTGCTACTTTCTATTTATTTTTGTTGTGACTCATTTATTTTCTCTACACGTCTGTCAAGTAAAATCAAGTAAAAAGTACCGAATACAAACAGGCCAGCAGTGTTTCGTTCTAGCGAGTGAAGTAAAACAATTTTTTTTTTAGTTAGTAGGTACTATAATAATATTTATAGTTCTCTTATCTTAATTTTTCCGTATAGTTCCATTATGATGTAGAGAATCGGTTCCTGCTCAAAAGTTTCGCTTCTCTGCTAGTGTATTATATATTCAAATAATTGTATGTTACTATTTCTGGATATATTGGATCTAAGCATGTGATCGTTCACAATCGTCATTAATTTTTCCTCCATTATTAATTGGAATACCAGTATCTTTTTTTTCAACAATCGACAAAACATAAAATTTCATAACCGAATCGCCATTGATTCGTTTTAGGTTAATTGATTGTACCCGCTATTCAGGCAACCGAGCTTGTGTATTTATATTAACTACAGCTGTTTCGTACTCATGACTACAACATCAGTTCAAAAACAAGTAGTGTAATCTCTCCAAGTTGTAGTCGTCATAATGTTACAAGTCATACATTTACATGTATATAAACGTAAATAAACACAAGCAGACAACTATAAAACATGTTAATAGGTCGAAAAATTAATTTGTCAAATAACAAAAATAAAAGTTAAATGAAACTTCATTGAGTAATATAACAATTTTCTTTTTTTTAGCTTGTTGAAAATTGAATTGGTAATTTTAAAAATGTATTGTATCTATAGAACATAGATTACGCTTCTAAGGACAAATTTATATTAGATTTCGGTTTAAAAGTATTTCTCACCAAAGAACCAACACCCAAAATAGAAAAGCCGAAAAATATTTGCTTGCATTATAATATTCTCGCTACCAAACCATATATTTAGTATGTAAACCCCATAACGCCAGGTGTTGTCCAGTTAAGCACGCTGCTCCAGTCAGGTGAGATTTGTTGTTATGGCTGTTAAACACATAAACCGCTTAAGTTGCTGACCTCCGTGTGGTGAATAACTTACCCCCCCCCTCCCCCCTCGCCGTGACTATGCTGACCACTTTAACATACTGCATACAAGTGTACACTTAGTGGAAACACAATGTTATAGTTCTTGATTTGTGTTGCTTTAGGAGACATTTAGGATCTGGAGAATCGTATTTTTGGTTCTTTATTACCAAAAGAACTGTTTTACATATACAAATGACGATGACAAAGTACATTATGTTTATTTTTTGTGTGTAGGTGTGTATGTGTTTCATTGAAGAGGGGGTTTATTTTACAAACAAAACAATATCATAATTACCAAATCGCTAAACGATACCTACTAGTTTTATATACAAATTATCTCAATGACATTTTTAGAACAAAAACTTAGATTGAACATAATTACGAAAAAATAAATGAATCTTGATTTCTTCTGGTTATTCTTTGTATTTCCAAAATTCCATTTGAACAATGTAATTATAAAAAATAACGTGTTGAAAATCGCAAATGCTTGTATAATAGAAACCATTTATTACCTCAAAGACGTTCCAAACGCTTACTAATGCTTTACATAGGTAAATTAAGCACTGCCAACCCCAAAAAGGCTCCAAATTGCAATTACAAACACGTATAATTTTGTAACACCTGAAAGAATATAATTTACTCTCTTTTTAAAATTGCTTTACAAAGTATGATTTTAAAAAAAAGTCGAAACGGGGTTAACAATAAATACAGTGGCAATAAGTCACTTGTATAAATCACTGCAGGCGGGGGGGGGGGGGGGTGAACTGTTACGCTCTTTGTCATTTCTATTTTCCGCTCCGCGCTGTGGGGGAAGGGGGAAGGGGTGTGCTGATTTGTGACCCTACATTCCCGACACCAAATTAATATCACTTGTTAGATATGATTTAACTTTTATTGGCGCCGTTTAAAACGTTTAAAGCCACTTCAGGAGGACATTTTAAGGGTTTGCATTTACAATTTTCGTACACATTTGAGATTGGTTTTGTTTTGTATATATGTGATTTGGATGTGTTTTAAAAAGCTCAGTTTTGAATAACTTAATGTCCTACCAAAAAGGTGTGTATAATTTTACAACATGGGTTTTATAAGAACACCAAAGATGCGTTACTTCGTTAGTTACAACAGTGGCCTATATGTGCCATCACTAGCCCAACGAACTCCTCTTTTAACGAAAGTTAGAAGGGAGTTTTGAAGAAATCCTTATACCCTTAATAATAATGGGAGTGCCCCTGAACATAAGTCTTTTAACTGGATTTAGGGGAATTCCCATATTTTCAAGGGTATAAATGAAGAACTTTTTTGGATAATGTATGCCACTCAGCATGACCTTATTCAATAGTTTCCTGACTCCCTGTAAACTGGCCCCCAAAGGAGTTATCTGTTTGGAGACTGTTCAGATGTGTATGACACTATTACCTATATAGATGAGTGAACTTTGAAGGTTTTCTTTGTTGTGGTGTAAAAGTTGATACGCCTCCAGCTATGGAAATGATTACATTAGATTAGTTGTATTGTCATAGTGCTTATTTCAAACAAGTTTATTATATAAGTACAGTAAAGTATTTAAATCCACATCCAGTAAAAACGCTTTATGTCAATTTCGATATGTTTAGTGGCTATGGGTTCGAGAAAAATCAAGAGCTTTTTGATGTATGAAAACTGAATCTAGCTGTCCTTTATTATTGGGCATTTAGTAAATGGCCTTGACTAAACTGCACAATGCATCTCACTGTCTAAACTCATATTTGTATTAGAATATGTCCGGTAGCGTTCTTATCTGAATTGATAATAAAGGAGAACTATTTTAACGGAATTTTTGTCTGCTGGGGTTATTAAAATTAAAGGTGTATTGGCCCTGGATATAGGTATTTCAATAAAAAGTGCTATAATAGTTACTTTGGTATAGGTAATTCAATACAACCACACATTTTCCGAGTCAAACTATATTATAACAGCAAAATTGTATTATCAACCTAATCCACAAAATTCCCAAACCTAAACATCACCAATACCTAACCCAATTCCAAAAGCTATAATTCAACATTGATAAACCACCCATAACTCAGACACGACAAAGATGAATCCCCATAATGACGTCATATCCTGACCAACCAGCTGTGATGGTATGATAACCCTCCCCCCCCCCCCCACTCAGCCTGCGTGTCCAGTGTAAAAACAATGCTAATAGGGTGTACTTTACGCATCATATTGTGCGTGAATGAACTGATTCCCTTACTGTAGTCCCCCCTTGTAATCCGCTGCTGGACTGGAGGGACACGTACTGACCACTGCCGTTATTTTCTAATTAAATCCGAGCGGTTTTATGGTTCGCGGATCGCAAATTGAAAGTTTGTTAGCCTTTTTGCGGTTTTGAATTTAAAGGTGGTTTTTTGAACGTGATTGTTTTTGAATGTTTTTTTTTAAATTCAGTATGGATTCAATTATATACGTTTGCTAGATATTTCTTTCTGGTTGATAAAGCCCTGGCCTTGTGGTACGAAACATTTGTTTATCAAGAGGTAATAGAATATGTGATTTGGAAGAGAAGAACTGTGCTTGCATCGTAGATAAAGTTTCGCTCTATAATAAAATGTAAAATTAAATGTTTATTTTTGGAATTTTTTAGTGCTATTTAAAAATTGTATATGGGCTTTTAAACTCAATTAAGGTGGCTAGATTAATATTGGGAATTATATAATGAATTATATTTTAGAAATTCCCATTCAATATTGGGAATTACATGAAGAATTGTATTTAAAAAATGTATAATTCGTAAGTTGTTGATCCAGTTGCTATTTTATTTGAAAAATTGATTAAAAAAATATCATTTATGTATATAACAGGTTAACGTTATGATATGACTTAATAAGACCAGGGATGTAAACCTTTAGAACATCGACTTAGAGTTAAAACGCCAAAAGTCTTATACACAAAAGTAAAGGAGAACGTTACTGATAAAATTAAACTGTGGAAAATTATGAAATCGAACTCTAAATATTACAATTCATAACATAACAGCATTTTAAGATCCTGACTTTCTTCAAAACAATAATTCCTCGAGCAACAAACAGCTCATAAAAGCTTCAAGTTTTACTGTTTTCTCGACAGTTCTTGCAATGAAAGATCTGTATCGCAAACGCAAAAAAAATCCAAAATAATATTAATTTCCAAAGTTTGTACACCCCTCTTCGCAATACGGTATTTCTACTGTCACGTATAAACGACAAAATATTCCTAAACACAATCGAAACAACCTCTTGAAATGACAATAAAATCGCACTAGTCGACATTTAGCGGTCGCAATGTTTGCATTGCCCCCTCCCTCTTTTTATACCCCCCCTTTATATCCCCCCCCCCCCGTGGAGCAATTAATATTCAACATCTCAGCAGCGGTGATATCTCGGGGACCGCAGTGTCAATAATAAAAATATCAGCGGGAGTCAGTATAATGGAGATATCGGTGACAAGTTCTCTGGTCGAGTAGGGTGAAATTTAATAGGCCACCATGTTGATAGATTTGTTTTGACTAGGTATGATTCAAGAAACGGCAACAAGTTAAAATTTAAAAGTACATGTTAAACATTATATTTTAACTACGAGATTGACAGGGATACATGCTGATAGTATTGATTTATTCTATCCTAATCATAAATTAAATTTATCATCTATGAATAGTTCAGTACATAATTATAAATTTACTTTTAGGTGAGGCTTCTCTGAACTGTTTATCTACCCTTGGGGTTTCAAATGTTAATATAGTTAAAAAGCCGGGTTTTCCTAGGTGCGGTAGTGGAGAGTGGAGAGAGGAACGCGAAGAGCGGACTCCACTTGTCTTAGGTAATTTAATGTTACTGTTTTCCTAGAAGCGGAGCGGGACACCATGTTAATCTCTTTTCCGCTCTCCGCGTTCCTCTCTCCGCTCTTCACTTCCGCGCCTAGGAAAACCCAGCTTTAAGCTGGGGTTTAAAACATTTTTAAAAAAATTTAAAAACATTAAAAAAATGTTTAAAACATTTTTAAAATGTTAAAACATTTTTTAACATGGCTTTAAGCTGGGTTTTCCTAGGCACGGAAGCGGAGAGAGGAACGCGGAGAGCGGAAATGAGATTAACATGGTATTTCACTCCGCTTCTAGGAAAACAGTAACATTAAATTACCTAAGACAAGTGGAGTCCCGCTCTTCGCGTTTCTCTTTCCGCTCTCCACTTCCGCACCTAGAAAAACCCGGCTTAAGTTGTGTATTGTTTCAATCATCAGACTGCAAGTTATTTTGAAGTACACATTTGAACAGGTTTAACGTGTAGATTATTCAAGTTGATATTTAAATTATATTTGTTTTTCTGATAGTATATTGCCATTGTTAAAATTTATTAACATTAGAGTATTGTTACAAATTTGGATATTTTCTTAGTTACAATGAACAAATAAATCCAACTTCGCTTGGGTATCATGTCATACACAACCTTTTAACACGAGTCTAAAATCAATTAGTTTAACTTTTCTAGTAATCGTGGTTTAACTCTTTCGGCTAAGTCGGGCAATTTGGGAATTCTCTTTTTGACAGTGATTTGGTCCCCATCTGAAGAAGTAAAACATAATTTCATGTTTTATACGCCTTACATTATTTTACAATCTCTTTGGCAACCCAACAAAATCGTTTACAATCTCTTCAATTTCATTAAATCTAACCCACAAACCCAGTAAGCCACAAACTATTTTCCTAATCTCCATTTAGGCCTACAACATAACAATTATATACAGCATAACAACAAGTAAAAACACATTTCGTCGCTCTAAAACATTTTCGCCTCTGAGATGTTTCCGGTTGCCGCGTGTTAAGCGCTGTTTACGCCGCTGGGCGGGCCTCTGGGACGCAAATTACCCTTATTTGCCCGACAACGTTCCTCGCACATTCTGCCTTGATCTTGAGAAGTGAGAAAGTAACCCTCAATGTAGAAACGTGCTGGAAACAGTCTGTAGCTTGGCAATTATAGTGAACCCCCGAATAGCTCTTTATTGCCGTGTTATGTTTGTTGCTTGTATGCTTTATGAAATACGGTTTTGGTAAAACAGTGATTCAATAAGCTGACTATGAAATTAACTATCCTTAAATATAGGGTGTCCCACGAAGGGGTTTAAACGTTTGATTTTATATTACGCGCCCATTCATGCACCGAACTTTTTGAAACTTTACACAGTTTACAAGGTAGGTTTTAAAAATATTCTGGAAAAATTTCAACTCCCTAACCTTAGAAGAAACAAAATGGCGGCATATTGAAAAAGTTACTTTAAAACATTAAAAAAGGTATTTTTGGTTTTATAAAATATTTTTATTGTTACTTTCCAGGGCAATATGACTTTAAAAAAAGAAAAAAATAGAACATAGCCAAATGGAAAACTAAAAATTAATCAAATAACTAATAAATAATAATAATAAATAAATAACTAATAATAAATCATGAAAGTAGTTTTTATAGAAAGCACATTGGTAAATTTGTCAATAAGCCGCCATTTTGTTTCTACTAAGGTTAGGGAGTTGAAATTTTTCCAGAATATTTTTAGAACCTACTTTGTAAACTGTGTAAAGTTTAAAAAGGTTTGGTGCATGAATGGGCACGTAATATAAAATCAAACTTTTAAACCCCTTCGTGGGACACCCGGTATAATACGTAAAGGTGATTTCTACGAAACACTACTCCTCCGTTAAAAATGGACGGATGTTTACAAACGATGTGTCGAAGTATTTCTTGTGATATATACTAGCTGTTACCCACTGGCTTCACCCAAGGCTCCCCTAGTTTTCTAGTGGGGCTTTACTTCACCCGTTTGAATTCATAAGTATTAAAATTGGTATTAATAAAACTATTGATTTGTTGCTGAAATAATCAAAACAGAATACAGTAATACAAACAAATAATCACACCTGATTTTAATCATTGAGCTATGATTTCAATAGGGTAATAAATTGAAAGAATAGCAAACAAACAAGTACAGCTGAGGTACTTTTAACATTAGGTATATGGAAAGTTCCATATGGTAAGGAATTATGACCTTTTTATTAATGAAATAATGATAGTTTTGCGCAAGGATTCTGACGAACATTTTAAGTATATGGTTTATGAGGGTGTGACTTGTAGTTTTCTCAAAAGTTCATGGGTACTTTGGGATTTGTATATGGATAATTAATCATTTCATTGGCATGTTGTAACAAATCGTATTGAGTTTAACAAATCGTACGATTTTATTTTTGGCTAAGATTGTCTTAATTTGTTTTATTTAATTCTAATCGTTTATTTTAGTAAATTTCGTAACAAATAAAGGGGTAGTTCTTAGTTGAGTTAGTAAATTACTTAACGTAGCTAAACACTATCGGGGATCATCAAGATTTGAACTCGCCCCAAACCATCAGACAACCCCAAATCAGTTTTTTTAAATCTAAGAGATGTATTGACTTTAATGTTTTTAACTTAATCGCAAAATTTAATTCCATCCATCCACTTATACACCAGCCCAAGACTGGGGTTGATCACTTCGCACTCATATTTACAACCGCTAATCATATGCGGGGGATGAATTTCATCAGTTAAGAGGTGAAGGGGGGAGGGGGAGAGCAGCATGAGGTCTTGTGTCAATTGATGCATATTAATGAACAAGTTATTGACATTGAGCCACCCGGCTGTGAGAGATAGGTCTTTGGTTCGTCATTTAAACGTCTTTGGCCGCCATACATTACTCATCACTCGGTAGTCTTTGACAGTGATTGACGCGTTCACACGGCTTTGGAAAATATTTAGCGATTTGTAACGAGGATAAGTTGTCCTATGTGAGTGTAAATGTTGCGTTTAAGATGTCAAATACGTTATTATTACCTGTCAATTGAATGTCATCACATTAACAACAAACAAATCCTAAAAGCAACTGCTACGTTATCTTTTAATTAATTAGAACCTGCACGTTTTTTTATTCCGTTGAAATATCTCGAGTATACGCAATAAGGAAACTGTATGGTTATTATTAAGGGTAACTAACTGGTTTTCAGCTTTACTTTTTCACTGGTATGACAAGTTGGAAGTTTTTTAAATCAGTTTTACGATGCTTTCTAAAACTAATGCTATTGACCTCATAAGACGTTTTTACGAAACATTAGTAAAGTAAGTTGCAGTTATTTTGGTATTGTCTTATTTACGCGCACGTATAAGATTTTACTGTACAATGGGAATATGATTTACCTTACTAATCGATAGATATAGTGAAATGCTGAAAACCCCTTGTAATTATCCTATTTTACATAAGAACATGAAAAATTTGAAATCTATTTCAATTTAACCAATTTGGAGATTTATGTGTCCTTAGTTCCAAAGCAATCGTAAAATAAATAACTGTAAATAAAATAGCAACGAAATGAGGATAAATAAATTATCATCCGAGTTCAGCGATTCAACAAGTAGCAGCTGATTGCACTAATGTAGTCATGCATCACACAATCAGTTGTGAACAGTGCTGCCATGTTTACAGCAATAAAACAATGTGTAATGGGAACCATCAGTGCCACCAACACAACAACTTTATCCTATTTTTGTTCAGAATTAACACTGAAATAATTTTACTCTGTATAATTTTTGGTGATGTCTATATAGTTATAAAAATCTTTCAATTATTCACAGTTTCATTTGTTAGTATATCTTATTTACAGATATGTTAATTTTTAATGGGGACATTTCTTTGTGAACCGAAAATGTCATTTGAAGCGCACACATATTTTCTTCCTCTTGGCTTTCCTCTCAATTTACGACTTCTTGTTCCAACTTGTCAGAACATTAAATAAATCTGAGCATACAAAGTTTTGTGTTGGTGTATTCATAATAGAAATAGAACATTCTATTTTCATACTATTAGGCCTAACTATTTTTCTTAGAGTCTACGTCAGTGACACTTTCAGTTAAGGAATCTAAAACGCGTTTTAAGGGAAAGTATGCCAAACCCATTGAATTTTTTAAATGTGCCAGGATAGAACCCATGACTCTCGTTCCGTAGCCTGAGACTATAATGGAGTGAAACTAGCAACACAACATTATGTTTGGTAAAAGTGATATTCAGACAACAGTTTTCTATTACAGTACATAGTATTGGCCATAACATATCTATATAACTTACGAAACTCATCTTCATATGAAACTATAAAATAAAATAACCAAAGCTGTATCGATCCATAACATCCAACTCGCAACACAGTTTTCAGTTCCATATCCTGGAGACACAGTTTCAGCTACGTGCTTCTACCCTTGTACCAGGATATCTACAATAACGACCCAAGCAAACAAGGCTACTTACATCCCCTCCAGCCTGGCGTGTGACGGGATACACCTCCACATGTAAAAGTATCCAAATCTTGGGTCGAAATTGGAAATATTTAGATTTGTAACTTGTTAACTTTTATTTTGGTGTGATAGTTTAGTAAAGGTAAAAGTTTGCCTGGCCAAACATCCCATATTGTAGTTTGTCCCATGGATTGGATTATTTCAATTGATCAGAAATTATTGCATAAATCTGGTCATAAAGTCATAAACGTTTCGACTTTTTTTATTCATAGATACTGTTCTTTAAAATCATTATACGTTTAGACTTTTTAAATGCGCCATAAAAAACTACAGACTCAGGCGATTCTAATTATTTCCGGTACTTAGCCTACGTATTAAACGGAGGCCACATTTTGTCAGCGCGCTGCGGCGGTTATGTTAGGTTGGGTTATCGTAAATATTATGTGTGTAGGACTTTCCTCGCGTCGTTATGAATCGATACCAGACGAGTTATACTTTCTATTATGATAACCCAACCTAACATAACCGCCGCAGCGCGCTGACAAAATGTGGCCTCCGTTTAATACGTAAGTACCTTATTTCCTTATAATCTTTACTCACAGATGTCACCTTTGACTATTGATACAAATTCCATCCCTATGTTAAAGTTGTAGCCAGTTTTTTAAATCAAATTCGTCGTAGTTGATGTTAGCCACCGACAGATTGCGCTGTATCCAACCTTTTATTTAAAGGAAATTTCAGACTTCTGAGCAAGAAACAAATTAATGCACAGGTTTAAGCTTAAATTAAACGTTTAATAAGCTTTCTAACACGAATACCACACACAAACGTTGTGTTAGTTACACTTTAGAACCTTGTTATGGAAATAACTTGTCTAGAATACTACAATTTTCTTGAATCCCTCTATAGTGAGGACTGAAAGGAAAGACATACCACTTTTGGCTAAGGAAATTGTGGATAAAAAGTAAAAACTCCGAATGTATATTGCACCCATTCCACATTTACCCTTCTCGTTATAATGATGGCTTCTGAATTCGTTCAAGACTAATATTTTTTTTCAAACCTTGCTAGGCATCGCCACGAAAATTACAAACATTTTTTGTATAAAAATCAACAACTTTTTAAGAATCAAAATAAAATAAAAGTGATTTATTACCAGAAATAACACTTTTGAATGAACCAATTAGTGAATTACCTAATGGTTAGCATATGGGAAATAGCAATAACTCATTGATGGACCAAACCTCCTACTGTATATCTCTGTCTCTTTCTTCACTTCTCTCCCTCGCACCCCACACCACTATAAATCAGCTGATGCGAGGGAAGGAAATGTGATCAGAAACATTAGGTCATTTGCATTTGAATCTTTGTTGGTGACCCCCGCTGTTTGATGATTGGCTTTATGAAAATTAACTTATCTGAAAACAAACACTGTAGTGTACAATTTACATACAAGGGCTTGTTACTTTATACAACCTGTTGTAATCGTATCCGGTTCCAAAATATTACAAAGTATTAATTCACTTTTCAATACAATTTACTACTAATGGTTGCTGCAAGTAAACTACTCACCCAATTTTCAATTAAAACCTTAGTATTTCATGCCTGGTTACGTTAAAGTGTATTGATCTCACCTAAATGTTTTTATTTTATTTTGGAGTAATTTTTACAGTACAGGATTTACAAAAAAGTAGTTCTTGTATCGCAGTTTATTCAGTTGAAATTTGTTTGAAGTGAAAGTCTTTGTTAAAAAATTTTAGTTAAATAAGCTAAAACATCATGGTAGTAATATGTCTTCAGCTCATCAACAAGAATATAAATTACATGTCAGTATATATGAGTAGTGTGAGGAATATTACAGTTGTCACGAAACAAACTGCAATTGTATATTTGAACGTCATTAAAACCCAATAGGCTAGTGACGTCACAGACAAAATTAGCCCTGACATCAAAAGGGAGGCGTTTAATTCTCCGATGACCACAGAGGGGGGGAGGGGTCAATGTTTTACTGTGGTAGGGTGTAGCAGCGTCTTGATCAGATCTCTTCAACCCCCCCCCCTCCCCCTCCTTCCACAATGTTTATGCTTTACCATCGTGGTTTTGCGATTTATTATCATCCATCAGTACAGTGTAAATCATTTATTCCAACCACAAATACTTGATACCAAAACAACAACAACAAACTTAATACGATAGGTAAAGTGCACCCGTGAAGTCAGAATAACAATAAAATGACTGGGAAAACAAATACAACGATTTAAGTTGTAAAACGATTTGTGGTTCTGATTTCACTATAAACTGTAGGTCACTTACTGTTAGTTGGCTGTACGGGCTATTAATTTACATATGTGTCTAAGGAACATGTCGGCCTTGGTCACTAACAAGACTACAAGATCGTGCCACTCATCCTACACTCATCTCCATTCATAATTGGCTTAAACATTCGTATGGTAGCCATTTCAGCGTCAAGTATTAAAGTATGTATATACGAAAAATATGTCTCTTCACAGATCTAAATGCTAAATTCATGATCGTATGCTAAAGAAGTCCTACCACACAGTACGCTGACCACAGTACCTGGAAACAGTAAGAGAGCATTGACTATGTTCTCAGTAGTTAACAATTCTGCGTCATCCCACAAAATCATAAAAAAAAAAATATAATTATTAATTTGTTTTTCTTAGACATGGTGTAAAAGAAAGAAAATGAGCTTACGTGTTTATTTTGTCACTGACAGATCTGAGCCATTATGTTTCCTAAAGTTACCCTACGGTATCATGATTGCTAGTAGTCTTCACATGTAGAGCAATTCCCTTTACAATCAGCGATGTCTAATGAGGACTATTACTTCTTCCAACTCATTCGGTAACTTAAGATATAAAGTTCTCCCTCTTCATTGACGACTCTTCACAACTGCTTACAACTTCTGGCTGCGAAAGATATTTTTAACTGCCCTTTTAGAAATGCAAAGTAGGATTAAATATCCCGTGTCTTCTCTACCCTCGTGTCGATTACTTAGCAGGGATTTTTTTTATATTTTAAAAGTCGCATTTCAACCTTTGTAAGAATACTTTATTATTTTAAGGTTGTATTATTTAATTTTGTCTTAACATAGGTTTTATTTTGTGAGGCAGAGTTAAATGTATGTCATTCTGGTGGTCTATGAGACAGTGTGTATGTTATTTCGGTGGTCTGTGAAGCGGTGGGTTGTGTTTGTTATTCTAGTGGCCGTTGCGCCGACCAAGGGCTCTGAGATGTAGATAGCGCACGCCTTTGACTACCCGTCGCACCATGGCGGTAATTAATTGAAGGACCTGTAAAAAACGTTCATTAAAATGCTGGGTTACATTAAGAGGAAACATCGCTTAAGTAAATGATCATTTAATCGTTAACCATAGGAGTATGTTGTACAATGAAATCATTGCTAACATTTTTTATGTAAGTTTTTCAAAATATTGAGTATTTTTTGCAGTGATTTAACAATAGTGTCCAAAAACCTCGCTAAGGAATACAACCCAATAATTGTATGGAAATAAAAAATATTATAAAACGGATGTATTAGAAAAATAAATTGTAATTTCAATTTTTAAAGTTAATTTCTCTAGTTTATCATGCAAAAATACATTAAGTATGATTTAATAACACATAATAAGTCTGATGGGTTTCACTACGTTGTGGATACAGATCATAATTCAAACATGAATAAACCATATCTAGTAAGTCATACTTACTTTTACTTACTCACCTACTTTGAAGATTTTACTGCGTAAAATAAAATAAAGTTAAAAAAATAATAAATAATAATAATAATAATGATAATAATAATAATAATAATAATAATAAACTAATTAAGACGCACAATTTTAAGCATGGTTATAACAATCTTCGTTGGTGTAGATAAAGTAAAATAAGAGCTAAAAATTACACGGTTACAATTCAGGATTACATCGTTGTACGGAATGTTAGATTTCATTATGTGCACCAATTCTAGTGTTCATTACGTTGACAAATCTTAACCAGACGTTAAATATATACAAATAAATAATATAAATATATACAGTAAGAGCACTGAGGATCGTCGAGATGTAGGCCTATTTTATTATTATGAAAATGAATCTTGAAAGCGCCTGCAACATACCGACGCAATGTTAGAGCAGTAGCTAGATTGCATTCTTAGTTTAGAAGGCGTTGCATTTTAAATTTATTTTTCGCTTACAAGACTCTTTAAAACATATTAATTTTATATTAAAATAAATAATGATACGTTGTTGTTGAACTATGAATGGCAAATTTTCTAAAAAAAAAACTACAGAGAATTGGAAAATATTCAGGAGTACACTTTTTAAGATTTGTTGTTTGATGTTTTAATATCTAGGGTATGTGTAAATCATATTATTAAATTAATTTGATCATAATGAAATAAGTTTTAAAATAAAACACTATAAGTAAGCCTGTTTTATAGATATAGATTTATGAAAAAAATAATTAAAACTTTCCAAATTTTAGTACATTGCAATTAGTCATTTAAAAGTTGCAAGGTATCTCAAAAAATATAGACTTAAATAGCCTACAGAAAAATATGTACTACATGACTATTTTACAATTAAACCAGATAAAAACGCTTATCATACAATAAGCCCAGGCAAATTAGCCCAAAAAGAGCTGTAGCTTCTTAAAATTGGGGGAAAGCTGGAAATCGTTTTAATCTGTTCTGGAGATCCTAAATAAGTTAAAAATGAGTTTGTGAAGGATTCTGAAGTGAGCTAAGTGTATTCTGTAGGTATATATAGTCAATGTTATAACTCAAAAACAGGACATCGTATATAAGTGTTTACATACTTTTCTAAAGAAAATTAAATTCCGCGTCGAATGACGATAAAATCATCAAAATCGGTTCAGTCGTTCTGCTACATTGGGTCGTGAAAGTTATGTAATTTTAAAAAAACTAAAAAATGAGTAAAATCGGCCTAGGTTTTTGCTTCCCATACACTTAGCTCACTTCAGAATCCGTCACAAACTCATTTTTTTTACTTATTTAGGATCTCCAGAGCAGATTAAAACGGTGTCCAGCTTTCCCCCAATTTTTAAGAGCTACAAGTCTAATTTGCCTGGGCTACAATGCATTTTACAATATTAACTGATAAACTTTTTAAATGTAAAATATTAATGAAATTTGGTAATAACTAGTATGAAAAAAGTCTGTGTATCTCAAAAGCAATGATTTACTAGGACACATAAAAACAAAAAATAGGCCTTTTCGAAGACAAAGGGAACCACCACAGATATGTAGAGTTGACTTAAGGGTAGGATATGCATATGCAGTGTATTTTATGTACAGTACATGACTGGGGAAGGACCAAGTTTGTTTGATCATGTCAGAAAATGGATCAACCGCTAGGGGTTGCTTTGGATAAATATTTGATTCAGTTTTGCATTATCTTGCGCTTCATACAAAGCTGTATAATGCTTGCGTTACAATTGTTTACAACATTTTTATAGCTTTTAGTTCACTCAGCACAGTCTGGAAGGTGTGTTAAGGATGTTTAAATTGAAATGCTATTGAACGGGGATATAAAAAGAAAACTTAGTTCATACAATGGCTGTATGACATTAAATGTTTTCATAGAATTTGAATTAACTTTAATTTCAATTTGGAAATTGCGAAGTTATAATTTTGGATTGGAAATTTATATAACCTAATTTTTTTTAAATTAAGGGCTTGAAAATGGATGTATATTCAGATACCTTTTTAATCAATGTCCAACAAACTAAAGTACTAAAAATATATGCATTAAGACGCATTATTAGCTTAACGACTTTCCAAGGTTTATAATTGGCTTAGTCATCTATCTACACACTAGTTCTGCTTGGGTTACAAAACCACTGCAGATTACATTACTAAACTTATGTTGTAATGTATAAAAGCATAGCAACTTTCTTTGATTTTTTTTTTGCTACATGATAAATAGTTTTTACCTTTTTGTAAATCCTGGGCCCAGACCTTTCGTTTCACTCCAGTCATCCAAATCTATAAAAATAACTTTCAAAACATGAGTATTAAAACAAAACCTTGGTAAATCACACTAAATAAATCAGAAGCCCAGGATACCGGAAGGACATTTCCTGCAGGATCACCCCAGGATTAAACGCCTCCCTTTTGATGTCCTCCTAATTGTATCACAGGACAGAGTCTTGTCTTGTGGCGTGATTGGAATAAAGACATCAACCCCCCCCCCCCACTATCTATCATCCCCTCCTCCTCGCACCCCTCAGGCTTCATCGTCTCACTTGGCCTGTCTTTGCTCCAGTTCCTTAACCTGGATATGGGGTTGGATTTTTAAAGTATTTTTTGCTTATGTTATTTCAATCGTATTTTTTTCAGAATTGGGTACTTTTTAAAACTAGGATCTAGCTGGAATTGTTTTCCACTTTACTGAGGCTAGGTCTTGAGGTTGTGGTGGTACTCAATGGTATTACTTAAATAAAACCCATTAGTGATTTCATTTTTATGCTAGATATCTCAAATGTGTAAGCAGTTTAAGCACATTGTAGACATGTAGCACATACATCCACTACATCTCTTGAGATGTAATCATTATCCAACCGTATACAAGGAAGAATACTGTCCCTGAACTTTAACTCAAAAGAGGGCAACAGGTAACTGTGTACCAGCCGGTATGTAACTTATTACACGTCATAAGTTGTCAAAACTTATGGTAGAATATTATTAGAATGTAGGTGAATATGCACCTCTATGGTATGAATACCATTACAAGAGGCATTTCCCACATTTCTCATTCAAATCAAAAACATTTTAAAAATCAGTCAAATAAACTGAGAAAGTAACAGAATATACAACACCGAGAGGTACTGCCTAATCGCCCATTTTTATGATGCTAAAAGAATTAAATTTGATATACGTACATTTAAATTTAAATGCAGCAAATCATCTTAAATATACATATTTTTTTACCAATAATCCAGAGAAAATGTTTGTTTATTGATGAAATCAAGTTAAGTTTGAACACTTCTATATAAATAGCTTTTTCAAACTCCCCTCAGAGCAGGAAAACGAATGAAGCTTCAAAGTTGACCTGAAGTTGAGATAACTGCTCTATTCTTCCTACAAAAGTTGGCAAACTTAATAATCCACACTCGATGTAACATTTTCCTCTATTGAAAATAACAACCTTACTTGTTGTAAATTGTTCTTGTGAAGAGGAAAATATTATCTAGTACTAGCCAAGGGGTGCAACTTAGTTATTTTTATCAATAGTGGATATGCCACTGTTTTCTAAAGTAGATACCACCAGTGTCTTTCTGTGTCACAATCTCGATGCAAATGTGTAATATAGGTTTGTGGTAAAGCAACTAGTTAGTTATACAGTTTTTAAAATCACCAATCATGGTTGTAAATACTAAATAGATTTTCTTCTTTTTTTTACAACACAATAAAAATGTGGGTTTTAAACATTTATTTATGTCTATACATGTTTTAGAAGAGGTAAACTCCTTTTAGGCTTAAGACAATTTCTTAGTTCATAAGAGATATTATTTTGAATAAATTTTCTTCTCTATTTCTTCTATTTTCTTCTATCTTCTTATTTTGATTGATTGAGCTTTGCTTACGGTGTAAGGTTTAATTCATTCTATTCATTCTTTTAGTAGTTTTTCTAATTGTGATTATAATATAAATTTTGAAACTCTTAGTAATACATTGATTAAATTATAAACCACCTGAACTAAATTTATTCACTGGAAAACTGTAAAATGTAACATTTAAAATTCAGTTATAGAAATGCTCTTTTTGGCTTTGTTTATTTATGTTTAAAAACTATTTTTAAAAGTAACATATTGTGGTAGTAGTACATCAGGCTAGCTAGGGGCTGAGGAGCCAACCTGTTTACTGCCTACAAGACAGATCGCACCACCAGCACATTGAGCCAATCCTAACATTAACTTTTCTCCTATCTTCCCTCCCCCTCCCTCCACTAAACACTGACTCTCCCTTAACTTGATTACCCATTAAATGATGGTACTTAACTTTCCAACTGAAAATGTCTTTATCAGAACATTTCCTGTATCTTGGACAATGGACACATTACGATAGTTGGATTGGTAGATGGTCTATTTTTATTATCAACGTTGATGACAAAACAGGATATCACCTAACTCCTAACTAATTTATTAGTGGCAGTGGTTGGGGGAGGAGCAGTTACCCCTGCACTTTTAGAGGCTTATATTCATAAATTAATGTAATGTTTATTTATAATGTTGGCACCATACCTTCAGGTTATATTATTTTAACCTTACTTTTCATCCCTCTACTTATATTGGTCAATCATGGTCAGAGGTATCTACAGCTGTTTTTTTTTACCCCTATCAACTATATGGTATAAAATATATCACGGATTTTGAAGTCCTTATGTGACGCAGGTTGCTAGTTCATATTAAAAAGGAATTAAATAATGTTGACAGCTGTTTCAACGAGACAAGTTGGTTCTATGATATTCAATAGCATTAAAAAGTTATAAGGTCTGTTGGTAAACCTTATAACTTTTTAATGCTATTGAATATCATAGAACCTACTTTTCGTTGAAACAGCTGTCAAAATTATTTAATTCCTTTTTGTTCAATAGACTATAGATGATACAAAATACTAGAATTATATCGGCCAGAGACCATCCTCTTGGATCATAAAAATAAGATATTATCATTATACATCGCGTCACGCACAGTTTAAAAAATCATGTTACGATAAAAAATTCGACAGCGATTAAATTACAATTAAAACTAAATTAAAACCATTTTGTTTAATCTCCAACTAAAAAATCTTACAACATAAAGTCTTGAAACTGAAAATGCCGCGACTCTTCAGCTTCTCCAAGTAGTATAGTTCTTTCATAGCTGTATCAGCTCTTCTAATACAGGTGAAGACACTTTTCCAACAGAACAACACATTCCAGCAGTCTTATCTTTCCATTTTAATGCTCTGCAGTGAATAGTATAGTGTATAGAAAAGTGTCTTTACCTGTATTAGAAGAGCCGATACAGCTGTGAAAGAACTGTACTTGTAGAAGCTAAAGAGTCAGGTAATTTTCAGTTTCAAGAATTTATGTTGCAAGATTTTTGAGTCGGAGATTAAACAAAATGGTTTTAATTTAGTTTTTAATTGAAATTTAATCGCTGTAGGATTTTTAACTCGTAATGTATAATGATAATATCTTATTTTTATGGTAATGTATAATGATAATATCTTATTTTTATGGTAATGTATAATGATAATATCTTATTTTTATGATCGTTGGCGAAGCCACAACAGATAATTATTGTAATGATTGCAATACTCTGTTTATTGCTTATATGCTATATAATATTATGGTTATACCATCGCAGGCAAAGTCGCGGGTACGAGCTAGTAGGATAATATAGCCTAGTTCATTCAAAAATTCCTTGCAATAAACCAATCAATAAAAGATTTGTAGAAGGGTTATTAGCTTTTGTTACTGTAAATGGATTTTATGAATACTTACTCATAAAATCTTGAAAACACTTTAAAAATAATTATAATAATGGGGAAAAAAGTAACTACGGCATCTGGGCAACATTAACTCAATTGGAAGTACAGGTTTTGGCTTTAAAGTCCGAGCCAAGTATTATTAATTATAGAAATCCATGGATAAAAACATTTCTATTACCAAATTCATAGCATACCGTGTGGGGTATGCTATGCAGTTTTGGATTTTTAATCAACGTTTTTCAGAAAAAAACATTCCTGGAAAATATTAAAACAAAAATTGGTAAACTCTTTTTATTAATAAAAAACTCTCATGAGTATTCTGGCATATAAGCTTCTTCTTTCTCAAATGTAGGGAATGGTCTGGTCTTGAGCTCGCTGGCCATGTTCATGGTAGTGCCAAGGGGGCAGTGAAAAGCGAGCGCAAACTGCTCAGAGTTGGCAGCCATGTTGAATACTCTGAACAGAAATGTTCAATAATCAGGTTAGTTAAAAAAATTAGACGAATCAAGGTAACACATTACGGTAATAATTTTCAGCATAGATTAAATTTACTACAATGCCAACACCACAGAGTGTGTTGTTTAATGTGAATACGAAAGAAGTTTGAATGAGACGTACACAGTTTTGCAGATAAAATTACCCATGTAGCAAAAAAAATAAATTGAAAACTAGTAGGCCTATAAGTGTTTAAATACAATTTTAAAACATGTTGACATAATTTTTTTATCAGAACAACTTTAATATGAGTTTCAATGAAGTTAAAAACTGTTTTATTACAAGATATGAAACAAATATTTAAAAAAGTTCATGTTTTAAAATTGTTTATAAACAATTTTAATACAAGCCATACAAAATTGTATTGATATAAGTTTTAATATCGATTTGAACCGTTTAGAAATAATTTTAAAAACATTTTTAATACATTAATTGTAAAAATTCATATTAAAATTGCTTGGAAATCTGTTTTAACAGTTTTTAAACTATTTTTAAATCAAGTTCAATACAAGTATTCAAACTTATTTTAAAGATGTTTAAAAATCAGTTTGAACAGTTTTAAAATCCTTTAAATGGGATTTTAGTCCAAGTTTAAAAACTGATATTAAAATTATTGTTATATCAGTTTGGATTTGGTCTGAAAAAATTTTAATACAAGTAAATTGTATTATTGTAAGTTTTAATACAAGTTTGAACAATATTAAACCCATTTTCAACGAGACTTTAAGGTAAGTTTAACAACTAACTTGTATTATTTTCGTTTGAAAATCTGTTTTAAATAGTTTTGAAATATTGTTAATACATTCAATCGAAATTAAATTGATACAAGTTTTAAAACAATTTTAAAACCATTTTCAAAACCATTGCCCTTAATGTTCTCAAATGAATTTAAAATTGTATCCAAACATAAATCATGCGAAACGAGTGAACAAAATTAAGCTAATATAAGTTTTTATACAAGTTTGACTAATTTTGAAACTATTAAAAAAATTGAACTTTTTCATAAAAATTTAGCCTAAGTTTAAAAGTTTAGATTTTTTTAACAATATTAAACAGGAAAATTTAAATTGTATTAATATAAGTTTTAATACAAGTTTGAGCAATATTAAACCCATGTTCAACGAGATTTTATAGTGAGTTTAACAACTAGTATTATTTTTGTTCTAAATTTATTTTTAAAAAGCCCAATAATCAAGGACTACTTGGTACAATATAAAAAAATCAAATAAAAATGTATTCAAACCTTTTTTCAAAATCTTAAGGTAGAATATATACATTTTTGTGGTCTTGTGTCTTGATTTGATTGACTATTTTACATGAGTTTTGTCACATATTTCCTTATTCTTGAGACATGTGGTTTTTTAAATATGCAGAATCAATTATCTTACATATTACAAATTATAATAAACATGACCTTAGAGTCAGTTGGTATTGATAGGTAGAGAGAGATGGATAAGGTATACATAGCCTCTTCTATAACAAGGCCGCAAGACAAAAGTGGCAACACTGCTTTCCGGGCAAACCAAAACAGCTGTTGCACTAATTTATAAAGGAGCATATGTGTGCAGTGTTTATTTTTCACATTTGTTATTACTGTTATTACAATGGTAACAGCACGTAACAGGCATCTTGATGCTGCCACACACCAACACCGTGACCTTTTATTAGAGGAGGCTTCGGTATCTGCATCCCCCATCTAAATTGTATTCTTATACTAAGCTGTTTTTGTATTTCTTTTAATGCATTCCAATAAGCAATAGTTTACCTGTCAAAGGGCAAAAGTGAAGTTCCTTCGTACAATGAGGTGAACATCTGTGGCATTCTCTTCTTGGAACAGAAACTCTAGAAATAACAAAAACTTGCTTAAACCATAAACCGTAAAAACTGGTTCAATATCAAATCATTATACTAGACAATAATTGTAATGAAATCCAAAATATTTACAGGTCTTTTAACCACACTTTTTTTTACCGCACCAGTCATGCTACCAGAGAGTTATGATAAATATCCAGCTTGATAGCTTAATCTGAGGAGGGTTTGAAACTCCTACCTGAGCCAGGGCAAGGAAGTAGACCTGTGATGAAGAGAAGGGAGTCCAGGGAAGAACAGTGTCTGCAGTGCCCAATATTGCTGAGAGTGAGAGATTGGCCGCAGTGATGTCAGACAGACGTTCATTGAGAGTCAAATCGGGGTCTAGCTGGGGACATTAAAAAGTTTCTGTCATTTTAGATAACAAAATATTTGTGCTTCTTGATCTTTTTTGCAAGGTCAGTTGACTAAAAATTTTCAAATTGATTATCATTTTTTGAGTGATCTAACTAGAAAACCTTTGAGGTAATACATTTGATGATTGGTTCTTCAAGGACCAAGGATAGTTAATTATCTTGTAGGGGATTCATTAATAATAGACGAGTATGATTCAAACTGTATTTACCAGGTAGGAGAACACTTTTCCATCTTCTCTGTGTGATTTAGTCCAGCTGAACTGCATGTTGCTATTCTCTACGACTGTCTCGTATGTTGGGTTCGTAGCTTCAGACAGCATCATTCCAATCTTCCCTCCTGCCACAAACTTCACTCCTTTCGAAAGATAAAATGGCGATAAGAATTAATCGTTTGTTTATTGAAAGTGTCTAGCGAGGAATAAATGGCTTACAAAAATATACTTCTAAAGGATTACTTAAGGTCTGAATTAGGTGGTCTGATTAAAGTAAATTTGAAACCCCGCGTGTCCTATAACATATTCAGGTGTAGCCTTACTTGGCATGTTTGATTATACAGTAGTACTATAATTTGTTAAAAACTAAGCAATTTAAGCTTATTGTGGTAGACTAGACTTGTTAGCAGGCTTACACAGCGGATAAAATATACTTATGAAAAGATTGAAAACCCAAAACTCACATAAACGTAACGTAGTGCAAAGTAAAAACAAAACAAAAAACATAGTACTTAACTTAGTACTTACTTACCTAACATAGTACAAAAGTACTATGTTTTTTGTTTTGTTTTTACTATGCATAGAAGTAAATGGTTGACATTTAGACTTGGATTTTGTATTCAGAGGAGGGTGTTGTACTAACCTGTGTGGTCAAAGTTATGGCCAATCCCCCTGGCCAGAATGTTGCCCAGTGTTGCCATAACAACATGCTTAGGCATCTGAGGATCATAGACTGGCCAGATCACTGACAAGGGAATCACTGGAATCAACAGGTGTTACATTTTCATATCTATCATCCATCCATATATAAATCCAAAGTACCCATGAACTTTTGAGAAAACTACAAGTCACACTCCCATAAACCATATACTTAAAATTTTCGTCATGACGAGAATCCTTGCGCAAAACTATCCATTAAAATATTATAAATTGTCCTTTGAGGTCGGATTCCTTTCTAAAGGGAACTTTCCATATGCCCAATGTTAAAAATACCTCAGCTGTATGTTATTCTTTCAATTTATTACCTTATTGAAATCAGGTGTGATTATTGTTTGTATTACTGTATTCTGTTTTGTTTATTTCAGCTTATCTTAACCAATGAAGTCAAACGGGTTAAGCCCATGGGTAACACCTAGTTACATATAAGTTAGATTACCACTAAGTAAGATTTGGAAATTTTAGAGGACAAAAACGGAGTATTTATGACAAGTTTTTATAATTCATCACTAAAACTATACAAATACTTCATTACTGGATTTTTTAGTTGATGGCTTCTTTCAACTCCACATTTTAGCCCTGCATTGGTGTTCAATGGATCACCAAGGCCTGTTCATGGAATATGTCAAACTAAAGAAGAAGTAGAATGAACTGTAGTGATAATTTTTATGTGGCGGCACTGTGAGGCCAACCCAAGACATTACTGCGGTGGATTCAGTCAGTAGTGCTACTTATTGAGCCATTAACAACTGAGTTGTTAATTATGAGGTGACTTTTTAACATAACTAAGATTCATTTGGATCAGTAATAAAGTAACCGAGTCTTTTGATAAGAAGTCATCTGTATACAATAAGATAAAGGATAAATATAAAGTTAAGTTACATATAGTCGCATATAGATATTAAGGCTATCCAGAAAGTATAGAGCGTTTCGTTCAGACAACGCTAGGGGCGTGCCGATCTCGTACATTTTGGTGCATGCGCACTCGGCAACTCAGTCGGCGTCCAGCGGTCCAGCCGTGACAACGGGAGCAGTTTCGCACTGCCCGTTTTTTTCACAATTAAACTTCAGATGAGCCCTGCGATTAAAAATCCCACCAGTTAAGAGGTGCGGTCAGTGATGCGTTTGTTTGTTTTTTTTAACTTAAAACCTTAATTTTAAAACTTTGTTTGAAATTGTCACACAACAAATTGAAAGCTCTGTTATCGGGAATCTCGCAAACCTTTTCATCAACTTTAGCGACCAGTTCCATCAGTCACAATGCTTGGGCGTCCGCCCTTCGCTTCGTCATGACTCATGAGCATCAGATCGGTAATTTTGAATCTGAATGCATAATTTTTTCAGAACTTGTATTCATTACGTTGTATCCTTAAACTTCACACACTTGGCGATAAATGTCTATCGGTTTTAAGTTTTTTGCCAACAAAAACCGTATCACTGACGAACCTCTTAACTGGCGGGATTTTTAACTGCAGCGCTCATCTTAAGTTGAAATTGTGAAAAAACGGGCAGCGCGAGAATGCTCCCGTTTTCACTGCTGGACGCCAACTGCGAGACACGCACCAAAATGTACAAGATCAGCACGCGCCTAGCGGCGTCAGAACAAAACGTTCTTTACTTTCTGGATAGCCCTCATACATATATAAACTACAGAATAGTAATACCTTTTTTAGTGACTAGGCTATGTTAAAATATTATAACACTTACTAAACGTGTTCAATCCATATACAAAGGCAGTTTGTGTAGAAAATGCAGTCAGGAAATGTGGCCACCTGAAAAAATTGTTGTGAATAAATTATCAAATTCTGTAAGTTATTGGGGCAAAAAAACCCTGTTACATTTTCATTGACAGGCCAGCAGAATAATTTAGCACACATTATTTACTCTTGGTAATTTTACATGGTAAAAACATTGAACTCACATAGCATGGTCGGAATGAGGGTCCAAGGTGTATCGGGAGTACAGTTGTACCTGAAGATGCTTCAACATACAGACAGAGTCCTCTAGGTAGTTGCCTGCCAGGGTACACTGTACAGAACAGATGATTTTTGTTTAATCCTTAAAAAGCAAATAGCCTAATCTTAGCAACTTTATCAATTGAATCTCCATTATGTTTTAGAAGATACCTAAGGTTAACAATCGATATAAATAACCTAACTAGATGACGTCTTAAGAGTTCTACAGCTCTGAAAAAAAACCACCCACCCCCCCACCGATGAAGGTGCTCAACAGTAGATCCTACGTCTCTATAATGTCAAAAAGTTTAACAAGACTATTTTGTGTTTCCATTAGTACATTCATTGGGATGACAATGTATGGAACTATTAGATATGTCATTATAAACTTAGTTTAACATTCTTTGTAGTAAAACAATATCAAAAATCATTGATGACTTCTTTGCATTCACAGTATACTTGCACAAATAAAATAATTACACAATGATTCCTTGATAAAACAACAAAACTAACAGATAAAACCCCGAAATTGTGAGAGCCTTTCGGAATAGCCTATTGAAATTTTACACACTGCACTGTCTTTTGTCTCTTCATCTGACTACAGTTATTGGGAAACCGCCTTGTAATACATATTGATTAGCAGACAATTAAGTTTCAATTAAGAAGGTACAAATGTTTACCTCTCCTAGACTTGAGTCCAAAATAGAATTGTTAAACCTCCTAGGCAACTGAATAGACATAAACTTTAGTTTCTTGGAGATTTCATTGGATGTTTTCTCATCTAGCCAGGTAGCTGTGGATATTTTCTCCTCCATCGCTGCCTCCAGATGTTGATATGTGAGGACGACCTTGAAAATAATTATAACAAAATTAATAAGGGTTCATTTTTTTAAGTTTTAACTGTTAAAGAAAAATATGCATTACAACTCAAAATTCTCTACCGAATTTCTCTACTTTAATTATTTAAAAAATGTATATTTGTACAATTTATGCTTTTGATTATAACCAGAAAGTGTTTCCCAATACAGAGAAAGTTGTTGCTAGAGAGACCTACCTATCTTGACCGACGGTTTAAGGGCTCTGATCCCCCTAGTCACTTAATAACTGAGGAGATTTGTGATTGGTGATATTCAAACCTGTCTACAGAACAGCAGTCTTACACTTTGTGTATGAATGATTAGACGATGAGAATTCAACCAATGTTATCCAAAGATTTTGATTATTCATGTGAGGAACATGGTGTTCAGCTTTTTCACTGCTCTGGTGTAAAATTGAGTATTGTTCATAGTTAGTTGGCATATTTGTTTCTATTTGCAATTACAGTATCTTAATAAGTATTGGTGTCATCCTTTCATATGCTTGTGTAACTGTATCTGACCTTTGATGGAATACCTGATCTTTTGGTGCTTTTCATCTTTCATTAATTGGTTTAACTGTCTCCCAATGTTGTTGAATAGAATACCAAATCTGTAGGGGATTTTATTTTCATAAGATGGCGTCTCCCACCCACGTTGGAATTCCTGATCTTTTAGGGCTTGTAGCTCATTACTTGGTATATTTTTCTCTAACCTTGTTCAAATTTATTGTTCTCCGGGTAATTTTATAAACGATGGTATACCTGTTTTCTCAACTCCCGGTCCACCTGGGTTGGGAAGCTCTCCAGATACAGGTTGGATGTGATGACCGGCATCAGAGCTGCAGTGACCTCCAGACAGTAACTCTCTCTGTCACATGGCTTGTGAGTCAGCACCAGGTCTACGTAGAGGTCATGAGCGAAAATGGCCAGTAGGGAGTTGTGTACGCTTCTGTAAGCAGGAATAAGAGTGAACTATTTGAACTTTTAATTGAATGAGTATATAGGTAAGTCCTGTATTGTCTTGTTACTTGTACATGAATGGAAAAATATTTTGGAATTTATATACATTCCAGAGTCCCGCTATTCTGAACTAATCGGGACTGAACCCTGTTCGGATAATCAGGAATTCAGAATAAGCTAATTGATCATATCAATCACTGATGATGATGTTTACAGTTTTGCGCCAACCGCGGAGAATGTTTATAATTTTGTTGTAACCGCAAAACACGTTCAAGATTTTGCCATAACATCGGAGGATTTTTACTATTTTGCCGTGAATGCACCGAGCTTATATTTTCATCAATGCAGAAAGTGTATGCGAAGATGCGTGATCGAACATTTTGTCCCGATTGTGTGTGGATGTTCACAATCATGTGAACATCCACATGCAAATAACAACAACACAACAACAACAAATAGCACAGAATAGAAATAATAACATTTGTCACAACCACAGGAGATGATGATGTCTCTGGGACAACGGAAAAGATGTTTTCTTTTCTGCCATGACTGTGTAAAATACTATTAATTTCATGTTGTTAGTTGCTTAAATAAAGATTGAAAAAATATGAAACTGTAACAATAATATGTAGCCGTTCTAACGTTAAAACTAGAAATTTTTGCACTTAAATTTACACATGATAACTTCATTTTTATTTTTTTTTTCAGAGAAACCACAGTATTGATAAAGGAAAAAGTACCACTATGTATTATAGTCGTTAAAATATCAAGAGAAAATATAAACATTCTTGTTTACATCTTTCGTCTATACATGTGTGTATATAATATTGCTACAAGACAACATTCTAAAGGCCAATTTATCTTGCTTGATACCTTGCTTACCTCACACTTTTTGTTTGAAGCTGATTGAAGAATTTCTTAAGATAGTCTATGAAGTAGACCTGAACATTGGATGCATCAGAAATGTCTACATTGAGCAGACTGGAAAATAAGTAGCTCCAAGCAATCTGTAAAATGTGTACGATTGGTTAAACGTGGGAATGATACTTTTTACAGTAAGTTGATCCATTGTTCTTTTTAGTTATCACTCTCTAAACATTTTATATTTAAGTGTCAGGTAAATTTAACTATTTTTTATACAATTCTTCTAACAGCAATTAAGTTTCACTTTAGCTCATGAACTTAATTGTGTGAGAAAAAATAGTTACCATACTCTCTTCCCATTTAAAATTTGTACGGTAATGATATTCTATAGTGGTCACAAATTTCTAAATTAAAAACAACAAAAAAACAAAACATTGTAAAATAGCAAGAGCATGTATTTTCAATTTTTACAATGGTTTCAAATAGCCTTTTATTAAAAAAATCTATGTATCAAAGAAAATATAAGAATTACTGAATAGATGTAATACCATTGGTAGCTCTGACTCCAGTCGTATTTTTGGAGTAAGTTTGTAAGTCTTTGATTGAGTTTCCTTGCTGACAACATCAGGGGATGGATATTCCTGGAACAATTAATATCCATTTGATGTTTAATTTATTTGTTTCTTTCATAACAAATGTCACTTTTATGTTCAAACATGTAATGCTTTAAGAGGTCCACTTAAGTGATTAACACATGATAAACCAAATGTAGCTAAACTTATTGCAACAAGATAAATACTAGGAAAACATATCTCATTACAACTTATGGAGGTTTAGTATTCTTAATTCAGTTGTAATGTATATCCCAGGTTATGAATATGTTTAAAAAAATCAAAGATTTTCGACAAAACATAAACAAATCTTTGTCTTATAAAACAAAATTTGTAAAACAAAAAAGTAAGTGCAAAATAAGTATATTTAATATACTTATTCTGCACTTACTGATCACAATCAACATAGGATACACACCCCAGTGATCAACTTTTATTATTACAGTATTTATAATCTAGATTATAAAATAAAGCACAAACCCTGAGAAGCTCTAAAATGTCAAACTCCATTGATATCCGTATCTCCTGGATAAGCTGTGAGGCGTTATATGGTGGTAAATAGTCAAACACTCCAAAGAACTCAAGTGCTTTCTGAGTGGTGTCAATAAAATCTGAAAAATTCCCCTGCAACAGAAAATGAAAATAAATTAGAGATCATATTCCTTAATGGTATTCAAACTCAAACAGAGATAGACTTATAGCTTTACTTATGTTTTGCATTGGTGTACGAGTTGAAAGTTTCTAATCTGCTACAAAGAAAATTATTATTACCAAATACCAATGATTATGTATTTTACATATGCTATAATCAATTATCAATTATTAAGATGGGGACGCCATAAATTATTGTAGAATAAATAGCCACATAATGAAGCCAAGTTTCCACCAGAATTTACAGCAAAATGTAGTTGATTTAAGACACTGACAGCATGAGCTGATGTAGATTACCTAATGCTTTTCAATATATTAACTTTTTACTAAGCTTACCTGATGAGTGAAAAGACACTTGTCGACTATAGCATATTATATGTGACATCAATCATCCCAGTATTAAAACTAGGAGAGAAAATCTAAATTTGATAGTAGCACATTCTGTGAATCATTTATTCAACTATGTTTTATTCAAATGCAAATTTACCATTAAAAAAAAGATTTTTACAAACGTTTTATAACTGCATTTTGTAATTTGGTTTTGTGACTGGCAATGTTTTTGAGATGTTCAGCCATTACCTTAGACTGTGATACATTACCATACAGTGCTTGTATTCCTCGTACGCTGTGACGAGCTCAGCCGGTACAGACGTCACCTTGCAGCGCTCCGTTCTGTCGTAGAAGTGGGAGTTCAGCCAGTCCGGCACTGTCACTACCAGCTGGAACTGGGACGAGTTGGAAGAATCCACATCCAGACGAAGGTCAAATAGAGGTCGGCTGTGTTATACAAAATATAGGATATACTAAATATAATTTATTTATTACTGTAGTACAGTATATTGAGACTCAACTCTTATCTGGACTCATATCCTAGGAAAGTTTGAAACAGAACTTGTTAAAAGACACTTTTATTCTGTAACATTTCTTTTATAGTGATATTTCTTCCTATAAAATTAAATAAACTTACCTTGGACTTGAAAATTAAATCAAATTACAAATCCTGTCTTTCCATAAATTTCCATAGTAAAAAAAAAAATTTGGTTAAACTGAGCTATTTTCACTCAAACTACCTGCCATGTTGAAACAATCTGATGAGTAGTTCCGTAAAATCATTTTCTGGAGTACTTGAAGAGTCTGCAAATTTGGCAACATCATCCAGCACTCTGCGTCCTACAAACATACAATTTTCTGTCAGTAAATATTTCATAAGGAATTTGTAGTACCAATTAAACACAAAAAATCCACCTATATAAGATATATAAGCTAGCTCATCAATTAATACCTAAATCTAAAATACCATCTCTAAATTTGAGATAGTATACAAAATGTTTTCTTTCTTTTTTTTAACAAACATTTTCTTTTTTAATTCTTTATAAATTATATATATTTTTATTTTTGCTAAACCATCTGACATAGAGTGGTAAACACTTCTATTTGTTTTGTTTGTTCCTGAAGAAGGCTAATGCTAATGAAATATAGAACGTTTTTTGTTAAAAGTGTGTGAATAGTTGATTTTTTATAACAACCTATATAAGAGTAAGTTTATAAAACAAAACACATCTTTAACTATGTTAAACACTGATAAACCTTCACCTTGTTTCTTCCTCTCCTCCATTGTTACAGTTTTATCATAGTTGACACACCCATTGTAGAAATTCTTCAGTTTTTGGTGAGCATTGGGACTGGTGGTAGATATGTTTTTTACACCCTCTGAAATCAGATTAAAAATTAAAACACTGTGAGGCACCATTATCTATTTTTATCTAGTTTTCTAGGTAGTTCAAAGTTATTAAGCTGAATATAATGGTCGGATTTGTAAAAATATTGCTTGTCTTAATATGTTATAACAAAAGGGTAACATAAAACTCATAAAATCTACTCTAAAATAATAATGAAACATTTAATCTACGTCAGCAAACTGAATGATTGTGGACAAACTTTAATAACAAAATTAAAACAGGCTTCAGAATTTAAAATAGGATGAAAAGGTCTACTTGGAATATTCAAAGTTTAATGTTATAATCTTCAATAATCATTGAATTAATTATTTCCAACAACTTGACCCCAGAAGTGTGACTTGAAAATTAATTGAGGATGTGACTTTAATAAGAACCAGGGTTTGAATAGAATCATTGGAAAATTGTTAAAATGAGGAGCTAAAAGGTCCAGAGTACCTGAATCTATTAGACCTTGGAGAATTTTAATACAGCAGTAACAGTATATTTCAAACGATTTCTCTTTTGAGAGAAAAATATAAGGTGCTAAGCCATAGAGATCCTGCTTCACTTGTGATATTCTAAGTGGTGATAAAAGAAACACAATAAAGAGTCTCAATCATCCAATGTTCGGTTGTCCAACCTTCCATAGTCCTATGCAGGTAGAGGTATGTTGAGATAATCCCTTTTCCAAACTATACTGTAAAAAATAAAATTTTCCATTACAGTGAAAGTTTTCAAACTTACTGGCAATCCTAGCCCAAACATCGGCCTGCAGGTCAGTCTCCAGTAATGTTGGATTGTTGAACACTCCTCCACAAGCGTAAGAGTAAAAGTCCTCACAGGGGTCTACGGTCACATTGACTAGAGATAGCATCCTGGAGGCAGTCACGTAGCACTGGTTTGTCTTGCACACAGGAACCTCTGTTGAAGATTTAGTCAGATTTATGTAAATTTTGATTATATTTCATTTGCTAAAATACCTTCATTCAGAGTTAAATTTGTATATATTATAATTATACAACGCTGACACATTACTATGCATATTCTAAGGAAGAGCATTCTCCTCTCAGCTATAATAAAGCTCATCTCAGAAGGACATAAAGGTTAAAATATGTTGAAGAAAACGAAAGAAAACGATAGAGAAAACCAGATAAAATCCCTGGTTTTCTACTGGGGAAAAAATTATCATTGTAAATTAATTTTAACCAATTGTATGTACAGTAGTGGTGATGGTAATTATCCATATTTTTATTTGCTTTTTACCTTTTTCCTCATAGTTTTTTTTTTTTTTTACCCTACAGGCACACAATTTTTATTTTTAAAACTAAGGAGTTATAGTTTTAACTTAAAGATACTGTATGTTTGCTTTAATAATGTGTCACCTACTTTAAAGATGTGCTATATTTTGGTCATTAAATTGGTCTGTATGTTGTATATTTTTATGGTTCATGCAAGAAAAAATAAAATTGAATATTCCACACATATAAAATCAATATTTGCGATTATTAAATTGAGAAACCAAATCCTTATATATAATACAACTAGACATTCCATCCCCATGTTAAAGTTGTAGCCAGGTTTTTAATAAAATTTGTCTTAGTTGATGTGAGCCACCTACAGATTGCGCTGATCTAAATTACTGATTTCTGCCAATTACACGATGGTTTTTACCAAGTCAAACCGATGGAATGACTTATTATGAGCTATAGCAACTGTTGTGACCCACCAAATATGTCAGTAACAAAAAATAAGGTACAAAATAGAGTTTAGACACTAGCGCAATCTGTGACTGGCTCACACAACTACATTCTTTTTTAGTAAAAAGTTGGTGACAGCTGATCCGTATAGATGGAATGTCTTCTTCAATACGTGAAGGCGATTTCTATAAAACACTACTCCTCCGTTAATAATGTACGGAATTTTACAAACGAAGTGTCAAAATTAAAAATTTTTTTGTAGACGCCCCCTTCACCAATTCTTGTAATAAAAGTCCGCGGGCTTTGCCCCACAGGCCATAAAAATCCCAATGTATTTCTTGTAATGAAAAGATTTTGTTTACTTAAAGACAAATAAAAATGTGTATTAATTGCAATTAAACTAAAACATATGTTCATAGTAAACACATGATACACACAAGAGCGTTTGTTTTCAGAGTGAGTTCGTTTTCAGTTTCGATAACTGGAGTGAAGTGATTAATTACATTATCTTTGAGTTGACTGTTTTAAGTCATCGGAAATTATGACTGTTATTCGTTTTGAGATAATGCCTGTTTGCAATTGCTGGAATTCGAGCAACAGGTGCACCAGTTATTTCTAATTACAGTATGACAAATGAAACTGATTTGTAATACCTGGTTTGGCAGTTGTTGAAGGTATAGTAGTTGAGGTGATTGTCGGACAAGTAACCAAAGGACACGCAGGGCAGGACGTCTCAGGACATGTTACAACAGAACAGGTTATCGGTGGAACAGTTACTATCGGAGTGGTCGAAGTCCTCTCAGTTGTAGGCCTACTACTTATAGTTGTTGCTGGAGCTGATTCTTCAGTAGTTGGGACACCAGTAGGTTTTTCAAAATTTGTAGTTCCAACTTCTGAAGTTTTAGTGTAATCTTCATCTGAAGTAGTGTCTGCTTCGGTCAAATCTGAACCAACTGTTGTCTCAAGTTCTTCTGCTGTAGAAGCCAATGTTGTAATCTCTTCCAGCTTCATACTTACAAGCATTTTTGAAGTGGAAATTTCTTGTGTTGAAAAGTCTAAACTTGATTCTGTGCTGGGAAGAGCACTAGATTCTACTGAAAGAGAAGATGGATCCTCATTTGACGTAGTAGACATTAAAGTTTCAATAGATATTCTAGTTTCTGAAGTTTGGGTAAACTGTGAGGTTGAATTTTCTAGATTTTCACTTGAAGATGCTTCAGTTTTATCGTATTTATCAGATAGTGATGTTGGGGTTGTATCACTCTCATCTATTTTTGTTGCAGGGTTTTTATCTAGTGTTTCTTCAATACCAGCTGTACTGAACACGGATGATGAGTTATCTTGGACTTTTATAAAATGTTTATTTTCTTCTGTTTCTGTTGAAGGGGTTGTAGTATGTGGCACATCAGGAGTTGACGGAAGAGTTGTTTTAATATCATTTCTGATGATCTTCCCAAGCCAAGAAGAGTCTGATGGTGGTCGATGATGTCGTACCTTAAAATATTAAACTTGTACCGGTAATGAACCAATAATTGTTAAATATATAATGCAATGGTTGCAGCATCAATTGGTACATTATTACAGTCTTTATTCCAGTTGGGGTTTTGGTTTTGAATACTACTTGTATCATTTTCATAAGTTTTCAAACCAGTTGCGGATCCAGAGGGGGGGCGAGGTGGGGACCGCCCCCCCCCCCTTGGTCATAGGCCCTATATATATATATATTTTTTTTTACTGCATGTAATACAGTAGTGCATACACATTGTGTAAAATAATTTGTCACACTAACTTTGGACAAAGAAATTGTATAAAACTGCCATTTTGGAGACTTAGTTTACACAAATTTTTCAGGGGGGTACCCCCGAACACCCCCCCCCCCCCAGTGACTGTTCTAGATCCACCACTGTTTCAAACACGTTATCTTTTATTAAAGAAACCAATTAATATTTTTTTCATTCAACCCCAGATGGACTGAAACAATCACTTACATTGGTAACGTAAACTCTATGAAGTGTTTTGTATTTGAAAGTGATCTAAACATTTCAATCTTAACTGGCTGTAAAAAGGTGTTTGAATTTAAAAGATACATGGAGTAGTTGGACATCACAGGGTTTAAAAAAAGAAAAGTTTCAAGATTTAAAAATACAGTAGCCTACTTCATATATGAAAAAATGAATATGTATGGAAAACCAATTGTGAGTGCAATATTAAAATCTGAATTTAAGGTAATTCTGGTTAGAAACATAATTATTAAAATACCCCAGCCGCAGCAAACCTGACGCCTAAGCGAATTTCCATTTGGCTGAATTGATTTTAAATTGATCTATTTAAATAACATTAGGTTTAACGAGTACCTAGGTTTGCTGCTACAAGGAAACTAATAAAGTGTGTGTTTTAAGTAAAATAATTATTGCTTAGTATAATACCCCCGCCGCAGCAAACCTGCCGACTAAGCGAATTTCCATGTGTCTTAATTGATTTTCAATTAAATATATTTTAATAACATTAAGTTTAACGAGTACCTAGGTTTGCTGCTACAAGGAAACTAATAAAGTGTGTTTTTTTGTAAAATATTGATAGCTTAGTACAAAATAAATAAATTTGATCAAAATACAAAATATATCCATAAACAAGCAAACTACAATATTTTACAATAATCTCCATAAGAATAACATGGGAATTATAAATTTAAAATTTTTTAAATTTTCTCCGTTACTATTAACCGAACAAAAATACTTTTATATACTAAATTAATTGTTTTTTTAAGCTCTTTAAAAAGGTCTAAAGAGAAATTGGGAAATTTTGTGTTTTGAGGGTCAAAAGTGAGAAAACCCAATTTTTACCCCATAAAACCCCCCGTAAAGCCCCGTTCCCATGGTCCGATCATGCTGGTTCGCGAACTCATTCAAGTTTATCCCGCTTTACACTTTTAAACCAAATTTCATCAAAATCGGACAAAAATTACTCAAGTTATCGCGTTCACGGACGTATATATATATAAGTCTATATATATATATATATATATATATATATACATATATAAAAATTTGAACGAATGGTGTTTTTGGCCTCTGGGGACATCAAAATGAAAAAGTAAATCGGTCCCGGGTCTAGGTCTTACCGTGCCACCGGCGGTAATAGCTACTTCCCTATAGGGAAATTCGCTAAAATGAATATATTTGCCAAGTTTGATCAAAATATATCCATAAACAAGCAAACTACAACATTTTACAATATTCTCCATAAGAATAACATGGGAATTTTAAATTTACCATTTTTTTAGTTTTCTCCGTAACCAATAACCGTACAAAAACACTTTGATATACTGAATTGTTTGTTTTTTTAAGCTCTTTAAGAAGGTTTAGAGAAAAATTGGGAAACTTTGTGTTTTGAGGGTCAAAAGTGAGAAAAACCAATTTTTATCCCATAAAACCCCCCATAAAACCCTGTTCCCATGGTCCGATCATGCTGGATCGCGAACTCATTCAAGTTTATCCCGCCTTACACCTTCAAACCAAATTTCATCAAAATCTGATAAAAATTACTCAAGTTATCGTGTTCACGGACACACACATATATATATATATATATATATATACACATATATAAAAATTTGAACGAGTGGTGTTTTTGGCCTCTGGGGACATCAAAATGAAAAAGTAAATCGGTCCCGGGCCTAAGTCTTACCATGAGACCTACGGTAATAGCTACTTCCCTATAGGGAAATTCGCTAATTGTATAAAAAAGCTCATCAAAAACTTATTTATATAGTAGAACCTCTTTAATCCGAACTAATTGGGACCGGGGGTAGTTCGGATTATTGAATAGTTCGGATTACAGAACATATTGTTGTTTTTACATAACAATAGATAAAACATGGCTAAATTGGCTCTTAATTGTAACAGGAAAAGTGAAAAAATGCTATTGGTATTGGGAAAAATGCAGTGTTTATTTAATACAGTAGTAAACATAGTGAATAAACAGTACTGTAAGTTACATTTCAATAGAAACAATTACTGTGTATACGTATACAATAAAGAACTACTGTACTGTGTATGGAGTACAGTTCAATGAGGCGTTCGGATTAGTGGACGTTCGGATTACGGGGGTTCGGATTAAAGAGGTTCTACTGTATATAGACAACTTTCTGAGCTTTTTATCACCCCCTTCCAGTTTAACATGTCCCTAAATAAGTGGCTTTTGTGTGTATTCATTTTAAATAATTTAAATATTTTTGTCCAAATAATTTTTTTTTTATTTAGCTTTAGCAGTAAATACTGGCTTTGCACTATTGTTAATTCGTTTCCTGCTTACCTTATCATATACTGTATTTGCTACACTGATTAACATCATAAAGATCCAGCTCCCGACAGACACGAGATTTACTGCAATAATAAAAAGTCGCTGTACTAAAGAAAGTAAGAAAAAGGTAGAGCTTAAACTCATGGGAAGTTTTACCTGATGATAAGATGATATTTCTTGAAATCTCCACAGAAATATGGAAATGATTCCAAAAAGAGCCAAGAACAACAATAATGTGCACAAGCACGCTCGAAATGATGAGTCATCGCGTTCAACTTCACGCTCGATATTGCACTTAACTTGGTAACTCTGCTTCATGTTGTACACTGGACACAAGAGCAGGACCACAGGATATGGTAAAAGGATGTGGTTCGGTGGTAAAGACTGTGGTTCTATGGTTATAGTTGATGTTGCTGTGGTAATGGTGGTTGCTGAGTTGTGCGTTGAAAGTGATAAGGATTTAAATTTAAAAATGAAATATTCCATGGTGATATCTCTGATTCAAATCGAGTATTACTGCGTTCATTATAATAACTATGGAAAAGGTTGCTTAAACTTGTATAATATAGCAATAAATGGTTTAATGGTTAAAGAGTTGTTAAATATTTAAAGATTTGCAAAGTCCTGTTAATTTATGTTACTTATAACTTTGGAAAACATCTAAAGTTGATATTATCACTAAAGCAGTTATTTAGTGTCTTCCCGAAGAAATTATTGTTTGAGAAAAAAAACCAAATAGCCCTATTTTTAATTAAAGTACTCCAACCCTTCATCTAGACGATTTGTCTTCATTTCATAAAGAACTTTTAGATTAAAGTACCTTAAGTACCTGACAGTCAAACAGTTGGAAATTGGGCAATTTTAAATTCATTACAGTGATTTTATAAAAACTTTACTGATATATACACTTTAAAACAAATATAAGTTAAAAATATTTGCTGATTGGTTCTCCGAGAGCTGCTTCCAACTCTTGGACAACTCTTCTGCAAGTTTTCTCCACATTTTCGTCCTCATCTTCCAATAGTTCTGCCAAGAATGGAACTGTCTCAGGAAGTAATGGCAAGAACTCTTCTCCTAGCTTTTTAGCAATCTCACAAACTGCCAGGACACCTCCGATTCGAACCTGAAACAAATAGGATGTTTAACAATGGAATTGATAAAACAAGTTACAGTGACAGTATAGTGTACATATTATAAGTGATAGCGTGAAAGGATAATGCAAGTACAGTAGACTGGGTAGCTTTGACTAATGCATTTTAAATAGACAAATATCAAATACTAGCAGAGTACCCGTCCTTCGTACGGGGTTGGCATATAGTATAAAATGCTTATTGCAGTTATACTCAAGCTTTGCGTTTGCAATGAGGGAGGACACAGTTTGATAAAATTTGCTTCTTTAAATTTACAATATTCTATAGTATTACACATCTACCATAGCCATAATGTTCTACCACTTCACCTAAACAATTGAAAAAAAATAAATTATCAAAGATTCGCAAAATATCACAAATTATTCATGAAATTAAAACATCATAACTGTAAACAATCCTACTTTGACAGTTACTTCGCATGGTGTATCACAGTTTTTTGTTGCTGCTTAGTTCAAATGAGCTGTTTTCATAAATGCAAAAAATATAGTGCTGCACCCTGTGGGCAAATCTTATAACTTTTTAATGCTTTTGCATATCATAGAACCAACTTTTTTTAGTTGAAACAGCTGACTGTTTAATATTGTGTAGAATACATGTACATGTTGCAATGTACCTTTAATTCTCTTTAAATATGAATACTCATAAGGTTAACATGGGGAACTACAGAGCCACTGGGGCGGAGCCCGAAAGGATTTTTGAGATAAGAATATGCCTATATGTTAATCGGGAATGACAGCTATCATCATGCCAAATTTCAGCCCAATCCGTCCAGTGGTTTATGCGTGATTGAACTTCAAACAAACAAACAAACAAACAAACAAACAAACACACAAACTTTCACATTTATAATATTAGTAAGATTCAAATATCCTTTAGTATCTGAAGTTATCAAGTTCAATCCTTTGAGCGCAAGAATGGTTTGAAACTAGACTCAATTATAGAGCCTCTCCCGTTCATTTTGTTCACAATAAATGGTTCTAGCTAAAGAAAGCAAAACAGTCCTAAAAGAAAAGTAAACATTTTCTCTTTTAAACTACCTGAAGAAATAATAGACTATCACAGAGAACTACTCTTGTTTAAGTAAAGTACTTTTGATATTTAAAATTACTTGTATCAAAAACTCAAACAACTCAAACAAAACTCAAATAACATAGTGATAATAGGTGTGGAGGCAGTGTGTTGGTGAGGCCAAGTACCTCTTGGGGTACAAATGGCCATGGGAGTAAGTAAGTAAACTCAAATAAACCAATTCAAGCAATAATCCCTTACCAATGATAGGTTATGCCTTGTCTTCAGCAGTATCTGGTAATTGAGCTGCTTCCACAAAGTGTCGTCTGCTGCACTCACAGCCATCTGTGTGAGACAAGGAATCACCAGTTCTGTTGATCTATCTTGCATCTGATCATCTCCTCCCAGCTGATTCTCCAACTGCAACAAACAAAACCAGTAAACAGGTGATTGATGTGAGGGTTGCTGCAAATTGACAAATTGTTCTGTTTAAGACCGAACATGAGAGGACCACCTGGAAGGCCTAAAAGAAGATGGTAAGACAGCGTGAGGACAGACATGGTAAGAACAGGATAGGAAGTAGATGAGGCATAATGTAGACCAGGAAAATGGCAAGCAATTGTTGGTGAGGCGAAACCCTTCTAGGGTATCGATGGCCATGGGAGTAAGTTACTTTTTCTTTTCGTTTTATTAACAAAAAAATATATAGAACAGCACATTAATTATAAGTTAAATCAAATCTCAGTGGGGCTTTGGTAAACTTAATGATTAATAGCACCACAGAGGTTTATGATTTTACCGTGCAGCTGCAAGACTTATCATAGATTACTCTCCACTTGAATGTCCAATAACTACATCTACCTACTTTAAAGCAGAAGCAGTTTAGGAATGTCCACTCATTTCCATAAAAGGTTCAGATTTTAAGAGATTATTCTGTCTCAAAAGTTATTCTGAAGGAGAATTCCATGATAAAAAATCCTACTATCTTCAAAATAAGAGAACTCTTACCCAAAATTCATGAAGTTCAGTGAATAGCACGGTTGCCCGGCCACATATGACAACTATACTGCATTCATTTATACAATTAGTTCAGACTTTACCTGGTCAACAATAGGCTGCATGAGAGTGTCAAACCTCTCCTTGTTGATGAAGTGACTAGCATCATGCAGGAACACTGTGTGTAAAGCTCGCAGCACTGTGTCCAACAACTCGGAGGCTTTAGTCTCCTCCCACGTCAAGGCCTGCTTGGCCACGTTGTTCTCGTCCAATAGGGAAGCAGCGTTCTTAAGGAAGTAGTGGGCGAATGAGACAAACAAACCCTTCAAAGACTCGGCAATACTGCATGTCAGCCTAGAGATAAAACATGTTTAACACATTGGATACTACATACACATGGATACTTGCATTCAAAGTAAATTATTGAATTTTCACCAAATACATGCATTTTCCGAAGTGTCCAGATATTGGTAACAGTATTTAGCTGAAAAGATGGTTGGAAAAGCGTTGGAGTAATGTTAGGAGATCCTAGTATTGAACTGGTAATCCTCTTTGGTTTTCAATGGCACAGTATTCAATTTAAAGAACCAACTGACTAGAATCACAGTACACCAGTACAGCAGACCAGTGGTAATAGTTAAATGTCATAAGCAGCTATCCAGAACTGTTTTCCCAGTATATAATATCTGTAAACATTACTTTAAGGGGTTTCTTCTCACCGAATAATCAAATAACCTTATAAAAAAGAAATCCATCTCAATGAGTAACTACTAACGTTAGGTTAACACATTCAACACAGTTAACATTTGGGGGGAGGATGATTAACACGGTTCATTTGAACTTACTTATAAAATGTAATGGACCGATCCCTGTGCCCCTCCGTTTGAATAGCCCAGTTGAAAATCTTGTAGTAAAATGGACGGAAGGCAGATTCGGAGAGTTTAAAGACCAGAGCAATTATTGCTTTGATGACAGCTGGCTCTACCAGCTCCACATCTTCAGACGCGGCTTGGCTGCGAAAGTCGAGGGCGGAGAGGAAGAATGAGGACAGTTCTGGAGACAGGTCTTGGCCGCTCTTGAAACTGTCGGCCAGCAGAGACAGCAGGGGAGCCACCGCGAGAGTGCGAGAGGACACTGTCAGTTGAGTGTAGCTCTCCGTCACAGCTGGTAGCAAGGCTCTGAGTGGCACTTCTGACGAGATCTTCTGCCTACAAATTTAATTACATCAAAAACATGTATACAACAAAAACAGTCCTTTGAATGTGGAATTCATATGTTAGCTAATGCTAAATATATAGCCTTCCACTACTGTACCAAGAAGTCTTCTAATGCCTCATTTGTTGAATGGTTTAATGGAGAATTGTGCAATTTGAGCCAGTGTGATATCACCGTCAGCAAACCACCTACATCTAGTTGCAATGGCAATGGAAAACTGTCAAAAAAGGAGCAAGATCCTTTAAACATAAACTCAGTTCAAGCACAACATTCAAAACAAAAAATAGATTCGAGGTGTTGGATAGTGTCACTCAGAATGGTAAATGTGTTGAAGTTTCGGATGAAAGCACAAACAGCTTAACTGATGCTGCTTTGACTACTCACAGAGCTACTTCATCAAGAGAAATAAAAAATACAGGCAATAACAGAAACACATAACCCAGCAATACCTATACACCTGGAAAAACAAAAAATAATCATAAGTGATAGCCATGGAAAGGGCCTCACAAATCATCTTGATCAAGCAAGCAATAGACACTTTAGTATTACTAATAACTGTCAACCTGGAGCTCCCTTAGGCTACATTGTAAACACTACTAGTAAATCCAAAGAAGTCAAAGAGTTGTCTCCAAATGATTTTGTCGTCTTGGTAGGAGGTACCAATGACATCACAATGGATTCCCTTACTAATCCTGGCCAATTCCTTCAATCATTCAAGAGTGAGCTGGACAAAGCTGTTCTGCTCTTCAAACACACAAAGCTCATATTATCTACACTACCATACAGGTATGATTTGAGAGCTTCAAGTCAAGAAAACCATCTGATCAAGGAAGCCAACCTGATTATTAGACAACTTGCGTATAGCCAGTCTCACATAGAACTCTTGGACCTGTGGACTCTCGAGAGACGCCATCACACCAGGCATGGATTACACGTAAATAAAAATGGTAAAAAGTTCATATCCAAGGAGATATTGAAAATAATAACTAATTACAACAGCAACCCCTTCAGCTCAGGAATCTGTGTTACAAAGTCATTAGTCAAGGATGTCTCTGAAACCCCTCCACCACTTTGCCCGACCATCCACCAGAACCTACAGCATGATAGTTCAGTTGCACTTTCTACATCATCTTCTTTTCTGGGGTTTTCCTCTCCAGACACCAAAAATGTACAACAACTGCATAATGTAATATCCGGAATGGAAGAGAAAATGAAGAAAGAAGCTATAGTTACCAGTAACAGTAAAAACACAACACATAATACAAGCTTATTCAAATCAACTTTAAGCAGCATAAACTGGGATGTGAAGTTAAAGGCAATTTTAATGATTTTAACAAGTTTTTCTCCACCTTCAAGAATGCTATGGATGTCTGCTTTCCTGAGAAAACTATTACACCAACAGATGTTAGTAAAAAATCCAAAGCTAAATGGTTCAGTCGTGAATTATCTGAGAAACGTAAGGAGGTAACAAAGTTATATGACTTCTGGCAGTGGGCCCAGAGGTATAATGTGCTGGTTGAAGAGACAAAGCTAAGGTACAAACAAGCTAAAACCAGCTACAAAAAAGCTCTTGCTCATGCTAAACTAGAATCAAATGCTGATTCATTTGCTTCTGCATCCAATCAATGCAAAAGGGCCTGGGAGCTCATTAACAAGTGTAAAAGCAGAGTGATCTCTCCAATTATTGACTCGCTTACACCACAGATTTTCTCTGACTTCTTCAAGTGAGGAAGTGGTGAAAATAGTTCATGGTATGAAAAGTAGCAAGTGTCGTGATATCTATCAAATTAGCTGTGATCTAATTAAAAGTGGGCTTCCCGAAATCTTGCAGCCCCTAACATCTTGTATAAATCTTTGTTTACTTTCTGGAAATTTTCCTGAGTGTCTCAAATTTTCAAAAGTAGTTCCAGTTTTTAAGAAAGGTGATTTGTCAAATCCAGAGAGCTATAGACCGATCTCCGTCGTACCAATCTTTTCCAAAATTTTAGAAAAAGCTATGATACACCAAGTGAATTGTTTTTTTGAATCTAATAACTTTTTTTCTAAATTCCAATTTGGCTTCAGAGGTGGTTTGTCAACTGTGGATGCAGTCGGAAGCCTGGTCTCTACTGCTTTAACAGGTTTTGAAAAGCATGCGGACACACTTGCAACCATGTGTGATCTTTCAAAGGCATTTGACTGTGTTCCGCATGACATTCTTCTTGCTAAATTGGAATATTATGGTATCAGAGGTGTTGAGCTAAACCTTTTTCGCCAGTATTTGACCAACCGCTCGCAGAGAGTTTGTTACAAAAATAGTCTCTCTGATGCAGAGGTGATGAAAAGTGGTGTACCCCAGGGGTCGGTCCTTGGCCCTTTCCTGTTCTTGGTTTTGATTAATGACTTACCATCCTATGTTCCTACACCCTGTAAGTCAATAATTTTTGCTGACGACTCAACTTTTTTTTGTAATGATGTCAATATTGAAACTATTAAGGGTCAGATGGAAAATTGCATTTCTGAATGTAATATATGGTTTAAAAGTAATGGTTTGTTGTTAAATAGTAGCAAAACCCAGTCTATTTTGTTTAGCTTAAGAAACAGGAATCTTAGCTTATCTTATGTGAATGAGAATGTAAAACTGTTAGGAATACATTTAGACTCAAAACTCAATTGGAATTCCCACATAAATAATGTTACAAGTAGACTATCAAGAGTAGTTCATCTTCTTCGAAAACTAAAAACTTGTATACCAAAATCCTACTTGAGAATGGCTTACTTTGCTTTTTTCAATAGCATTATAAGCTATGGTATACTACTTTGGGGCTGTGGCCATGGCATGAAGAGTCTTGTCAAAGCAAAAGGAAGCTATTAGAATAATTACAAGTTCTAGTTACCATGCACATTGTAAACCACTTTTTGTCCGTGAAAAAATTTTAACTGTTTATAGCTTGTTTATTTTTAAGTGTTTGTTACATGTAAAAGCAAATCTAGGTTCCATAGCTTTAAGAGGTGAAACTCATGTCCATTTAACCAGGAGGAGACATTACTTAGATTTACCTCAGGCAAGGCTTTCAAAAACACAAGAATCCTTTTCTTATCTTGGTATTAAATTGTTTAACAGGCTACCTCTTGAGTCACACCATGTTAGCATGAAGTCCTTTAAATCTAGTCTAATGGCCTAGCTGCTTGAAAACCCGTTTTATAGCTTGGAAGAATATTTTAAATGTTCCAGAATTAATTTAAGTTTTAGTAATTAATTATTGACATTGACTAGTCTTGCTCTGTTATGTTTACACCTTGTTACCTTGTTTATAGTTATATAGATGGCATTGTTGATCTTTAGATATATATATATATATATTCACTCTTGTTAATTTATTAGTCTTAGTATCTTGACGTCAACTGTACAAGTGTGCAATCTTGTTTCTTGTTGAAATAAATCTTTGAATCTTTGAATCATGTACCAACATTAATTTTACAATTTAAATTGTTCTTTATTATTAATCTATCAACCCAGTTTTCAATACTCAGGAAGTTTAAGTAGGAAAAGTACCGATATCGTTGTCGAAATGTAAGTAAGTAGAAACCAAAAGTGACACATTGGAAAAGTGAGTTTAGCTACATCTGTAAGTTAAACCTCGGTTACGATCACAGCAAAATCAGAAAGATCTTCCAAGATCGCAGCAACATCCACTATCTCGCACTGCAGTTGTGATTTTTTACTTTGCACTTTACACAATTGTCCTTGAAGCGCCGTCAATGAGTGGAAACCTTTTTTGTAAGCTATTGGTGACAATGATTCAAAAAATGTAAGTTTCCCAGCACTAATACAATACTGATTCACGGTATTTTACCCTGTTATCAAAATTCAAGAACAATTAATTGTTGCACTTGCGAATAATTAAACCGGTTAAGTAAGCCACAACATTTTTATTCTCACTTGGTTTGGATGTGCTAACAAAACTTGATCGGAAATGGTTGCGGTATTTGTAAACAACTTTTAATGTAAACATATCAGTGACAGCTAGAAGTGAGAACTAATCCAAACAGCTGATTGTTATTTCATAAAAGCCCGGTTTCCCCAAAATGGTGTAAACTACGTTTATAATAAACTAGTTTATTTTTAAACTCCAATTAAAATGTGTGTTCGGTTTCTCCAACATTTTACTGGCTTCGTTTAAGATAAACGGCAATTCTAGCGGTTGGCAATCCTGAATGTGTATTTGTAAGGAATTTTCGGTGGGCTTTGGGCTAGTGTTTCCTACAACCACCACAGCGCTACGCTACAACTCAGTTTAGCAGACAGCAATGCAGCAATGTGCGAATGCAGCTAGAATAACATCACTGTTTAAGGTTATGTTATCAAGTTATTATAAGTTGTTGTCAAATTCAGATTCATTCCATTTATTGAAATGGTCAATTCTGTCCCTTATTTTAGTAGGCCCTCTTGTTCTAGGTACTAAAGTGTCATAATCGTCATCTTCTACTTCTTCGGAAATGTCTATTAACTCTTCCGTTTGAGGGGGTAAATAAGTTACTGCAATTAATTAATAGTAGCCTAACTTGAAATAAAATCTAATTTACTAAAAAAAAGAACTTATTAAACAATAAATTCAAATATAAATAAAACTTAACTTAAAGCTACCCCTAAACCAAGCCTAATTTCGTCCAAATGAGTTCGTAGTTGCTTCAATTATTATTGTTTTAACACCTACTTTTTGTTTTGATTTGAGGTTATGTTACTGTTGTAATTTACTAATTTGAACTCAGTTTACTTTATCCCCAGTAGTTAAACCAAGTCAGGAGGTGGTTTAGTTTGAACTTAGATTAATACCTAGTTTAAATTTGGGGAAACACAAATCAAAGTTAAACTAAGTTTAAATCACCGTTTAACTTAAAACTAAGTTTAAATGAGTTGGGGAAACCGGGCCAAAATGTAATAGTAAACAATGGGAGAAAATTTGACAAAAATCTAACAAAATTGGGTTTTTGGTGGTTCGTTATTTTGTTTTCAAAGAAGCGTGTTTTTAGTAGCCAAAGACACTCTCACCAATCCAGTAGATACAGAAAAATGATAAGAACCTTGATTGGTACTCTAGTTTTCTAGGAGCAGGCAGCGTAAAATGACATTTTGGCGTTACAGACAGAATCACAGAATGGACAAACAGACAAACAGACAGACAGACAGAAATTGAGATAAGACTCGTTTCGGCTTTTTTAAGCCTTGAAACGTAAAAATAACCAAAAACTGCATGATTCTAAGCAATGTACAGACAAAACTGTAATTTTATTTATATAGATTGTAAACATTGTCACGCTCCTTTTAGCTAAACATTAAGTTTTATAGTAAAATCGACAGAAGAAGGCGAACTGAGATTTAAAAATGACAATGGAAATGAATAAAAAATGTTTTCATGGCGTTGTAATCAGTTATCATATCATACCTGATGGTTTTGATTTTCTGCAGCACAGGTTGCAGTTTAGGATTGTCACTGTGTTTAGAACACTCAGCTGACAGGACACACAGCTGTTCCAACAGCTGACTGAGGTATGGGCTGAGGAAACATGCCAGACTGTCCACAATCTTGTTGAGAGCAGACACCACACTCAGCAGCAACAGGTCTCCACTGCAGCAAATCAACAAGTAAAACGAAATTGTACAATACGTTAAGTCTGTGCAATTTCATTACAACTTATTTCTTATTTTCAAGCAGTTTTTCAAACAATGTATTATGATTTGTTTGATGAGGTATAACTGAAGCAGTCTCGACACCTAGAAGCATCAATCTATCTGTAGAATCATGCTATACAATACATTAACAACAAAGACAAAACACGTACACTAGGCACCCTCTTATTTGGACCAGATTGAAAATAATAAGTAAAAAAATCAAACAATCAGAAGTTGGTACGAACTTCTAAAAACCTCTTGTGATTTGCAAGTAAACTTCAGTATGGTACTATAAAAGATAAGGGATACAGTAAAACCATGTGTACAAACAATGCAGCACCAGAAAAAAATGGTTGTGATATCTATTATACTTATTTAATACGCAAGCAGGATTTTTGTGACAATTACTCCTCCGAAACTACTGAACCGATTGACATGTTTTTGGTGTCATTGGAAAGAGCGTAACGTGAAGTTGTGCAGGAAACTTTCTTTTTAGGGAAATAATTAGAGAGTGAGGCCCTGGGGCCCTATAAAGATTCGTATTTCTCCATAAGGTTAACATGGGAAACAAAAAATGTTTTGAAACTCCAGCTGTTGTCAGAAATTAAATATTCATAATTGGTCTCCATGGAAGCATGATAAAATTCACAATGTTAAATTTTCTTTGACATTTAAATGTAAACAACCAGAACCGTCAGATGCCTATTTCACAATTTTCAGACAGCTGGATAAAATAATAAAACAACTATGTGGTAGGTTTATTTAATCTTAAACTTTATGATTATTTATTATAAATCTATTTCAATGATTATAAAACAGATTTTTCCCGTTGCGAAGCAAAAATTAATAGTTAGAAGAAGAACATATGTTAATTGTAAACAGTCAATGTGTAAATTATCCATGTTATATTAAAAATGAGTATAGTTTTGGATGGTGGTTTGTGTTTAATGATATAAGTGATTAGTTATTGAATTTTTATTTTAAAGATTTGGCATATGTGTAAGCATATGATAAATAACACCATTTCAGAGTTCTGCCAGAACTCTGTCCTGTAGAGTTTAAAGTAGCCTACACCTTAATGTCTACAAATTAGCTAAATAACTTAGGTACGGTACTTTATAAAAGCTGACAGCCTTTTTACGTTGACTTAAATTCTAAGCTTACCTTTTCCCGTCCATGGGCAGTTTGATTGTTAAAAATTCACCCTTTAAACTGGAATAGGACTGTTAAATGTAAATTGTGAGTATTTCCATTGGTTAATAATCTTTTAGTTGACTCTTTTAAAATCATTGGAAATTATGACTGTTATTAGTTTTTAAACAAGTAATTTGTTTATAAATAACTCCTGTGCTTCTTTGCTTCTTTGTTGCTCGATTTCGAGCAACATGTACACTAGTTTTGTTTATGTGGCTATTGGCTAAGCCTGTATGAGACTTTGAGTGACTTGGACGGCCATATGCATGTCCGATTCACTCACAGTTTGAACAATAGGACATGAACAAGAGGAAGTATACTATACGATTAAATATTTATGCATGCAATTATTCCCTAAACTACTATATAACTAATATTTCCTAAAGATTTCACAATGTCAAATAAGATTTGTTTGACTTTCATATAACTCTTATCTGCCACACTGTGTATGACTTGGTGCTTAGTGTCCAATACTCGTACCTTGTGACTAGTACGTCACTCCCCACCACGGCCAGTAGTGGAGGCATCAGTGAGGGAAGGTGAGCGATGGCATGAGCTCCCATAGTGTGACACAACTCTCCTGCACACAACACAGCTGACGCCAGCACTGGGTCACCTACACTGCGGCGCTTCACTAGCTTCACTGCCACCTTGAACACCTTCGGGACAGTAACAATGTAACAGAATGAAACAACACGGACAAGTTCTGGTGCAAGGGCTACACTAGTCAGGACACGGAAGACAAACAATTACTTACAGAAGTATGCACATTGCATTTAAACAGCAAGTCCCTATCCATGTCCTTTCCTGTCTAGCACTTCTAGCCAAAAACTAGACGGGAAAGGACACAACAGACGGCAAAACAAAACGGCACAGGAAATTGTTGATTGAATGATCTTTTGAACATTGAACAGATTATGGAATGTCATGGCATGTTATCTCATCACATGTCAAGTCCTGTCTAGTGTAGCTAGGTGTGCAGCTAGGGTGCTCAATGTGTCGCCGGAATTGTACCCCCCACCGATAGTCGACGTCATTTTTACATCACAACATTTGGTGGTACAATTCCACCCCTACACTTTGGATTTAAAGGAATCTAATTTATTTAATGTGATGATGTGTTAAATGATCAGTGAACCAGACATAATATGCTTTATTCTTCATTCGGTTACTAATTAATTATGAATAGCTATTTCTGGGAAAGGTGGACCAAATACCTATTGTAAAATGTAGTTGTAAACATCTGATACAAAGTATTTCACCTATTGTTAAATGTAAGCTAACCTATAAACAGTAAGTACATGGAAAGGTAAAGGAAATATGAATGAAAGCGTACAGAGAAGTCCGTTAACCCTTTTGGACGTTATTCGGAATGGCCTTAATTTGCAGCTTCTTAGATTATCCTTTTACAACAAGCCATTCGAGTTATTACGATGTCAGGTCACTTGGGTCAGTTCACTTTCGTGTGATTCACCTCTAATTTTCAACCTAAATAATATTTTTTTATGGAATCTAATTTATTTAATGTGATGATGTGTTAAATGATCAGTGAACCAGACATAATATGCTTTATTCTTCATTCGGTTACTAATTAATTATGAATAGCTATTTTATTTTACGTGGTAATCAAAATAGAGAAGCTCCTAAACATATTCAAAATTAAGGCACCCATGTTGATTAAACTCTTGTTTCCTTAGAGCACTAAATCTTTTAGTTAAAGATTCGATAAAAGACATAGGCCTAAATTGGATTTAATTTCTTAATCTTTAATCAAATCATTTGTGCATAACAATATCAAAGTTTTATGAGTAGGGGTACGATTCCGGCCCGTACAGTTTTGGTCAAGAAAATGAGACGTCATCATGACATCACAAACCTGATGGGGTTACACAACCCCATCAAATTGTTTAGTAATATTCCAGGGGGTTATCCTACAATTCCAGGGGAGTACAATTCCACCACCCCTGCACAATAAGTTGAATAACTGCATTGTACATCCCTTGAAATCAAGCAGAGTACAGCCCTTGAAATCAAGCATGGCTCTTGCTTGGTAAAAAAGGACAGCTAGGCTCTGTTTTGATGCATGAAAGAGTTACTGATTTTTCTCAGGACTAAACTTTTCTATTATTGGTTTACCTATATTTTATCATAAGCTCACACCAAGATATTTAGCTGAATACTAAGGTAGTTTTCCAAAAAATATAATCTTCCTTACAAATAATATTCAACACATCAATCTTACCGGCTGGAACTCATCAGGGTGATCCGCAGCGAGTTGTCTAGCAAGGAACTTGACGGAGAGCAGCGCGGTCTGTCGCATCAGCACTGCCTCGTGCTGAGTGTCCTCACTCTTGGCCAGCCTCAGCAGACAAGGCAGCAGAGTCAGCAGTTGCGGAGGCTCCATGGGCTGAGCCTGCTGCAACCTCCAATTGAGCAGTTCCAGAGCCTTGACTCTCAGAGTGATCAGTTCATGAGTGACCAGGCTGGCCACTACGGACAGGAACATATCTCCTGGCAGCAACGCATTGGTCTGCAAGCAGATAAAAACAAAATAATGAGCACCTGCCATACAATAATCAGGGGGTTTTCAGAGAACCATACTAAGCAATTGTCAGAGATATTAAAAATATAATTAAACCATACAAAGCGCATCCTACAGTGGCATAAATTTTAATGAAGGCACAGTTAAGTATCTACATATTCCTACATGAAAATTATATTCCGGTGACTAATATCATTTATTTGTTGAAAAATGAAGTTTATCAACAGCACAATTTCCAGCTGCCTCTAACCTCACTTTTCACCTCAACAAAAAAATTTACTCAGATAGGCATACAAATATAACATGGTTTAGAGTTTTAAAAACTTACTAAATCTCTTGTAAACAGTGAAACATTAATGGTAAGCTATAAAAATTGGAGATAAATTGTGAAATATCATAGGTTTCAGGGCACCTGAAGAAATATCAGGAACTTTTCCAGAGTTTGTTGGGTTATCTAGAGCTTTAAAGACCCCCTGATAATGGACTTGCTATGGTAATGAATAGAGTTAAGGCATAGACTAACCACCACTAGTAGACTTCTCATCCCATTGTAAATGTTGAAGCTCGTTTTTCGTGTCTAGTTCATGTACGGTGACTATGGGCGCTAGTGTCGACAAAATTTTGTTTCTATTATTTTAGAGTTAATTTCTTAATTCGTGCTTTACTGTGTGGTTGTATAACTAGGGGTTAAGTTATTTTTTATGATTAGATCGTATTATTTGTATTATTGTATTATTAAAGGAGGTTTTAAAAGACTGAAATAACAAGAAACAAATGGTAAACAAGACAAAATCTCTGCAGTACACCGTACAGAACTAACAATAAAATTGTCTTCAGCTGTTCCATAAGGATGAGAAATCTACTAAGGGACAGGTTTTATCCATGGTTAAGGTTACAGTCCAGGGACTCTTGACACAAGAAAATTTGCATAACCCTAAAATTTCATTTCAGCGTAGTACTTGAATGCTAGATGAGGAAAAAAATTAAAACTGTTAAAACAGTTTTGAGAATAATCCTAACTATCTGAAATAGTGAGAATACTATGAGTGAGGTATACAGTGAGAAGTCAATTTATGAATGATAATACAATTTATTAAAAATCCTGAAGTTATTTAAAATGAAATTTGTAACACATATACCTTAGTCAGTACATCAAAGCAGATATTGAACATGGACTTCCAGTACTTGGCGGTCGGTTGGCTGGCAGAGCTGTCTACTTGTTTGGAAACGCTCTGTGTGAAGGTCAATATACCTTCAAACATCAGCTGGAATACGTTTTTCAAATCTTGGATCCCTTCAAGGGTTAGAGTTGCAACCTGGAAAAGCATAAGAATGTGCAATCAACTCAACATTACCCACTAACTTATCTGATAAGTATATAAGATGAAAAAGATGGAGAGGGCATAGTTTAACAGAATTTAAACTTATACAGATAAATTAATATGTTTTTCATTATGTACAGTAAATTAAGAGGAAATAATCACTAGCATTGATTGAAATTCCAGCAGCAAAAACACTTCTTCACTCCTTTTAGCGAATACACCATATAGGGAATAAGCTATTACCCTAGCTAGTTAACTAACGCGCGCGTACAGATTGGCCAATGGTTTAAGGGTCGTTTCTAACATACAGATTGACCAAAGGTCCTAATGAGCAGGGGCAAAAAATGGGGGCGGAGCTTACAGCAGTGATGTGTGTGGGGGAGGAGCTAGTCTATTCAAGTAAACTGTTTGTTAACGTTTTCTAATCTTACCAGATACAGAGGTGGTCTCTTTAATGCTATTGAATTTCGTAGAACCAACTTGTGTAGTTGAAAAAGCTGACAACATTTTTTAATTCATTTTAAATATAAATACTCATAAGGTTAACATGGGAAACTATGGGGCCATTGGGGCAGAGCCCGAAATGATTTTTGGGATAAGAATATGTCTAGATATGTTAATCGGGAATGTGAGCTATCTTCATACCAAATTTCAACCCGATCCGACCAGTAGTTAATGCGTGATTGGATATCAAACAAATGAACAAACTCACCAAATTTCACAATATTAGTGTACTACGATATATTGTAGTTTTTAAGGGTGAAAACATGATGTCTCATCATATCTCTACTATTTTCATTGCGTGCGCGATCTCTTCAAGGAAACTTCAGAAAGATTAATAATACTAATGACACATACTATGAAAACAAAAAATCTAACGTAAACCATTTTCTTCTTTACATTTTATACAAAACTAGCTGTTGTACCCGTGCTTTGCAACGGGAAGAGGACACAAAATAGAAACATTTTAATCTTTACATCTGTTGTATATAATAAATATCTTTTAATTTACTACTGACATTTTAAATAACAAAAAGTTAGAAGTTTAGAAGTTGCAAAAATACTAAGGTAAACGCACCAGTAGCTGACAGTATAAGAAACTATACGCACTTAATAATCCGTGGTTTTGAATAAATAGGAACTAAAGAGATATTACGGATTTTATGTGATTCTAAATTTAGTGTAGTTTTCAAATTTGTTATACAAAAAGGGTTTTTAAAATATATTTTATAACATTTTTGAATTTAATTCAACCTTTATACGTGTTCCAGTGGCTGACAGTGAAAAAAGTGCTTGTACCAGTAGCTGACTATGTGTTGTCCCAGTAGCTGACACTGGAACTATAAATGTACTAGCTGCTAAACCTAAGGGTTTTATAATTTATAAGACGAATAAAATCTAACTTAATAATTAAGTTATAAATAAAATCATGTAAAACGTTATTAAGAAAATTTATTTTACATATTTTAAAAAAAAAATATTTACATTAAAAAATATATATATTTTATATTTAAAAAATATAAATTTTTTAAATATATTTGGCTTATTAATTAAAAAATTAAAATCATTTTATAAAAATGTGAGATTACATAAATTATAAAAAGCATGCAAATTTCGATTGGTAAAACTAATTTAATATTGTGCAAGTAGCAAATATCCCCTGTCAGCTATTGGAACTTGTATGGCTTTTGTGTACCAAAGCCTGACATTGATATAATTTTAAATCCAAAACCCCTAAAACCCCAATTTTATCATGAAATTGTCAACAAAGGTATAATTGATAAAAATAATGAGCCTAACCATTAATAATATTTAAGAAATTTTGCGAAATGACAAAAAACCAAACTTACCTTCTTAACAGTTTCATTAAGGGAATCGACTAAATGTGATGTGTACAGACAGGGTTGCTTTCAAACCACCACCATTCAGCGAGTATGTGCTAAATTTCACAGATTTTTTTGTAATCAAATCAGGAATAAACATATGTTCTTCTAACAATGCAATCATGTGTAAATATTTTTAAGAGACCACACTATAATGTAAAGAAACTCAAACTGTCAGCTTCTGGAGCACTGTCAGCTACTGGTGCGTTTACCTTAATTATTAAATTTAAATGAACACTTTTTTTAAATTTCACTCTTCTTTATATTAAATCACAAATCCTTCCATCTTCAGTTTCTTCACTCACAATAAATCATTAGCAAAACTAAGTCAGCTGTTATAAACTTTAGAAATATTGCTGTGCCTTATCAATACAGTCTTTTGAAATATTAAAGAAACTATATCTATAGGTACTATAAACAAATTTTAAACAAATAATTCAGCATTAAAGACAGCAGACAAAACTAATATGATTATCAAAGCATCAAGGACTAAAAAATATAATAGCAAATACAGTATATGTTTCATTGCATCTCTGATTCTACTCTATAAAAAATATCAACAAACAACTTAATATACAGTACAAACCAGTTCTTTTAATCAGTTCCATCGTCCATTGCCTTTACATTTTCACACTTACCATTAAGTAAACATAGTAACAGATATTTCATTGATTTTAGAAACAAAAGAACACTGTGTAATGCTTAGTTTTATGATATTTTCCTTGGTTTAATTTAGTCAGTGGTGTGGCAAAACGCAAATAATAAATGTATCAAATAAAGAAAATGTGAACTGAAAGCTATGTTAAGATAAAAAAGAGTATTTTGTATTACCATTTGATAATTAAATATAGTTACACATATACAACAGATTTTAGAAAACAAAAATCAACATTTAGTTATTGATGATATTCTTTAGTTTAATTTAAGCATAGGTTTAGCAAAACACAATAGGTAACTTAATTTACCTAAATATACATATAAAAAACAATGTGATGTGCAAGTTATGTTAAGTTAATCTAACACAAGTTAAGCAGTTTGAATTTATTTAAAGTAGCCTCCAAAATCATACAAAACATCTATACATTGTAATTTTCATACTGTTTCCATGAAAACATATCAATAACATTATTTTCTTAACTTAGACGCTTTAAAAAATCCAAAGCAGAGCCGGAGTTGATACAGCAACGGTTATAGAATCTTTTAGCGAATTTCCCATATAGGGAATAAGCTATTACCGTAGGTCTCATGGTAAGACCTAGACCCGGGACCGATTTACTTTTTCGTTTTGAGGTCCCCAGAGGCCAAAAACACCATCCGTTCAAATTCATATATATATATATATTTATATATATATATATTTATATATATATATATATATATATTTATATATGTGTCCGTTAGCGCGATAACTCGAGCAAAATTGATCCGATTTTGATGAAATTTGGTACAAACGTGTAAACCTACATTTATTTGAACGAGTTCGCGAACCAGCATAATCGGACCATGGGATCAGGGGTTTATGGGGGGTTTTATGGGGTAAAAATGGGGTTTTCTCATTTTTGACCCTAAAAACTTTAAATTTCTTAATTTCTCTCTAGACCATTTTGAAGAGCTTAAAAAAACAAATAATTTAGTATATTGAAGTTTTTTTGAATGTTCATTGACTACGGAGAAAATTAAAAAAATTGTAAATTTAAAATTCCCATGTTATTCTTATGGAGAATAAATAAACTGTTCTAGTTTGCTTGTTTATGGATATATTTTAATCAAATTTGGCAATTTGTCTTATTTCATACTAACCTATCAATATTTCAATTGAAAAAACACACCTCAACATCTTCCCCGTAGCAGCAAACCTAACTACTCACTAAAATTAATGTTATTTAAATAGGAAATAAATCTGAAAATTTATAGGGAATATTTTAGTAGAAATCAAGCCGGGTAAATGGAAATTCGCTTAGTATGCAGGTTTGCTGCGACGGGGGTATTTTTCTATAATCATTGACATAGTCTTAGAATAAATAATACATTATAAAAGGTTAGATTAAAATAAACCTACTCATAGTTATGGAAACTATAATTTCTTTGTATCAGCTGTCTGAAATTGTGAAATATACAGTTTAGCAGTTCTTCTTGTTTACATTTAAATGTCAAAGCAAATGTAAACAAACATTGTTAGTGTTCTCATTGCAGCCATGGAGACCAATCAATATTTACTTTTAAAATGTTCACCTCAGAACTTTTAAAGCCAAAGGGGCAAAGCCTACGGTCAGTTTTGAAATGTGAATAGTCCAATAATGGTCCTTGTTGTGGTAGCTATAATTTTGTAAAATTTAAGCCCAGTTGGTTCAGTAGTTTTTGCACCTATTAGTAACACACATACAGACAGACACGATTAGATTTTTATATAATACTGTAGTATAGATAATACAACATTTTCTTGATTCAACTTAAACATCACCGACTTACAGATAACCCAATTTTCGTATGGATGTAAACAAAATTGTACTATGGACATATGTTTTGATGTAAACAAAATTTCATTGTAAACTTGAACAAGTTCAGACGATTGACAACAGAATTCAGCACAAACTATGCAATTTTAAAAGCTAATATGACGAGGTTATATGCTTTCACGGGATATCATCCAAACGGAATAGTACCTCCAATTTGGAGTTATTATTTTCTTTTAGCGGCAACTGAAAATGTAGCTGACTGAATATTAATAACAAATTATTATTTATTTAAGGATTTTAAGGCAAAATGTTAAGAATTATTTGAAGTTTAGAATTTTAATTTTTGGTTTACGTAAATGTTGAATAAGTGATTAGATTTTTTGATTTTTATACTCTGTGGTAGAACATTTTATTCAGGTTATTTCACTTCCAATGGAATATCTTTTTCTTTTTTTTTACTTTTGTTAAAATGCTACTCCTATAATGAATATTGCTAGATTGGTTTTGTGAACTTAAAAATGAACATCGTGTGCGAAATACTAAGACAGATATTCAAGGTAATTTTCAAACAATGGGTATAAACATAAAAAACGAGAATGCTTATGCTTTGAATCTTAAAAGAACACTTCAGGACTTTTAAATGGTAACATTATCCCTATTGCTATAACTAGGTCAAACAAACTAACAATTTCGTAACCAACTCGACCTCCCAAAAATGTACTTTGTGTACTTGAAAAGAAATTGATAGTGAGTTAATAAGCAATTAGTTAGATTTTATAGCCTATTATTTGTATTAGAATACCACACTGTTTTGTTTAAGTTAAATGTAAAAACCTTATTTATTTACTTAACAGTTTACATAAAACTTAGTGTTTTAAAAAGTAAAATTCGTCTCTTGAGCTTGGCCACCTCTGTGACAGGTAAGATTAGAAAAAGTTAAAAAAACACTTGACTTGAATAGACAAGCTCCTCCCCCACGGGACATCAATGCTGTAAGCTCCGCCCCCATTTTTTGCCCCTGCTCATTAGGACCTTTGGTCAATCTGTATGTTAGAAACGACCCTTAAACCATTGGCCAATCTGTATGTGGCCTAACTAACAATGTATAAAAAATAATGGTTATAAGTTATAAGAGTAATACATCTTTGATGATAACAGTTTATTACTTTACCTAGAATCAAAATCATTTTGTAATCTCTGTATTCATTTCATACACATTCTGAAATTTGATTGTAGTAAAAAATAAAATTCAAACCTACGAACAATTTAACATATCTTATAAATATTAACATAGACATTTTCATTTGCTATTCAAACTATGTCTGTTAGTCGATTAAGGTATGAAGGGGGTAACATAAACAAAGAGATTGATTAACGTTTTTGACTCACCATTCGGAGAAACTGTTTAGAAGACAGCAGCAGTGACAGGAATGTCAGCCCAGTGTAGGTGTAGTGGCGCAACTGCTTGTCAGTCACTCGCTCGACATCAAACAATGCTCCTACATTGCTCTTCTTGAACGCTTGGGCCTTCTTGTCCCCTTAAATTCAAAATTTTACAATTGCACTCATGGTAAACAAAAATTACAATTGTTTATTGAATTGTGTGTACAGTCTATGGTACCATAGATAAATCATACTCCCTTAGTAGATTTGGCATCCCTATGGAACAGCTGAAGCCAATTTTATTGTTAGTTCTGTACGTCCAACTGTAGAGGTTATGTTTTGTTTACAATTTGTTTCTTGTTATTTCAGTCATTTAAAACCTCATTTAACCAAATAAAACGATGTAATCATAAGCAATAACTAGTCTCCTAGTTATATAACCAAATAGTAAAGCACAAATCATGAAAATAACCCTAAAATAACAGAAACAAAATGTTGTCTACCCCAGCGATCAGTGTGGACGTACATGAACTAGACACGAAAAACAAGCTTCAAAATTTACAATGGGATGAGGAGTCTACTTGTGTTGCCTAGTCTATGGTACTACTGTCAAATTATATTCTGTATTGTTTTTGTTTATAGAACACTTAAATTTAAATTTATTTAAAATGTCTATGGCCATGAAATGTGTAAATCATAATGTCCAAGCTTGTAACAATTGTGTTACTAACAAGAGTTAGCCTACAATAATTGTTCCCTTTCTTTTAATTAAGTTGAATGCAATGAGTAATAGCTCTACTAAGGAAGCTTGAATCAAGGATAGCATTTTTCTACAAAAAGTTATTAAGAAAAGTGTGATTTGTTACATGTATTTTAGTAAACCCCTAACAGTCCAAGAAAAGGTCTAAAAAGTCTAAGAAAAATATTTAAGATCATTTAGCACTTAAATCCTCTATCACTTTCTCTAGACTTAACAAAGTTCCCAGGGGACGAAATATTGTGTGTTCGTTCAGTGTCTCTTCTGTATGTTCTATCATAGACAAAAAGAATTAAATATAGACTGTCAGCCGTGCTGCGGTTACCATGGTTACCATAGGTTCCGGCGCACACCGCTGTAGTTTACGTAGCGCGTACGCCGTAAATACATGGCGCTCCAAGCGGTGTGCGCCAGAAGCTATGGTAACCGGAGCACAGCTGACGGTCTATAATTAATTCTTTTTGTCTATGGTTCTATGCTCTACCTGCACTTCTTCATTGTAGGCTAGCTGCTATCCTCCTTGTTTTACAATTTAAAATCCTGAAATCCTGGCCTAGAGCCTTTCATTGAACGACTAACATTTAAGAACATTAAGACTACCTTGCTGTCAGAAATACCGATTGTTTGGTCTCCAGCAATCTGATTGTATTCTAATTTAAATTAGTAAATAAAAACAGGAAGGCAGGAAGGGTATTTTGAATATGTAAAACATTATGAAATGATAAAATTTTTTGATAGAAATTTTTGAGCGCCTCAGCAGGAGGCCAAATAAATTTTTCTATGAAAAGTGGTTGATATTTCTATTTCAAACATTCGTTTTAGTTTACTTAAAAGATACCTAACAATATACTCCCAAATGTATAGGGTTATTAAATTCCATCCCATTTATCACATAACTATAAGAAGGGATGCATACCTTTCTGCGTTGGCAGCTGACACAAGTAGCTCATGATGTGGCAGCCGGCTGACAACACAGTGGCTGGGGAAAACTGGTGACAGAGTTGTAGACAGGCCTCCAGTCTCTTGGGTATAGACCCTGGCTCCTTGCCTGCACATTGGGCAATATTGTTACTTATGACATTTATGCTGGACACACTACTCAGACCACTAAGGTCGGGTAATAAAAGTGTCAGGGAAGCTGCAAAATGAGTGGCCAAAAAGTGGTAAATTTGTTTAAAAGGAAGTGGTTAAGTGTCATGACCGTTTGTCTGCCGACTACGCGCTCTCATTGTCAAATTTGTTTTTTATTGTGGTCACACTAGATGTTTTGAATTTTGTTTTGTTCTCATATGTTTGTGTTGCGTGTCGAACAAATCTTCACACCATACAGGTTGAAGAGAATTAATTACGCATAATGTCCACGTAGACTTGAAAATGAAGCCAATAAGGTTTTGAAACCATGGTATTCTATCTACAAGAGCGGTTTTTCTTTGTGATACATAAAATTGTATAACCTACCATGGTAATAAATCTTTTTATTTTCATTAAAACGCTTGAAGATAAAAACACTTAAGACACAGAAGAATAGCTTAACATAACATGTTAAAATACATGGAAATGCAAATATTATCTTAAGACAGATGGCACAGCCTGCAGGTAGGCCTGGAATCATATGGTTTCAATGGTCAATGGTTATGGAATAATCTGAGAAGCTTATTTTCCTAAGGTCAGAACACGGAGGTGTGTAATGCAAGTTCCCAAATTGTCACATCAAATAAGTGATAATAATAGTTATTGTGGTCCATACTAAATACACTCTTGCCAGCTTCTGATAACTTATAGTACATTTTACCTTGGTTTAATTTACAACTCATTGATGTAACTGACAACCTCACATACCAGCACTGTTATCAGGATGTAGAACGTGGCACTCAAACACTAAAGCTAGGAAAGCCCAGAGCACTCGATCCTGGCGCAAAGTGATGAGCAGTTTGGTGTACAGGGGCACTCGTCTGTGCTCAGGGACATCCAATAGAGCGCCAGCAAACACTTGCAACACTCCGACAATCTCTGGCGTCAAGTCACCTTGGTCCGATAGATTAGGTCTCTCTTTGTCTAATACTTTATCCTGGAAATATCTGACTTGTTATTGGTGATTTAAAAAAAATATATCACTTGTCTCAAAAATATTTTGATCAATGAGGCAAAAATTAGACATATATTAGGGTGTTGGTGCTGACAAACATGGCAGTGATTGCAGAGCAATAATATTGCATTGGATACAAAAAATGTTAAGATTGGTCTAGCATAGCATTCATGTAGTGAAGTAAAAGGAAAATTTTAACCTTTACTAAATAAAGTGGTTAAATAAGCATACCTTAGAGAAATTTAAAAGCGACTTACCATCATTAATATCGGCACAATCGTTTCTACTATTTTGGATATAATCTGGAAACTGTAGGCGTCATCTTGTCTTAAAACTGATGATCCCATGAAAGTGAAGATTGGCATGATTGAATGAAGAACTCGTTCCTGGGCATAAAAATTGTGTAAACAAAAGCTTTTGAAGAGCTTTTAGTTTTAGAATTGTTTTTGTCAAACAAATTAATTGTATCTTTAAAATTTGCCAAGACCTTGGAGGTTGCTTTGTCATTAACAAAACGGATAAAAAAGAAAGAAATTTAAAAAGTCTCACAATGAAAAGATTATCTATGACTTTAAAAATATTAGATAATGGAGATTGCTATACTTCATATTTGTATAATTAATCTAAATCAATCAATGTTATAAAGCAATAATGTTAAAGTGTTACAACCCTCCAATTTGCTACCCAACCCTATTGTTACAGTAAACAACGTAAGTTTACATGCCAGACAGACAGTTTATGGATACTTACAGGAATCATGCTGGCCATGTGTGCTAGCAGTAACAACGCATGGTGATGAGTCTGAGGGTTAGACGACAACCTTACACACTCTACCACTGACTCTACTTGTAGACTAGTCTCTGGTACATCTACTACTGGTGAGCCATCTGGCGACAGCTTGGTACAGCAGTGTAGTAGTGCTGTGAGCAACACCTGCTTGGTGTACTCTACTGGTGACTGCTCCTCAAACTGTAGACATCTACACACAAGTGATCAGTACACACTCTACCACTGACTCTACTTGTAGACTAGTCTCTGGTACATCTACTACTGGTGAGCCATCTGGCAACAGCTTGGTACAGCAGTGTAGTAGTGCTGTGAGCAACACCTGCTTGGTATACTCTACTGGGGACTGCTCCTCAAACTGTAGACATCTACACACAAGTGATCAGTACACACTCTACCACTATGACTCTACTTGTAGACTAGTCTCTGGTACATCTACTACTGGTGAGCCATCTGGCAACAGCTTGGTACAGCAGTGTAGTAGTGCTGTGAGCAACACCTGCTTGGTGTACTCCACTGGGGACTGTTCCTCAAACTGTAGACATCTACACACAAGTGATCAGTACACACTCTACCACTGACTCTACTTGTAGACTAGTCTCTGGTACATCTACTACTGGTGAACCATCTGGCGACAGTTTGGTACAGCAGTGTAGTAGTGCTGTGAGCAACACCTGCTTGGTGTACTCCACTGGGGACTGTTCCTCAAACTGTAGACATCTACACACAAGTGATCAGTACACACTCTACCACTATGACTCTACTTGTAGACTAGTCTCTGGTACATCTACTACTGGTGAGCCATCTGGCAACAGCTTGGTACAGCAGTGTAGTAGTGCTGTGAGCAACACCTGCTTGGTGTACTCCACTGGGGACTGTTCCTCAAACTGTAGACATCTACACACAAGTGATCAGTACACACTCTACCACTGACTCTACTTGTAGACTAGTCTCTGGTACATCTACTACTGGTGAGCCATCTGGCAACAGCTTGGTACAGCAGTGTAGTAGTGCTGTGAGCAACACCTGCTTGGTGTACTCCACTGGGGACTGTTCCTCAAACTGTAGACATCTACACACAAGTGATCAGTACACACTCTACCACTGACTCTACTTGTAGACTAGTCTCTGGTACATCTACTACTGGTGAGCCATCTGGCGACAGCTTGGTACAGCAGTGTAGTAGTGCTGTGAGCAACACCTGCTTGGTGTACTCCACTGGGGACTGTTCCTCAAACTGTAGACATCTACACACAAGTGATCAGTACACACTCTACCACTGACTCTACTTGTAGACTAGTCTCTGGTACATCTACTACTGGTGAGCCATCTGGCGACAGCTTGGTACAGCAGTGTAGTAGTGCTGTGAGCAACACCTGCTTGGTGTACTCTACTGGGGACTGTTCCTCAAACTGTAGACATCTACACACAAGTGATCAGTACACACTCTACCACTGACTCTACTTGTAGACTAGTCTCTGGTACATCTACTACTGGTGAGCCATTTGGCGACAGTTTGGTACAGCAGTGTAGTAGTGCTGTGAGCAACACCTGCTTGGTGTACTCCACTGGGGACTGTTCCTCAAACTGTAGACATCTACACACAAGTGATCAGTACACACTCTACCACTGACTCTACTTGTAGACTAGTCTCTGGTACATCTACTACTGGTGAGCCATCTGGCGACAGCTTGGTACAACAGTGTAGTAGTGCTGTGAGCAACACCTGCTTGGTGTACTCTACTGGGGACTGTTCCTCAAACTGTAGACATCTACACACAAGTGATCAGTACACACTCTACCACTGACTCTACTTGTAGACTAGTCTCTGGTACATCTACTACTGGTGAGCCATCTGGGGACAGCTTGGTACAGCAGTGTAGTAGTGCTGTGAGCAACACCTGCTTGGTGTACTCTACTGGGGACTGTTCCTCAAACTGTAGACATCTACACACAAGTGATCAGTACACACTCTACCACTGACTCTACTTGTAGACTAGTCTCTGGTACATCTACTACTGGTGAGCCATCTGGCGACAGCTTGGTACAGCAGTGTAGTAGTGCTGTGAGCAACACCTGCTTGGTGTACTCTACTGGGGACTGCTCCTCAAACTGTAGACATCTACACACAAGTGATCAGTACACACTCTACCACTATGACTCTACTTGTAGACTAGTCTCTGGTACATCTACTACTGGTGAGCCATCTGGCGACAGCTTGGTACAGCAGTGTAGTAGTGCTGTGAGCAACACCTGCTTGGTGTACTCTACTGGGGACTGTTCCTCAAACTGTAGACATCTACATCATAGATCAGTCAAACTGTAAGACCACAAAGTAAAGTAGCCCTGCGAGCAACCTTGGTTGCTTCAATAGCTACACAGTAGCCCACTTTGTCTATGTCATTTGGGTCTAGGACTACTTGTGATGAGACAGTGGCAAGTGAGTCAGTCACTTGTACCTAATGCCTGGAACGCTAGCCAGTCAGTCTGACCAGTCTGAGTCAGCAGCATAACCATCTTTTTTTTTTCAAAAAAAGTAAGCAAATTCATTTGTTCAAATTTGTCACAAATCAAAGAAGAATACTGGCCCACATTTTGCTGAGTTTGTGTGACTGTGATATACTGAAAATTCTATTTTTTCTACAAATTCTAATCTTATATTTCTTACCATACCTCTAATAAATTTACAAATTTCAAACCAGCTATGTTCTCTTACATAAAACTTTCAATTTGATCACAATCACAGGTGAACTTGTTCTAGGCTTAAATAATACGAAAAAAGTAGTTAAATGTCTGATTTTAAGTAACCATCATATTTGAACTTACCGATTTAAAATTTCAAACAGTCGAGGTAGTAATACTTGAACATTCTCCAGTTTCTTTTTGTTCTGTATGAACTCTAACAAGCAAAGACCCTGCTTCCAAGCAGTGGTTGTCAGTAGTTCCAAAGGTGGAGGTCTTTTGACAGCCCAACCTCTGTAAAATTTGGCAAAATTGAATTAGTAAAAAAACTACCTTCATTTATTTACATCAATCTGCAACCAGTTAACTAATTTTTAATTCTTATTTTTTATTTTAGTGGTGCTTGATGACATTTTTTATCTTTTAAGGAGTCATTAAGGCTAAGTGATCATGTTCTTTATATTGAAAATCAAATACAAAAACCTATTTGTAAAAGATTAAGCAGTCCAAATCCCAGTCACCTTTTCTTTGTAGTATCAGCAGGTGTTTCGACAGTCACGTCTCTCATTTGCTCCAGCAGATTGGCAACAATGTTGGCATCAAGGACTATTCTCTTGAAGCATGAGGCAGCAGCACTGGTGACATCGCTGGCCTCCGTCTCTGTCACACAGCTCACAATCAGTGCTACCAACCGTTGCTGCTGCTCCTTCTTGAGGGACGCAAACAACTCCTTGTCAATCTGAAACAATAATTAAGTGATATGACATTTTATTACATTCTTTCGTGATTGAGAGTCAGTCAAGTCAAACCTTTGATTTACGATTAAGTCAGATGACTGATAACACAGACTAGTAATATAAATAACTTAATTAATTGTTGGGTAATCTCATCTCTAACTGTTTTTCACTATATCGAGCAAACATTAATAGTTTTAAATTTAATTTCTATTGTGGCTCCTGAGCTGTTTCTCAATTTGAAAACTAGGTTTGACATACCTTATTTATTCAACACACGCCCCTAAACTCAAACTAGTACTATGTATTTGTACGTTTACTTGTATACATAAAATCATGTTTATGTATGGATATATGTTAACAAATATGGTCTTATGAGCTATATGTCGGATAAATGTGGAATGTTAAACCTTGTATTCACATGACTAGTCTACTAAGCTAATCAAATGTGAATTCAAATATTAATTTTAGGGGTTTTATTAACAATAAGTATATTCTTGTTAAAAATTTGTTGAGAATCCAACGCAAATGGATTTTTAAGTTCCCACATGTCTGGGAATTTAATTATTGATAAATCAGCAGCAGTAACTTCTTTATCTATGAAAATATTGTTTTCAAGATTGTTTTCACTCGCCAGACTAAAGAGTACAATGTCATAAGGCTATAACATCAAACACACTGCAGGTTTTATATATATACATTTTTTTACACATAGTTGTTTGTTAAATGGATGGATATAGGGATGGATTTAGGGATGAATATAGGGATGGATGATGTAGGGTTGGATGGATGGATGGATGGATGCACGGATAGACAGATGAGTGAGTGTATTACAGTGTATAATCATATTGGTCTAAGCTTTGTAAGTTGTACCAACCTGTTGCAGCATCAACACAGCAGCTATGGCTCCGTCGTGAGCCAGAGGCTTGTGGTCAGACAGACAAGTCGCCACAAAGGTCCAGGTGACCTCACTCTCCAGTGCTGAGGCGGAGGTGGAGTTGAACCGACCAATCACAGCCTTCAACACACACACCTGCACAGCCGACCTCTCCTCACACTGAAGCGTCTGCATGGCCAGTGGGATCATCTTCTCCAGCAAACTCTGTTAATGTTGCAAAATAATTAATCATTTTTACCCAAAAAAATTTAATGAAATTTGAACCAACTGGTTAATTTGAATTAATAGAGATTATTTGTGTATGCTAAAAAAAACCTTTACCAACATTCCTTACTCCCTATAAGTGATTATGCTTAAGATTTTAAATAAATAGTGAAACAATACACAGCATCACTAAATAGTTCCTAATAGTTTAAAAATCACCTTCAAAAATAAAGTTTCAAGAAAGTTTTTAGTCAAACAAGAGAAAATAGTAAGTGGAAGAAGAAACATAGTACTGTAGATGAATAAGAGGCCTTTTTAAAGCACCAGATTATACTGTTGCAGAAGCAAAGATCCGGCGAATGAGATGGGTTGGACATATACTAAGGAGGGAAGATACTGCATGGATAAAGCAGATGTGGGAAGAAACCCCTGTTGGTTTACACAGAAATTGGGAAATTTTATGTTTAGAGGGTCAAAAATGAGAAGAACCAATTTTCACCCCATAAATGCCCCTATAAAACCCCGTTCCCATGATCTGATCATGCTGGTTTGTGAACTCATTTGAATAAACGTAGGTTTACACGGTTGTACCAGATTTATCATTTTTGCTCGAGTTATCGTGCTAATGGACATATATATCCTACTAATATTATAAACGAGACAGTTTGGATGTATAAGATTCACAGATGTTCAGAATTAATTGTTATTATGTTTGTTTACTGTCACTTTAGGTGAGAGTCCTACACACCAGGGTAAAATACACCTTAGACCCTCACGGTACATAAAGCATTTCCATATTGTAACAACAAATAGTCATTACATTTGAAAATCTTCTAAACGGTTAAACTTTGCAAAGAAAACTGTATGTATCAATACAAAAATTGAATGGGTATTTTTCACCATGAATCCAATTCTTCAGCTCATATGTTCAACCTACCTGTGAGTTGACTTGGTCGAGGACGCTGAGCAGTTGCGCCACTATGTATGCCGGGGTGTTCGGGTCCTCAATAATGTTCATCAACGTATCTAGAGACTGGACCAAGGCCTGTCTGTCTGACTTGCTGAGTAGAGACTGCACGGAGGGGTCGGGCGACAAGCAGAGATAAAGAGCTACGTTTACTTGCCTGGGGTAACACAAATTTGATGCAATTAGTATTACGGCTCAAAATGTATTTCTTAAAAAGATATCCCAAAATTAAAAGGCGTACTTAGACAACCACTTTAAGGTATTTAGATCGCATTTATGATTGTTTTCATTCCCTAGAAACTAAGTGACTTTGGCTGGTTTGGAGGTTTGTGCGAGATTTTTCTGAGGTCTATGCTTAGATCCCGTAAATCACCTAGAGCGTTTATGTGATCTTTTAGTTCAGAGCCCATCTCCAAAAACTCCCTCCAGCAAAAGCAAAACAATGATTTAATAATGTTAAGTGCATTTTTATTTTAACCAAGATTGCATTTAAATTATGGTCAGTTAAGAAAAAAAAGATTAAGCCTAATATGTTTGCAACAGACTTGTGAGTTATGTCTTCACAAAGACATTGTATTTTAAGCTTTTGAACAAGTTTATTGTTCACTCAAACACTCAAACCCTACAACTGGGACCCTTATTTCATGAATGAAAACGACAATATCTTATAACGTGAAGGTATCGTATACAATGTTAATATCACATACTCGGAGGGGTTCAAAGAGTTTTTTAAAATAACAAATTGAAATGATTTAAATCAAAATTCTCCCTAGATGTACCTAATTTGATCACAAACACTCACTCGCCATCAAGACTCATCTCTTCCTTATGCTCGGCCAGGTGGTGCACTAGCTTGTGATAAGAAGGTAGAGCCAACTTCTGTGTCAGAGCTTGCAGTACAGTGAGGGCGTTGTGGCGCACCTGCATATCAGCTGATCGTAGTGCTGCCAATATTGCTGGCACCAAAACCTGAGTCATTGTCATTGTCATATATTTGGGTAACTTAACATATTTGTTTGGGTTACAATGGAATAACACCATGAATGTTGGTTAATATAACTGCTAATTCTAAATTTGTTAATGTACGAGAGTTACTTTAGTTTAACCAGAGCAGTTTTAAACATTTTGCAGATAGGTACATAGGGGAAATCAGAAAATAAAGAGCTGATTAGTCAGTCCAAAAAAATAGAGCAATTCTGTTCCAATTCCAATCAAGCCGCTCTTACAGTTAAATGAAGAAAATAAACATCAATGCATAATTATTTTTTCATATTTATAAAACAAGAGCTAAGTTGTGTGCTATCTACAATTTTTATACAGCTAGAGTAACAACATTAAAAAATATTTTTGTCTTAATTTGTCTGTATTGAGGCTATATTTTGAAATCAAGAACTGCTTCTAGGATTCTTTTTCAGTTTTAGAGATAATATTTTGAGAATATAAGATATTTTTTCCAATATTAGCTGATAAAATGCTGATCCCTTGCATTTTGTGATCTCTTAATCACTGATGAGCCAACACTCATGGTTATGAAGAAATTTGAATAAACTTTCAGCTACGGTTCTGTGAGTAAAAAGTAAAAAACCAAATGTGTAATCTTTGACCTGAGTTGTTTTTTGCAAGAGTTGCAGGGTGGAAGTGAGTGTGACAATATGCCAAGTGTCTCACCTTTTCCCTCACACTAGCCAGTTCCTCCACTAGTGAGCTCAGCCTCTTCATACACTCCCCTGTCAGGTCTGGACAACCCAGCGCAATGTTGGACAACAGGTCTATCTGATCTTCCACACCCTCACAGCACTTCTGTCAAACAGATCAAGGATGGATGTTTTGTAAAACAATACCTTGTTGTGCTAACCTACAGTAGGATGTTATTTAAGTGAACTTGATCTAGAGGCAGTAGAGTGGGGCTTTTGGTAAACCAGTTCGTGTTGGGGGATTTATTTGTCAAATCTAATTAATAACATTCTTCCCGGCTACTTAACTTTTTCGTTTTCAGCCCCTCTGTACACTTTTATGTTAAGGCTAAAGTTGGTTTTGATAGAGATATTTTGTTTTTGATTCCTGAGCTACATCGCCTAAATAACTGCTGGTAAATCTCAAGATAGCTTCAAGGATTACTCTCACATTGTGTAGTCTTGTTTATGTTCTCCCTTCACATTAAAAAAGATATTTTTGTAAATAACAGTTTGCAAAAGGGGCAATTTTTATCATTAAGTTTGCCATACTAATATAATACTATCGCTCATCATTGTTTTTAAAGTAGGTTCAACTAATTTTGCTGGATGAAGGCTGGTACAAATCCTACTTGATTTTAGATGATTCTTTAAAGCAATCAACCAGGTTTGGATGCAATAGTTTTAGAAAACTTATTTATAATAACACTAGGTATCATGAAAATAATTAAAACCACACATAATCTATGACCTCTTGTAAAAACAGGTTAACATTATTCACTAGGGACATAATAAGGATGAAGATCATTGTAAACACTAAAATCGTATACAAGTTGAAGAGCTAGAATTTTCAAATTTTACCGAACAAAATATTAAAGTATGGAATACTTACCCTAAACATGTAGTTACAAAATTCTGAATATGCTTCTGAGATGCGTTTGTTTTTTGTTCCAATCATCTCTACTACCAATCGGAAAATGTCCACAATAACAGCAATAGACGGCTCGCCTACATCGTAAATATGTTTCCCTTTAAAAGCAGGTGACTTTAATTTGTCGATTATCTTGGCAAGAGCGTACAAACCGCCTTGATAAGGAGCTTTTCCTTCTTTACAAACTGATACAATAGCTGCGATACTATCCTCACTCAATTGTTCTTTCACCTTTGCACTGATCTATAAACACAATAAGCAGGTGAGTATTAGTAGCTGTTTAAAACTATATCATGAGCTAGTTTTTTGTTTGTTTTATATGTGCTATCAAGCAGGTGAGTAATAGCATAATAGTAAGTATGCCTATCTGTTTACGACTATATTATGAACTATTTTTATTTTGAATATCTAATCTTTTTTAAGAAGTTGGCAGCCTCATTTGACCTTTAAGCATTTTCTCGCCAGACCTTAAATGACTGTATATGGAACATATCACGGTTGAGAGGTGAGACAGTACAATTAACTGTGTAAATAAATTTAAAGTGGAAGCAGTGAGTCACAAACCCACAATCGCTGCCTTGGTAGCCCTGAGTCACGAACCCACGATCGATGCCTCGGTAGCACTGAGACACCAACCTACGATCGCTGACTCGGTAGCACTGAGTCACAAACCCACGATCATTGCCTCAGTAGCACTGAGTTACAAACCCACGATCATTGCCTCAGTAGCACTGAGTCACGAACCCACGATCATTGCCTCAGTAGCACTGAGTCACGAACCCACGATCATTGCCTCAGTAGCACTGAGTTACAAACCCACGATCGCTGCCTCAGTAGCACTGAGTTACAAACCCACGATCGCTGCCTCAGTAGCACTGAGTCACAAACCCACGATCGCTGCCTCAGTAGCACTGAGTCACAAACCCACGATCGCTGCCTCAGTAGCACTGAGTCACAAACCCACGATCGCTGCCTCAGTGGCACTGAGTTACAAACCCACGATCCCTGCCTCGGTAGCCCTGAGTCACAAACCCAGGATCGCTGCCTCGGTAGCACTGAGGCACCAACCTACGATTGCTGACTCGGTAGCACTGAGTCACAAACCCACGATCATTGCCTCAGTAGCACTGAGTTACAAACCCACGATCATTGCCTCAATAGCACTGAGTAACGAACCCACGATCATTACCTCGGTAGCACTGAGTCACAAATCCACGATCATTGCCTCAGTAGCACTGAGTTACAAACCCACGATCGCTGCCTCAGTAGCACTGAGTTACAAACCCACGATCGCTGCCTCAGTAGCACTGAGTCACAAACCCACGATCGCTGCCTCAGTAGCACTGAGTTACAAACAAACGATCATTGTCTCAGTAGCACTGAGTCAAGAACCCACGATCATTGCCTCGGTAGCACTGAGTCACGATCCCACGATCATTGCCCCAGTAGCACTGAGTTACAAACCCACGATCCCTGCCTCAGTAGCACTGAGTTACAAACCCACGATCGTTGCCTCAGTAGCACTGAGTCACAAACCCACGATCGCTGCCTCAGTAGCACTGAGTCACGAACCGACGATCATTGCCTCAGTAGCACTGAGTTACATATTTTATTTGCACATAACATTCTTCACATGTGTTGGTACATATAGAATAGGTGCAGTATCAGAGTTAAATTATCAGAATATAAAAGATAAAATACTAATCAAGAAGATAACGTAAATTAACAAAATTGAATGATAAAACTATTCTAAACTAAAGGGGTATTGTGAAAATCTGCAATTATATAAAAGGTTCTGTCAAGTAAGTGTTCACCTATTTTATTTTTAAAATTATTTTCACTTAACAATTTATAGTTTGCAGGCAGCACATTGTACAGCCTCAGCCCAGCATATAGTAGACTTTTTTCATAAAGGGAAAACTGGTATAATGCCCTTTTAAAAAACTAATTTTTAAACTGTAAATAATTGTAAACAAAAACATTGCATGCAGAGAACTATTAATGGGCATGTTAAAAACTAACTAGGCAAACATCACAACCTCATTTTGGTATCTTCTATCTATATATTAATAGGCAAGCATGTTTCTTTTAAACCTTTTTTCTCAGCTCGTGTGCATCGCAGGGAAAATCTACGCATACTGTTGGAAAGATATTTTCCTGTAGATGTGCAGAATGCCTTTATAAATTAAAATAGGCTCAAAAAAATTTAAATAAGCACAGAAAATTAATTTAAAATTTTGAAAAATTAACATGGATCTTATGGGTTTTGATGGTGTCATTGGAAAGAGCGTAACTTGAAGTTGTGCAGGAATCTTTCTTTTTAGGGAAATAATTAGAGAATGAGGCCCTGGGGCCCTTTAAAGTTTCATATTTCTCCATAAGATTAACATGGGAAAAAAACATTGTTATGAAACTCTAGCTGCTGTCAGATATTAAAAGTGAGAAGAAGAACATGTGGTAAACAGTTAACAAGTTTGCTAATTTAACAGTTTGCTACAAACATTTACTGACTTGGTTGAAATGAAATATTTACTATTTGAATTTGGGTTGGCGTAAATATTAAAATGGAGAAAAGCGAGAGAGCCTGGGTAAATTAATATACTAAAAAGAAAACTGAATTAACACTGTGCTGCATTTATTAGTAATCATTGAAAGAGCCGATTTTCAAACTATGGAAACATAGGACAGTCATAGAACACCACCAAGGAGAAGAAATAGAAATAATGAAATAATGTTTCTTTATATATATATTCGTTATTATGGACAACCTAATACAGCTATGAGTAAAGCCCCGTTCACACGGGGCGAGTTTACAAGCTACAAGCCGGTTTTTTACACGCAGCTAGTAAAATAGTTCAGTGTGAACGACGTACTCGCTCAAAAGCTGCTTGCAAAAAAGCTCTGGAAAAAGTTGACGCAGCCGCTACTTTACACGCCAGCTTTTGAGCGAGTAGGTGTGTAAAGTAGCCCAGTGTGAACACAGTTGCTTGTGCTTGTGCGCATGTTATTCGAAGATGTCGGAGGATTCAGTTCAAGCCAGCTACTGAGCGAGTGGAAAAAACATCGTGTGAACGACTACAAGCGCACTCGCCAACTCGCCGGCTTCTTACACGCCGGCGAGTAGCGCGTAAACTCGCCCCGTGTGAACGAGGCTTAAGGCTATTTGTAGAAAACACTAAAAAACAAGATTAGCTTTTTAAAAATGATAAGATATTTACAAGAAATGTTGATTATATCGATCTGTTATGTACATCTTGACTATTTCCATAATCTTTGAGTCGAATCTTTTAAAGTCATAAGAAATTATGACTGTTATTCGTTTTAAAATAACATCTGTAATACACAGCAATTGCTCGAATTCGAGCAATAGGGACACTAGTTTAAAAAAACTGGACTGATACAATAGTTCCACAGCCTAACAAAACTCATAATAAATAGTAGAGCTAATGAATCAAACTGATAAGAGTAGACTATATTTCCTGAAAATTGAAACCTTGCATACCAATTGAATAACAATACCTTGGAAGAACTGTTGAAGGTTTTTAACAGTTGGAGAAAGTTTTGAGCTTCTTCTGAGCCACATTTCTTTGGCATTGCTTCAGCTACCAACAGCAAAATGATCAGCTGGTAAACAACACCATAAGACTCCAACTGTTTCCCAGACTTGAGCACTGCCTCCAGATCAACAGTTTTAACACCCGTTTGGAGAATACTGAACACTTCCCTGGAGAAATCTGTTTCTGTTACATTATCTCCAGATTTTTCAAGATCTGTTGGCAAACAAATATACACATTTCTCACTAAATGATGAGTGGTCAAGCATTGTAAGGTTGCAGGTTTGATTCACAGATGAAATGTGTACAGTAGTGGTAAGACGTTTTGGTAAATGTAACGTACCATCGGTACTTTATTTCAATATTTAGGATAGGCTACGTAATTTTTCAAACAAATTTTTTTAAATTTTTAAAACAAAATAAAAATATCAATATTTCAATTTTACAGTATTTTGCATTAGTATAGGTTGGTACAAAACTTAAGGGATTAAGAAAACAGAACTTATTTGTACACTTAAATAACCAAACACTAAACACATTCAAATCAAAATAATATATAATGTAGCAGAAGTGTTAAAAATATTTGATGAAATTGGTGATGTGTCGATACCAAAATGTATCGATTCTCAATACAGATACCTAAACAAAATCTCAATACCAATACCATTTTTTAAATAGTTTTACCAAGTTTTGTGAATGGATTGGTTGAACCCACAACCCCATTTGGAATGGATAAATACAACAACCCCTGTCTTTTTTCTTTCCATTAAGTATTTTTGAGGTAGATTAGGGTAATGCGTATTACGGAATGTGAGCGTGTATGCGCAAACGCCAGTTTCCTGTTGCTGATTATTTCAATAGCATAAATCTACATACCAAGGCTCCTTTTTTTTCTTTTTTTTCATGCAGTATTGTCCTTTTGTATATAGGTTTGAATATCTTTTCCTATTCTTAGGCCTATTTTGATTAAAAGTTGTAGTTCATCATGATAATTGAATCTCGGATTTACATTACCTCGACATTTTATTACATAGATGTAGTAATTTATCTATTAGAATTATAATAGTGATAACACAAAAGCAGTGTTGGGGAAGCTACTTTTAAAATGTAGCTAGCTACAACTACTGCTACATTTCCAAAAAAGTAGCTTAGCTACAGCTACAGCTACAGTTCCGAAAAAGTAGCTAGCTACAACTACAGCTACAATGAAATGTAGCTACAGCTACAATTTTAGCTACTTTTCCAAAGACGTTACTTTTTATTCCACGCACATTAGGTAAATGTAAAATTAATTGCAACTACATTTTTATTGAACAAACATTTAAACAAAAAATGTCAGTATTGTATCATTGACTATAAATACCTACAGGTATATATAGTCAATGATTGTATCTAACATTACTTGGAAAACAAATTATTCCTAGATTGTATTTAATTTGTTGGCATTACAAACCTAACATTACAACAACAGAACCAAATAGTTGGGTGTCCCATCATATTTAGTAGGCTACTTATTTTTAAATATTGCATTATTTTTTAGGCATCTTAAATGTAAATTTCATTAAGTTCAAAGGGCATACAACCAAACTATATTTTAAAAGCTAATTTTATTTCTTTAATATAGATTCATTTATAGATGTCTTATATCAACAATTAAGACCAATAAAACTGTAAAACGATTATTTAAAAATACTTTTAGCGAATTTCCCTATAGGGAAGTAGCTATTACCGTAGGTGGCACGGTAAGACCTAGACCCGGGACCGATTTACTTTTTCATTTTGATGTCCCCAGAGGCCAAAAACACCATTCGTTCAAATTTTTATATATGTATATATATATATAGACTTATATATATATATATATATACGTCCGTGAACGCGATAACTTGAGTAATTTTTGTCCGATTTTGATGAAATTTGGTTTAAAGGTGTAAAGCGGGATAAACTTGAATGAGTTCGCGAACCAGCATGATCGGACCATGGGAACGGGGCTTTACGGGGGGTTTTATGGGGTAAAAATTGGTTTTTCTCACTTTTGACCCTCAAAACACAAAATTTCCCAATTTCTTGTTAGACCTTTTTAAAGAGCTTAAAAAAACAAATAATTTAGTATATAAAAGATTTTTTGTTCGATTATTAGTAACGGAGAAAATTAAAAAAATTGTAAATTTAAAATTCCCATGTTATTATTATGGGGAATATTGTCAAATGTTGTAGTTTGCTTGTTAATGGATATATTTTGATCAAACTTGGCAAATTTATTTATTTTGTACTATGCTATCAATATTTTACTCAAAAACACACTTTATTAGTTTCCTTGTAGCAGCAAACCTAGGTACTCGTTAAAATATATTTAACTGAAAATCAATTCAGACAAATGGAAATTCGCTTAGTCGGCAGGTTTGCTGCGGCGGGGGTATTTTTGTGTTACAGAGCCTAGACTACTGAAATTGGAGTTTAATGCCTTTCTTTACTTTTAAAGTTAAAAACGACATTGCTATAACTTTTAACCATAGTGATAAGTTACTTTTTCTATGAATAACACTTTTCAATGTCAAAAAATCGTCCTTTATTGTCATTATGTATAGGGCAAATTGTGCTTCAACCTAGTTGGTACAGAAAACAGTATTCAGCACCTTATTCTGAAATCGGCTTTTAATTTAAACATGTTGAAATTTGTAAAGTAAAAATAAAACGTAGGCATAGTTGGCTATGTAACAAGTTGGCTATAGTAGGCTTGTTCTTGCAAGGACTAAACAGATATATTCCTAATAATTGAACTTGGAACTTGGTATTCGTCTTAAACCATAGCATAGCCTAGGAATTACAAGAGCTGTTAGAAGGAGCAAACTATGCTATTTTTTCAATGCAAGTTTCATCTTATATGGAGATTTTTTCTTTACAATTAACATTTAGTCTAGGCATATCTTAAAACACATCAGGTAATTTCCTCTTTGTTAATTTAGTAAACCTTTGAAAAATCTTCGTAATCTAACCAAGGAAGGGCTTGTGATGAACCACAATCAACAGCTGAAGCAAAGGTTGATAGACCAGCTTTCTCATTTTTTTAAGGTTTAGTGTTGGTTTCCATTAAAACCCAAGTTGAAACACTATCGATATAATAAAGAAACTAAATTTATTACTAATTCCCCTGTCAATCACTTGCAAGCATTCAATAGCTTCTCTTGTTACCGGTAACGTTTAAAAGTCGTCTGCATCTAGCGATTTTATTTAATCTGACAGGACAGTAATCATAGAGTAGTAAATTAAGGAAATGAGAGCCAAAAATGTGGATAACACTAATTTAATGGCCTCCATGTCCACACAACGTTGTATAGGGAATGAAACGGCTGCAACCAGCTGTATGAAGCCAAGAAAGTAGGCCTAATTTTTTTGAAAATCTCAGTTTGAAAGGTTTCACGTAAGGTTGAGGTTATGATAAAAATCACTATCCCAAACAATGTTAATGTAGCGAGAAAAGTAGCTAAAATTCCGCTACAACTACTTTAAAAATGTAGCTAGCTACAGCTAAAGCTACAAAATCTTAAAAGTAGCGTAGTTACAGCTAACGCTACAAAAAAAGTAGCGCGCTACTGTAGCGTCGCTACTTGTAGCGCGCTACTTCCCAACACTGCACAAAAGTAATATAGGTAGTTAATAGCTAATAGCAATATATTTATGTCACAATTTAATGTAATTGATACATCTATGTATTTGTTATAGTATAGTATTTTCACTTGATGTATGCGACTCAGTCCCTGCACTCAAGCTTTGCTTTGCAAGGACCTAATTTCAGAGTATTTGATGTAAAAATTATATGTAATGTTTCTTTTCCTGAATAAATTGAATTGAATTGAATTGAACTAGCCATTTTCCGGCCAAGAAACGTCATCGTCGTGCGATCGTGGCAATATCGGTAATTTCCGGCATTATCGGTACCAAAGGTACCGGTACCGACATTTCACCACTGGTTCTCGGTTCCGGTTCTTTTGCCAAGAACCAGCGGAAGGTGAAGTACTGATCCATCACTACTTTTAACCCAATAAGAACTATTGGGTAGTTGTAATGACATTCTAAAATAATTGTCAAATTGTATGGTCAAGGCTTTTAGATTAAGTTGCATAACCGATTTTGTATGCATTGACACTATTCATGTATGTAAAATGTATAAAGTGAATAAAGATAATTTGATTTGATTCGATTTGATTTGACTCATCTGTCGGCTATTCCAAACATCTGTTGTTAGTACTATTAATTGGCGAATGTTTTCATGTCCATATGTATTGTGTAAGAGTTTGTAACGACGCTTCATAACCCCAGAGATGGGGATTTTTTTAAACTGCTTGGTATTCAGCCTGAGAATGAACCTTGATGTACAAAACCATAGTTGACGGACAAAAACCGGATCATTTGACAGTACAACAAGTTCAATCTTCAAATTTGCATAAACTAGATCTAGAGGCTATACATGTTAAAAAAAAAAAAAACACAATCAATAATACCATATTAATAATCTCATGTCTGTTTAAATTATGTGTTTTTAAATGTTACAATCATAAGAAAGTAGGAAAGAAATCGATTAAAGAATGAACGTGAAAAAAAATAGTCCTATAAAATATATAATCATCTTCTAAAGGCTTTTTAAAAACATATTTTAAAATTGCTAATACATTTTTTTAAATATTCTGTGCTTCAGCCTGATATGTTTTTCAGATGAAATCCATTCAATATAGAAAGTGTTTAATTTTCCAGAAGAAACTTATTTTATTTTGTAGGGCTGAAAAATGTAAGCCATGACAATACAGGATTACAATGTTTTACTTATCAAACAAATGTAAGCCAAATCTATACTCACTCTTCAATATGGGTTTTAAAACTGACAATTTCTTCATTACTGGGCAGTTCAGCATCTCTTTGGCAACTGCCAAACCCTTTTCCCCCGATGGGAGCAAAAAAGGAATTGTCAGAATGAGGATCAACGAAGAGTCTACGGCCATATTCATGAGTCTGTCAAGCGCTACTGGTCCAAGGAACTTGTTGTTGAGCCAGCTGTGAGTAACTACCTTGATCAGCTGATTTAATAGCTGATCTTTAGGTAAACAATTAGCCAAATCCAGTGCTGCTTTTACAACTTTTGAGCTTTCATCAGACAATCGAGAAGAAAGAGTTTCTTGCACCCATTCTTCCTGTTAAAAGGATAAATAGGAAATAAGTTTTAACAATTCTAAAATAAACAAACAACAAATGTATTATATTAGGATTAAATTTTGCTATATACAATATTTTGCTATGTACAATATTTTGCTAGCAATTGAGGAAATGCCAGTTTCGCAGAACCATAAACGTTAAGGGCCTACTTAACACTGAGGCTATCTGAAATCACAACGTTAACCGTTGATTTAAAACCTTACACCAGATGTGTGAACAAAGATATCACTAATTAGTTATATCTTCAATTTAGTCCCCAACACAAAACTATGTACCTTTAACATGACTATTTTGTTCAATAATTTAGAGCTTTAAAATCCACAAGTCTACGGGTCTTTACGTAGCTAAAAACATGGCTAATAATGACAATATATCTGGAGGCAAGCCTTTTATTACTGCTAGGCTAAAACACACTGTTAAAGTTAAATTTAAATAAAGTGAATCCAACCATTCTATAAGTTTATAAACATATCTCCAAAACATTAATAATCTTCTACTATAGGTTCTCAAAACTTTAAATTACCTTCAGGAATTCCTGGTGAGATTTGATGTACTGAATTGCTTCCAGTCGCACTTTGGATGACGGATGGTTCAGTTTTTGGAACAGGTCATTCTTTTCGGACAGACCAGGGACAATGGAGATCAAGTTGGAATTTGTTTTCACAATTTTGTCGAATGCTTCCGGATAGGATTTCTCCAGCTGATGAACTGTGTTATGGAACCATTTATTGCCTGTGAGAGGTTTCTCTGCGAACAGCCTGAAAAAAGTCAAATACAAAATATCTAGTGTAAGATTTGTGTATCAAACTTCTGAAGTGTTGAATTATAAATTGACTTTACACTTTAGTTTTACTTACAATCACTTTTTCTAAGGTATCAATTATCAATCAATTATTTAAGTTGGGGACGCCACTATGTTCGTAATTGAACCCAAATATGAGTGCGATCTTGTAGTCTTGTTAGTGACTAAGGCCGACATGTTCCTTAGACACAGCTGTTAATTAATAGCCTATTAGTCCATACAGCCAATGGTAACTAAGGGAACTACAGTTTATAGTGGAATCTGAAACACATTTTTTTCCTTGTAATTAACTAATTGGTCTAATTATCAGGATAGTTGTAGTACTCCATAGTTCGGACGTTAATTCACACCAGGGAGCATCACATCCATAGTGCATGCCTGTCCACAATTTGTGACCTCCTAGTAGCTGGATTACAGGACCACGCCATCGTCCCAGTCGTAGAGTAATATCAATAACTCAACTGCCTGTCAGTAGAGACCACTGGTCTGAGCTGTGATCTAAATACAGTGAAGAGCGATTACAGATTAGGTCACTAGGAAACTTTGATTACTATGTTGTAGATTGTATTTGGTTATTTCAAGTAGTATTTAGTTTAAAATTAACTACAGTTCAAGTATAATTCACACTCAAAAAGCACATACTTGAACAAACTGCCTGCTTCATCCCCGCTGAATGACAGATTCTCCAGCATTTTGGACACAAAGTCCTGCAGTTGTAGTTGATCGTTGTCTGTGTTTTTTACAGCCGTCAGACATTCGGAGACAAAGGCTTTGACCAATGGGAAGACAACGACTCCTGAAGCTGCCAGGTCTGTGAGAGCAGGAAAGAACCAGTCGGACGACGCGAGATGCACAACGGTTGGCAATGCTGCAGCCAGTTGACCACACTGGGACATTACCACAAGGACCAGAGCTGCCTCGCTGCGGAGTCCTGGTTGATTACTCTGAGACAAAAATTTAATGATTGGTTGGCTTTTTTCAAGTCAAATACTACAGCATTAACCTGTAATATTTAAAACGTATTTAGACATGTATCCAAGTCTAAGTGAGTGGTTCATACATTAGTGTAACCATACTTTTTGATGTGATACAGTAAAAACCCCTCATATCCAACCACCATCGGTCTGAGCCCCTGGCAAGGTAAACCAACCCTTTATAAAAACGATAATTTATACGATGTTTATATTTAATAAATGTCGTCAACAATAGTGTTTGAGTTTTTTTGTAAATTAACCAACAGAAAATGCTACTATTAAGTTATTAGGTAATTAATATATCAATATTATGATGTAGGCTAATCTAAATTTAATGAAAGATGGAGGTAAAAATTAATACAAATAAATTTGCTTTGAAGATTATTTTACCTTAAAATAGTCTGCAATTTTCTGATCAATTTTCTTGTCCATTGATTTTTTTTGTAATTACACAACAATGAATTCACATGTTTATATTAGCTTCCGAGAAGTGGCCAGATAAACTGAAGTCAAACCGAGGCCGGATATTAGAGGTTCTACTGTAGTATTATATTAAGTGCTACAACTCCTTTGATACATTTTTTTTTAAAAAGGTCTACCTTTACCATACAAGAAGGATTGCAAATTAAATATCCATTAAATTTGTTTAGAAATAATAACTCATTTGATTCTTTTCACATAAACAGCTAAAAAGGAAACATGTATAACTTTTTTATTTTGTATATTTCACACTATTAGATTGTAATAGTTTTTTAATGGATCGGTCCAACCATTGGTGCTACCAAACACTGAAATTTTATTACACAGCATCATTATTAGTAGTTCGATGATAAATGACATTCTAATGGACTCAGGTCCTGAAATGATCTAGCTTGGGATTAAACCAGCAAGAAATGTAGTTTGTGTTCATTTAGAGTTCCAGTTAAGCGGCCCACACACTAGCGCGCATGTGCCTTCCGTGGCTCGTGATGAGGTGACTGCGAGCGGCTCTAGGCACATGTGCGATTCAAATGGTAACCACACACTACAGACACATGCGCGCGCACCACCGTCTTTGACGATGATAATAGTGGGCTATAACAGCATATCCAACAGTTATATTGAAACCATTCTAATAAACTAAATTGTATCTTCACCATGTTATTTTTTACTATTTATTTTGTAGTTTGAAGTTTATTTTTTTTTTTTACAAGGACATTTTTTTTTAATTGCAAGCAAAACTGGACTAAAATAGACTTAAGAGTATGAGGGTTATAGACTTATATTTAATTAGTTTAATTAGTTCTAATTAATTGGTTCACATCGTTATGAAGCTCTCAAAGAGTTAATTTTAGTCTTCACAAACTAAATCGTCAGTGTCAGGAAACACTCCTTTGCATTTTGTTATCAATAGCTACTTAATTTCTTTTCTCATTTATTTGTTTGAATAGTTAACACTTTTCACGTCCCAATAACTGTAAAGCTCAATAAACTCAGACCAAAACTTTCTTAAGTCATTAAAGGACATCTTAACCACACAACAAAGAAGTCCATAACCAAACAAGGACAAATAAAATACAACACTTGGAGCAGTGAATGTTACACGGTGCCACGCAGGCGCAGACCTTGTAGTTCCTTATTTACAGTATATGCAGCTATGGTTTTTACTGCTAGTTCGTGAACACTGAACATGTGCCTCGGTTTCCCACAGACTGGCACGCATCGTAACAAGCTCGCGCACTTGTGACGATGCTCGAAGGTCCGGCGGCAGGCACCAGGCACCTCGCATGCGCGTCGTGAGCATGGGCACATTTACCCACCCATTGAGGCGCATGTGCGTCGAGCTGTTCGCGCGTCACATGTGCGCGCACAAGCGCCCCAGTGTGTGGGCCGCTTTAGTCACAAACATTACTGAACAAAGATTATACCAAATATCGCACAACTCATGTATTTGTTGAGACAGTTATTTCCAAGCAGCAGGTACACTAGTTAAGATGAATTTACAAAACACGTATGTAACGGTGAAGATACTGGAAAAACATTTAACTAATAAGAATAAGGAATCTTTAACCTTATTTCACAAAATATTTTGATTATATCTTGGTTACATACCTACTTATTATATTATATTTATATATTGGGGGAGCAAGCTGGTCTAGAGGTTAGAGCGTGGGACTTCAGTCCCTAAGGTCCTGGGTTCAAATCCCGCCAAATCCCCAATGGATTTTATCTAAGTGATACTGTCGCAACCCCTAGGTCTAGCCTGAAGTAATGTGAAAAACAATCCCAGGTTCCTGCCTAGCCTCTTAGGACAAAAAAAATATTATATTGCCAATTTTGTTTTCACAGTTTATTTTTAACTCCCTGCTTACTACAATGTCACACAACACAATATTACAAGACTACACTAGGCCTATTATAAACCTTCATGAATGTAGCTTGTGGCAGTTTTAAAAGTTATAGTTGTGACTGAAAAACAGGTCTAATCAGACTCTATTAATTTTACTCAGAACGTGGAACAGTTTATACGCACTTACTTTGGCAACTTTATAGAACAGCTCATTGAATATGCCAGCAGTGAGATGAATCTTGGTGACCAGGTGCCCGAGAATCATGTAGGATGAAGCAGTGAAATCCAAATGGGAGGAACTGAGCCCAGCGATCAGTGACGGTAGCAAATGAGTTACTTGAACCTCAGAAACCTGTGAAAGAGAAAATATTTTAATTTGATTACAAAGTAGACTCTTGATGATTCAAAGTTGGTGGGTTATACTATATATATTTTCCTACAGTCACCTGACAAAGTGGGGGCTTTCTTGCACTGATTATAGAACAGAAAGTTGCTAATTGCTGTGTTTACTTACTTTTGCCACACTCTTTTTTTTTGCCGCACACCAGTATTCCAACCAAACAACACAAAACAGCGCGCTTTTATTATGCATATAATCCATGTACGCTTGAAAATAGATTGGCAACACTTAAAAATACTACGACTACAATCAGCTGGTGCAGTTGTTTCTCATTTTGTCCAACGCTTGGATTTAACGTAACCTAAATCGTGTTGTTTACTGTTTGAAAGACTAATTATTTCTACTATTTGTTACCCACGGGCTTCACCCCGTTTGACTTCATAAGTATTAATAAAACTATCGATTGGTTAAGTTAAGCTGAAATAAACTAAACATAATACAGTAATACAAACTAGATAATCACACCTGATTTTAATAAGGTAATTAATTGAAAGAATAACATACAAATAAGTACAGCTGAGGTATTTTTAGCATTAGGTATATGGAAAGTTCCCTTTAGAACGGAATTACGACCTTAAAGGGAAATTTATACAAAAATGGATAGTTTTGTGCAAGGTTTCTTGTCATGACGAACATTTGAAGTATATGGTTTATGGGGGTGTGACTTGTAGTTTTCTCAAAAGTTCATGGGCACTTTGGGATGTATATATGGACTAGCTGAACCCGACGGACGTTGTCTTGCCTTTGACTATTTATAATTTAAGTACCGTAACGTTTAATTGTCTTATTGTATATGAAGTGCTTATAACTAAATTAAAATACGTACGACAACTAATGAAACACATATAGTACAAAGGATAACCGATTCTTTATTATTGCTCTTATATTAATGCTAGGTTATGCTAGCTTAATTATTAATGGTTATTTTCATTCATGGTTATTAATGACAGTATTTTCAAGACGATCTCGTTCGCATGGCTCAATCACGTCCTGGTTGAAGTTCGTTCGCTATGCTCACTCACCTTTAGGTTGGAGCTCGTTCGCTACCCTCACTCACCTTTGGGTTGGAGCTCGTTCGCTGCGCTCACTTGCCTTCAGGTTAGCTCGTTCGCTACGCTCACTTGCCTTCAGGTTAGATCGTTCACTACGCTAACTCGCCTCCAGGTTGAAGTTCGTTCGCTATGCTCACTCACCTTTTGGTTGCAAATTAGCTGTTGTCATAAATGTAAAAGAAATAATAGTGCTGCACCCTGTTGGTAATCCTTGTAACTTTAATGCTATTGAACATCATAGAACAGAACCAACTTGTTTAATTGAAACAGCTGTAAGATTCATTAATTCCATTTCTCATAAGGTTAACATGGGAAACTCCAGAGCCACTGGGGCGGAGCCGATTGGACGGATCACGAAATTGATGGTGTATAAACCTATTCCATGAAATTCTACACATATGTACCAAGTTTCGTGGCAATCGGTTCAGCGGTGTCTGAGTTTATCACTGCCAAATATATATATATATATACAGGGTGTTGAAAATGTCTGGAACCAACATTATATCTGGTGAGTGGTTAAAGAAAAACAACTGATATTTTGTGTACGGATATACTATGGTTTTACCTATCTTTTGGTGCCTTATGAAATTTTTTACCACTTATAGGGAACGTCCTGTGGAGGATGCAGTAAAAAGTTTTAATGGAAGCCTATGGTAAATGATACATCATTTTAAAGGCCATTTTTTTCTGAGTAAGGAGCCGCAAGTTTCATCTCAAAAGGACCACCCTAGCAAAAATGGCGACTGTTTGAAATTTAAAAACCCACTTATAGGGAACGTCCTGTGGAGGAGGCGGTAAAAGGTTTTAATGGAAGCCTATTGTAAATGATACATCATTTTAAAGGCCATTTTGTTCTGAGTAAGGAGCCGCAAGTTTCATCTCAAAAGGACCACCCTAGCGAAAATGGCGACTGTTTGAAATTTAAAAACATTGCTATTTAAATGGTCCGTATTTGTTTCCTTTAAATGCTATTACAAGCCAGTTACGAAGTACAGTAGTTTATAACGTGATAAACTGAAAAATGAATGGAAAAAAACATTTAACTAAATTGTTTGTGTTGTTTTACTAAACTTATTTTTAACATAAATACCAATTAAGCTTTCAATTATTTTCAAAAAATTCAAACAGTCGCAATTTTTGCTAGGGTGGACCTTTTGAGATGAAACTTGCGGCTCCTTACTCAGAACAAAATGGCCTTTAAAATGATGTATCATTTACCATAGGCTTTCATTAAAACTTTTTACTGCATCCTCCACAGGACGTTCCCTATAAGTGGTTTTTTAAATTTCAAACAGTCGCCATTTTTGCTAGGGTGGTCCTTTTGAGATGAAACTTGCAACTCCTTACTCAGAAAAAAATGGCCTTTAAAATGATGTATCATTTACTATAGGCTTCCATTAAAACTTTTTACTGCATCCTCCACAGGACGTTCCCTATAAGTGGTAAAAAATATCATAAGGCACCAAAAGATAGGTAAAACCATAGTATATCCGTACACAAAATATCAGTTGTTTTTCTTTAACCACTCACCAGATATAATGTTGGTTCCAGACATTTTCAAAACCCTGTATATACAAACATCCTCTTTTATACTTATAGATGTTCTATAGTAACTGTAGGAAAAATATTATCCACACACTCCTGCGGCTTGTGCCTAAACATTTCTCTCGTGGTTACACAAATAACTATTGATTTATTGAGAGTTTGATTTATCAGGAGAAAAATTTGCAATTCAAATTACAAAGAGATTGTTATTTTAAATAATGTAGTCCTATTAGTAAGGTACTTGATATCTATATATAAAACCAAATTACCCATGAACTTTTGAGAAAACTACAAGTAACACCCCCATAAACCATATACTTAAAATGTTCGTCATGACGAGAAACCTTGCGCAAAATTATCCATTATGTCATAAATTACCCTTTAAGGTCGTAATTCCTTTCTAAAGGGAACTTTTCATATACCTAATGTTAAAAATACCTCAGCTGTACTTATTTGTTTGTTATTCTTTCAATTTATTACCTTATTAAAATCAGGTGTGATTATTTGTTTCTTTTACTGTATTTTGATTATTTCAGGTTAACTTAACCAATCAATAGTTTTATTAATACTTATGATGTCAAACGGGGCGAAGCCCGTGGGTAACAGCATAGATAAAACATACTCCCTTAGTAGATTTCTCATCCTTATGGAACAGCTGAAGACAATTTTATTGTTAGTTCATGTACGGTTTATGTAGAGGTCGTGTTTTGTTTACAATTTGTTTCCCGTTATTACAGCCATTTAAAACCTCGTTTAACCAAATAATACGATCTAACCATAAACAATTCTTGTCCCCTAGTTATATAACCAAACAGTAAAGCACAAATCAAGAAATTAACCCTAAAATAATTGAAACAAAGTTTCATCGACACTAGCGCCTTTGTGTCACGTACATGAACTAGACACGAAAAACGTGATTCAAAATTTACAATGGGATGAGAAGTCTACTTGTGTTGGTTAGTCTATGGTAACAGCTAGTTACAATTAAACAGCTTATTTTAATTAGGTACTTCACAACAAACAACAGCTTACTTTTTTGAGTACAAGTTACAAAAAATCTGTTATTTTTGTTTATTATTTGGCTATTTTTATTCTTGCGTCATCATTCAAGACAAACTACTGTGCTAACAGGATGTATAGTTTCCCGTTATGTCAGGAAAGAATCCCTACCTTTGAATTATACTTGAATTACTTCCAAATAGGATGGACTGTACTCTGCTTGGACTTCGAAATACTGAATGCATCAAAATGCATGGTAAAACTTGGAAATATTAAGAGATTCTCCACGGATTAAGTTTTGATTTGAATTATCGCAGGTTTCAATTTGTCAAGTGTTTGAATTACCAAGAGTAAACTGTATCAATTTAGACTTGAACATTTTTGGGCAGAGTGAAAAAAATTGGAATAGCCTATTGGTAAAATTCTTCAGTGTGGCTTACTTAACTTGTCCTACTTAGTTAAATGTCATACCTGAAGAGACTGATCCAAAGCACCTATCACTGTTGTACAGTAAAAAGCAAACAGAGTTGTCAAACAGTAGCTTTTTTCTCCATGTACCTGTAATAACGGTTTGGTTTTAAAATATTCCTTGCCAATATTATTTCAGGAAAATGTTAGCTATATAACATAAGCACTTTCCGCAGATTAGCTGGGCTAGAAATTAGTTCTGCATACTTCAGTTTGAAATTGTAAACTTGAAGCTAAGACAGTCAATGAACATAAATAGGTCCAACATTGAATTCAGAAATATAGTAAATATACAGGTTTCTTGGTTAAAATAGTGATTTGAATAGAGATAAAAATGTAAAAATGGTATGACTCAATATTTCAACAATTTTTAATTAGCCATAAAAATCATTATTAAACGCAGTGCTCGATTTAGGGTGGAAAGTGGCGGGATGGAGTTTCGCTACCTCTCTTTCTGAAGGATAAAAATATTGGCATAAATAGGTTCTCGTCACATTAAATACAGTTCCGACACCTTATTTTTAACAAATCGAGCACTGATTAAACGTGATGTTTCTCAGGTATTCTACTTGAACAATTTAAGAGCATTTTAACACTGTAACACAGAGCAATAAGTTGTATAAATACTATAGGCCTACACCAAGTTTCATTCAAAACAGTGACAAAACATACCTGCACTGCCTGCAGTGGAAGATTGCAGATAAATTTGAAGAAAGAAGGATCAGAGGAAGCCCGAGAGAGCAAAAACTGTTTTGACATTGGAATTCCTTCCTTCTTCAAGGACTCCAGCCAAACCCATCGACTTCCCTTATCATGAAGGGGCAAAATTTGGACCATTCTCGCAAAAATGTTTGTGTCGTGATAAGGTAAAAAGAGCGCTACAACACTGTCTGTGTTGTATTGATGGATGTGATATCTGAAAAAAAAAATTCATAATACAAACTGAGTTATTCCAGAGCATGGAACATTAACATGGAACAAAAATAGCAGAACATGGGTCTCCAACCTTTTTTACACAAGGGCCGCACTGTCAATTTTCAAAGGAAAGGCGGGCCAGACCGTTTATTTCAGTGCAGAAGGGTAGCCACCTTTCCAATAACCCAAAATGAGGTAGTTTTCTTATTAAGAGCTCAGCAGTATAGTTTTACATTTTCTTGCTGGTTTTTTAGTTACTAATATATTACTTGTAGACTAACTAATATTCTGTACTTTTTGTGTGAACGATGTTGTGACCAATCAAAACAATAATTAACCTACCTCACAACTTTTTTTATGGGTACATAATTGTATTTCTCATATTTATAATTTGACATAACCTAAGTAGGTTCATGATTATTCTTAAACAAAGTTAAAATTGCATTTACAGTATATTTATTATGATATTATATTTCTTCTATAATGGTAGTTTAGTTTTTAAGTAGGGCTGATGAGAACACTGGTTAACACAACACCAAACATTTTACGATATTACGGTATTGCCGAGACCCCACGATATGCTCACGAGTGTTGCAGCGATCACAAGTGACGATCACAGTATCGCCGATACCCCAAATACTTACGGGTGTTGCCGCAGTCGTGAGTGACGATAAGGGTATCGACGAGACAGCAAGATACACTCACGAGTTTCCGTGACTTTGACGATCATCTGTGTATACATATTATAAAAATAATTATTTCTCATTAGGCCTTCGTGGGCCGCATAAAATCCATTCCGGATGTGGCCTGCGGGTAGGTTGGAGACTCCTGTTCCAAAGATAGGCCTATTTTGATTAACACAATACCAAATAAAAATTTCTTGAGCTTTGGCTCACTCTGCAAGAGTAAAAAAATTAAAAGGCTACACCAAATAAAAGGCTATCATAGATATAAATAAATGTTTATCAATCATCCAACTTCCAACACTTTGAACTATAATTTGTTTTCGTAAAAAAATACAACCGACTTCAAATGCTCTGAAAAGAATGAAATAATTTCAATAAAGTAATCTTTTGTATTAGTCAAACTCACGTATTTTAAGTCAGTATGATTCCCAATTGATTTTTAATGTAGCCTGGTAAGCAAACTTGTCCTGGTAGGCCTATATGTTATTCTTTGCTCTATGGCTATTTCATATTGAGGAAGTTTTGCAATTCACACAGTTCGCCTACCTAAAAGGCCTTTTATTTTTTCTGTACAGAAAAAATTTTGCTAATCTGGCACGTTTGGGACTTCGATGAATGAAGGATTACCAATGTCATCTAAAAAATTTGTTAATTGCAAGACTAGTGGGAACACTGTTAAATATCCTCATAAGGAAATCATATGCCCTTGAGCAATTATTTTGTATTTCATTGTGCTTTATCTTATTTAAATACTGCTGAAGTCTAATATATTAAAAATTATTAAGGTTTTCTTTTCCAAGTCGGTATGGGTCTTCTACCCAAACGATTTTCATAAGTTTAGTCTTAAACTAAAGGTATGCACACATCGGCATTCCTTTATCTGACGTATATTTCGAGTTATGCACAAAAACAACTTCCTCCCTGAACATTTCATGAGTTAAACTTGGTTTTTATTTTCTGAGTTTGTTTAGCTCTTCTTTTACCTATTTTGGGCTCAAATTAAACGTATGCACATACAGATTTGCCATTAAGCATTATAATTTATCTATCTACTGTATTACTCGACGATAAACAAAATTTTCTTTTCAAACTATTTCTTCCTTTAACCCTCCGAGTGTTAGCCTATTTGTCGACGCTTCGACACATAACACACTTTGTGTAGTGTTTTGTGTCGATGCTTCGACTCACAAACACTGTTTACGGCAAAGGCTCTATGACTGACAAAATCGGATTGAACTGGATCGAGTTAGGTATCGTTTTATTTGTCAGATTGTAAGCTTTCTCCGGAGGTCTGTCTCTAAGCGCTTTTTTTTTCTGGAGCCGATCATAATTGTAGCAGACAGCTGACGTGCGTATTTGTAAACAGCTTGGTTAACCTCGCACCTATGACTGATGTGTTTTATTACGTTTATCATTGTTTAGTGTTAAAAATCAAAAGTAGTGATATACGTGGTGCATTATAAGAAGATTTAAGTGATTTTGAAGGGCTGGTTGATGATCCTGAAGAAGTAGGTAGTGATATTGATGTAAATTATCAGCCAGATTCCTAGCTATGGTTAGGCTATGCATTCTTAGCTAAACGCTATGTACTGAAATCTGTTTTTTGCCCATAACTTATTTATTTGCAAATCTACTTCCTTATATTATTATATATTTGTAATCCTCATAAAATTTAGAACAAAGTGGCTATTTTCAAATATTTATAGGCCTATAATTTATACAATTTCATTGAGCGCGAACTTATTTTTTTTAATTTTCCAAAATATTTTTTTTAACTAAAAGATTTTTTTGAAACAAATTTTCCTTATGTTTTATGTATAATATTGCAGCCCATGATTTTCCAAACAAAATGGTATATAGAACAGTATAATTATCATTGTTTTTAAGCTTCTCAGATCCGTTTTAATAAAACCTTGCAAATGCGCAAAAAATAGGCAGACATTAAGGCCAAAACTAGGGACACTCGGAGGGTTAAAGATGTATTTCACCAGTTCTAATTAGAGTATCTTATAGGTTTTTGTCTAAGAACCTTCAGTGACATACCAGTATTCATTTGATCTTTAGATTATTTAGATCGGACGTATTTGAAGCACACTGCTGAATGACGAATCAACAATAATTATAAGTTAACTACTATATCTGCAATCAATTAATGATACATAACTCCAATTTTTATTTTAATAAGTTTATATGTCTTGGTTTTAAAATAGAAATAAATGCTTTCATTCGAGAAATTGATCGCAATAATCAGTTAAGAAAGACTGTATTACTCATTTAAAAATAGGTATTTACCTTCGTCTACAGCTCAAACTATTATAACTTGAGTTACGGCCGTTTCGGCATGATAATGCCATTGTGAGACGTAGAACATTCAGCTGAAATAGCGTCGTCGTAGTCAAAACACATAACACGAACAACATTTGACATTTAACGACAAATAACAGGCCTGTCGCACACTTGGTACCGGTTGACATTGCCGCGATCTGAACTGGATGCCGTACCGTGGGGCGACAGGCCTGTTATTCGTTGTATTTTCTTTAAATGTAAAATGTTGTTCGTGTTATGTGTTTTGACTATGACGACGCTACTTCAGCTGAATGTTCCGCGTCTGACAATGGCATAATGCCAAAACGGTTGTAACTCAAGTTATAACAGTTTGAGCTGTAGACGAAGGTTAATAACTATTTTTAATTACCATCACAACTCAGGGGCTAAAAATGGATTTTAATGTATTACACAAACAAAAAACATAAATTTGTTTTGATATGTTTTGATCTAAGAACCTTCAGGGAAATACCAGCTTTCATTTGAGTTATTGATTATTAAGATTGGACACGTATCTAAAGCACACTGCTGAATCACGATCAACCCAAATTGTTCCAACAACGGAGCTATTTATTATTGATTGATAGGTAAATTATATTGCTTGGAATCTTAACAGTAACTGTCGATTTCAACGAGTTTCGCCTAGTAAAATATTAAATGTAAAAGATTTTGATTTTAAACTCCTCCAAACTCTAAGTATAACTAATGTCTGTCGTTTAAGTCTGACATCTGCCAACCACTCCCGGCTCTGAAAAAATGTCATAAAATGATCTAAAACAGTAAGTTATACAACATTTTTTTTGACCAATGGGGTATTATTAAAAGTGGCTAAATTAATGTTTCACAGTGATTTGACGAATAAAATCTCCAGGATAAGGTAGGCCTAGTCCCTTTGTGGTAGCCCTTCATCAAAACAGAAATACCTAACTCAAAACTATTTTAGAAACCAGACATCACATCATGTCTTGAAAGATGTACATGTATTTATTTATTGATAAAGTGATGCAACGGAGAAGAATCATGTATATTGTTTGTGTATAATTTGCTACCGGTACTGCGTGAAAAAACCAACTAAGAAAATCTGTACAATTTTCTACTTACAATCCATAAATTTAGGCTTACTGCTTTTCAACCCTAAATGGAGCTTGTTCGTTAATAAACATCACAGTATCTCACCTTTGTATAAGCCATTCTAATGTTTTCTGGGCTCCTTTCAGGTTCACATAAGGAGACAGCAGAATGAGAAACCTATTGATAAGATTGTCAAGCTTATCATTAGCAAGCTTATCCTCTACAGCACGTTCCAAATGTTGACTTGTCTCATCAAACAATGTTCTCTCAAACTCTCCTAGTCGAGGGTCTATTGCTTTCAGCTCTTCTAATCCATTTGTTCCTGTGAAAGATGGAAACATGTTTTACAAGGCAGATAGTTAATATTCGACATCAGACAACATTTGCTATAGGCTAGTGTAACTTGAGTGCTAAGTTAAATCAAATATTGACAGGGTTATTTAAATATAAATAATTGTTTAGTTTTAAGGTTTAAAAAAGTAGGTAGGGCCTACCTAGGAAAAGACTTAAAGCATCTAAGTTTTATGAAACTATAAAACTTACAGTGCCCTTTAAAGGAATCACACCCAAGGTGTGTTGTGAAAGACATTTTTAAGAGCAATTGATTGAACTTTTGCTTAAAATTCAAGAATTTTGAGTTCAAAATATTTTGCTTAGAATTTGTTATGATTCTCTAGGTTAATAGATTAGTTTTACATAGTATACGGTAATTAAAACTATAATAGTGTTTTAGTTGACAGGTGTAATGAGAAATGGATATAAACAGTTTTAATCAGAATCAGGCACAACCAAACTTTACAACTTAGGTACCTATTTCATAAAATGTTGCTCGATCGATGTCTGCTGCATCTTTAGGGTCAAACAATAAAGACTGCTTCTTCTTTGTATGCACAAGAATTGAGGTTTGAGGAGCTGCTAGTCTCTTCAATTGCTCCGCAAGGGAAGTGCCAGCCATGGTGTTGACCTCTCCTGGGAAAATACAACAGTTCAACTTGAATATTTGTTGTCAAATTAGGTTAGAACTGACAAAATATAATGTGACCTGGCAATAAATGTCGACCTAACTTAAAAAAGTATGTAACATGTGTCAATTGCTAAATCAAATCCAATCATTTAATCAATACCTTCAATGGGTACCTACAATTATATTGGGATCGATTAGTAATAGTATGGACATATTATTAAAAATCAATTCAACTGGATACGCCAGCACCTCAGTTACTTTCTCAGACAGAAAAGTGCATTTTGTAGGGTAATGCACTGGGTGCAGAAGGTAATGCATTATTGCATTACCTTCATTGATCTCAGCAAAGCGTTTGACTGTGTCGACTATGATGTCCTGCTCTTATAAGTTGGATTTTATGGTGTCCAAATTCGTGCTTTAAAACTGCTGAAGCAGTTTTTAATCTTAGTAACCGAAGACAGATGGTTTGCAGTGGGGGTCGGTGGTCCACGGTTGCCTTAAGCAACTGTGGGGTACCACAAGGCTCAGTCCTGGGCCCTCTGCTCTTCTTAATCTCAATAAATGATCTTCCACCCAGTCTCAAATGTAACACATACCTTTGTGCTGATGACACAACTTTGCGTACACACAGCAGAGATTTAGAATCTCTTCAGCTTGAGGCAAAAAAACTCAGTAAACGTAGCAACAGAATGGTTCTCTACGAATAGCTTTTTGTTTAACAATGAGAAAACCCAAACTGTTGTCTTTGGACTTCTTAAAATCCCTGAAGTACAATGTGACAAGGTCAAAGTTGTTAAAAGTTTTTGGGTGTTTATGATGTGGATCAACTCCTGTCATGGTCATATCATGTTGAACATCTCTATACTAGACTAAGTGGATTGATGTTTCTTTTCAGAGAACTCAATGATGTAGTTCCTTTGGACTAAATAAAAACTACTTATTTTGCTCTTTTCTAGTCAGCCCTTAATTATGGAATAATCTTTAAGGACTGAAATTTCCCGAGAAGGTCCAATTTATTTATTTGTTTCCATTTTATGTGTATAAAAAAAAGTATGGAAGGGAAATGAGAGTGAGCCTAACCCTAACTTTAAAGTTTCTTAAGTTTAGGCCTACCTAACTTTTAATATAAAAGTAATACCATTTAGTATAAACTGACGTGTAGGCTACATACTCAATGATACTACTCTGAATTAAGAATTGTTAAGAGTTAAGTGTTGTAAACTTACCAAGACACAATAATAACCTAACCTCTGCTTATGTTGACTCCTAATTTGATTAAGGCTACTTAGGCCTACTTATGTATTTTTAACCCTTTGTAGTATTTAAATTTGCTTAAGAACAAAATACGTGTACTTATTGGTACTGCTTTATAATAACTTAAGTTATAAAATATGTTGTCATAACATTACGATTACAATAACCTTAAATAATTTATAAACATAACACTAACACAACCCGAACCCAGCTAACACATGGACTGATGGATGGACTTGTGATTCGATTCGCTACGCTACGCGACGCAATTCGATTGTGAATTGTGATTTGACAATTGTGTTGATTGTGACGATCAGCCGATCCAGTCCCATCCCATCCCAACTCACCGGAGGCACAATTTGTTTTTCAGGACAAATTTTGCCAACAGTGTCATTTAGAGGCTTCTGATTGACTATAACCATAACCATAGACTAACCACTATAACGAAGGTTTAGTAATTGAAAAATTATTTTTGTTCATAGAATAAAATTATAAATGCCTCAAATTCAATTTTATATTTTTTTATTATGAAATTAAACCGTCAGAACCTAACCAAACCAACCAAACGTGCTGACAATGAAAAAATCTAATGAATGTTTATTAATCGAAAAAATAGTTCTGTTCATAAAATAAAATTATAAATGCCTCAAATCCTATTTTATAATTTTTATTATAAAATTAAACTAACATAACCTAACCAAACTAACCAGACTTGCTAACAATGAAAAATCAAATGAAGGTTTAACCAAAAAATATTTCTGTTCATAAAATAAAACTATAAATGGGTCAAATTCAATTTCATAATGTTTTAATTATAAAATTAAACCGTCATAACCTAACCAAACCAACCAAACTTGTTGATAATGAAAAAAATCCAATACAAAAAAATAGTGCTACGGGTGGGACTTGAACCCGGGTCCTTCGGATTATCAGCCCAGCACTCTATCCACTACACCACCGAGGCCGATGGCATCAACCGTATCGTTGCTGTAATGATGTTCCCTCAGCCAATCAGAAGCCTCAAAAAATACTGTAGGCAACACTAGTCCTGAAATAAAAATTCAGCTCACCGGAGATAGTCGAAAAGAAACACGAGAATGAATTGAAATTGATTTTTTTTATGAACGAACAAAGCAAAAATGAATATAGCCATGATATAGCCATAGATAAAATATACTCCCTTAGTGTTGGTTAGTCTATGATATAGCTCAGAGTCAGAGAATGAAACGAGGAAACGAAACGACGCGATGGAATGGAATGGATTGAGTCACGGCCGCCTTTAACTCCATTCCATTCTCAGTTACCTTGTTCAATAATCCTTTGGTGCTATTAGATGACGACCGGTTTCGTGACGACAATCACATCATCGGGTCAATCCTCGTAGAACGATTCGTTATAATAAATACATAAAGTTTTTACCGAACACAAAACGAAAACACATTACATTTTACAAAATATTTACACACAGAAACCATCGCGATGCGTGCACCCTTATGTCGAGCCGGCCGCCAGTGGTCGCGGTCCCACCTCTAAAACCCACCTAAAACCCACTAAAAACCCACCTTAAACCCACTAAAAACCCACCTCTAAATTTCTGAAGTCTTCAAACAATGTTCCTGGTGCACTAGCTTTTCATCTTGGTGAAGCAACTGCGGAGACTGGGACGGGTGGCGTCGTCCTGTAATCCAGCTACAAGGAGGTCACGAATTGTGGATATTTATATTTATATAGGCATGCACTGTGGATGCGATACTCCCTGGTGTGGATTAATGTCCGCACGGGTGAGTACTACGACTATCCGCAGTACTATCTGATAATTAGACCAATTCGTATAATACCAAAGGCAAAAATGTGGTTCGGATTCCACTATAAACTGTAGGTCCCTTAGTTGCCATTAGCTGTATGGGCTATTAATTAACAGCTGTGTCTAAGGAATATGTCGGCCTTAGTCACTAACAAGGCTACAAGATCGTGCCACTCATCCTACACTCATGTCCATTCATACTTGGCTTAAAATTCCTACTTTGTATGGTCGCCATTTCATTGAAAAGTATTAAAGTATTAAAGAACAGGAGGCTACGTCGAAGGTTTCCTTAAGAGCTATTGGATGAATAAAACCTGAAGGAAATTAAATATTTTTATCTAAATTAACTATGTTACACAGAGTGTCTCAGGTATAGGCGAACCCTAGATGCTATTATTGTTATTTTCTTGTTTATTTTGTTAACACTTCTGTGAATAATGTCATCATTGAACTAGAAATAAATGCTGTAAAAAATGTCAACATTATGATTCCAATATAAGTTTATTTATTTATTTTACGAGCAACCCATTTTAACAAGATCATAAACCGATGATCGTTCTTTAATCAAATGCCATAGGGCAAAACCTAAGACTAAACCATCTCCAAATCAGGAAACTTGACTATTTTCACCACTAGCTTGAAAAGAGGTAAATAAGTTAGTATTTATTTACTATCAAAAACAATTTATAATATGTTTCAAATTAACTTTAAATACACAGTTTTTAATGTGCAATAAGTTAAATAAGTTTTTGATACAAGTCCTTGAAATAAAGGATACTCCAAATAGCCATTCCATTTATGTAAACCAAATACAGGCCTCTGGCCTACCATTGAGTTTGGATACTACAAGTAGACTTTCCATTTATGAGAGCTAGACGTACCATTAATGCAGACTTTGAATAGGTACTGCAAATAGGAATTCCATTAATGTCAACTAAAGCAGGGGTGCCCATCCCCCCCTAGACTCATGACGCACCCCCCCCCCCCCCCCAATTGAGCAACAGCCCCCCCCCCATAAATGATGTACACAACAAATGAGAAACATTATTCCCCCGCCCAGCACTATTTGTAAAAAGAAGTTTTATAATTTTGTTTAGATATTTAAAATTCAAACCCAGTTAATCTATATCAATAAAGTTATAGTTTTGTCTGTACATTGCTCAGAGTTATACATGTTTTGGGTTATTTATGTTTTATACATTGAAGAAGTTGAAACATGCCTTATCTCCATTTATGTCCGTCTGTCACGGCCCAGAAGGCATTTTATGCAGCCTACTCATGGCCTACTCTGAAGAAAACTAGAGTGCCGATTATGATTCTAATGGTTTAATTGTATCCACAGGATTGGCGAGAGAGACCTTATAGCCATTAAAATATGGCCTCACTATTTTGGAAATAAAATAACGGACGATAAAAAATACAATTTTGTGTGATTTTTCTAGTTTATTTTTTCCATGTTTACTACATACGTCATTAATTTATGAAATACTAATAATCTGTTAAGAGAACACGTCATATATGAAATTACGAACAGCTGTTTTGATAAAGATTCCTTTTCCTAGCTGTCACTGATATGTTTACATAAATGTTCTTTAAGAATACTGTGTAGGCCCTAACCATTTCCGATCACGTTTGTAAGCAAATCCAAAACCAAGTGAGATTAATAACCGTGTGGCTTTGGCTTACATAACGGTTTTGATTTATCACGAGTACTAATATGTAACTGTAAATTAAATTAAATAACTAGCCTCATCCAGGTCGGGAACCGGAGATTCTGTGTGTATCAAGTTGTACTTGAATTTTGATTACAGGGCAAAGACCGTGAATCAGTGTTGTACAGGACTAGAAAACTTATCTTTCTATATAAATAAAATTAGAGTTTTATAAGTCACCTCAATTTAAGGAATTTTTATTGCCACAGAATATCCATAACGAATTGTCAGTGTCTTTCTCGATATAACGATCCCCTCTCCCTTCCTTTAAAAACATCACAGCTCCTTTGATGAAAATGAAATGGAAACAACGTTTGCGCCAACAAAATCGTCTGCTCCGTTACACTTCTGTCTGTTGTGCGCTATGTTACAATACAACAGATTTCAGATTCAGATACAACAGCTGGGGAATGATGACGATATAATGCTTAGTACACTGTGATTGAGTGATAACCATGGTAACTTTAGTTAGGCTGTGATTGGCCAATGAGTAGGCCTAAATATGGCGACTTGTTGAATTTGTGTATGAATTGAAGAGAAACCTATTAATGAACAGAAGAACAAAGAAAGAGAATAACAAGATTGTTCTCGTTACATTCTTTTTAAAGAGTGTTATAATTATCTCCAAATCTAATTTTACACTTTTTTATTACTTAATATATCAATTCCTATGCACAGCACCTATCGGTAGCCTACCCGTCTATCATGAGCAGTACCTTATAACACTTTCTAAAGGTTCCTTTAATATTTACGTTATTGTTAGCAATGTAATGTTTGGCTAGTGATTAGTTGAGTTTGAGTTAGCTACAATTTTAAACGTTGCCGTTTGTACAACTGAACCAAGATAAATGATTTGAAATTTACAATAATAATAATTGTGCAATATTGAATTTCGTTTATAAAAATGTAAATCGTGACTTAATGGCTGTTTAGAGCGTTTTAATGAGTTTGTCATCTGTTTTTATACTATATTGGATTAACCGTATTTTTCATTCCCCCCCTCTCCCTATTAACTCAGGTAATCGAGTATACACAAAAGTGTAAAGTTTTGTAGCCTATGCTACTTGCAACTTGATTGTATTTTAATGAGCTTTATGTCAACAAAGCGTTCTGCTGTGCTTAAGTCGCGGTGTAGCTGGACGTGTCTGTACCACGCGTTATCTTTTATCTATCACAGCAGTTGAGCCATCCCGTGCGCTCCCTCCCTAGATCTCACGTCTTGCTAATCTTAAATAATAACTTTCTACACGAATCCTAAACTATCCTAAAATCCTATTTCAACTAATTTAATTCAATAATATAACTATTGTCATTAATTATCCACTTTCTATCTGGCGATTTCGTAATGTATTTTGGATTGTCGTCACGTTGAACACTGTTGCAATTAACTTTAGCCCCCCCCATTTGAATTTTTTGAGCCCCCCCCCAAGAATTTCAATGACGCAGTCTGCGTCACGGCCCCCCCTTGTGGGCACCCCTGACTAAAGATACAATTGAGTTTGGATAGTACAAGTATACATTCACGGCCGCCTAAAGGCACGGCCTCCTTTAACTACAGGCCGCGGCCTTGTAGAATTGGCAACGTCGCAAGTGGTGTTGTTTAGTGACAGACATCCCATAAGATAACACGACAGACAGGTGACATCAGCTTATTAATTCGCACTTTATTGATTTAAATTTATGAACATAAATTTATTGAAATATTGAAAATAAAACATACAGAATTGAAAACCGAAACAATATAAATTAAAAATGTATATCTGTACATTTTAAGCGGAGTCAATATTGTCATAGTCCAGTAACTCGTAAATACACAAATAACATTAGCTGCTTCCAAACAAAACAGCTGTTACAACACCACTTGCAACGTTGCCACTTCGAAGGCCGCGGCCTGGAGTTAAAGGCGGCCGTGCTAAAGGTGGCCGTGGTTGTGTTGTCGGTTGGTTTTGTTCGTTTTGTTTTAGTCTTTAGTTTGAATGTCGTTGAACTAAAACCAACCAGCTGTTAATCCTTAACTTTTCCACTCGTTTTTGTAGTTCGTATTTATTAATATGTCAAAATCTGTCTGTGTCTGGTCTGTGCAAAAGCAAACTGCAAAACTGCAGAGTGATTTTACAGAAATTCTGAAGTGGTAGATTAGTCAGTTGCAAACTAAAATTTTGAATTAAAATGTGTTTCTTCAGAAAATCTTTATCATCCTTTTGATTTTGACTTTATTTAGGTAGCTGAAATTGTGATCCGTGTTACTTTTGTGAATAATTGTATCCTCTAATGTTATGTTACACTCAAAATGGAAGAGCTTAGGTGAGAGCAATCAGCAATGGTCACAATTTGCCGTAGGTTACATGTCTAGAAATTGTTAACTACCTCATCAAATTGCACCTTTTCATCAGTTTTCCACACCGGGAATAGCTTAAGAAGTCATACTATTCAAAAGCACTTGTTTTTATTTCAAGCACAAAACTCCAGCAACAATAACTAAGTTAAGCTTCTTTTGTAAGTGATTATTTTGTGGTAGGCTGCAGCATCCAATTTCCAAGCTGTTTGAGTTTTCCCAGTGACAGTGAGGAGCTCCTCACAGATAACATGGCAAGAGAACCAATTATGCTGAATGTTTATGACATGGTAAGTTTATTCTAGATTCATCTCCTTAATGTTACATCTTACCTAAGTTAGCCTAGGCCTAATTGGTATTTTGGCCAGTGGCATATTCCATGAAGGAGAATCAAAGCAGCCCAAAGTCCTAAATGGTTCTTGGGCATGATGTGAATTTATTCCGTCACTATGACACCAAAGTCAGAAATATTAACTGCTAGACAAGCAAAAGCTAAAAGTGATTTTCCCTGAACAAACAAAAAGGTATACGTCTAATAACACTAGTAATAATATATTTACACTTATACTGTTGACTCACAAGACGGTAAATACATAACTTATGAAAGATGGTAAGAGTGGTGATCGATTTCGATTGGATTGTTCAATCGAAATCAATTACCACTTAACTTACCATCTTTCATATGTAGGTATTTACCGTCCTGTGAGTCAACAGTTAACTTATAGGTATAAATATATTATTACTAGTATTATTAGACGTAACTTAACGGTATATCTTTTTGGTTTTTCAGGTAATTTAATAACACGTACGATGCCGATCAAGAAGTTATTACAGTAAGTGATTTTAGTGTAGTGAGTACCACAAGTTAAGCCTTCTAAACTTGTGTGTTCTTAAATAGATTCTCGGGCTTAACGTACATTTCCTTTTGGATTTATCAATTCATATCAACAGATGCACTATTTTAAGTTACACTAACAAAAATCAAAGTGAGAGATTTAAACTTAGTAGCCCTAAAATAACTGTAAATTAGCTTAATTGTAATTTCATTCATTGGCCCCTACATGTAAGTTCTTTTTCTTAATACGTTCACTGCAGGTGACGGGATTACCCGTCATGCGAAACTACTCACGGGAGCGTGTGACAGGTGTACCAGTCATTGGGTCCCACCCAATACATTGAATCATTTTGAGCTCCGTTGTTGCCGGGAAACGTTATAATCGTTGCCAGCCTGTAGTTTGGAATGTGAGCTTTATTTTGGTGTGGGTTGGTACTAAATTTCCCGTAAAATCCCATCTGGAAATGCTTTTGTCCCGGTTTTGGGGATTTACTCTTTTCAAGCCACATTACAAAGACACTGGCTACGGATCCAGGCAGTGCTGCTATCTTCGGGTGTTTCAGTGAACTACATCCACTGTCGGGGTATCACAGTACAATCACTGTTGCTCTTTTGATATTCGTCAGACTGAAATATTTGAATGCCAATTGTGTTCGATGATTTGGTAGCGCGCCCGGGCCTCACCACCTTTGGCGAGCCCCTGTTTGACTTATGCCGCAGTGAGCACCTTAACACTTAGCACTTGGCTTGGGCATCACTCAGATTTAGAAACATCGGGCCTACCAGAAGCTACTTCTGCGTTTGGAGCAGGCTAATGAAGCAAACACTTAATTTAAATAATTTAATCATCAGTCATGATTTGATGCAAGCACAACGTTACTATGTGTTCAATGTGTCTTAACATTATCTATATATTAATAGGCAAGCATGTTTCTTTAAAACCTTTTTTCTCAGCTCCTGTTTATGGCAGGGGAAATCTACGCATACTGTTATAAAGCTATTTTCCTCTAGATGTGCAGAGTCCCTTTAAAAATTAAAATAGGCTCAAATATAAGCACAAAAAATGAATTTGAAAATAATAAAAAAATAACACGGGCTTTATGGGTTGCCATGCTGGTGACGAAATAACAACAAAATATAAACAGAAAATCAAAACAAATGGAAGAAATTACAATCACATGTTTTATTTACAGCGTAGGGTGAAAATAGAGAAGCCTGTACCTTTGACTTACAACCAGACATTCCAATGTTAAAGTTGTCTCCAGTTTTTAATTAAATTCATCGTAGTTGATATGAGCCACCAACAGGTTGCACTGATATAAATGACTGATTTATGTCAAATACTCGATGTTTTTACCAAGTTAAAGTTATGGAATAACTTATTAGGAGCTATAGCAACTGTTATGACCCATTAACTTTGTCAGCAACAAAAAATAAGGTATAAAATTGAATTTTATACAAGCATTTTAGACCTGGCTCACACAACTACATGTTTTTAATTTAAAAAATGGCGACAGCTGGTTCATATATAGGCCTAGATGGGATGTCTACTTAAGTATCCAATAGTCAATGCGTGTACATTACATATTTTTGGTCGAGTTTTCGACCACTGGACCACCACTAGTAATAAATAAATACATAAAACATAGACATACAAAACAAAGAACGAAAGCCTTATCATAACTAATCTTATCTTAAGTTAGACTCTGCATCGGCAATAAGTTTGACATGCTGAAATCAGAGTATTTTGTCATAGTCATAGGTCATAATTACAGTTCATGTAGTCATTGAGTTCATGTGTTTTATGTGTTCTTCTTTGCTTCCTCATAATATTCCCTGATGGTGTAAAATGGTCTCAGAAGCTCAGAAAGCTGTCTGCTCAATCAAAAAATGACCTGTTATTGTTACAGAAAGCTTTAATGTCAAAACAAGGAAATTAAAGATATTCTAGGGGGTAGGCCTTATAGTACATATACATTTTTCAACTATTTTTTTAAGAACCCAAATGAGATATTAAATTCTTGTCATGATATTTGTTGGCTAGGTATTTTACAATTTAAGAGTAGGCCTAACGGGTGACCTGCTTTAAATACTGAACCCGATTTAAAATAGGATATTAAATTTTGCCATGAATTTGTTAAAGGCAGATTAGATAGGTAGGCCTAGCTAATAATTTTACTTACTTAAAATGCATGAAAAACAACCACACATATTGACTAACTTCTTTATCATAATAGTTATTCCCTGCATCATTTTCAGTATTGGATAAATGAGTATACAACTCCAATTGGGCTGGGAGTGTTCCATTCTGGAGTTGAGATTTATGGACAAGGTAATTGCACTAAAATGTGTATTTTATTTACTTAATTATTATTTTTTACAAATAGTAGATCTAATGGCTTTAGTAGTGTTATTGTTTCGATCAAATTTTCTTGTAACACCGTGCTACCAGGAAATTCATTTAATTCTGCTATTTAGATTATTCTCTACACCCTATTTTTTAGTTTTTTAAATAAAAAATATGGGCCTAAATCAGTTTTATAGTGGACACATTTTAAGAATTTATAAAAAATTAACAAATTGAGTGTTCAAAGCTGCTGTTCAAAGATTCCATTCATCCCCCCTCGGGGGAACCTTTCACCATTTATTTTCTAGGCAGGTTTCTCCCTCAAAGTTTTACATCAGACAGGTGTACACTCCTCCTGAGTTGCCCACCAAAACCTGATCCAAACAGGGTTTCGTAATCTTAAACTCCTTCCCTGTGCTCTGTCTTGTGGCCAATATGGCGCTCATAAGATAAGTTTTTTTGTCCGTCAAATGCATCTTCAAACGTTTACTTTTATCTCTTTGGCAGGGTAGAAAACTAAGCATTCAAATGTATGTTTGCTTATCATTGCCATCAGCTTATTTATTGAAGTATTATTGAGTTAAGATTTTTAAGGTACAGTGAAACCTCACTAACTCGACACCCGGTAACTCCACAGTCAAAAGCTGATAGGCCGCATATCTAGCTGGCTTTGTCTTACTATCGTGTTTGATGTGTAAAAATTAGTCTGTTACGTAGGTACCGGTATTCATTTATTTAAACCCAATACAAATTGCAATGTTCTGGATAACTGTGACGCTTAGCGCCACTATTTTGTATAGTGCCACACAACGAAATCGGCTGCCATTCCGATCAGCGCACCCCTTTCGGTCTGTCGCTTGCTTTTTCCAAGAAACGGTCAAGGAGATACGGAACGGAGATTTCCTCCGTTTTGTCTGTCGCCGGCTTTCCTTGGATCAGCTACCGATCATCCATTTCTCATCTCACCATGCCCTTGTTAAATCAGGATAAGTCCATAAATATTAAGTAGTGCTAAGATTAAGATGACAGGCTAGATTAACAATATAAGGGTATGCCGGCAGGCTTTCGCCCCATTCGCAGAAATGTAAATTCCAAAATAATGATTACCTCGCTTAACGAGGTAATCATTCCTAGACATGCAATAGTCACCACGTTGAAAATTTAAGTATTAAATCATTCAGGAATCGCCTTAGGAGTCCAAATTTGTTCAATAACGAGTTAGGGAACGAAATTGACCTATTTTATCATCATTTAACACTACTATTTAACACTACAAGTAGTGTTATATAGTCAATGGTAGAGGATAGCTCGTTCTTAATTGCAACATGCTAGGGTCCTCCAGGCCCTAGCACCACAGTCAGGCAATTACCTACATATTTCACTCAATTACAATCAATACATATCATCACATTACCACAGAATTCATAACCAGTTTTCTCTTCAAAGGGCTACATAACTCGACAACCTCTGGGTTCAAAAATTGTCGAGTTAGTGAGGTTTTACTGTGGTAATTTATAAAATTGTATTACCATGTAGGCCTAACATTTTAATTTAAAGTAAAATAAAGTAGGCCTACTGATTATATTTTCATTTAGAAATTTAAAACTACATAAACCCTTTATTTAAATAGCTAAAATTAGTGGATTTTTGTTGTGAATAAAGTAGATGCCGGGTGGTAACATACATCTATGTATTACAATTCTGACTTGGTAGTCTACCTACCTCGCACTTTTGTAGTAAAAACATGCCAAGATGAAATGAAATGAAATGAAATATTATTTATTTATCCAGGCAAAAGTTAGGGCTACATGGCCCTTTCTTACACTTAACCTGTGTGCAAGATGGCCAGCTGCACTATGTGCTAGCATTACTTTATTGCTATAATAAAGTTAGCCTATATAATATAAAAATATCACCAAAAACCTTTAGACTAATATATTTGTACTCTTGTTTTAGAGTATGCCTATGGCGGACATCCTTATCCCTTCTCGGGAATATTCGCCATAACGCCAAGGGATGCAGAGGAGTTAGGTGAACAATTTAGATTTAGGCAAGTTTTTTACTTCTTTTTTACAAATTGTTAGTATACCAAATACTAGCATAAAAACATGTGATTCTAAAAGTTGATTGTCTTCAATAAATTATCTTACAATCTAATTCTAGTGCTAAGATCTGGGTATAACTTGTTTGATGAGTTGACGTCACATAGAATAATGGACGACATTGTTGCTGATAGGTAAAAAGTATGTACCTGTACTAAAGAAATATTTTTCCGTTTAAAATTTTTGACTGTGTTTTCCTGCTGTTTATCAACTTATACACACAAACAACTAGGCCTACGGTATATTTACTTTCAACGCAGGCATGTGAGATAAAACAAATCAATTAGGCCTATATTAACAATTTTGTATTTCCTGATTTAAAAAAAAAATGTTATATTTCCTGATTTAATCAAAAAACTATTTTTAAGTTCAGTAAAACCACCATTTGTTGATTTTGTTCAATATATTCAAAGTTATTGGTACAAGTCCTGCACAAATGTGTGTAATTACTGTAGTGAGATTACCTATGTTAGTATTTTAACATTTGTAATCAATTATTCCCATTTGTTTTACCTGATTGGATTGAGAATAAGCAATCTCAAATTTATGTCTTTACAACTTAACAATTAAGTTACACTGTTCAGTAAAATATTATTATACTTGAATATTTGTAGCTTCCTAAATAAGTTGTATTTTCATTTTGATATGATAAACAAGAGAAACAAGACATGTAGTAAAGTTGAGTGCTTTCAAAATTGTAATATATCTCATTTATTACACATGTATTTGATATTTACTTTCTTGTTTGTACAAACAGACAATCAATTCACGTAGGACACACAGATTTTACTGAGCAAGATGTCAAGAGAATAGTTCAAGAATTAGGCAAAGACTTTAGAGGAGATCGTTATCATCTGATGAACAAAAACTGCAACCACTTCTCTGGATCCCTGACACAGGTGCGTCTTGGTGGTGCGTCTTTATCTTAATTAATTATCAACAATGTGATTATGTTATATGATGATACAAGTTACATTGGAGTCTAAATATGTAACTCTTAACCCTCTATAATAAGTAACTTTTGGTTTTTTTCCTTTATAAAACTCCAGTATTCAAAAGTCTGATAGTTTGGAGTATTTGTAACTTTTAAAATAATTCTAAATCCACTTGAAATTTATTATAGCTCTAACAGTGGTTTTAAACAGTAGACTGACAAAACCTTCACTTATGTTAGCTATTTATGCGGTCATAACTAAAAAAAGGTTGTAAACTGTACCTGATAGGTACAGGTAAGGTTTTGTCTCTCCTCTTGTGCAGTAGGCCTAAGACAATCAAAATACTACTAGCAGTGAACGAGCTTTAAAATTACTTTGTCGTAGAATTCCGCTGTCTTCGATTTCAGTCTTTGACGTGTAATTGGAGACCTCTTCGTCACCAAAGCAAGTGGGAATCAAGGGAAAGTCACGCGGAGCAAGGTCTAGACTTTAGGATGATTGACAGAAATCATCCTAAAGTCTAAAAGGGAAAATCTTCCATTTAAATTAATAAAATGAATTAATGAATGAAATAATGTGTTTACTTTCCACATAATATACAGAATACAAAATACATACTTTTAAACGTTACAATTACAAAATATAAACTAAAACTAAAAGAAAAAGAAAAATGTCTGTATTAACATATTTGATTTTTTTTTTTATCAGCAGACATAGGCAAGTGCTGCCTGTCCGCTGGGTTGCTATTAAAAAAAATAGTAAACCAAAAATTAAATAATTGTTGCTTAAAAAATATTAGTTTAGGGAGATACGTATAATTGAATGAATTTAAAATAGAATAACAAAATGAAATACAGTTTTAATCAGGTGGGGACAACGGTTCCTGCTGGCTTAGGGCGGAGGGGACAAGGGTCGGGTTAAACACGCCGGTAATCAGCTGAGATGATAACGTCAGCCTCATCTATACCGAGCCTGAAGAGAAATTTCTTAACTTTGAATTTCCTTAATTTTGAATGAAGGAGATCTTGTGGCAATTTCCCATGTAAGGTTGGGCTTTGTCAAGCAATAACAGACTTTAGATGTCAACTTTAGTCCTACAATTTTTTAAACTGAATGATCCATTTCTGAACAGGACTTTTATTTATTAATATTGTTTCTGTCAACATCAACTACACATAAGTACATGACGATCAATTTCTGTAGGTTTTAAGTTTTCGGCCTACAAAAGCCGTATTACAGACTGCACCTAACGGCTAGCCAGAATTTTTGATTGCAGTACAATTTTTAAACTTAATTATTGCAATGGGCAACACGACACTTCTGATGTGACAGACAGCTGCTGATGAGGCGGACATCTCTGTACTTAAAAGTGCATTATTGGCGTGTGTCTAGCATCGTCAGACGGAAACGTTCCTTACTTTATGGATAGCCTTCATATCATAAATCTATAAAGGCGTCAGAATATACTAAAAAGTGTATATGCCTTTTCCAGATACTCTGTGGACAAGAGATCCCATCGTGGGTCAACAGGCTGGCGTACTTCAGCTCTTGTGTTCCGTTCCTGCAGCGTTGTCTGCCGCGAGAGTGGCTCACACCAATGGCTCTACAACAGTCCATCAACCAGCACAAGGAGGGCTCTCCCTCCCCCGACTCCCCTCTATAACACCTCCACTTCGCCATTCGACGATAATGCATGTCAAATTTAATGTCACTCTTTTTTGTAAAATCATTCTAAAGCTGCATTTTAAATTTGTAAATAGTTTTTCTTTTAGCGACATAAAGTGAATGGATTTTAGTAACAAATTTAAACAATTAAAACAAGTTTAAATAATTATTCTGTGCATTTTAAGATGAAGTTTTAAATTTGTAATTTGCAATGAGGAGTTTAGTCAAGGTTTTTGGGTTTCTATCTACTTCTTCCACAAATCAGGAAATATATTGTTAACTTAAGTTCTTTAAAGGAGTGAAACAATATGTTGGAAGGTTAGTCATATGTACATTTTAATATTTATTACATTCTCTGCAGTCACACAATACCTTATATACAGAGGAGTGTGGAGACGGGCTGAGTATGGGATAAATCATTTCATTAAAGGAAATGCAGAATTACTTCCATCAACATCCATGCTCACTGTCATTAAATTCACTTCTCTTCTGAGACGTCTTAAATCTTTTAAACAAACAACTTTTGATGTTGACTCGAAGATGTGGGAGATGTAGATAAAAATGTAAGAACTGATTTTACTACTGCTTCTTCTCTATTTATCAACTTCACCGGTACAACAGTATATGTGGAAATTGGTGAGAGGTTGTCACCATCACATTAATCCATCTACGGTTGGATTTTTTAATTCCAGTTTTATGTTCAATTATCCAAATGAATAGTAAAACAATGTATTGTTAATTTAATTATATATCCTCAATAAAATGTAAGGCTAAAGACATAATGAGGAAAAGTACAAGGGGTTCTTGAAGGTAAAGCTGATTTGTCAGGGAGAAAAGGTTTCAAATTACTATACCATAAAATATACTCTTTGATATGCCAATGGACAAACTTGTGGCTGTAAGAGACAAAGTCATTTTCTAGTATTGATAAATTGTAGATTTGGGCCTAATTGTCCAATTTTGAGTGTTTTTTTATCTTTTATACTTATCTTACGGTGATATCTTGAAGTATAATTTAGGTTTTGTTGACCTACTATTTATGAACAATGTAGATTGTTTGCACAACCCCTCAATTCTGGTGATTAGGAAGTATTATAATAGGGTCAAGATAGGTTAGATATCGTTTTAGGGGTATTTATTATTTATTTAAAAATATATATTAGTGTTAGTCAGTCAGTTAGCTTAATCTTTTTTATAAATGTTATTATCGCATAAATTTTATCCTAATGCCAAAGTTGATCGTTTCTCTCAATTATAAATTATATTTTGGTAGTCTATATACCGCCAAATCCAAATTTTGATATTTGCATTTTACCAGGCAATGTTTTTGTATTGCCTTTTAGCAGGGTTTTATATTGTTACTACTCGACAAAATTCATTTGTGAAGTTTTTATCTCAAAAGTTTACCTTATGTTTTAGTAAGGGTATTTGTAATACAAAGCATTGGGCAGGCCTACTTATATTTTTATGTACCAGTGTAGAAGTATTAAATATTAAATACGTGATTAAATGATGAATCGTTTTAGCACCAATACATGATGGAAATTTTAAATCCTCCCTTATTGAGAATGTCTGAACCATACATTATCGTCTTGTTGTAAAATCTATTATTTCCAAATCATGCAACTCCCTTCGACTAAGTTGATTTGATATCAAATGTAAATTATGTAGATACGGTTGCAGTTAGTGTACATAAGACTGTTGTTGGATGTTGTTATGTATATTGTGCATGTTACGTTTTGTAGTCCCTGCCCGGGGGCATTTTGCCAACTATTACTGACTGCCTTACGTATGTAATTCATTGACAAAAATGTTATTTTCTTCAAACATTCTCTTAAGTATTAAAATGTTTATCGATGTACAAATCCTTTTTAGTAATGTGACTCTAGCGTTTGACGTAGTGATATTTGAGTAAAACATAATTTTTAGTTTTTAAAATATTAATTTTATGGTATAATTTATGAATGTGAATGTGTTTTGTTATTCAAGTTTAAGGACATAATCTACATAAGATATGAGAAATAAACTTATTAATAATAAGTCTGTTATTAAACACTGTATGTTGTTTTTTACCTTTATAAACAAATTCCAGGATGAACGTCTGCCTGGTAAATGGTCCACCGAGGAAATATGTCTAATAGCAGTTTTTGTAGAATTTAACCCCCAAAACGTGGATCTGACTCATGAAATAGGCTAACTGCCACAAATGGTTCCCACACTTCGCACGGCATGCCTTTACTACCTACTTCCTTTACCACTTCCAACGCCGTGGACCTGTTTCCCTCCCTCCCCTGCAGATAGGTTAATCTAACTCCCACAAACGGTTCCCACACTCCGTACTGCTCGCCTTAATACTTTTAATACTTTCAGTGAAATGGCAACCATACAAAGTAGGTAATCTTAAGCCAAGTATGAGTGGAGATGTGTGTAGGATGAGTGGCGTGATCTTGTAGTCTTGTTAGTGTCTAAGGCCGACTTATTCCTTAGACACAGCTGTTAATTAATAGCCCATACAGCTAATGGCAACTAAGGGACCTACAGTTTTTAGTGGAATCCGAACCACATTTTTGCTTTGGTATATACGAATTAATACTGTAATGTAATGTACAGACTTCTCTATTTTCATCCCACACTGTAAATAAAACATGTGGTTGGAATTTGTTTGGATTTTCTGTTTATATTTTGTTGTCATTTTGTCACCAGCATAGCAAACCCATGTACATTTTTTCTAATTTCAAAATCATTTTTCGTGCTTATTTTTTAGCCTATTTTAATTTATAAAGGGATTCTGCACATCTTCAGAAAAATATTTTTTGGTACCTACCGCGTGTAATTCGGTCCAGTAGTATGGCCAGGCTAGCTGTGGTAACTTTTGCAAAAGTTTTTTCGTATGTAAGATCGATAAACAATGCTGTAATATGCTTCAACCATTAACATTGCCGTTACAGGCAGAAAATCCAAGATGGCCGGCGGGTCCTCACAGCAGTTATTTACTTCAAGGCAGGTCTGTAAATTCTTTGAAGCGCAAAAATTAAGCATTTTAAGTTTGAAGCCAAGCGGTATGTGTTCACAGTGGGGAGCAGGTGTGGCAGCTACGCTCGGTCCTCGACGTCGTAAAAGGCTCCTCCCTCAACTGCACTCACCGGTGGTCTTTATTTTAGTTTAAGATTTTTCTGAGACTGGATTATTGTAACTTCGGCCTAGCATTCAAATTGGCATACAAATATAATAAGAAAACCTAAACCTTTTTGGACAGTGTTTTTTTTTTATTTAAGACACAAACAGTAAGTGGAGACATACTTATATTTTATTTACAAAACAACCTTTAACAAAATAACGATATTTTTACAAAGAAATGAGACAGATCAATAGCCAATTTGGTATTTGTAAATTGATTTTAAGTTCTTTATTAAAATTCTTAACATAAGTAAAAAAAAAAAAAAAAAAACAGCTCTAACAAAAACTCATGTCCAAATAACATCCTCCAATACACTAATACAAGTACTACTGATATAAATATCAAACTATTTTTATCACAAACCATCAATTATCATTTTAATTGAAACTCAATCAAATTGGTGAAGGTACCAATTTGGTGTACAAAAATCCTGCTAGCATTTCAATTTACCAAATTGGCAATACAACTCGTAAGAAATTCCCTAAGTTTATAAATATAAGCTAAGGTACTAAAAATGCATTTAAACAATTATCAAACATCAGACCTGAGATGTAAAATTTATCGAGAATCTTCAGGCCAACTTCAAAGACGTTAAAGGATTATTATAAATGTTTACAACATACAATAAATAATTATATCACATTGAACACTATCAGTCATAGACTTCACTACTTTAGCTTGAATTTAAATATCACTTATACTGGCAAGTATTTGTTCATCAATCAGTATACAAACTTTGAAAAGCTTTAATGATTTTATTACAAAGAAAGCGGTGATCCAGAAAACCCATAACAAATAACAATAGGCAACAATGTAAGTAGTTTCATAAAAATTAACTACCAAATGACTGTTTACACATAATTTGAAACAGAATTAATGAATGAACATAAAATCCAATCTCCTCTCTTTTGAAACTGCGGAAACATTAGAGGTTGAAGGTAAGTTTGTTGGGACTGCAATTCGGGCTGGTTTCTTTAACAGTAAAGGAAACTCACTTTTTTACTTTAATGGTGGGAGGTACGTGTGGAGTTAGTTTGTGTTGGTAATCAATATATAAGATCTGAGGTGGTTTCATCTATTCAGTTTGAATTAGAGATTCTCATTTGTAAAAAAAAACCACACATCGACTCTTGGAACCAACTAAGGATTGAAGTCAACCTAGCATAAATGTGTAAAAATCGCATAGCTTTTTAAAATTCTAGTAGTGGTAATGAAAATAAAGTCAAATTTTTTTTTCTTACTTAATAAAATGTTTGGTTAGTGAATTGGTACACCCACTTTAAAGGTAGTATTTAGGAAGCGAGATTAGATATTACATTGGGATCCAATTTTCCCTTCATCAAACTTGAAATATTTATGTTTTTGATCTTGTATGGTTTTTTCCTAATGGAGACAAATTTGAAATAACCCCGAATATAACTTTAATGAACTTTATTATGATTTATATTATTACTAGAGGTCGTCCAGTGGTCGAAAACTCAAACCAAAAACATGAAATGTACAGAATTCTCTATTTTCACCCCACGCTGTAAATAAACATGTGATTGGAATTTCTTTAATTTGTTTTGATTTTCTGTTTATGTTTCGTTGTTATTTCGTCACCAGAATGACAATAAGGCCCATGTTAATTTTTTTAGTTTTTAATTTATATTTTGTTCCTATTTTTGAGCCCATTTTAATTTATAAATGGATTCTGCACATATACAGAAAAATATCTTTCTAATATAGTATGTGTAGATTTTCGCTGCGATGCACACATGCTGAGAAAAAAGGTTATAAAGAAACATGCTTGCCTACTAATATAAAGATCGATTTTAACCCTCCGAGTGTTATTTGTCGCTGCAGCGACATATAACACACTTTGTGTAGTGTTTTGTGTCGCTGCAGCGACTCATAAACACTGTTTACGGCGAAGGCTCTATGACTGACAAAATCGGATTGAACTGGATCGAGTTAGGTATCGTTTTATTTGACAGATTCAGAGCTTTCTCCGGAGGTCTGTCTCTAAGCGCTATTCATTTTAGTTCCGAAAATATTGTAGCAGACAGCTGACGTGCGTATTTGTAAACAGCTTGGTTAACCTCGGACCGATGACTGACGTGTTTTATTACGTTTATCATTGTTTTAGTGTTAAAAATCAAAAGTAGTGATATACGTGGTGCATTATAAGAAGATTTAAGTGATTTTGAAGGGCTGGTTGATGATCCTGAAGAAGTAGGTAGTGATATTGATGTAAATTATCAGCCAGATTCCTAGCTATGGTTAGGCTATGCGTTCTTATCTAAACGCTATGTACTGAAATCTGTTTTTTGCCCATAACTTATTTATTTGCAAATCTACTTCCTTATATTATTATATATTTGTAATCCTCATAAAATTTAGAACAAAGTGGCTATTTTCAAATATTTATAGGCCTATAATTTATACAATTTCATAGAGTGCAAATTTATTTTTTTTTATTTTAATTTTCCAAAATATTTTTTTTACCTAAAAATTTTTTTTGAAACAAATGTTCCTTATGTTCTAATGTATAATATTGAAGCCCATGATTTTCCAAACAAAGATCCGTTTTAATAAAACCTTGCAAATGAGCAAAAAATAGGCAGACATTAAGGCCAAAACAAGGGACACTCGGAGGGTTAAGTAATAAACAAAAATCCAGCTTTTTGAAATAAATTAACCTTTAGGTTGCATTGTAGGACTTAACATTTCACACAACAGACGAAAGTAACTAATTATTGAAAGATTCAAATATGCTTTTATGTAGTGACTTTATAGAAAATAAATATCCCTAGTCACAACTGAGATGAATCTTCTTCAAGCAACAAGAAATTACTTACATATATTTAAATATACATAACAATATCAAAATTTGATGCAGAACAGAAAAACTATACATGAAGCTTATAAACACAACTAAAAATATACATACATCTAAACAGCCTTCATATAACATGTTGCAAAGAACGAGTGAATTAACTCAATTTGGCTTATCTTCCAACAGTATACCCCAAGGAACTATAAGCCAATAAATATTTTAATATAAGCAACAAATATTCAAGCATACAATTTTAACTTTTTATTACAGTTTAATTTTTCTTACCGTATTTAGGCTGGCCAAAAATTGTTGTACAAACAAATCACACCTGTTAGTCTCAATGAAAGAAAAGCTTTTTGTATTACAGTACCTTTTCATAAAAAAGTGTCTTTGGTAAGTAAGATAAAGGCGGCTAGCTAGCAATATGTGAGCGATAAGGAGGTTATGAAACAAATGTCACTTTACATACCCTACCGCCTTTGATTAAACATACTCCGCTTAGTATATTTATCATCATTATAGATCAGCTGAAGACAATTTTAATGTAATTCTGTCCAATGCCGCTAGGGTCGTGTTTTTGTTTACAATTTACGATGTAATTATGAAAAATAGATTGTCCTATTGTTTTATAACCAACAAATAAAAAGCACAAATCATATAATTAGCCCTGAAATAAGATAAACAAAATTTTGTCAACACTGGCGGCGGCGCTCAGTGTTACCAACATCAACTATAAAAACACCAACATACAGTTTCAAGAAAACTTGTGTGGTAGTCTGATAAAATTTATCAATACTGGCCCTCAGTGTTACCAACATCAACTATAAAAACAACAACATATAGTTTCAAGAAAACTAGTGTGGTAGTCTGATAAAATCAGAGTGGTGCTGCAAAAATTGCTTCTGATTCGCCACTATCACACCTGAGACCTTACGGAGCAAGGAACAAGTTTGTTGTTTCATGCTAAAAATAGTTTGCTATGTTAACTTTTTAGTGATAGTATTTTTTCACATGCCTTTTATCGTTGGACTAACACAAACATGGGGGATCTTCATTCAAGTCTTCTGTTGGAGCAATCTTGAACGATTTAGTATCAACAGTTTGTAGTTCCATTCTTGATCGGTTAGCTTGAACTAAATGTTGAGCTATTTCTTGAAACATTTCTTCAACCCCTTGGCCGTTTTTACACGAAGTCTTGAATGTTCCACTAATCAAATTGTGGCACTGCTCCCTAAAGAGACAGTAGTTGGATTAATAATCATAAATAAATTGTTAAAAAATCCAAATGATAAAGCAATTCATTGTCGGTAATTTTTTCTTGCACTATAATAGCACAAATATCTACAGAGGGAATTAAAGAGATATAAGATAGAGAAAAATAACGTAACATAACTTTTAGTGCTCTAGGTAATTTATCAGTTCAAATATTGTACCTAAAATTCTACTCAAAATCAAGCAATGGATTTGTCCACTGATACAAATATTCAAGTTTTATGGAATCAATGTTATGAGCACTTCAACACCTAACTATTTTACATTAGGCTATATTGTTAACTTAAAATTAACAATTATGTTTGCATACCCAAAGTTCTCCATGTCGGCCTCGGTCACCTGAGGAGTGTCACCTTCCAAATCTGACTTGTTTCCACACAAATATATTTTAGCGTTTTCAGCATATGTCACAATGTCAAGCAAATGTTGCGATAGAACGTGAAATGAAGCAGCATTGTCGAGAGCAAAAACTAGAATAGCTGCTTCTGCAAACTTGTAGTAGCTCGAGGTAATAGACGCAACACGTTCCATACCTCCTGTGTCCCACAACTGAAGCTGTAAGAAACAATCTGAGGGTAAAATAATATTGGGACCTAAAACGAAACATAAATTTGAATTCATATACTACACATAAGTTTGATAAACTATAATAAACAAATTTGTGAACTGAACAAGGATAAGAACATTGAAAATAGGGTAGGTATGCCCAACATTTGAATTTTCTCTGTTCACGATACACTTAGTCAACCTAAGAACAGAGTTGAGCAGTAGCATGAGCATCAATTTCAAAATTATTTTTCAGCTAACGTGAGCTAGGCGATAACATATAGGCCACACACCCTATTGGTAATCAGCCAATGGGAAGGACTAATGAAGAGGATGGAGGGGTGCAGAGACTTGGTGTTCGTGGGCCCAAGGAAGAAGGGAGGAGAGAAGACCGCGGGCTGTAAGGAAGTTCGGGGACGAGGATTGTGTGTGTGCTTCAAAAGACTGTTGTAACATTCCCGGTATGTAAAAAAATATAGGCCCT